>NW_027117294.1:0-721287 GCF_038021145.1 Phyllosticta citriasiana
CATACCTCGCGAGCTTCACGGCCGGGGGACGACATCCTCCCATGCTAGCTTGCCATACGTCTTGTGGAGGTGCTCGAGGCCACGAAGCTCGCCAGGGACGCCACTGGCATGTCATTAGATATTGTCGACAGTTTCGGTTACTTGGGTCGCGTACCTAGCCAAGCCACCCAACTCGGAAAGCTCAGTGTTGTTGTTGTACATGTCCTGAGTCGAAGCTGCTGGGGCTGTCTCGCGGAAGTCGATGAAGTCGTATGTTCCATTTGGACCGCGTACAGTCATGAAGCCGCCGCCGGCAATACCTGACAGGGTAATCAGTCGCAATCATTATGGCGGGAGTAGCAGGGGCATACCGCTGTGATACATGCCAATAACGCCAACGCAAAGGACAGTGCCGACGAGGGCGTCGGCAGCGGACCCTCCAGCCTTGAGCAGGTCGATGCCAATGGTACTACATTCTTGCGACTCGGCGGCGACTGCGCCAGTGCTGGCATCCTCGATGGTATGCTGGTGGGGAAGTCCGAGAGCCACTTGAGACGAGAAAAGGCTCGTCAAGAGCCCGGCGACGGCGGGCATCCGCAGAAGCTTCATGATCGCGTGTCAATGAGGGAGGGTCGCGCGACACCGAGGGAGAACAATCTTACCAGGCACGTCTGTCACAATCAAGGGAGGAGCGAATATATACAGGAATTGACCGACACGCACCACGTCGGGCGGCGGCGCTGGGCAGCACAGACACGAAGACGGGAGTAGTCAGTCAGTCAGTCATGAAAGCGGCGAAATCGTGACGAGATTATTGATAACTAGATGGAATTACTGTCGGCAGTTCTGTCGACGAGGAACAAGTCAGAGCCGTGTGGATTGAGGGTGAGCGTGACCAGGGCCGGGACAAGGGCTGTGACCAGGCGACCAAGCAAGGCAGGTCAGGGACAACTGAAGGGCGAAGGCAGGCGTGATAAGGATGAGTACATAACGCCATGGTGGTTGAGGAGTGCAGTGGGCGAGTAAGAGGATCGTCCAACAGATGTAGATAAACAATAGCACCGCTGATAGTTGGGTACCCTACTGCATGTGGGAAGACGGCGCTCGAAGCGGCAGGACGCGCGCGCGGGCCGAGGCAGTTGAAAAATTCAATGGAAACGCGGGCCGTGTCGGGTGTAGTCATATGACGTCATCTCCGATGCGCTCTGTCAAAATCCCGGCGCCAAACCTAAAAGGGTAAGCGTCTGAGGGCCTGAGATAAAACCACATCAGACGCATGACCATCTCGTCACGTCACGTCACGTCTCGTCTCGTCACGTCTCGTCTCATCTCGTCTCGTCTCGTCTCGGGCGTCCCGCTCCCGTCTCCCGTCGGCGACGACGGGAATGGACCGCATAGGTCGCGAGTCGACGTATTGACGTTGAGATGCAAAGCCACCTAACGTGAAAGGCAGTACCGCAGTGGCTGGAGCGACCGTCAGTTGTGGACTCTCATCTTGAAAGCCGACGGGCGGATTGCGTCACGGCCAAAGTTGGCGCAAAAATCCACGGATGTCGGGTCTCCACCTAGTCTCCACCCCGTCCTCATTGGCCGTGCTGCTTTTCAGCTCGTCGAAATATCCTCTTATGTGTCGCCTTTGTTTTTTCGCTGCCATCCTGACCGGTCCTGTCTGAACGACGACTGCTTTTCCAACGGCGCCTCATATCGACACGCCGAGTCCCTGCGCGCGTTACCTGCATACATGATTTTCCCTTGGATATTTCCGGCCGTCGTAACCGTTTCTACTGGTCCATAACCCGAGCACGACGGCCCACATCATTGTCCTTTTCTCAGCGACGTGGGACAGAGCAACCGTCAATTGGCCATCATCTTGGGCTCGGTCCTCAGGGGGCCTCAGGGGGACGGCGACGCTCCTCGTCATTGGCGGCATCTTTGCCTACCTACGCCGTCCACCGACGCAGGACTAACGGCTCAATCATTGCAAGAGCCGTGACGCCGCTGGACGACGCCGAATTCCTCCACATGCTCGCCAGGCCCGCCGCCAACTTACTGCCAACCCGTCGCCTCTGCCCCGACACAAACTCTACTGCTTGTCGTGGCGGCCCCGCACCTCGTCTTGCCCCGATCACAACCACTCCGTTGCACTGACTGGTAGGTTATCCACGTGCCTTGAATTTAACCTCACTCGACCAGTTTTGTCTGGACCTTTGCCGATTTTACTTTTCTGTCTCTGTGGGCGAGATGGGTGAAATACGATGTGACGGTGATCATGTCGGACAGTCACTGTCATCGCAGGGCGTCGATCTGATGGGCGGATGTGTGATGGACTGGGCCGCGCTGTTTGTTGCCTGGCATCCATCGGCCAATGAATTACCTACCTTGAACACCTAGAACGACTTGCGATTGATGGTCATGGTGGCCTGGGGTCTGAGTCGCCCGTTGCTTCATAGGAAAGGTCCGGGTGCCCACCTATCGACGTGACGACTGCCCATCGACTCTGCTGCTGTCTCAGCGCCGCCAGCCCGCGCCCGCGCCCGCCCGCGCCCGCCCGCGCCCGCGCTACGCCCAATCGAAGCTCTCTCAATCGTCGTCGCCTCGCACAGTGCACACTGCCTCCCGTCGCTCAACGCCTCTTACGCGAATCGCATGCCTCTTGGGTACCTCCAGCTTCAACTCTGCATCCTGTCTCGAGATAGAGATGCGAGGGCCAACGGCCATCCATGTGGGGGATGATGGCACGCCTGCGACCGGCGTGAAGAGTGGCATCATCGTGAGTCGCGGTACGCGGTTGCGTACAGGTCGTGGAAGGCGGCGGGCAAAAGCGGTGGGTACCAAACATCGGATGGCAGCAACGAGGAAAAGATGGCGACATTTATTTGCACCAACGTGCGTAAGCCGCCAGAGCCGTTCGATTCGACCTCGACGCCGGTCACGCATCCGCCGTTGCTGGTAATTCGTGCGTGCTGCTTTCACCAACTCTTGCGTGCCGCTTTCGCCAACTCTTACGTGCTAACGATGGTTGTGAATGGCAACGGTGCTTTAGTGATGACAACCATGATAGAGGTAATGACAACCATGACAGACTCCGAAGACAAGGCAACGTCGTATAAAGGATCTGAGTCTCTATTTAAGACAAGGAATGTTGTTTAGCAAAAGTCCGTTTACCCATGCTTTACTCCACGCCCGAAAGATTAAACATCAGTGCAGCCGCCTTCGACCAGAACCACAAAAATTGATGCCGTTACTGCGGTCATCCGGATGGTCCGTACAATTGTGGACGTGCACGCTTAGCTACATGTCTTTACAGATAACACACCCTAGCTTATCCTAACCCTAACTATTATTAGGATATAGTCTTCCCTCACCCTAACTTTACCCTAATCTCCTAACCCTAACTATTACCCTAACTAACTACTCTTTTTTTTATTATTACATATTTTTAATACGTAGCTATACTAATTAGGGGGCTTTTATATTAGTCTTTCTATAGTCTAGTAGAGTAGAGTTAAAGTTCTAGTATTTTTTATAGTCCGTAGTTTTGCCGGTTTTTATTATAAAGGTGCGGGAGCTTATTACGTGTATGTCTATAATCATACGCTCGAGGTTCGACTAGAACTACAAAAATTGATGCCGTTACTACGGTCATCCGCGGTCTCCGTCTTCAGACATCTTAGAGTTTACGAGCTCAACATTCAAGCACTAAATTTCGTCTAGAGCCTTCTTCTATTTAGCTTGAATTTGAAAGTGTAAACACGAAATCTTCTTGAATGACTTAGGATGGAAATCAAAGTTTTGCCTTAATTTAATACTTGCAGCGCGCAGGATATATAACCACCTCCACGCACCATGAAATCGGTAATGATGGCGAAGTCTTTGCCTACAATGTCTCTATATCTAACTCTTTATGCCTTCATCTTTTTGATCAGCCATGTCAGCGCCATACCAATGCCGATACCAACACCACAAGGTTGTGGGTCAAGCTCCATGAGCTGTTGTGCGCGTCGAGGCGAACCAGAACATGACTGCGGAAGCCACCCTGCGAGCGACTTTCAATTTCATGGCGAGGAATTTCGACCAAATGACGTATTTAGCAGCACTGTTCAGTTCATATCGACACCGGTTGCCACCACAGACATAGCTGGACATTTACATATTGGCCGAATTGTATTCACGGCAGACACAACACATCAAGTTTTCCAAATTACGTTCAGCAGAGCGCTTGAAGCAGGTCGGATGCGCTACCTTGGAAATGTAATAAACGGAATCTAACGATTATTCTCTCAGCTGTCGAAGATGCTGTCCGTACAGCCCGCAGACTGACACAAGTACCTGTCGCAGGCTTTCGCGTGCAATGGGGCCTCTATGTGAGGTCCACTTTTGCCGACCCAAATAGAGATAGGGCAGAGAGAGACGTCCTCACGAACTGGAGCGTCGTCTGGCCGGTCGTTCGCGAAAGGCGAGAAGTCGACGCGGAGGAAGTCTACGGGGACGTGCAGGTCTACGGCTTTTCGAGTCAAGACCAAACCATGCGCACCAATTACAACCCCACACGCATGCCACAAATTGGAAGACGATATCGCATTTTTTACTCCATTGCTTACACCGACTCTGAGGGCCACATCCTTAGCGTCCAACAAATGCCTCCTTGAATTATTTTTGGCTCGAAATATTACCAGATCACCATTTGAATGGGATGGTCTAGCTGACGATGGTGCTGAGCCGATACAAGATATCTGTTTACGGAGGACATGTTATGAGGTTAACAGAGCGAGGAGAACTGCAGGGTCAATAACGAGTATGTCAAATAAGGGTGCGAAAGAAACTTTGGCTTGATGAATGTTGATAAATTTCTCATTTCGAAGAACAGTCCCTTTCTTGATACAATGAATTAACATGCCAGCGGTAAATGGAAAGTCAATCTACTGAATTGAATGGTATTGAATCATTGTTTTCTGTCCTTTGATCAACGGTAACGAGTCAACCATCAACAGACTATCAGAAATGCGTCACGAGATGTGGGACTGTCGTACCGGCAAGGTGAGCTTGGTCCGTGGATCAGAGGCTCGTGGGACTTTTGATTGTAAACCATTTTCTTCGCAAACGACATCTGCGCACACAGGACCAAGTATCAGAGCCCTGCCAGAAATTTCGACTCTGAGTTTCGAAGGGAAAAATGTCAAAAATTGATGGAATCGTCAGAGTGTTGTGCCGCCACAAGCACCAGTGGGTCCTGGTTTGTTTGGGAATCACTTCGTACAGTTGCGCCTCCATCCTGTCGGTGTCATAGGAAAAAGGGAAAGTCGGGACGAAAAGCACCCAGGGAAGTGGGACTCACCACCACCACCATGAACCAACAATGCTACTTCTCAACTTTCTCAGACACCACTCACCCTTCGCATCCCACAAAGTGGCTCGGCGCGAGCTTCAGTAGCTCAGGCTCAGCCCAATTTCCCCCTCCGGATCGTCCTTTTCGATGTCGTCCCGGCAAAAGAAACAATTTGAATGCATTCTCGGTGTTGCTGTCTCCGACGCAAGCACGCTGTCGCCTTCACAGTGATAGCGGTGCCCTGAATTGGTGCTCCTTTTCATACTCAGCTCCGCCAGGGCAGGAGCATGAGCACGGCACGAGTAGTCTGATTGGGGCGCGTGACAGGAGGTTGCGTCTGTCGTCCGCTTCAGTCATTTGCTGAAAACCATAACCGGAATCTACCCGCCACAGGGACGCGTGATTTGCCTCTATGACTCGTGACTCACCAGCCAGTCGAGATCAGGTGGGTGGTATTAAAAAGGCTCTCAAATTGCCGGTCTGTCCTTCAAGCACCGCACTCCTCCAGACTCGATGGGAAGAGCCATGGCCAGAGTGCCTACTCACAGTTCGCCGTATCTTCCTGACAATTTAGACTGTGCTTTGCGTGCTTTTCTTTGCATCGGTGAGGCTATTGCGGCGAATCTGACTCGAGCGATGCGAGCAGCATTTCCTCGTAATAGCGGACAGCGTCACTGTGGAACTTCAACACCGCTGCTGCTGTGGTAACGTCGTCAAGATTTCAAGATACCGTCGTAATATTGGACACCTTAAGCGTCAGCCACAATTTCGCGACCGGTCTAGAAGAAGCGACTCGGCGGCGAGATAAGCATACGAAAGCCGACCCGGGGCCCGACTTAGCGTTGGACTGCAGCCGCCTCGGCGCGATCCGTCCGCTTCCTTCTCCGCATACAACAACCGACCTGAACTCCACACCTCGACATCACATCACGACAATATGTATGCTTTGCTTGCGCGTCAACAACTCCACCGCCAACATCCCGCTCTTCGCGCCCTGCCCTGCCCTGCCCTGCCCTGCCCTTCCCGCGTCACCGGCGGCTTTTCCGACAGCTCCGTCCGCTGCATCAGTGCCGTCTCGCGCCTCAATTATACACGCCGGCGACGAATCGAAGCCTTGTTCACGCATAATCCGCTGCATAGGCCCAATCACTGCCAGTTACACAAAACCATAATTTTTCTAGACGTTCAAAGTTGGACTTTTAGCGTGGGGACCTGCCTTTGATGCCGCGCCATGACACCCCTTCAGTCCGCATCCGGCATGTGACGACCAAGTGGGATGCACGCAATTCTGGCGCATAGTGCCGAAGCGGCCAGCGATCCCCCTTTTGGCAGCTCCATCCCACTGCATCATCCTCTTCTTCCTCCAGCGCGGCCCAGCATGAATAGAGAAAAAAAAAAAAAAAAAAAAACACCAGGATCCGGACTCCACGTCGCGCTCTCATTTCCGCGCCCGGCCCTTTGTCCCCATGCTGCTGCTCTCTGACTGGACCGCTCCTGATCCCTCTGGCTTGCTACGTTCAATCTTGCCTCCATCTTCCCACGGTGACCCTGCTTCTCCCGCGTGGCCTCGTGCTCGCATCTCGCATCTCGCACCTTTGTCGACCCTGCGCCCACGTTGCACCAAATTCCAATTGTGAACGACGTTCGAAGCTGGACTTAGCGCTCGCTCCCCTCAACCATGGGAAAAGGCACTTGTCGGCCTCAAATCAACATGGTCTTGAAGCTTCTCTGAACAACGTGGCGCCCACTTGTCGGATCAGAGCGTAGCCCAAAGCCTAGGGAATCCTGGCCTTCCTTTGTGTCTGCACAATGAAAACCACGGCCATCCCCAGAGCCGTACGGTTGTCCAAAGGGACTCACCTAGCAATGGCACTGGCACTGGCCCCCGGACCCAACCAGCGTCGCCAGCCTCCTCTCAAGATCTCTCCGCCCTAACAGCCAGATCCCGGTCGATTAGAAGTCCAATGCTTGACTTAGTGCTGACGTCCCTCGCTGCCTCTTTGTATTTTTGCGCCTCTTGCTTTCTGTCATGTGGGGCAAGCTATCGCTGCTGTCCTGGTCTAGCTTCCCCTCTGTGGCGCTCTCCTAATGACCGGAGTTACGAGCCCCTGTACATGGGACGCCAGATAGACCATAAACGAAGCCCGCTTTCGTTGCAACCGCTCGACGGGTAATTGCAAAGCTCAATCAAGCAGGATGCACTCTCTAGCAACCACCACCGATGCCGACCTACTCTTACGCTAGAACGAGACTGCCAAGAGGCGAACCCAAATGAGGCGCGTAGTGCGGAGGAAGGACGACCTAGCCGGGTTTGCTTAGCACAGGCTTCGGCAGCTAATCGACGGCGACTATCTGGCGCCGCACCGG
Source organism: Phyllosticta citriasiana (assembly GCF_038021145.1). Lineage (NCBI taxonomy): Eukaryota > Fungi > Ascomycota > Dothideomycetes > Botryosphaeriales > Phyllostictaceae > Phyllosticta > Phyllosticta citriasiana. The sequence continues at coordinate 7,673 of NW_027117294.1, forward strand.
CCAGAGATCATGGTGATCCGACGTTTGAGTGTCAAGTTAGCGCGGCCCCGTGGAGCCGTTGGCAGGTGAGCCGCTATGCACTATGAACTCGCTCGCTGGGCCTCTGCTTGACGCTGAGAGAAGAGCCTGTTCTTTCGTTCGCATGGTTGCTGTCTACGTTGCGTTCAAATGACACCAAGTCTGGAAAATGCCCAGAGAGGGTCAAAACCGTATGCACAACACCCCTATACCAAAGAGCAGCGATCAATGACTGCACATAGAAGACGTGCGTGCGATCCCAAAGCCAAAGGAGAGGGCCAGGCAAAAATCTAAAAATCTTTACCGTCGGTGACCTGCCACTTTGTTCAGTGCCTCGCCACGGTCCTCATTGATGATCAGAAACAAGGGATGCAAGCTCTGATACGGGTACCGGCCCAGGGGGTCCGCTGACGGCCATCCCGTTGACAGAGACCCCCCCCCCCCCCCCCCCCTATCTACGCAACATACAAAGCCTGTTGCATGACGCCCCCGCCGCAATCTTATCCACCATTTTCAGCAGTCGACCACCCAATCCAGCCGCCTGGACGCCTCTTGTTGAATTCAGCCCGCTATAGACATGTCAGAGCGTAGGTAACCCGCATATTGACATGCCCGTAGCTTTTTAACGTTAGGGGACACTTACCCCTAGGGGTCTATTAACCAACAGCGATCTACTACTACTGTTGGAAACTCAGGTTCAGGAGAAGAGGCAGGTGGCTATGGGAACGGTCAACGAGCTGAAGTTATGTTTGGGACGTGGAAGCTGTCTTATGCATTCCTGCTGATTGGGCAAGCAGATTCCTAAATCACTCCACTTTCAATGGTTTACAGGACGTGGGAGCTCCAGTGCCACGCATTGTCGGAATTAGGATCGCTTTGACAACTTGCCTGGATTCAAGACTTTGGTATCTTCGCACTGCACTATAGACGCCCCGAAACCATCTCTATGCCCTCGGCTTGGCCTTGCCCTTTCGCGGCTCTCGCCTCTTCTCCCAGACCTGCACGTAACTCTCCTTGGTGAAGAGCGTCTCGGCGCGCGCCTTCTCGACAAACAAGTCCTGCACCTCGTACCACTCTTCGCGGCTCTTGTCGCGCAGCTGCACGCGCCAAACCTTGCGCTCGCTCTCGCCCTCGACGCTGTCGTCGCGCGTGCGCACCGCCTCGTGTGTGATGTTGGCCACCAGGTCGAACCAGATGGGCTCGCCGGGCGGGTGCACGGCGGGATTGGGCTCGATGTACGGGCTCATGTCGAGCGAGCGGGTCGGAAACGTCACGATGGTCGGGTTGCGCTCGCTCACAAACTTGTTCTTGGAGAAGCGCTTGATGTGGAAGAGCAGGTACGGCGGCAGTGGATGCAGCAGCCGGTAGCGCTTGCGGTAGTTGAGGTGCTCCTGCGCCGACACGCCGTCGTACTTGGATAGAATGCGCGTCAGGGGGACTTGAGGGATGATGTTTTTCTCGAGCTCGTCTTGGAATACGGGCCGAGGTGGTAGGTCGAGGGTGAGGATCATAAAGTGCGACTTTTCCGACTGAATGTCCGAGTCTTCGAAGCGCAGCCGGTCCGATGCATCGGCCCGTGCCGTGATGAGCTGCGATTCGATCTTGAGGCTGCCTTGGAACACTTGTTGGACGATGCTGGACTTGGGCTTGGATTTACTGCCGCCCAGTGAGAGGTGGAGGTTGTTGAGGAACCATTGCAGAAAATCCACAGGGTCCGACTGTTCGGTCAAGGTGAAGCGCTTGGTGGAGCGCAGGGCGACTTCTTGGAGTAGCTCGTGCGGTGAGACGTGTGCTTTGAAGGCTCGAGGGTTCCATATCTTGCGGACTAGCGTGCTGAAGCGCTGCGCAAGTTGTGGGCGCGACGAGAGATCTTCGAGCATGAAGTAGTTGCGCAGAGGGGTTACATGGGCCAGCGCATGGATGGCCGCATTGAAGTAGTCGTTGGCTTTGATGTTGTTCAATCCGACAAAGCCTGGGATATATTTGCGGCCCACGAGATCCCATGCTGCCTTTTGCTCCCGGTCCAGCTTCATGACCTCTTCTTTTGATAATCTGGGGTCCACCACAAATTTGATGTCTTCTAGCGCCTTGCTCTTGACCTCGTATCCTTCGGGAAGCACATAGACCTTTTTTGTTTCCAGGTTTATGTACACATGGTGGCCTTCGTCGAGAGCGTGGAAATAGGCTTGGGATTTGGGGCCTCGCCCTTGGAAGTACTTTCCGCACACTAGGCAGGCGTAGACGTTGATGTTGGATAGAGTGACGGAGCACAGCTTTTCAAAGTCAAAGTCGAGAACCTTGCGGTCTATGGTATCCAGGTAGAGGTCGTTGTATCCTTCTGTCGGCGCGGTTTGGCGCGTGGTGGTTGTGATGGCAGGCTCATCTTCGTCGTCCAAGGCGCCGGCCTCTTCCAGTTCCTCATGGATTTCTTCGGCGGCGCCCACGATGTCTAACTTCTCTTCCTGTTTTCCATTCTGGCGAATTGGAAGACCATTCCCCGGAGGTGAGTCGGCTTCGTCGCCATCGTCGTCGACGCGAGCTCGTTTTGAAGCTGGCGAATCGGCCGCAATTGCGTCGTCGAGCGTTTCGGCGTGGCGTTTGGACATGTCGATGGCTGTTGCTCGAGAGACAAGTCGGACGGCGGGTGCGAGCGTTGGACTGGGAGTGTATGGACAAGCAAGTTCTCTACATACCTAGACAGATGAGAGTCGGCAGCGCCGCGGATCGTCCAAGCTCTACACGGCTGAAATTCGGGTGAAGTTGACGTAGGTCCACGATGCTAGGTACCTTACCCCTGTCGGTTGCTTGTCTGCTCGATGTGCGACTTTGTCATTCCCCTGGAGTAGTTGCAAAAAATCATAAATTGCAAAAGATTGAGCCATCTCCAGCACCGGCGGGATTGTTCAAGAAATATTGTCGTGCTCCCAAGCAGGAACCCAGTTGAACGGCGGCGGATTGCAGCTGTGCGCCCCGCGCCAAGACTGACAGCCCGACATTTTCACGTCAACCAGAACGCGTCCACCTCCCGCTCGACTCCTCAGAAGCGTGCAAGGCCAAGCCACCCTTTTCCGCGCGCATTCCATCCTCACAACGTCTTGCACCATGGTATGTTCTTCCAACACGCTCCAAAGCCTCTCCTAACCCTCATCAGTCTTCTCAAAATCCTACGCAAATCTTCGCCGAAGACACGCAGGAGGACAGGGGTGAGAATGCCCGTCTCTCGGCTTTTGTTGGTGCCATCGCAGTTGGTGATTTGGTCAAGAGCACCCTCGGCCCCAAGGGCATGGACAAGATATTACAATCAGCGTGCGTACGAGTCCTTGTGCAGCTTCAGGAGCTTGGGCTAACTTGCCAACCCCCTCAGGTCCACCGGAGAGGTCATGGTAACAAATGACGGCGCCACCATCCTCAAGTCCATTGCTCTCGACAATGCCGCCGCCAAGGTCCTCGTCAACATTTCCAAAGTACAAGACGACGAAGTGGGAGATGGTACGACGTCGGTGTCGGTGCTGGCGGCAGAGCTCTTGCGCGAGGCCGAACACCTCGTCAACCGGAAAATCCACCCGCAGACCATTATCGAGGGATACAGAATAGCCAGCCGCGCGGCGCTGGATGCGTTGGAGAAGACGGCCGTGGACAACAGCAAAGACCCCCAGGCGTTCCGGAGAGACCTCATCGCCATTGCCAAGACGACTCTGAGCTCCAAGGTCCTCAGCCAGGACCGCGGACACTTTGCAGAGCTGGCCGTCGACGCTGTTCTCAGACTGCAAGGCTCTAGCGACCTCACGCACATTCAGATCATCAAAAAGGCCGGTGGCAAGCTCAAGGACTCATACCTGGAGGAGGGATTCATCCTGGACAAGAAGTTTGGTGTCAACCAGCCCAAGCGCGTGGAGAATGCAAAGATTCTCATCGCAAACACCTCCATGGACACGGACAAGATTAAGATTTTCGGCGCCAGGGTCAAGGTTGACAGCACGGGCAAGCTTGCTGAGCTGGAGAAGGCGGAGAGGGAAAAGATGAAGGCCAAGGTGGACAAGATCAAGGCCCACGGCATCAACTGCTTCGTCAACAGGCAGCTCATCTATAACTGGCCCGAGCAGCTGTTTGCCGACGCCGGCATCTCGTCCATCGAGCACGCCGACTTTGACGGCGTCGAGAGACTGGCGCTTGTCACTGGCGGTGAGATTACGTCCACGTTTGATCACCCCGAGAGCGTCAAACTCGGTCACTGCGATTTGATTGAGGAGGTCATCATCGGAGAGGACGCGTTGATCAGGTTTTCTGGCGTTGCCGCCGGCAAGGCTTGTACCATTGTGCTTCGCGGCGCAACCGAGCAGCTCCTGGATGAGGCTGAGCGTTCGCTGCACGACGCCCTTGCAGTTCTCTCGCAGACTGTCAAGGAGCCAAGGACGACGCTTGGTGGTGGCTGTGCCGAAATGGTCATGGCAAAGGCCGTGGAAACGGCGTCTCAGAACATTGCGGGCAAGAAGGCCATTGCTGTCGACTCGTTCGCCAAGGCCCTGCGCCAGCTTCCCACCATTCTGGCCGACAACGCTGGTTACGACTCTAGCGACCTTGTCGCCAGATTAAGGACAGCCGTGTACTCTGGCATGACCAGCTCTGGTCTGGACCTCATGGCACCAGGCGGCGGCATTGCCGACATGCGGGAGCTTGGCGTGATCGAGGCTTACAAGCTCAAGCGCGCAGTGGTGTCATCGGCGAGCGAGGCTGCCGAGGTGAGTTTGCTTTGTGTGTCTTGATTGATCAAAGAAGATGGCTGACGATGTTCTACAGATGTTGCTGAGGGTAGACAACATAATCCGCAGCGCACCCAGGAAGAGGGAACGCATGTAGAGGTAGCGCGAGCATGAAAACAGGCTTGAGACAGCGCATGCAAGAACAATCAGGACGTCTGGCGAATGTTTGCAAGCACGAAACAGCAAGACACGTCGGAGCAGCATCAGGGCATCCCTGAGCGGGTAAGAGATCGCGTGCCGTTGGTCGGGACGCGCATCATGTCTGGACAGTGCGTAGGCAGAAAATAGAATAAATTGAAAGCCACGGCAAAATGTACACGCAAGTTTGCCAACGTACGATGCTCTTGTTTGGATGCAACGGGAGGGGTTGTTGGTTGCGTGAAGCCAGGGGGCGGGCAAGGCGAGAGACCAAGGGCCCTCGGATGTTGACTCTTTTGCCACGCACGCACAGCCCGTGTCAGTGCGAAGGCTGTGGACCTGGGGTAGAGGTGTCCTAGCGCACCGGCTGGCCTTTTCCAGGACCTAGCGTCTTTGTCCTGGTGGAGCACGTTGTCGACGAAGCTGGAGCTTTTTGACGACCTGAAACGGCAATGACAAGGAAAGGGAGGGCCAGCAAAGGGGAGCGAAGAGGTGGTGGAGGGTGGCAGCGAGGGATGCTTGCTCCAGCCTCTCCAGTTGTCAGACGCGGCCGCCGGGCGTGTCAGTTGCAACGAGCGATCCGTGAGCTGGGGAAAGGAGAGACGTTGGTAATTGATGGCGGCGACGACGACGACGATGCTGAAGTTGATCGTCGTGGTCACAGCTTAAGAAGTCTTGGTTCCTGTCCCTCTGGTCCTTCTTTCCTTCTTTCCTTCCTTCCTTCCGTTCCTTCCTTGGGCGCCGTGACTTCACTGCACGCACCACCTGCCGTCTCACTCTCAGCTCTGGCCCGCTCGGCTCCGTCTCTTTCACCCACCACCCCATCCCATCACCTCGCCCTCGACCTGCCTTCGACCACATTCTTCATTCTCGCCCGCCCACTCCGCTCCAGTCCAGCCTTTCGCCTCCCCCCGCTCCTCTCTCTGCTGGCACACCCTCTCCGTCTCCGTCTCTTCTGATGCCTGACGCCTGCCCCGACATAGGCCTCCACCAGGCTTTGTCCGCTCTCGCTTTCGAATAAATCAACACCGCTTCATGCCGCGACGCCGCCCGCCCGCTTCGAGCTCGGGGGCCCTGAGCTCTACCCTGCTCGCCCTTTTGTTCTTCGTTCCTTTCGTGACCTCTGCTCAGCAGCAGCAGCAAGGCCACAATGCAGCCTTCCGCAACTCCCCGCGCGAGGACCCGCGATGGTCCTCGTCCGCACACCTCAACGCCCTTTCCGACTCAACCACTATAATCAGAGACGCCCTCCACAAACAAAACACACCCTACATCTCCAAGAACGAGCGCGCCATTGCGACTCTAGCTCCAGCAGGCACCGAGTTTGCTGTACGAGCTCCTCCTGCCAGGTCTGCTGCCGGTCCATCCGCTGGTATCTCCTCTCGACCACGTGCGCGGTCCCTGCAGGATTGGGAAGTCGAGGACTTTGTCCTCTTGGCGACCGTCGACGGCAAAGTCTATGCCCGTGACAGAAACACCGGGGAGGAGCGATGGACCCTCTTCGCCGACCGCCCCATGGTGGACATGGTCTACCACCAGCGGAACAAGTCTGGCAAAGGGGAAGCGGCGGAGGTCTTGGACGACGGCTTCGAGTGGATTGTCGAGCCCAACCAAGACGGCAGCCTCTACGTCGCCACGCCAGCTCCCAACGTCGGCGTTCAAAAATTGGGACTTACCATCAGGCAATTAGCCGAGGATCTGTCCCCCTACGCAAGCGAGGATCCCCCAGTGGTTTACACCGCAGAGAAGAAGACGACGCTCTACACAATCGACGCAGCAACGGGCAACATTTTGAAACAATTCAGTTCCGGCGGAGCGTCCGTCATTGACGAAGGCAGTTGCCGCCGGATCAGCGGACTTCGCGGAGTCGACGAGGAAGAGTGCGAATCCATTGGTGTCCTGGTCCTTGGAAGAACCGAGTACAAAATCGGAATCGCAAACAGAGACACGGGCGCCCCAATTTGCACCATCAAGTATTTTGAATGGGCACCCAACAACCGCGATCGGGATCTCCACAGCCAGTATTCGTCGACTATGGACAATAAGTACGTCTACAGCAAGCATGACGGCTACGTTTACGCATTGGACCACACCAAGGACAAGGAACGACGAGTTTATCGTGGAAAATTCGATTCTCCTGTGGTTCGCGTTTTTGATGTGGTCAGGCCATTCCACGCTGACTCGCGCGACACCTCGCTCGTGCTTCTGCCCCAGCCACCGGGCCCCGCGGTACTGCAAGATCTCCACCAAGACGTCTTTGTCAACTGCACCGAAAATGGCAGTTGGTATGCCATGTCTGAGAGCAGTTACCCCGCAGTCACGGATGGAGCCGCTCGGGCGCAGTGCTACTCTATGAATTGGAACGACATTGGTATGAACTGGGCCAACCAGTCGCCCTCTTTGAAGCCCATACTCGTCGGCGTCCACTCTCTTTCGGAGCAATCAGCAAGCCCATCCCACTTCGCAACCATTGGGGGCACCGAAGACATTTTGCCGATTGATGCTCCGGGTGGTGTACAAACTGTTCAACCAACTTCCATTCCCAACCCGAGGGCTCCTGTTGGCTCGACCCAGGTCTTGCCTCTTCATTGGACTGTGTTTGTTGTGATTTTGGTCTTCATCTTGGGAGCTCTGACAGGAAATGGCCACCACAAGAAATTGCTGCCTCCGTTCCAGAATCTCAACCTCAAAACTCCGTTCACTACCCCTGCTCAGCCAAAACTGTCCAAGGCACCGCAAATGGAGGTCACGGAAAAACATGATGAGAATGAGCCCATGATGCCCGTCGAAGAGCGCAAAGTTCGATTCCAAATGGCTGAAGACGAATTCGCTGTGCCGGAAGACGATGGCGGTCTTACGGAGACCGAAAAGGAGCCCAACACGCTCATTGCCAACTCTGGAATCACTGCTGCAAACGGCGTCGAAGGAGATGCGCAAGAAACGCCAAAGAAGAGGAAGGCACACCGAGGTCAGCGAGGAGGAAGAAGAAGAAACAAGAACAAGAAGAACGCTGAGCAGGCCGAAGGTGATGAGGGTGACAAGGTCATTGGAAACGTCAAAAAATTTGGCGAGGAGATGGTGGACGGCATGGTCAATGATGAAGACCTTGCTTTGTCGTCGACAAAACAGTAAGCTCTCCTTGCATTACCAAGAGATGACAATTTAACGAAAATCAGGATCCACAACCTCACCATCACGGACAACGTGCTGGGCAGTGGAAGCGGTGGTACTTTCGTGTTTGAAGGCAAATTCGAGGTAAGATGAATGATAGACTTGACAACGCTGGCGCTGACTTGGCTAGGGACGCGACGTCGCGGTGAAGCGAATGCTACCTCAATTTTACGAACTCGCCGATCAAGAAGTCAGCCTTTTGACCCAGAGCGACGATCATCCGAATGTGATTCGGTACTTTTGCAAGCAAAAAGACGAAAATTTTCTCTACATTGCAGTCGAGCTCTGCCAGGCCAGTCTCTGGGATCTTTACAGGGACGGTAGAAACGACGACGGCTGGACCGAGCAACAGACCAAGCTCGTCAACGAGATCAACATTGACGTGCCTCGGGCCCTGTACCAATTGGCGGCTGGCCTGAACCACCTGCACAGCCTGCGCATCATTCACCGAGACATTAAGCCGCAAAACATTCTCATCGCATACCCCAAGAAGAATCAGACCAATGGCCCTCGTTTTGTGATTTCGGACTTTGGCCTCTGTAAGACACTTCCGGAAAATGTCAGCACTTTGGTTGGCACCACCAACAATGCCGGCACTGTGGGATGGAAAGCTCCAGAACTCATTTCCAAGCCAAAAGAATCAGAGGGTCGCATGAGTGCTTCCAGCCAACGCGATTCGTCAACTTCCAATGATCCTGTCGCGCAAGGGGTCAAGCGCTCCTCTGATATATTTTCCTTGGGTTGCGTATTCTTTTACGTCCTCACCAACGGCTCGCACCCTTTTGACGATGAAGAAGGATGGATGCAGATCCGGGAGCTCAACATCAAGAAGAACAAGTACAACTTCAGCAAGCTCGAGTACCTAGGCGACGACTCGGAAGAGCCAATGCACCTTATTTCACGCATGCTCTCCAACAATCCTGTCGACCGACCAACGGCGGCCCAAGTCATGCAACACCCGTTCTTTTGGTCCGCCGAAAAACGCCTCAACTTCCTCTGCCAGGTCTCGGACCGTTTCGAGTTTGAGCCTCGCGACCCGCCCTCGTCGGCATTACTCAAACTCGAAGCACACAATGTCGAAGTCATGTGCCAAGCCCCCAAGTCCTCGACGTCGTCCAACTCGGCACACCACCAGCAGTTTAACAAATTCCCCGACTTCTTGTCCAAGCTCGACCGCAAGTTCATTGACACGCTGGGCAAGCAGCGCAAATACAACGGTGACCGCATGCTCGACCTGCTGCGCGCGCTGCGCAACAAGAAGAACCACTATTACGACATGCCGGCCGACGTGCAGGCCAAGGTAGGCCCACTGCCCGAAGGCTACCTGCGCTACTGGACCACGCGCTTCCCCCGCCTGCTCATGGCATGCTACGAGGCCGTCCTCGAGGCGGGCTTTGACGCTGAACCGGGCTTCCGTCCATACTTTGAAGGCGCGGGAATGGGTAAGTGATGGCGACACAAATCGTCTTTCTTACTGGCGTTATTACCGCTGTACAAGTGACATGCGAGTAGGTGTATGTATGTACGTATCTGTATTACTCGGCGTTGGCAACGGCGGATCGATGAACGGATGGATGGACAGGGTTCCTCACAAAAGACCAAAATTCTGGCACGCCTTGTCTGGTCGGCTGGCCGGGGCTGATTGGTGGCGCATCATTAACATCTTTCTGGGAGACTACAAAAAAAAAAAAAAACCAAGGATGGGAGCCTTTTTTTGTATTGTTCTGCAACGAGAGTCGGTCGTCTGGGCGGGTGCGTCGAATGGATGCCATGCCATGGGTTTGGCTAGGCTCTCTAAATTACTTCTGCTGAACGATGTGTATGATGGATGGGCGGAGCAGATTGATCGATGGGGACCGGGACTGTCTCTTTTTTGGCGCTGGGCAAGGCGTACGTGGGACTGTGGGAAGGACAGGAAAAAGCTACGTTGAATTATCATTCATTCATTCATTCGTTACCTGGTGCCATTCGCTCCTTTGTTTGTTCGTCTGGTTGTGCAAGATTTACCATGTCATTGTCAGCACACACACACACACACACACACACACCAAAAGTAAGAGAGAAAGTACCTACCTATGTGCCAGCCACCTTCCTCTCCTCATACACACACACACAGACACACACACACACACGAGATGCGTTGTATGTAGTGTGTGGGAAGAGGCAGCTTGCCTGCGTGCAAATCAATCAAATGACCTACCTGACCGAGAGCGAACGGGAGACGTGTGTGTTCGTATGGCGAGATTACGTACATGTACCGCCCAAAGCGCTGTTTACGGGGAAGGCAAGAGGAAAAGAAAAAGAAAGGTGGTGGGAGGTGGGAGCGATGGGTACAAACCTAGGTAATCTACTGCGCATGACGAGGAGAACGTGTCCACGCCGTCGGCCGGCCGGCTGGCAGGCAGGCAGGCAGGCTGGCTGGCTGGCATACATACTCTGGACCCCCTTCACGTACGGTTTGACTGCCTCGAGTATACGTGTTGTGATCTAGCCAAGTCACCGCACAGTCTCCATTCACTTCACTTGTATCCAAGATATATCCAAGAGCATCGCAGCGTACCCTGCACCCATTCAACCACTCTGATTCCCTGATGGAGTTTTGAATTACATTTTCCCTGCCAGACATGCAATGCAGGCAGGCTGTTTGGCTACCTGGTACTCCTATCTACCAACTCACTCACTCACTTACCTCTGGGGCTGTCGGGCCGGAAAAACGGGCAGTCAGTTCGTCAGTCAGTCGATTGACCGCCGATTGACAGGACAGCATCGCATCCACCACCGATGATCCACATCCACCAGGTATCTCATCTCATTTGCTTTGGTTTTCGTGTGCCATGTGCCATGTCCAGCCTCAGTCAACCATACGCCCGCCACCACCATCGCCGCGAACCAAAAAGAGAGAGGAGCCATCATTACACTGACGCTCCCTCGTTCCTTCTCCGTTTGTACCTTGATGTGGACTGCGGAGGAAAGGGGGAAAGGTGAAGGAAAAAGACAAACCGCCGAACAGCATCCGAGACCGAACAGAGCAGTCGTCTAGGCTCTGTTGGAGCCATCTGTCTATTGGTGCTCAAAAGGGGATGAAGAGTTTGATGAACAAAAGGGGAAAGGAGGACATTTACATTCCTAATGGGGAAGAAAAGGGGGAAAGTCGAAGATGCAGGAGCTTTTTGATTGCGCCATCGCTCAAAGGGCGAATGGCGTGAAGGTGGATTTTCGTTGTAGAGGCAGCTGGCGAGAGTTTTCCTTGGGTAGCCGGCACCGCCAGCGGTTGCACATTGGCGAGGGGGAGTGAGAGGTTGACCGGTGCAAAAATTTGGGAATATCGAAGCGCGTAACGTGGCAGAAGCCGTCTCGCGCTATGTTGTGCATCTTAGCCTTTGATTATGATCAAAATGATCTAAATCTCATGACGAAGAGGTCGACGAAATTTGCCGTACTTTTCTAGTAGACTATCGCAGGGCCTACACGCTCCGTATTAGTTTTGATTCTTCCCGATCCGCAAAGAGCACGTACAGCATATGCAGCATTGTAGCCAAACTTGCCAAAGACGCCCGAGACCTCGATGCCAGTGATGCCGTTTGCCTTGGCTGCGTCCGAGGGGTGCGGCTGGCCAGATGCGGGATGAATCGACACCGGGCTATGCAGAATTAGCCAGGATCAGAGCCATCTCTCGATCAAGACTTACCCATTGATTTCGCGATCCAGCGTAAGAACCTCCCTCGCGGCTTCTTTGCCGCCGCGCTCGAGAAGATGCAGCATGTAGTCGTGAACCAGGTCGCGAACAGCCTCTTGCGACAGAGTACTCTTCTGGCGGACAAGGTTGTGGACCTGCTTGATGCGCTCCAGCTGATCTGGCTCCGTCTCCTTCGTGGTCGGTTGCTGAATCTCAAACGCCAGATAGCTGGACCAGAATTGACGGACATCGAGATATGTCTCAATGTTATCCTGGAAAATTTTCCGCGCATCGTCGACGGATTTCTTGACCTTCCACACCAACTTGGCCACCTCAGCACAAAACGTGCCCTTGGCATCGTTGTCGCACTCGGCCGACTCAATCTGGTCCTGGTACACCTTGATGCCGGCGTCAACCCCGTCGTGACGTCTTGCGAGATTGGCCCATGACGTGACAGTCTCGACATTGCCGGGAAGGTTGAAGAGTATGGCCTCGTGGATGGCATGAGCAATGTCGATATGACCCGTCATTTCCTCAAACAGGGCATACTGGAGACGGACCGTTGGGCGAGCAATCGGAGCGTAGAAGCAGCTTGCACGCTGGTAGATGTTGCGCACCTCTTCCTCGTGATTTGGCTGAGCCAGCATCCAACGAGCGTAGCGAAGCCAGAACTCGTCGTAGTAGGCGCAAGTCACCAAGCACCTCTCGTAAAGGAACGAGGCGCGCTCAAAGCTGCCCTCTGCCTCTTCAAAGTCGAGATATTTTCTCCAGTTTGCCAGCTGGGGCTCATCGAGGTCGGTCACATGAAAGTATGGGCGCTTGATTTCTTGCTCGTACGTCCATCTCTTGGTAGTCTCGGTTTGGGTCTTGTAAAAGACTTCTTGGTGGTGCTGATCGATGTGCGCGCGCAAATCACGGTCCAACTCGTGTTCCGTCTTGGATGCAGCAAGCGGATCCGCCTGAATCTCGGCACGGAACTGGTTCAAGAGCTCCTCAGAGACCAGCTCGGCCACAGGTCGAGTCTGCGCAAGATGGCGGAAGCGCTCAAAGTAGCGCGCATATTGATGCATGGGAATCGTGATGATGCGCTGAAGAATGCTAAAGATGCGCTCGACCGACTCGAGACGCTCCTCAAACTCCAGGTACTTGTCCCAAAAGGGATGGGCGAGAAAGTCGAGGCCGACGCAGGCAGCGCCTCTTTCGAACAGCCTAGAGCAGCGGGTTAGCTTGTTTTGCGCACGCGAGCACGGGTAGAGGAGGGGGTGGGTAGGGCGCAAACAGATTCTAGGTGCATTCTCAAGGTCGGTTTTGTGGCATTGAAAGAGTGGTCCCCAAAAACTTGAGAGCGAGATCGGTGGTGGAGGATGGAAGAAGGGGGTTCAGCTGCCCAGCGCGGCATTCCATAAATGTGGTACAGCTCAGACAAGGAAAGCGCCTGAAGACATCGCGTGAGAGGTTGCGGTACGGTCTCGGATGGCTCTGAGGTCTCACCAAGCTCCAAGCTACTCCCAGCCGGCAGGACGGACCTGTTTGCGGCGCAAAAGTTGCGGCGGTGTTTTCGTGCTGAAGTTGAGAATTGTTACGGGGGAAGGAAAGCTGCTCCACTGATACTTACTCTCGAATCACGTCCGAGTCGTGGTTGGTCTCGACCTTGAAGGCGCAGTAGTTGGTCCACAAGTCGACGGAACTGGCAATGCTCGCCACGCCACGCTCATAAACCATCTCAGCGGCCTCGGTGCCGGCGATGGAGAATTCCAGGTCGGCATACTTTTTCCAGTAGCCAAAGACGAGCGGGAACTTGGCGAGAAACTTGTCGTAGGATGCGCGGGTTGCGGCAATGGATTGCGGGCTCGAGTTGCGGTTGAGGCCGCCCTCGAGGCTTTCGGCGGCGCGAACGAGCTTTTCCCAAGCCTCGAATTCGTCGGGGTTCTCGGCCTGATTTCGCACGGTGGATGAGCATTTGTCTCGGACGTGTGCAGAGAATGGGCACCCACCACTTCCTGGTTGAGCTTCTTAAGCTCAGCATAGTCCTCGTCTCCTCCAAGGAAAGTGAGGTCGGCCATTTTGTCGGACGCGGAGTATGGGGGCTACTGGGAAGCGCGGAACGTGTGCAGTGCCCTGACTGGAGCCGTCGCGAGGGTCGAGGGATAAGGCAGGACAGAAGCAAGAAGAGCGAGGAGAAGTCGACAGGTAATGGGTGAGGTCGGAGGTCGACGGTGGACGGTGGACGGTGGACGGTGGACGGTGGACGGTGGGCGGTGGACGGTGGACGGTGGACGGAAGAGGGCGCGGATGGCGGGACGGGAGGAGAGAGCCGGACGTTGAGGTTGGCCGACCTCCAGGACCTGACACCTCAGGAACCTGGGCTGACCTGGGCTGACCTGGGCTGGGTGCGAGCGCTAAAGGGGGTCCGTGCGTGTCCACGAACCGGCGTAGCGCCGACCTGGGACTGCCGTGTGTGCCGTGGGTGGGCTGGGTAGGTGTCATGGACATGTGAGGGGTGAGAGTAGGGTGAGGGGTAAGGGGAACGAAATCATGGCTGCAATTGCACACAGGCATGAATTGCTGTGTTGAATTTCCATTGATAATCAAGAAACAAGCCTGGCAGGACTTTGCTACTGTCCAAAGAATGGCATGGTATATCGAGCGCCCTTTCCCCAACGCCTCCTGTATGTACATTCCGAGTCCCAATTCCGCTCTTCGCATCTACTACCTACGATGCTGTTTCTGTCTTTTGCGAGTACTTGAGCGTGTCGCTGGCTGCGAATGAAAATGGGCTCTTGGTCATTTCCGGGCTACGCGGACTTATGGGCATTGCGAACAAGTCGTCCTCTTTTTCATCGTCTGTCTTGCTGGATGAAGCCATTGGCGCAAAGCCTCCGGTGAATGCGTCCAGCGAAGCCATTCCAGACGATTGCTGCTGCGCGATTGCGGCCGGCGGCGGGACCGCTGTCGCCACCCGCCGAGGTGGCTGTGATTGTGACTGTGTCGTCGTCGTTGGACGTGTCTGCGTGAATTCTATCGTGCCCAGCGCTGCTGGAGCTTCGCCCTTGAAGGCTGAAAAGGACGAGACAGCGACGTCAGAGCTTTCCGGAGACAGAGGGTTTGTCGTCGTCGTCGTCGTTGCTGCCGCCGCCGCCGCCGCCGCCAATTCCTGCTCGCTTGTTCCAATCTTGAGACCCTTGAGCTTTTCCATCAGCCGGCCCCCTCCGGGAGACCGCGGACTGCTCGGGCTCAGAGTGGCGAGGTTGTCGGTCTTGATCTCGCTGATGCTAGGCCGCGATGACACGCCAAAGTTTTGCTCGATCCATTCCTGCTCTTGCATGGCCATGGCAAACCCGATGCCTTCGACGTTGTTCTGAGACTCGGTGTCGATTTCCTTTTGCAGGGCTTGCAACCGACGCTTGGCCCAGATTGTGTGCAACACGCCCTTCTTCCCAGCCTGCCGTGCTGACGCTCCCAATTCGGGCGGGAAGATGGCGGGCAGCGAGTTTGTCTGCCAGGTGACGACGGGTTTCGAAGCGTCCGCAGGGCGATGGGTCAAGCGCACGGCCGGCGGAACAGCAACTCCGGGGGGCAGGAGAAAGTAGAGGCGGTTGACTTCGCTCGAGGTTTGGTCGTCAGCAGGCAGAACGGTCGATTTGCCTTCCCACGAAATGTGCCAGTCTCCGCGGACGTTTCGGGTGTTGTCGTCGTCCTCCCACTCGACCATGAGGATCTTGGTGCCTTCCTGGCCATGGCCGGCCTCGAACTCGAAACGGGCGATGGCGTTGGAATTGGAGAGGCTCGGCGACTCGACCTCGTCCTTGGTTTGGCCGTCGGTGGCGGAGGTGGTGTCGACCGGGTCAAAGGCTCGCATCGTCGTCGTCGTCGTCATGGTGCGAGAGAATGCAGCACGCGCAGGTATGCGAGAGCTTAACTTTGGGACTACCGATATATAGCGGTCGCAGAAGAGGTTCTTGTCAGGCGACGTAGTTAAGTGCCTCGACAGGCGTACAGGCTGTAAGCAGGACGAATCACAGATGCCATGGTCTCCTATGTGAGCTTGTCGGCCGGCGGTCCGCTCGACGTCTTGGGCTGTCGATCTAAATTTGGAACCAGTCTGACGCTTGGCACGCAGCCCGCAGCGCACACCACACCGCCGACTGCACTCTCTGAACTGATTTGCTTGCTTGCTTTCTTTCCATTGCTGAGCTCCAGCTCCGGAGCGCCATGCCGCCTGGCTTGTTGGGCCGCCCCGTCCGTAGATAGTCTCTGTACTATACACGATGCGAGCGAAATTGCCCATTTCTCCCGGTCCACCGCCTGCCCTGCCATCGTCTCCCATCGCAAAGGGGGCCCAATCGGCAACCTGCCACTGCTCCAGGAAATCCCATCCATGCCATCAACGTCATGATAAATCATTCGAGAAGGAAGCTCGGAGCATGATCGACGCGGTTTTTGTTCATGTCCAAAATGTCTCCTCGCCTCAAACACCGTCGTCCCCGCAGGGACATGTGCCATCTAGAACGCCAGAAAGAAGAGATGAAAAAAGAGAATGACGGGGAGATGAGAAAATTACAAACGTGGGTATATAGCATGTCCGATTATGTGCAAAAAATAAAAAAAAAATAAAAAAAGGAATCAAACTTTGCCGTTGTCCAGGTATCAAGGGGGGGGGGGTTTCGGCCGTCTCGTCGTCGAAGCTTTGACGCCAATCTTCCGCGGAGGAGCGACCAGAGACCAGGATGACAGGAGAAGGACAAGGCTTCTAGATCAACAAGAAGTCCCAGCCCTTTTGCTGCATCACGTCCCGCCAGTGGACGTTCTCCTCGTCACCCTTTGCGAGATTGGCGTCGTTAATGGTCCAAACGTCCTTGAGGAGCTCATTCATCCGGCCAAATGAACCGAATTCTGCTTGCTCGCCCATGAGCCCGGCGCGTTCGGCGAACATGGCCCGGAAGCCTGACCCTTCAAGCGAGTGCGAGCCCGCAATGAGGAGGGGCCACACCAGGGACTTGTCAAGGCCGTCGGCACCATCAGGAATGAAGCCCATGACTGTCGTCAGCTCCTCGACCAGATTAATCACCAAGGGCTGCCGCCTGTTGAAGCCGGGAACCATGCTGCAGAGCATGATGCGCGCAGCAATGCGAAACAGCGCCGTCATGTTGTGACGCAGCTGCTTCGGCTTGATGGCGCCAGAAGACGAGTAGCAGCTGCCAATGGGCCCGGCATTTTGTTCAGTCAGCGTGATTTGCTTTCCGACTAACGTGATGTGCGAGCAAAGCGTGCTGTCATCCATGCCTAGCTTGATGGACTCGAGACAGGCAATCTCCGAGATCAAGTACATGATTTGGTCTTCGCATCCCATGAGCTCGGCAAGGCCGGTTGAAGCACCAGCCAGCATCTTTTGGCGATAGGCGTCCGCAAGCACTGGCGATCTTCCGAGAATCGTCGCACCGAGAATGTCAATCCACGCAGCGAGGGTGATGTTGAATGGAATCTGTGCGTTGGGCTTGCCGTTCAAGGCAACAAGCGAGTTGGCCAGGTCCAGGCGATTAATCACATCCGACGCACCCTCAAAGTGGTGGTGCCAGGGAATGGGGTCTTGCAGCCCATCGTTTGGCAGGCCCACAGAACATTGGAAGAGGATCATTCCCAGCTGCGACTCGAGAATTTGAGCGGGCTCCGTGCCTGCCACCATGGCGTCGCAGAGCTCCTTGATGGTCTTCATGCGGTGGTCCAAGACGGACTCGATCATCTTTTGCTCTTCATCACTGTCCTGGGCACACCGAGTGGACACCATGTGCTGCGCTGCGAGACTCAGACAGCAGTGGAGAAATGACTTGTTCGACTCGAGAGCGGGGAAAATCATCTCTGCCCGAGCCGAGCCGTACTGAGTCACCTCGAGGACGGGGAAGATTTGCGGCACTACCTTGTCGATGAAATGGTTCAGCAGAGGCTGATCGCATTCGTCGACTTGGATGATGGCCTGGTATGAAGGCACTGCCGAGCCATGCGGGAGTTCCAAGAAATTAAAGTCCAAAGGCTCCTCGAAAAGTTCTTCTTGTTGCTCGAAGAAGTCTTGGTGGACCCAGCTCTCTGGGGCCATCGATCCTCCAACAGAGGGTGGTTGGAAAGCACTGAAGCTGGAAATGGTCGAGTCGCGTCTGGTGGGGATGTCATTGATAAAGGTCTGGCACTCGGTCTTGATGTCAACTTCATATGGGGCGAAACCAGGATAAGGCGGGCAAGCAGGCTCGTAAGGTGGCAGCGACATGTTCATGCCGTACATTTGAGGCGGCGACATGTGGTTAAAGTCGGAGAGTTGAGAGTCAACGGAAGCGGCTCTCGTCTTGGACACCGAGTCGGAGAAGCCATCCGAGGTGGGAACCGAGTTGCACAAGCTAGGAGGGGTGTTTGCGTTGATGGGTACAGCGTTGTACGTCTTTTCGGTGAGCTTGGTGCGCTTGATGATGTTCTTGATCTTCTCCTTCTGGGCGAGACGTTCTCCTTGGTCGCTCCACCACATGGGCCTCTTGTACTGGCACTGAAGGCCAAGATTCTTGCAAGCTTTACAGCCAGGCTTGACTTCGTCACACTTTTTTCTCCGCAGACGGCAAGTGAAGCATCCTGGATAGCAATGGTGAGTGACTCGAGTGAAGAAGTCATGTGAGGGGGATAGCTTACCAGTCCTCGACCTCTTGTGGGATCTGTTGGAGGATTTCTTGGCCCCGGCTTGCGCCGAGGTTGCTGGAGTGGACGAGGTTGAAGTGGTTGCTCCGGCCATGGTTGAGGCGTATTTGGAGGAAGACCGAGCAGCGGTGACGGAAGACATGGGGGGGCCGGAAGCACTGAGGGGGTGTTTATATCAAGACGATAAACAGCGCGACGATGCGCAAATACGCTAATGCACAGCGGGAGGGATCCGTAAGGGACAGTATGGGGGGGGGGGGGGGGGGGGGGGGTTCTATTAAAGTAATGATGGTAAAGCCAAAGTCTGACCCGCGGACTTTGGTGGGGGAAGGGGGGGATAAACGAGCAGAGAAAGAGGGCAAATTAATTGCAGTCTGGCTGTCCAAGGTTGCCAGAGGAGGAGTGGGCTCGTAGCTTATATGGCCAAAAGGCTGCTAATAGCGACAAATCTATTCTTAGTCGGTGGGCCTGGGGTGCTGGTGGTGGAGGGCGAGGTGCGGCAGCAATTGGCCGTGGGGCGTGTGGATGGTTGCTCATCACAGCGAGCCGGGATGCATGCATGCATGCAGTGATGAGTGCACGCTTTGGCTAGCCAATATCTGGCCCCCGCTGGATGTTATCGACAGGCGATCTCTGACCCGGGGCAGATCAGGCCTGGTAGGGACAGGCAGGGGGCGGAAGAAGAGCGAAATACGGCGTAGTCGAGCCGTGAAGCTGCCTGTTTGGGAGGGCATGCTGTGACGGTCATGCTACCCGGTTGGCCGATGGCGGACGCATGAGTGCTGAGGGGATTCACGGCATGACTGGCGCAGAGACGTCACGGCTCAAGCAGGAAGGCGTGTTTTTCTTCAGTACGACGTCGGGGGGGGGGGGAGGCCTGAGAGAGGTGAGCCAGAGGTTCGAGAGGTCATGGAGCACAAGCAGCGGGTGGACGAGTGAGTGTAACCTTGCAACGAGTTCGGCCGTGGAGGTGGATCCGGCAGGATGAGGCGAGGTGGAGTTGGGGGGAGGAGGAGGAGGAGGACGAGGACGAGGAGGAGGAGGAAGACGAGGAGGAGGCTGGAGCAAGTGGGCCTCGTCGACCAGAGCAGTGGTAAACCAATCCATTGATGTCGTCGAGAGGGACCAGTGACTGGACTCAAGCTGGAGACCCCTGCACCCGCCAATGGCGCAACCAAGACCAGGACCATCAACGGCTGCTACTGCTGCGGGACACATTGCCACTAAGCCCTGTTGGATGCGCCCCTAATTAGCTCACACCAAAATAGCCACTTTGGACGTTTCGCTGCTAATGCTCTTCTGCCCGCTGATTGGCTGCTGTGCAAATTCCCATGTGTGGCCGGCTGACCTCTCGTCGACGACCAAACACGTCCCCACCTGATTGTTCTCTCTCGCCATTGGTCTCCCACCCCAATTCAATTCCATCCTCCCTCCCATCCCATCCTATCCCATCCGATCCCATTGTTTCCGTGCCGTGTCCAACCTCGACCTCGTCTCCTCTTCCTCCTCCTCCTCCTCCTCCTCCTCCCCACGCCCGTTGGTGCCGACAATGTCTTCCAGGTACCATGAAAAAAATTTCATGTATTCGGCTTCGGAGCCCATGCGTCCCGGCCTGCGTCATGCCCTGGCAGTTGAGTGATTCAACGTGGGTCCAGAGAGACAAGTCAATCTCCGCTGCAGCTACCCCGAACCATTGCTTTTTTGCCAACGCCAACGCCAACCCCCTCCCTCCATCCTGCCTGCTGCCGTGGCATGATGCCATGTTCGAGCCAAGCATGCGCAGCACACGAGCGAACTGACTGACTGGATTCACCTCCACGTCGACCATGTACCATGGCGCACGGCAGCTGTGCCAGACCCAGAATGCGTGCTTCTCTGCCTCCCGAACAATGCTCGCCGCGTTGCACCAGACCCCTCCGCATCGCGCCCTCAGTCATGTGAGGAGAGGGAGAGGTGCCGTCTGGTGGCCTGCTCGAGGCCGCCCGGCCTCAAGGGCAGACGTGCACGCTGCAGCAAAGGAGCGGTCTGCTCGGCATCGACCCGACCAGCTGGTCAACCTGCAAGAACACGCTCGTGGGGAGGGAAAAAGGAGTCCAAGTCGTCACCGCGGGAATTGCTGCAGTGACACGAGGAGCGAGATTCGACAACGTTGAGGTTGCTGTGGCTTGCGGCAGCGAATCTGTAATGCTTTTGGCCTCCGCGTCGGGGACTCGGCTGCGCGTGGGTGCATGCATTGGGGGAATTGGACCTTGCTGCGCTATTGTATGCCAACTCCGCTTTGCTACAGGTACGGATGGGGACCTTCGCTCGTCACTCAACCCGCAACGCGATTCTCGCCTGCCCCTGTGCCTCAGTCTTGCTTTTGCCCCGGTTCTTGGGAGCGGATGGAGGTGATTGCTGCTCTCGCTCGCTTGGGCGATGATCACGCCTGGAGCTTTGACGCGCAAGAGGCCAGCGATGCTCAGCATTGACGGCGGGAAGCTGGAGAGATCACCGCCCGAGCTTGGACGGATCTGCCGCCATTGTCGACCGCATTCCATTGTCACTGCATTCCACTGAGCGATTCAGCAGGTACCAGGCCACACCGACTAGTGTGCGCGGCCCACGTTGTCTTCAATTGCCTCCTGGGTCAGTCGGTCGGTGCCTGAGGGCGGCCTCTCTGCGGTATGTCGGGTGATACGACGACAGAGCGCACACTGCATGTATGTACATTTACAGTGTCTGTACCTCAGTCCCCGTCGGCACCGTGACACAAGGGGCGCAAATGGCACAAAACGGCAAAGCCGTGGCTTGTCGGGCTGCACGTTGGTCGAGTTTGTGGTGCCGAAGCGAGCTTATCTCGCGCCCTTATGGCGGCCTGCAGCAACTCGACGGCGAATGAGGCACGCCGTCCGGGATGCTCGAATGGCTGCCCTATGTAAGCGCCGACGAGACGGGCCAAATGCACGCGTGCATGCCAGGTAGTCGTGCGGATTGGACTGCGACCTGCTCTCGACAGATGCTACCGTGAGGACTCTGTTACCAATTCATGCTGGTGCTGGCGGCCATCGCACACCGCGTCCCCTCTGTCTGCCCTTCGTTTTCGTATGCTAAAAGTCGCGCATCGCGCTGCTCGCCCGGGGCGCCGCTTGTTGCTTCGTCTCCCCCTCGCCCTTGTAGATCGGCGCTGACGACTGTGCCTCTTTGAAAATTCCTGTCCTGAGCCTCGAGTCTTGACACCTGCGCCGTGGCGCCCCATCCTTCATGCTGACTGGCCATGGTAAGTCACGGGAATTTATCGTCTGCACCTGTGCCTCCCCCTGACGTGAGCATAATGCAGGAGGTACAAACACCCATAACGCCCTTGGAGCCTGGCGTTGAAATGTTCCAACGCGGAAAACTGCAACCTTTTTTCGCCATGCGTTCAGACAAACCACGACCCGTCTCGGAAGCGACCGAGATTTTCGATACCGAATTCGAGGATGACTCGAGCGAGTTTGAAGAAGACTCGCAAAAATATGGCTACGAATCGGCAAGTCTCGTTCTGCAGTATCATTACACAAGACTAACGCCGAGCAGAGCGAGAGCAGAAAGAGCCAAACCACAATATCGACATATGATGAAGTGCCCACGCCGCACTCGCATCGACAAACATACTTTGAACTGTCACAACAAGATAGCAAAACGGTAGAAGGCCCAAGGGGACCACACCTTTTTCGCTCTTCACTGTCTTCGGCAGAGTTCAATTACGAATATGCTCTCCAAATGTCTCCATTGTTGCCGCGAAGCTCGATGCCCCGGGCCGAGACTGCTTTCCGAACAGAGCCATCTTTCCGTTCAGAGACTGCGTTTCGCACAATGCCGGCTCAGCAAGCTTCCTTTTCTTCCTCCTGCGATCCTTGGGCCGCAGAGGAGCCCGAAGAAGAAGAAGGAGACCCCAACGATGTGCGATTCTGGAGCGCGCAGCAGGTCGTGTCTTGGATGTACACCTTGGGGTTTGAAGAGTCCATTGTCGAAAAATTCGAAAAGCATGACATTACGGGCGCTGTCCTGCTCGACATGCAATTCGAAGACTTGAAGGAGCTCGAAATCTCGTCGTTCGGAAAGAGACATCAGCTGTGGAACCACATTGACGCGCTTCGCGGCAACAAGGGCCGCATCAGTCCTGTTCCCACACCCTTTCAAGATGCCGACCGCCCCTGCACTGGCCTTACCAGGTTCAGAAGTACGAGAGAAAGGACGGGCAATCTTGAAAGGTCAAGGTCGCGCGCCCATCGCAACGATTGCGACGACAATGACGGCGCCATGACCCCAGTCTCCCCAGGTGGTCAAAAGAGACGCAAAGGTCGAAAGCATCGACAAGCTAGCGACGATGTCATTACCCCTGCCGAGTCCGTTTCGATTGTCGCAATAGAACAGCTCCTTCCAAAGCCCCACAAGTGTGCCAAAGGAGAACGTTGTCACAAGTGGCGCAAGCAGCAGAGGCTGTTCCAACGCATTCAAGAAGAGCACGGTTTCCCAATTTCCCCCGAGAAAGGAGGTCAAATCTTTATCGCAGGCGACCCTGGCAATGCTGGGACCGCAAACAAGGTGGTGGACAACGTCTACCGCCCGCAGTCCGATGCTCTTCCTTCAGTCGTTGCATCCTCTGATCTGATGGGCCCTGGCCAGCTGCCCGACATTTCATATCCCCTCCAAGAAGCGGCTCTCCGCGGTGTGCAGTCTCGCGATCCTCAGGAGAATGTCAAGCAGTTCCTCAACTTCCAACACGTCGAGCCGCCGCACATGCAGCAATTTCCCGAAGAGCAGCCCACCACTCCTCCATACGAAATGTTCCCACCGCTTCACTTCCCCGAGCAGTCGGCTGGCCCGCACGCCAACTTGAAGAACCTCCCCAGACTGAACATTCCCCGTTCCGCGTCTGCTCATCAGCCATGTGCGCAACCCCAACAGATGCACCCGGCCGAGTACGTTGCCATGTCTCCGTGCCGCTCCGCCACCAACGCCTCGCCTGGAATTTACAGGTTTGGCACGCCGGCGTCCGAGATGGACGTGCCCGTGACTGCCATCCAGGTTGGACCGATCCAGCGAGACGTGAGCCAGTCGGTGCCGCCGAGCATGCAGTTCCGCGACCCCGTGCAGCGTTCAGCATCGCGGCCGGTCGACTGGCGAAGACCATCGTACACGCTGCCAGTGGTTAATGAAGGCGAAGTGCTGAGTCCCAAGTCCGAAGACTCGGTCACGCTGCATGACAGCGCGTCGGGGCGAACAGCCGTGGCCAGCAACCACAAGCCGTCGATTGACTCGTCGGCCGACTCGATCAAGGACTTCAAGGCCCATCTGTTGGCTCAGGCGCAGGCACAGGGCCAGGGCAACAGTCTGCCGGGCGTCAACCACGCAGGGTGGATGAAGAAGCGCCGCACCAAGCTGCTCCGGCACGAGTGGCTAGAGCACCACTTCCGGCTCACTGGCACGCGGTTGGCCATGCACGCCAACGAGCTGCCAGATACGCGGGCGCTCGACACGATCGACGTCGACGAGTACGCCGTGGGGTGCTCGAGCCTGGCATCCAACAAGCTGGCCGCCAAGCTCAAGGGCCTCAAGCTGTCGTCGTCATCGTCCAAGAGCAACGGCGACGGCTCGTCGTCAACGGCGCCCAACAACGCCGCCTTTACCTTTCAGCTGGTACCGACGGGTCCCAGTGGCGAGGGCGAACGCAGCAGCGTCATGCGCAAGGCCGTCGCCGGCGGCAAGACGCACCACTTTGCCGTCAAGACGCGTGACGAGCGGATCGATTGGATGAGGGAGCTCATGCTGGCAAAGGCGCTCAAGGCCAAGGGCGAGGGGTACGAGGTCGAGGTCAATGGCAACGCCATCTGAGCCAAGCGCCGCCGCTCCGTCTATCTGGGACCGTGGCTGGGAATCATTATCATCATCGTTATCGACATTCGTCGTAACCGCCCACCCAAATCCTTCATCTCTATCTTCCTTTTGCTCGCCCCCCGGTCGATTTCTGACACCGATACGTCTTCCTTCGTCTCTTCATCACGCTCTCCACTCTTCACATCACGATCGCGCCTCCAAATACGTCCACGCTATCGAATTTGTGCATCGATATTCCTTTCCATCCATTCGTCTTGCACCAATGCCTTTCTCCTCTTGTTTCTGCAAGCAGATTCGCGCGTCTGCCGGGACGGCTGCTCTATACCCTCTTAGTTAGCATGAGAACTTCCTCTTTTCATGTTTCCTTTTCCACATCCCGGTTTCCATCGTCCAATGAATTAACGAAATACGACTCACCACCCAACCCAACCGTGCACTACCCAATATGACGACAGCTACGACCTCAATACTAGTACTCCAACTCTTATCTCATCTATTTGTTCCTCTGCTCTCAACGGCTGGCCACCAATGCCAACCCATCAATCATATGATACGTTGTTTTTCCTCTGCTTTCTCTTACTCTTCTTCTACAGCGCAGAACAGGACAGGACAGGACAGGACGGATGGGACGGGACCACCAAGCAGGGCAGCTAGCACAATGAACCAACGGAAGACCAAAATGGGAGCATCATTCGTCCCTCATCCGGACGGGGGGGCGCGTTGATATTGATTCTGTCGTTTCCTCTTCCTTTCCGTCCCCGTCTCCTCTTTCACCTTTCTCTTCTCAATTTTCCTTCTCACTCTCTATTTCTCGCCAGAGTAAAGTAGACGACGCGCGGAGAGGAGAGGAAAGAGGGCGGACGCACCGCTCACAGTGCTTTGGGACGAGAAGAGTATTTGCGCTGGTTGTTGACAGTCTTCGATGTGATGTTGATTACCTATCCACCAATTCCGTACGTAGAAACACAGACAGCATGGCTCTTGGCAGGAGGAAATGCGGAAAAATTCGATACTCATGATGAATTGACTTGCGTGCTCGTTCTTTTTCCAAAATAAGTCTCTTGATTGCCTGACTAACCAGGTACCATGGGGAGATGGACAGCCTGCCCCCGCCCACTTGATTGGCTCCCTCCACGCGCCAAGTGAACAACCAACCAACCAAACGAGCAGGCAAGCCAGTGGATACACAGCGCAGGACCCACGCACGGCCCGCTCAGTACCGACAGGGTGACATGGAGCGAGCGAGCCAGCCAGCCAAAAGAAGCGAGACGAGGCGAGACGAGGCGAGGCGAGAGGCGCGTGATGCCATGCCGGCAGTGGCACGGCAGTCTGGCTGGCAACGTGACTAGGCGAGAAAGGGAGGAAGGAGTCCAACGAGCGGAAGTCCGGCGCAGTCTAGCCCCGCGGCGGCCGCTCGCCCCGCAGGCGGCTAATGGTGCCGTGCTTTTGTGTCTGGCTCCCGGCGCGCGGCTGGGGGGATTTTTTGGGTTATTGTCGTCCGAACTTGTCTGAACTGATGGACGGATAGACGGATAGGCGGCGGCACTGTGTAGATCTGGCTCTGCAGCTTTGTGGTATGTCTTTGCGAAAAGGAGAAAAGATTTCTCGGGTTCTGCGCTGGTCAGGTCAGGTAAGTTGCGCTGTGCTTGACAGCGAACCTGGACACCTCTTGCCAGGTACCTGACTAGCACCTACATAGATGGGTTCGGCGTGACCAACAATGTTCCGCGGACGGTGGACCGCTGCTTGATTGCGGCACAGCGAGAAGGCGAGCAGGACATGAACAGGAACGGACGGGGAAGGCAAGTAATCAATGGCAAAGGCTAACTAGCAAGGGGTCAGAAGAAATGAGAAGCGACTGGCCAGCAATCGGCGCACGTGAAGGAAAGAAAAAAAAGCCCCGACAGTCCGGTTTTGGATATGTGCTTCGCCACGACGACGTTTGCGTCCTGCTGGTTTGGGGGGTTGGGCACCATGATGACGATTTTTGGTTGGTAGCGTGCCCTGACGTGGTGGGTCTGGAGGAAGTGAGCAACAACAGGGCCAGGCCAGGGTTTCGGCAACGGACGCGGAGATGACGACTCGATTTGGTGGAGACTGGACCAGACCAGGCAGTCTTTCGAGGTGCTCACGATTGACAGCCGTGATGAACAGACGGGCAAGGTGGTCCACTTTCGTTGGACGTGGGGTTGGTGGATTAGGGCTCGGGACCACTGAGCTGAGGCTGGGGACGACGGCGGGAGTTGTGGGTCGGGCGCCCTGAGGATGTGCCGAGATGGCTGATGATCAGGCGAGGACAGCAAATACTTCCTTTTCAGCTAATTTGGGCAGGTTGTGCTGCGGGCGCGTAGCCTGCAACTTTGGTTGGACTCGGCGACCGACGGGAAGTTGTGACTGCCAGGAGCCAAGAGCCAATAGCCAAGAGCCAAGAGCGGAAGCAGCAGCGGAAGCGGAAGCGGAAGCGGAAGCGGAAGCGGAAGCACTCTACGCGCCTGCTCGAGCGCGACGCGTCCCGGTCGCGTTGGTGACGGGACGGGAATCCCGGCAGCTCTTCCTTCATTCATCCCACCGCAGCTTCCTCACTCTCCACTCCTCCTTCCACACCTCTCACCCCACCAACTCAACACCAACCAACTTCCTAATCTGCCACCGTCGTAGCTACTGCTTCTAGACGCGACGCACCATGGTATCCTCGGTCCTAGGGAAGCGCACCCGCTCCTCGCCGCGGTCAGCAGGTAAGCTTTGCAGCGCTGGTTTTTCTCGAGCAAACACGCGTCGCGACTAACACTTTGAGCAGCAGAGAAGGAAGCTCACGCACCACAGCCCAACGTGCGCACCACACGGCGCTCGCAATTCGTTATTTTCGACACCAACGAAAAGGAGAACCCTTTCGTGACCCCCAAAAAGCTGAATGCCGTCGCTCGCCAGGCCGTGCAAGTAAAAGATGAAAGCGACGACGTGAAGCCCGCAAAGCGGACGCGCTCGACCACCACAACGCCCGCAAAGCATGGTGCCCCGGATACTAGGGTTGCGTTGTCGCCCGCAAAAATCAATGCGCATTTCAAGGAGTCCAAGTCGAGGTCCGCCAGCACGGACATCAAAAAGCAGACCGTGACTCCCTCGACGCCTCGCCATCGCGACGCCCTCGCCAACAAGGTCGCCGTTACTCCTCGCCACCGCGTGCTTGTTGCCGGAAAGCCGTTGACGCCGCGTACGCCGCGCACACCAACCACTCCTAAATCCTCAGCGCCGACTGTGTACAATGAGGCTCGACAGCTCTTTATCCGCGGATCTCAGCCGGGCCGATTGATTGGTCGCGATGAGGAAAGAAGCGAACTGCGAGATTTTGTTTCAAAGCGCGCCTTGTCCAAGTCATCTGGCTGTCTGTACATTTCTGGGCCGCCTGGAACCGGCAAAAGCGCCCTCGTGAACGAGATTGGCCAAGAATTGGAGGCCGATGCAGATGTCAAGCGCGCTTACATCAACTGCATGAGCGTCAAAAGCGCCAATGATCTCTATCTCAAGCTCCTGGAGGAAATTGGCGAGGATGACGAGGTTCTCGAGGGCGCGGAGAAGGATACGCTGCAGGAAATTTTGTTTCGTCGCGACACCTCGTACGTGTTTAGTCTGGACGAAGTCGACTACCTCCTGGAGCTGGATCTGGAGCTTCTGTACAATGTCTTCGAGTGGTCGATGCAGCCAAAGTCGAGCCTTGTGCTGCTGGGCATTGCCAATGCCCTGGACTTTACCGACCGCTTTCTCCCGCGCCTCAAGTCTCGAGGACTCAAACCGCGTCTCCTTCCATTCATGCCCTATACCGCTGCTCAAATCGGCTCGGTGATTACATCGAAGCTCAAAAGCCTCATGCCCTCGGCCACGACAGCACCGGCTGATTATGTGCCATTCATACACCCCACGGCCATTATGTTCCTCTCCAAAAAGGTTGCAGCACAAACAGGCGACCTGCGCAAAGCCTTTGACATTTGCCGGCGCGTCATCGACATGATTGAAAGCGAAACCCGCGACAAGCACGTCAAAGCTGCGTCCGACAACATTTCTTCCGAGACGGCCAGCCCGTGCAAGACTCCACTCATCGAAAACATCAACCTCTCGTCTCCGCCAAACCGCTCGCCCGCAAAATCACTCCACCAAGCCAACATGTCGCTCTCCGCCTTGACGCCAGCGACAGCGCCGCGCGCCACCATTGCACACATGGCGCGCGTGACGGCCGCCGTCTTCAGCAATGGCACCAACCAGCGCCTCAAGGCGCTTAACCTGCAGCAAAAAGCAGTTCTTTGCGCACTCGCCGCGCTCGAGACGTCACTGCGCGACAAAGCCGCCTTCGCAGCGTCAACCGGCGACGCCGCCACGACGCCCTCCAAACACGCAACGGCCGTCGCGGCGCCTACCGTCAAGCACGTCTACACGGCATATGCCGCGCTCTGCCGGCATGACAACCTGCTCGCGCCCCTCACATCAACCGAGTTCGCCGACGTCCTGGGCAGCCTAGAAACGCTGTCCCTCGTCACGCCCGTCGAGGCGTCGGGCAAGGCGTCATCGTCGGCCAACGGCGGCGGCGGCGGCGGCAGCAGCTCCTTCAGCTTTGCGGCGCCGGGCACGCCCAGCCGTCGTGGGCGCGGCGGCAGAGGCGGCGGCGGCTTCAGCGTCGGCACCGTTGTCGAGGAGCGCCGTGTCGCTGGCTGCGTTGCCCCGAGGGAGTTGAGGGAGGCGGTGGCGGCGGGAGGACCTGGTGCGGGCGTTTTGATGCGCTTGCTTGAGGGCGAGGCGTTGGTTTAGTGGATGTTCGGCAGACGTACAGTCCAGTCCATACATAAGCCTTGTTCAGTTCAGCATTGTACCTACCTACTTTCCTTCGTTCCCTTCCCTGACGCTGCTTTTGCTTTGGCATAGCATCTGGATTCGATTCAGCTCGGTTTGATTAGATATCTAGACAGGAGGCAGCGTGTTTTGCACTCACGTTCTGTACATTTCCACTTTCTCTGCAAGCCTTCTTCATTCCTTCCTTCCGCTTCCTGACCTTCTTTCCAGCATCGAGCGCGGCGGCATGTTGCACCATCCAGACATGGCACACACACGCTCTCTCTCTCACTCCCTTTTCTGTAGAATGGTAGCGTAGCGTAGCATAGCGTGGCGTCACACTGGCGAAAAGAAAGAAAGAAAGAAAGAATGATGAAAGCGCGATTCGATCTTCATCAGTATATTTGCAATGTGAGATGAGATAAGATGCCGTCTGTCTGTTCGCGGAGAATCATTGGATCCAACCAGCTACCAGCCAGACTGTCTAGCTGCTATAACACAGACCTCCAAGATGCGGGTTGATTGCTTTTACATTCTCTCTTCTTTCATGGTCTTTTTGAGATGCTGCTCACCAAGTCGGAGGGGAGGCAGCAGCGGTGACGAACGGGTCTACGTCTGCATCCATCCGTCTGTGTTTTCTTCCCCCCATCTCACATACATGTTCTCCGAACAGCTCACGTACTTTTCACCACCAGCCGCATCGTATTTTACAGATTGAGAAGTGGAAAATGCCATGGCCCTCGCCGCAAAATAATTCTTTCCAACCCCGCTCGGCGTGCCTGCCAGCCTTCCTGCCCGCCTGGTCAACTCGAACAAGTTCACTCCCTAATTCCGGAGCGCGGCGTTCTGTTGTGAAGAGGTGGTTGGAAACCAGTCCTGAGCAGAGCCCGTCTGGATCTTGGGCATCAGTTCAGCAACTTGATGCCAGTTGACGTGCTCCCACCACTGCGCGAGGAATCTTGCCTTGCCGGCCATGCCGTGCGTCGGCAGCCAGGCATGCTCCCACGTGCTGACGCACAGGACGGGCGTGATGTCCGCGCCGCCGGGGGAGCGCGTGGCCTGCTTCTTGCCCTCGACGCTGTACTTACCCATGAAGCCAACGTCGTTTTGCGGCGTCGTGTGCTGCTGCTGGCCGCTGGGGACCTGGGCCGCCTGGGCCTCTTTCGCTGCGGCCGTCACGTCGGCGGAGCTGTCGATGTTCTCGGTCGCCATGTTGACCGACTGCCGGCGCCAGTGCGCGTCCGAAAGGGGCGAGCCCGCCAGATACGTTGCCAGGATCTTCCACTCGGGCGGGCGCCCGTTGCTCTGCTTGTGCCAGACGAGCCAGACGTAGCCTGGGCCGAACATGTGGAAGGCCGTGGCCAGCATTTCTCGCCGCAAGCCGTCGACGCTGCCAAAGGATTTGGTGATGCTATTGTTGAGTTCTTCGGGGACTTCGACTTTGGGAGTAGGGCTCTGGGGAGAGAAGAAGGTCAGCCTGCCTGACATGCGGGCCTGCTTATCCTGTGGATTTGGACGTACAAGATTCTTGAAGAAGAAGTGGTTGTTGAACATGGTCGAGGCGAAGTTGAAGATGGCCGCGTCGCTCGGGTTGCGCGCGGCCAGGATGATGATGGCCTGAGCTTCCTGGTTGTCGAATTGTGCCTTGCCTTGTGCGATTGATTGTTATTATTCATGCTTCGCCAACCCTAATGTTGCAACATCCGCGCGTAGGCCGTACCTGTTATCGCCTTGTTGAGCCGGTCCTTCAAATGTTGCATATTGTCCGTCCAGGCGATCTTGAAGCCCTCAGCCGACATGACTGCTCCGTTCTCACCAATGCCATTCTCGACGAATGTATCGTGGGTGTTCTCGATTTTGGGCGGGACGACCAAGGTGCGGCGCTGCGAGAGCCGCGAGGTGCGCTGCTGGAGCCAAGTTAGCAAACAGACTGGGACTTCAATTGGACGGCAGGTGAGGCTGACGGAGCATCGCGCAGCAGCACGCAGCGGCTGCTGTTGACGTGCAAATCGGGCGAGTATCATGGCTGGAGTGATGGTGACGGGGCGGGCTGCATGTGGAGCTGGAAATCTTGAGAATGATGCACCAAGCGGAGGGTCCGTGCGTCTGTCGTCGGCGACTGGACGGAGACGCGCTCGTCCAACCGACGACACAACTCTCTCGCTCCAGTTTCACACGCATGTCCCAGCGCCAAAGCAGAACCACCCGCCATGAAAGACTCATTGTCTTCAATGCCCGCGTCTGACGTCTGCCGGCCAGGTCATGCGCCTCGGCCGTCTCGCGCTGAGACTCTCTCGCCCGTTGACGCCTGCTGTCTTTCCCCATGAGGCTGCCAGCATGCGCTTCCTACGTGGTAGCCATGATCGAGTCAATGGTTTGTTTCTTTCTTTAAAATGACTCTGGTGATCCTGATGCTTGGTTTCTGCTGTATCCCCACGTCATTTGACCATCTGGATCCTTATTATATTGTACCCACTGCTTTGCTGCACTTAAGCGCCCATCACGTGGCGTCAACTTTACCGCTGGATCAACCACTACCTGTGCACACCTCTCGTACAAATTTTCAAAGGTCAACTCTCTTCTCTTGTGTTGTACTCTTCTTGCGTCTTCCCTCTCTTCGAGTCCTACCATCCCTTACCGCAGACGATCGACCATCGCATGGCGCCCTCCCCCAGTCTCCAGAAGCTATCGCTAGTCTGCTTGGCCTCTGCAACTGTCCCAGCAGCTAATGCACTCACCGTGGCCATTGGCGCGGCGTACCAAGTTGGACTACTCCGGCGGGCAGAGACGTGCGGTGGAGACAGTTCGCTTTCCCAGTGCGGAAGCAAATTCCCCGACAGCTTTTGCTGCCCGGCAAAGACACATTGTTTGGGCTTCCAGGATGATGAGGGATCCAGGGGAACATCGACAACGGTGATATGTTGTCCGGAGGGACAGGACTGCAACCTCATTCGGCCAATCACTTGCGACATTTCCCAGCAGAACGCGTCTCTGCACCCCTCCAATGCGGTTCACACAACCAACCTTACGGCTACCCTAACTGAGTGTGGCTCGAAATGCTGTCCCTTCGGTTACGAGTGCAATGACAACCAACTGTGCGCGATTGCAGACACCAGCTCGAGTTCATCAGGCCAAACCAGCTCAGCATCCGCCTCTGCTACCGCGACGGCCACCTTGTCTGTATCAAGTCCCAGTGGTACCACAAGTCGAATATCATCTGCAGCAGCATCTGCAACAGCATCTGCAACAGCGTCTGCCTCGGCAGCGCCCGCTCCGTCATCTTCAGGAAAGGAGGAGAAACATTCAAAGACGGGTGCCATAGCCGGAGGTGTGGTCGGTGGCGTTGCGGCCTTGGTTCTGTTGGTGCTTTTAGCCATTTGGTGTGCCAAAAGAAGAGGAACACCGAAGAAGCCTCGATACAGTGGAGACTTTGGACCAGTCTCGCGTACAGTCAGTGACCCCATCTATCATCCCCAGATGAGCTCCAGAACGGAGTTTCTGCGCCGCGACGCTGGCAGCTCGGGAAATGCAAGCATCGATCAGACGCTGCTTGGATCTCCTTTTTCTCCAAAGAGCAAGAGCCCCTTGAACCGCAACAACACAGTCACTTCCAACACATCCCATGCATATGGTTACACTCGGCCAAACCCATCGCCCAAGAAATCATACGGCAGTCTTCTCCGTGGACCAGGCGGCGGCATGGCGGCATCAAATCCAGGTCGAGCTGGCCAGGCACGTCATTATGCTCCAAGCGACATGCAAACGACCACTGCCAGCAACCCATTGACCATTGGCCTGGCCACCGACGACGGCTCCTCCGTATACACACCGACTCCATTACCTCGAAGCATGCGGATAAGCACCAAAGGCAAAGAGCCCGCGTATTCCAACACGACAGTTGGGCGCAAACCGCTCAACCCAACACGCATCCTGAACCCGACTGACGAGCAGCCGAGACATAATCCATCGTACTTCTCTGACCATCCAAAGGCGGGTTCGACAGAGACCATCGACGTGCTCATGCCGGGGAACGGCCACCTTGCTCCACCACCACGGTTTGTAGGGCGGTCTGGGTCAGGGGGTGACGGGCGGACCATGACGTCCGACACGACGTTTTCGGGCTTGATGGCGAATGCTGGGTTTGGGCGAAACTCGCAAGAAAACGTGCGCTCGGCCAGCCGAGAAGACGAGAGAGCGTGGGGCAAAGGCCAGCCGGGGAGCTCCTTTTTGTGAGCACCATTGCCGCTCGCTGGAAAACGATCTTTACAGTCCTTTTTGAAGCATTTTTAGCCAGGAGTTGGGGATATGGCATGTCTGGTCATGGACTGTCGTTTAACTGGCGTGTTTTCATTGTCTGGTACGATAGTTTTGAGAATCCTTTAATTTTTGGCACTTTTCTAGTATTTTTGTGTATTCTATCTAGTACGACATGTCAATTCGATGCCCGATATTTGCGCTGTTTGTTCATGGCAAGTGCAACGCCAACAGCCTTTGTTGCTGGTATCCCCCATCGCGATTCTATGCAACCATTTGACCTCTCGTCTAGCACCATGCTCCTCGCCCCTCTCAATTGAAGATGAACCATCGTCATGTTCCCTCTTCATGCGTCTAACTCGTTGTCTGCGTGGGATGGGCCCAGCAGCTTTGCGACCCTCTGCTCAAACGCCTCAATCATCAAGCCCGCCACCTTTGGCGTCACAGCTGCGCTCATGGCACTGTACAGCGGATTGGCAAACGCAAACTCAATCGACAGCGTGACTTTGGTCTGACTATTTGCAGCCTGTCGTTGCGCGGCCTCGGCACCCTCCAGCGCTTCCGACGAGGGCGTGACAGTCCAGCGGGTATTCAACGACGTCAGCAGCCTTGCCCCATCGCCCTGCTGCTGTCCCTTGACCTCACCCTTGGCCCCAGTCTCACCCACGGCCAGGTGGTGCCGAATCAAGTCCTTGTCGAGGGCAGTCTGCGAATCGCCGCTGACAGCCTCGACGATGCGCTCGGGAACGCAGTAGACGCGGCTCTGGAAGCTCTCGCTGATGCCCTGCCAGCCGACGACGAGGGTCGCCTGGTGCGGCCACTGCTTGCGCAGCACGGCGTCGGGGGCCGACCACTGCGTCACGGTGCTGGCGCTGCAGAAGGGCAGGAAAGAGCTGTAGGACGAGACGTCGGCAATGATGGCGTAGATGGGGCCCGGCGCGTACGGCAGCGTGCGCGTTGCGCTGTAGGTTTGCAGTGCCGGGGACGAGTTCGAGGCGCCGAAGGGGTTGAGGTCCGGGAGAAAGGTTCGCCGCGATTGTTGTGTTTGTCTTGGGCTTTGGATGTGTGGCACAATTATGCGAGTGTTGAGACGGTGCACGAGGATTGGGCGCAGCGCTGATTGCAGCAGCGGAGTGGATTTTTGGAGAACCTTCATGGTTTTCGAGACGCCGTCTTTTTGGTACCGTGGAAAAGACCAATTGAGCGGTAGAAAGGAGAGAGGCAGGGCCGTCAGCTATTCTTCATGTTGGTGTGGCAGTTGTTGAGAGAGGTGTGCAGCGAGAGCGGCCAATGGCAGAGGAGGGAATGAAAGTAGTTTTAATGATGCGCAAGCCGGAAATGTCGTGTTCGTATCGCGACTAGTGCAATCGATAAGGGCTGGAGATTTTCCAACTTCCCCGGACCCTGTTGATATTTCTCACTACCTCTCACTCAATCTACTCCCGAACCATGTCTGACGCCTCGGAGAAAGCCCAAGACGCGACGGGCAAGACGCCCCGCAGCCAGCTCTCCAAAGGCATGGAGCACATGCGCTACGCCGTCACCGTCGACCCATCAACCCAACAGCCCGCGACCTATGGCGTCCCGGGCTCGATCCAACCTGTCCGCAAGCCAGCGTCGGCACGCTCGCACGACCCGACCAACAACCAAAAGCGCAGCGACCCGTTCCAGTTCGGGTCGCGGTACCTGGAGGAAGGCGACGATATCTTCGAGTTCAACGCGTGGGACCACGTCGAGACGGACGACACGTACAAAGAGTTTGCGTCGCTGCAGTACGCGCACCAGCGCGAGCACCCCGTCTCCGACTACGACAAGACGCGCTTCAACAAGGACCCGGCCAAGTGGTGGAACCTGTTTTACAAGAACAACACCAACAACTTCTTCAAGAACCGTAAGTGGCTGTTTCAGGAGTTTCCCGTCCTCAAGGCCCTGACGACCGCCGATGCGAAGCCGGCGCTTGTTTTGGAGGTTGGTGCCGGCGCTGGAAATACTGCGTTTCCTGTCTTGCAGCTCAATGAGAATCCAAATTTCAATATTCATGCGTGCGACTTTTCAAAAAAGGCCGTCGAGGTCATTCGCAGCAACGAGGCGTACGACAACGGCAAGACCATCCAGGCCGATGTGTGGGACGTTGCAGGCGAAGGCGAACAGAGTACGCCGCCGGGAATCGAAGAGGGTAGCGTGGACCTGGTTATGATGATTTTCATCTTTTCCGCGCTGGCGCCGTCGCAGTGGGCGCAGGCGGTGCGAAACATTTACCGCGTGCTCAAGCCCGGCGGCAAGGTGTGTTTCCGCGACTACGGCCGGGGAGACTTGGCCCAAGTGCGATTCAAGAAGGGGAGATATCTGGAAGAGAACTTCTACGTCAGAGGCGACGGCACGCGAGTCTACTTTTTCGAAAAGGAGGAGCTGGAGAGGATATGGGGCGGCGGCCTCACAACTACCGCAGAGACATCCGAGGACCACCCCAATGGCGTCGAGGACAAGACAGACGACCAATCAACGACACTCGAAGATGTCGCGGCCAAGTTGGACTCGGTTGACCTCGACGAGACGGAAACCAGCAAGACAGACTATACCCACGAAGCCACAGCCGACGTCCCAACCTTTGAAATCGAGTCCATCGGCGTCGATCGCCGCATGCTGGTCAACCGCCAGCGTCGCCTGAAAATGTACCGCTGCTGGATGCAAGCCGTCTTTCGCAAGCCGGGCGGAGACCGCTCTGGAGAGGAAGAGGCGCAGGCACAACCAGAAAGTCAGACCGAGCCGTCAAATCAAGCGAAAGAGCAAAACGCAACATCGTGATTGTCATCTTGCGTCTCTTTCAAGAGAAAAAAAGAAAGAAAAAAAAAAAAAAAGAAAAGCTATTTGCAAGTTTCGGTGAACATGTAGATCGAAGATGGTGGGATTTGGTATTGCGTCGCATTGTGCATCTTGATATACCCCGTTTTTGAGACGAGAGCTGCTGCATTTGAAGAAGAGCATCGAACGCCTTGGACCTAGACGGTGATGAAGGGGCAAGCGTATGAAGACACCTCTTGTAGCCATATCCTGACATGGCATCATGGCGCTCGCTGCTTATGTGGGTCAACGACTGGAACGACCGCGGCTGTAGGTCTCTCGTCTAGGTCTCTCGTCTAGGTCTCTCGTCTGCATTTGGTTCTTCAGTGATTTATTTGGAGAGGGACTAGCGCCTACCCAGCCCGCACCGCAGAGTAGAGGAGAAGATGACGAGTCGACGTGGCTAGATAGGTACACCTAGAGCTCTTTCGGAGAATCGGGAATAGGGAAAGATGTGGTGAATGGGAGATTGGCGTCTCCGGAAACCTCTCTGTCGAGTC
Organism: Phyllosticta citriasiana; assembly: GCF_038021145.1. Classification (NCBI taxonomy): domain Eukaryota; kingdom Fungi; phylum Ascomycota; class Dothideomycetes; order Botryosphaeriales; family Phyllostictaceae; genus Phyllosticta; species Phyllosticta citriasiana. The sequence goes on from NW_027117294.1 coordinate 44,386, forward strand.
TTTTAATTTGTACAGTGTAGATTTCTTGTTCACCGTTTGAGTATATGTTGGATTCGGATTCTGTTCATTGCTCCCTATTTTCATGTATTCCCAAGATCCCTAAATCACTCACATCCTGCTTCGACGTGCATAAATTGTATCCATGTCATTCGCACTATTCCCGATCAGCAAATCCGCCCCTCACACTAATTCACACAGCAGCCTTCGCGCCCGTCTCAATTGGTAAAACAAGCCACACAGCGCCGCCCCAATCCAGACGGGCACGGCACTGGCAGCCGTCGTAAACGAGCCCACAACCGCAGCCACAAGGCCAAACAGACGAAACACACAGCCAGCGTCGCCCAACGCGGTGCCCCTGACCGGCGCAGCAAACGCCTCGGCCGTGTCTTCGAGGTCTTCTTCGATCTTGCGCAGGTGCGTCGGGCTGAGCCATGAGCGCTTGCTTCTGTAGACTGCCAGGCTCCGCACGGTCTTGACGACTTTGGCGTCGCGCCCTTGCGCCAGCAGGTACTTGGGCATTTCGTGCAGGTGGAAGCAGAAGCGGACGAGGCGGAGGAAGAGCGTTGTCGTGCCGAGCATCCACCGTGTGTATAACCAGCCCATGTTCATGATGTAGTGGCAGCGGCGCTCGGTGGCGTCGGCAGGCCATACAAAATGCGACATGAGCGGCCTGTGGGGTTAGCAGTGGCCAGATTGGATTCGGTGGACGGCCCACAAGGCAAATGCGGTGGTGAGAAATTTTCTAAGGGCCGAAAAGATGCTCCGCATGGTGAGCAGGTACTGGTGGGATGAGGGAAGAATCTCGATGAGAATTGCTCCCCTATTGACTGGTTTCCTCCAGCAGCAATGCCCATGAAGAACGAGATAACGCAGAGACCGGAGACGGCAGACATGCCAGCGCCAACAAGGCCAGCAAAGCCCATGATGACCAGCGTGAGGTTGAAGAGGTTCTTCCCCCATTAAATCGGTCATCATCGGTGGAACCAGGGCGCCAATTGTTCAGCCGACATACTGACTGACAGCCAAGTATGTGTTATGCTCAGCATAGAATGTGGCCTCGTGCTTGATTGCCGGTTGGATGAACTCAAAGGACGACATCCAGAACTGTTTGATATTCAGCAACTAAGGAGCATTCTCCCAAAACAGGTCGCCCTACACTGTCGAGAAACCATCCTAGCCCGGTGAAGAGAGTGAGGCACCATTGGTACCTGCCCATGCCAATATCCAGGAGCGCTCCATTAAGGAGCTGGACTTTGGCGTTGTAGACGGCATTTCCGCCGGGTAGGGCGGTCCCTGTTTCTATCCCCGAACCGTAAATGTTTCCGTATTGCTCATTCGGTCTCTCAACACTGGACGTCTCGACATGAGTGTCGGTCAAGACGCTCGCAGACCGTCCAATTTCTTCAATTTCTGGAACGGGATCTTCTCTCGGTCGAGGGTCTGCTTTCTCGGACATGGCGGAGTCTGAACAAGGCGTCTGGTGGTCGTAGGGAGCAGTCCGGGTAAGTGCCGTTTGGTCATGCGATTGATTCGAGGAAGAATTGGAGAGATTCTGAGCCAAAGACTTAATCTCTTATAGCTGATCTTACCTGTCCTTCTGCATCGCGCGAGGAAATCTTTTCCACGACTTGCGTGTGTACTGATGTCCGAGCTGCGGCGGTGGATAAACCCGAGATGTCCGCTCTCATGCCATACTCTTTTCTGAATGTTTCCCCATTGTAGATGCAGTTTTTCTCTGCAGAAAATGTCCAAACACTGTGCGTGGCCTATTCTTTCAGTCGAATTTGGTTCTCCGCCCGAGCCACGTCGTGCGGTGAGTCCATCTTGAAGCTGTGATTGGCGATAGTCGGGCGACCGTCGGACACCTCCGCGGTAAGACAAATTTGATTGCACTCAAGCTGAACATAATGATATCTTGTAACCATGTAAAATGTCGGGTAGATGTTCCTCTCACGATGTTGGAATCGGAGACGGTTTTGAGTGGTGGATTCGTGAAACGTCAACCATTCGTGAAATTTTTTTTTTCTGCTGTGATGTTACTTTTCCAGCATGTTTGAACTTGTTAGTTTAGGTCTCTGATGAGTACTTGAAAGTTTCAGGTCCGGGAAGACTCTGCTCTTGAAGACGGCCGTGTCAGTCGATCCAGCATTTTGGCCGATGACGCTTTCGCAACGTTGAAACAAACAAGTCGATTTATCATTCGTGGCAGCATGGCTGAAGCTGTCCGAGCGTGTAGCGATATTGCCAGGAGGATTCGTGCGTGGAGTACGGTAGGTAGTTATGGTGTTGTGAGGAGAGAAAGAGCTGGGCCAATCAAGAAGCAGGAATTGTCATTACTCATCAGGGTGTCTCTGCATCAAGACCTGTGCCCCCCCGAATCCTTTCCAAACGCGTGGACGAGACCCATGGCCGCCAGCGCCGCCGAACTCCCCACAATCACCATCTCGATGCCGCCTTTGGTCGCACTCCATTTGTTCCTCCAGCCGGACCAGCCTTGCACCACCGCTGTCTTGCCGTAGCCAAACACGAACAGCGCAAATGCCATAATGCCTACGGACCAATACAGCCCAAGCCGGACAGCATGCTCAGGCACGAAAAAGTAAGGAATGAGAGGAATGAATCCGCCTATGAAATAGCCTAGCGCAATGGTAATGGCGCAGGTGAATGCTCGGTTTGCAGGCGGCTCGGGGAGGGAATGTTCGAATTGCATCAAGAAATCAACCAGCTTCGGCGACGTTGAAAGGTGCGCCACGATGGGGTCTGTGAGCGGCTCTGGCAAGTCAAATGATGACAAAATCGTTGAAAGCTTGCCGTTGACCTCTTGTGGACTCTGAGCGACTTCCGCCTGGACTTGGGCTTTTGTCGCCCGGTATGACTCTCTGCCAACCGAGTCACTATCTGGAGCTCCAGACGGGGAGATGGACCTACGACTCGCTTTTGGCTCCAAGATATCCACCGAGGCCCATGGATATGGCTCCAGCTGTCAATTCAGCCAGACCGCCATATATCACCACGTCAGTCTTTCCGAGGGCCGAGAGGCCAGCTGTGAGAGCAAAGGGGACCGTCAGGCCATCGGAGAGGCCAATAATGACGTCTGACATGACTCGGACATCGACGCGGAATCGACTTTCATCAGCGTCTTCCTCTCCATTTTGTGACAAAGGTTCAAGTTGCTTCTCGAGGTCTTGAGGCTCGACACAGGGCAATGTGGTTGTATCCTCGTCTTATGGCCGTCAGAAATTGCCACCAGTGGAAAGACTCCAGACTCACAGAATTGACGGTAAGCTGGTGGACTGGATACTGGACTGTCGACATCGACTGGCATGTAACTTGGCGCCGAGATGTCGGAAGACGTGCGGAACAGTTTGTTTTTCAAAAACGAGGCCATGTTGTGAGTTTCAAAAGATCAAGAACAGGTGGAAAAGAGCATGTGAACCATTTCTTTTAACACGCACGCGTCCATTGACATGGACTGGCCCAAAAGATACATGTACGCAATGTCTCGGTTGCGACGGCCACCAATGGCGGCGCAGACAATCAATGTCATCCTATCGATTGCCCATGCTCATGCCCCCACCGTGGGCGACGGACTGCAGAAGCACCTGTGCTCGACTGCACGTACCTGCATCCATGTGGCTAGACACCAAGCAGTTCTCCCTTTTCGTCTCTCCCGTCCTCGGCAAAGCTTAGCAACCTCCGGCGATCCACCTTGCGCACTTTCTTTCAACCTCGACCCAGCCACCAGCTCCCACTCTCTCCAACCACATTTCCCAGACCTCACACGTGCAAATCGCCATCATGCTGTCTCTGGTGCTACGGAATCTGCCTGAGAGTGGAGCCATGCAGCCAAGAGGTCACTGACTGTGTGCCTGTATCGCAAAAATCCCCCACGTGCTCTGATACTGGTGCTTCTAGCCTCGCCTGAGCAACCACACGCGACACCTACTTGCCCTTTTGGATGCCATTTTTGTAATTGACGACTCTCAACTGGCCCTTTGGTTCCGCTTTATCCGCCGGCACCTTCCTCTCGTAGTCTACTGCCATGTTGCCCAACGCGGAGACTTGTCTGTGTTTGTTTTTCTACCATCCGAGGGTGTATTCTCATGACTTGCAAACTTTTTCTCTTGCAGAAGTGGCATGAAATGCCCCACTGGACGTGTACCGATGTCTTCTCAGTTGTGTGGACTCTCAGGGGGTATTTGGTATAAAGTGACAATTCCCAGGAGTGCAGTCTCAAGCAGCGTTGCCAATTTGCTCCTTCAAGCCAGCAACATGAGGTCTGCCGTTGTCAACACCCTTGCCACCGGTCTCGCTCTGGTGTGCCTGTCTTCAGCTGCTCCGATTGTAATTCATGGCTCTTCCACATCGAACTCGAGCGGCGTTTGGCAATCGCTCAGTGGGAAGGTGAGAAAAACGCTTTGTGGCACCTGAACCACCTGTTGACAGTGTCTTAGATCAAGCATGTGGTCTATCTCATGATGGAGAATCACTCGTTCGATAATATCGCAGGATACTGGGACTTTCATCCAGACATTGACAATCTCAGAGTATGCTGCCGAATCATTCGTGTAATCAAACACTGACAGCCCTTAGAACATCAGCTACTGCAACAACTACACGAACCCAAAGTGGACCGTCTGGAATGAGCCCATCTCCATTTGTGCTGGTCCTTATGAAAAAGAAGTGCCGCTCACGGACCCTGACCACAACTTTGCTGGCACGTCTTATGAGATTTACCAAAAATGGGAACCGACCAACGAAGATGAGCCAAACATGCTTGGTTTCATCGACCGGCAGTCTGAAAAATACAGTGCCACGCCGGGGGATAGCGCTTTCGTCATCAAAGCGTACAGCGAGAAGAAGAGCCAGATGCTGGCAACTCTTGCGCAGAACTTTGCCTTTTTCGACGCCTACCACGCCGAGCACCCTGGCCCGACCAACCCGAATCGACAATTCGCAACCAGTGGTTCAACCTGCGGTATGGTCGACAACACGGACCAGGCGGCAGGCTGGTATGCCAATGTGACTGGAACAACTTGCGCAAAATCCGTCTTTGAAGCTCTCAGCGAAAAAAACATCACCTGGAAAAACTACTACGAGACCGACATTGTCGACGCCTTCATGTACGAGTGGGTCCAGGACAATGCAATGGGGCGCCTGGTCCATTCTGACGAGTTTTACTCTGACATTGCCAACGGAACGCTGCCAGCCTTTTCCTACTACAACCCTGAATGCTGCACCATTGACTCGATGCACCCAACCAGCAACATGGCAGCCGGGGAGCAGCTCATCAAGCACCTCTACGACGCAATCCGCAACTCGCAGTACTGGGACAACACTCTCATCATCATCAACTTTGACGAGCACGGAGGCTTCGCTGACCACGTTTCCCCGCCGTACAACATTCCTGCGCCCGAGGATGCCATTACCTTTGACGGCGAATCCGACGGCCACGACGTCACGTACGACTTTACACGGCTGGGCGTGCGGGTCCCCGCGTTTCTGATCTCGCCGTGGATTGCGCCCAACACGCTGATCCATAATGAAGGCACCAGCTACGCCAACAACAGCGCCTACACGCACACGTCCGTGCTGCACTTTTTGCAGGAACTGTGGGGCTTGGAGGGCCTCAACAACCGCGTCCAATGGGCCAAGACGTTTGAGTATATCTTTCAAGACACGAAGAGGGAGGATGCGATTGACAGGTTGCCGGTTCCCGAGTGGATTGGTGGCAGCGAGGAGTCGCAGCCGGATCCTTTTTACAAGCTCAACCAGCCGTATAGCTATTATGAGAGCTTGGGGTAGGAGCGTGCACGAGTGGATGAATTGTGAAGGTAGATGAAAAAGATTTGGTACGTGGGATTTTGCACGCTTCCTTTCTGAAGCATTGAAGAAGACGGTGATGATCAGGCGGCGCCGTTGTGGACCCTTCCCCACGGGGTAGCAGCACCAGGGCTCAAACTTGTCCAGATGCGGTTAGCTCCCGTGCCTGCCCAAAACACCAAGCTATACAGCGATTAAACGCGAACGTTTCATTTCCCAGGCCCAGTTCTCCCACTACCTTCACGCTCCTTGATACAGACAATCGCTCTTTTGACATCTTTGCCGGCCACCATGTTTCTCAAGTTAGTCCTCGTCGCTCTCTGCGCAACTTTCGCACTGGCCCAGATGGCCAATGCCGACACTCCCGCCTGCGTGCTCGCCGTCGTCGGGCAGACCATGAATCCGGCCAACATGACGGACATTTGCAACGACAGGACCATGCACGACAAGCTGCAAGACAGGTGCAAGGAGCAAGACCAGGTCAAGGCGGGCTTGGACACGTTCTCATCCGTCTGCAAGAACAATGGCATCACTGTCCGTGAGTAACATTAGCGCGCGCTTTATGCTGTTTGCTTGTGTCGTTGCGTTGCTTATTGGCACGTAGCTATTAACGAGAAGACGTCGACATCTTCCACCTCAGCCTCGAAGACTGCCACGTCCGAGACTGCTACGTCCAAGACTGCGACGCGCGAGACTGCTACTTCAAAAACTGCTTCGTCCGAATCTACTTCGTCCAAATCTGCTTCCAAAACTGCTTCTGTCAAAACTGCTTCCACCTCCAAAACTTTATCGAAGATTGCTAATGCCACCGCTTCCGCTTCAGCCTCCCAAACCGAATCTTCCAAGACTTCTTCCAAGACTTCTTCCAAGATTTCTTCCAAGACTTCTTCCAAGACTGCCACCGCTTCCGCAAGCGAGTCGGCTACCAAGACGGCGTCTGAGACGGGAACGGCTGCTACGGGTACCGAGAGCGCCGGCGCCACGTCCACGTCCACGTCGATGCCGTCGGCCGGCCGCGAGCCGTACTATGGCACTGTCAATGTTGTTCAGACAATACTCTTGTCACTGTCTGTTGCCATGACCTTGCTTATCGTCTGGTAGGCGGCGCGCCCGTGCGTGCTGCTGCCCTCGAACCGCAGTGTCCTCGTCAAAGTCACTTTCTGGGCCGAACCGAATTACGACAGTGCCGCACACAACTTCTTGCGTTGGAGCAACAACTTCCTTGGCCCCAGTACATCGATTTCGGTTTCAAAGCGCGCCTGTTGCGGTACTGCTCCTCGTCGTTCCCAACTCAAGATCAACACCCTGTTTTCTGCGCTCACGCACAACGTCAAGTTCCGGTACACCAGAACGAGCAAAAATCATCAGGAGCTTGATCCAGACCTCCTCTTCGGTGTCTGCATCCCCTCTACATTTCATCTTCGAGCCGCAATGGTAGCGGTCAGTCGTGGAAAGCCAGACCGTGCATAGCAGAGCTAGAATGCATGCCGCTCGCGACTCTTCTCTATTGCGCCTCTCCTTTGGGACCCTCATTTCGAAATTCGGTGGAAGATTGCGGTCGCAGCGCAGCACTCGCGAGGGCTTGAAAATGTAATTACAGATACCTAAATCCAACACGGCTCAACGCCATCCCATCCAGATGCCGTCTCACTCCAATCGGTGAAGTGCTCGTCTTGGAGATATTCTCCCAATCTCGAATTTTGTCATTTCGCGTTAAACACTCCTGATGTCAGTCGTCAATGACACGCGGACCCTGGGATCTAGCCCGCCATTACAGACTCCTTCCCCCCTCCACCACCAGTAGTAGCAGACAAAATGAAGAGCAAAGGGTAGAAGGCAGCACAGGGTCAGTCAGATTGGCCAGGACTTGAGAGCCTGGGACTTGCCATGGTAGTGATATTTGATCCACGACATGCTTTCCAACTGAGCCACCGATCCGTAATCATTCCGGGTCGGTGCTGTACTGTATGCTGGGATAGGGTTGATGTGTCATATGCTCATGTTTTTGGCGAGATGCGGGAAAGGACGGGATGGTGTCGAAGCGCTCTAACTCAGTCACTCACTCACTTGCTTACCCAATATCTCTCGTCTGTGTCGGGCGAATTATCCTTCTTCAGACGAAAAGAGCAAAAGAGTTGATTCAACTCCACGATTCATGACCAACCAACCATGCCTTTTCTCTCTGTCTTCTCATTCGCCCGCCCGTCAACATACTCGTTTCCCTACCTACATGTCGATGCCTCCTCCACTGCCTCACACCAATCTCCCCAACGCCCTCGCGTCGCCAATGCCAAAGTCCTCCATGTTCTTTTCGCCTCCCCGCTGGGCACCGCCCGCCACCTTGACGCCTGCGCGCTTGGGGGCTCGCGGCGGTTTCTTTGCTTTTGCTGCTGCGGCACTGTTCCCGCTGTTCGCGGCCGCTGGTTTTTCTTGCTTGTCGTTATCCATGTCTCTCTTCTCGCGCTCCCTCTCCTGTTCAAGCCCAACCTCCACATCGCCCATTGTGACCTCAACCTCGAGCTCGAGCTCGAGCGCCTCTGCCTCCGCCTCTCCAGCGCCCTCTCTTCCGTGCCGTGCCTCACGCTCCTCGCCCTCACCTTCCCTCGTCTCTTCCTCGCCACCACCCCTCTCCCCAACCAACCCCTCCACAACCTTCACCTTCGCCCGCGCCCTCCTGTATCGATCATCAAAATCCGCCACGCCATCCTCCGTATTCCTTGTCTCGAGCGACGCCGCCTCGGCCAGCGCGTGCAGCGCGTGGATCTGTGTGCGGAGGCGGGGGTGTGGAGGGAGAGCGGGCAATCTGACACCCTTCCCCTCATTCTTATCCTCCCCCTCCCTCCTCTCCCGCCGATTCCTCCTCGCGTCGTCGTCGTCGTCGTCTACCAAACGCGCCCCCCACACCCCCGCCCTTCCACCCAACCTTCCCATGGCGAAAAACTTGTCGAATCCTTTCTCGAGACCGAAGACGCGGCCTTCGATGCGGCCAGCGCGCGTGCCGTCGGTGCGGCCGAGGCTGAAGCCTTCGTTGTAGTAGATTGATTCGAGGTTTTGGGGGTGGATGAAGGGGTCGTCGTCGTCGGGGGCGTTGAGGTCGAGGGTGGTGGCGGTGGGAAATGGCATGGTGGGTGCGTGGGTGAGTGAGTGCGTTGGTTGCGTGTGTGTGGTTGGGAGGTGTGGTAAGGTATGATTGAGAAAGTGAGTAGGTAGACGGCGGAGAAGAACGAATGAACGGTCGGTCGGTCGGTCGGTCGGAAGAGAATACAGTGCTCGTTATGCGAGGGCTCTGAAGGATAAATGGACGAGCGGGCCGCCCGCCGACCGTCGGGAGCGATGGATCGGCGACAGGGATGGCGCGCGGGATCGGCTCGGACTACCCAGTGTAGCTGGCTGGTCTTGCGCAGGGCTAGCTAGCTGCTCTAACTTCAGCTGTGCAAACGGCGCTGGCTACATGCATATGTTGACAGTTACGACTGGAACTACATGGGTACATAGCCTCGAGACGCTCACCGCTCAAGCTCAGACTCAAGCTCAGACTCAAGCTCAAGCAAACGCGCCAGGAGCCACGGCAGCCAGCCAGCCAGCCACCAGAGCAAACAAATGGATTCTCCCCAAGCGCCCGCCCATAGCGAACAACCCAATGAGAAAAAGAAAAAGGAAAAAAAAAAAAAAAAAAAAAGGCAACGCAATCAGACTTCGCGTCAGCCCCCGATAGTGCTAAAGGGGCGACACAGTGACGGCGCGCGCATGAGCAAGCCCAGAGGCGCGCGCCGTCCGGGTGCAAAAAGTGGCTAACCAAGAAGGAGTCCGTAGACTCGGTTCAGTGGTCAGACTGAACAGAACAGATACTACACTTGATCTAAGCCAAATGGCAAAGAGGAGCTGGAGAGGAAAGGAAGAGAGGGCTAGGTTGGGACGCGGGCGAGGCGGTTTTTATAGGCGATGGGGTGATGTCGGATGTGGGCGGCCGTGACTCATTCACTCACTCCAGTCACTCTGCGCCTGCTGGTGCGCCTGCTGGCTGGCTGATGGAAGGCGGGCAGGCGGGCAGGCGGGCAGGCGGGCAGGCGGGCAGCTCGCCACGGGTGCGAAAGGGCAGGTGATCCGATTCGGTCCATTCTGAACTACCTAGGTACATACATCCGATGTATGTGGTTCCACTCCTCGTCCGGAACGGTGGTTGGCTACAAAGGTGCAGGTACGGTACCTACCCACTCTACCTACCACATGAAGCGCTGCACGCTGCCGGGCTCCTGCTGCCACTCAAAGCCCCAGTTCAGAAACACGTAGCCGGTCGCCAGATTGACGAGCAGAAACCATGCCGTCTCGACCCACAACCACGTCTCATGTGCCGCCGCCGGCATTTGCGCAGCTCCCTTGCCATCCGCCGACCCTTCTCCCTCCCTCTTCTTCTCCTTGACCTGCAGCACAACGCCGCCGCCCTCCGTCTCGCCAATCGGAAAGTGCAGTCGCCACATGATCCACGGCACGATCAAGTAGCGCGGCTCCACCAGCGGCGCCGTGACGAGATTGAGCGCCGTCGTCGCGAGCCATACGAGCACGAACGAGACCTGGCAGCCCTCCTCGACCAGGTCTTCCTTTGCGACGTCCTTGGGCACGACGACTTCTTTGCGGCCTCCTCCTTGCTGCGAGGCTGCTTGCTTCTTTTCTTCTTCTTCTTCTTCTTCTTCTGCTGCTGCTGGCGTGAGGGCGAGGCGTGCCGGCGAGCCTAGCGCTTGAATTACGACCCATCCGCCTAGAATATATAGTGGTGCTGCGAGGTACTTGAGCAGCGGGTACAGGCGCAGGATGCGGAACACGTAAAAAACGTAGTGCCGGTTGTCGGCGAGGGTGAAGGGGTGGATGATGGTGTTGAAGTGGACAATGACCGCGGCTACGAGCGTCCATGCGGCGAGCACGCTGACACGGGCCAGCAGGTCCTTTTGGCCCGGAGTGGTCCACGACCGGAAGCGTGCAGGGAGAGCGGTTGCGGGGACTAGGGAGAGGAGGGCCGAGATGATGGAAGGGGCGAGGATCGGGAAGGAGAAGAAGAGTATGTAAGGCCAGATGTAGAGCATTTGCGGGAGGTGGAGCGTGGCAATGTGATTGGATTTGTCGCCTGGAACCGTCAGTCTGATCCAGGGGTTGATAACGCCGGCTGACTTACCCAGAACTACTCCGCCGTTCCACACGACAAACGACGCAAACAGGGCAATTAGAAAGGCATAAGGGGCGACTGCAGCAATGACGGCGGCCGGGTACCGCAGAGCCGCAATGCAGAGAGAAAGCGTCGTCTTGACATAGTCTGCTTTGCATCAGTATGGCATCGCCGGCAAAGGAGCATGTGACGGACCATCTACAAAGGCAAAGCGCACTGGCTTGTCATAGACGCTCATATTCATTGCACTGATGCGCAACACGTCGAGAATCATGTCCTGCCTTGCTTCCTCAGGGGGTGGGTGAGCAGACTTTTTGAGCGCCTGAACAACTGCCAGTCCCGCAGGAAAGACGGCAACCCAAAAGATGTTGGTCTGTCTGAAGAACAGAGCGGCGACACCAATCAAGATGGTCATGATAGCCGAAGTCTTCTTGCCATACTTCTTTTGCTGAGTTTTGAGGGCGTAATGGTAGCTCAAGAGGACAAAGAGAGTCGAGGGCACGTCGGTATAGTACAGTCCGAGGAAGAAGAAAAGGGGCGGAAAGAGACAAATGTTGATGGCAGTGTGGATGGCGCTTGTGAAGAGGGCGACGTCTCTCTTGTTGTACGCGAAGTTCGTCGGCGAGGCGTTTCTGGTCTTGAGCAGGCCGTAGAGCCTCGTGAGGATGGAAAAGGAAATTTGCGCAATGAACAGGGCCAGGGAGCAATTCAGAGCGCGCAACATGAAAACATCACAGCGACCCGTGATTTTGAATACGACGTAGGACAGCAGATATCTCGAAGAATCAGCAAAGGAGCTTTCCACGCATGATTCTGACAGACGTACAATCCGGGAGGCGTGGTGATTTTAGGATCCCATTTGCCAAATTCGCCCGCGCAGTACGCTTGGGCTTGACCGACGTGAAATACCTCGTCCTAGTTTTACATTGGTCAATGCTTTCTTCCATGGCTAGGTAGTTCACACTCACGAGATATGGCTCGGGCACCCTGTCCGAAACCTTGGACAGCCATTCCCACGACGGAATCAGCAGCAGCGTGAAGCCCAACGCCAGGGCCTTGAAGACGGCAGGCGGGTTCATGACGACACAAGACGGACCTGTCAATTGACTCCAGTCGTCCCAGAGCAAGAAACGCACAACCCGTCGCGAAGAAGAGGTGGATCAGCAATTGCCAGCCAGCCAGCCAGCAGAAACACCACGGAATGCGTCTCGGCAAAAGGCCGGCGGACGGACCACAGGCGCGTCAACCGTCGACTCGTCGCGTCTCCCCACAACTGCGCGCGCAACTATTTACATACCTATCTACTTCACGTACTGCACGCACCATGGCGTTACCGCTGCCGCCGGGGCTGACGCCGCCCGAGATAGCCTTTCTATGCGAGATGGAGCTCGTCACCGTGATCCCGCGGCAGAAGCTCGAGAGTCTCGAATTGCTAGGAGTGAGTTGACCCCACCAACCAACCGACCAACACCAGCAGCCGCAAAGTACGTCCTCATCACCACGCACACGTCCACACACACCCACCCACACCCAGTCAACACAGCCGCCATGCTAATCACCCTCCTCTCGACGCATCGCAGGGCTCCACAACACCCCTCACACCACCGCACCGCGCCAACATCCCGCTCTGGCTGGCCCTGGTACTAAAGCGCCAACGCCGCGCCAACATCGCACCCCCGCCCTGGCTCCACCCGGTCGCGCTGACCGCCATCCTCGAATTCGAAACCGAACACAGCAAAGAAGCCTTCTCGCCGGCCCCCAAACCGCCCGCCGACACGGCCGACACGACGTCGCCGCCCTTCCTGCCCAGCTCGACCGCCGACGCGCCCGCCGACGCACTTCCCTACCACTGGCTCGAGCTGGGCGAGTTGCTGCTCGAGGCGGCGCCGGATGATTTTGATGATGCCAATGCGGTGAGGAGGTTGATGCGCGATTTGCGGGAGGTGCGCATGGCGAAGCTGAGGGCGGGCGTGGACGTGTTGGATGCGGCCGGTGGGATCAAGATGAATGGCGTGGGTGGGATGGAGGTGGCCGAGGGTCGCAGCTTCATTGGTGGTGTGGTGGATGGGTTGAGGAGGATTGGCGCGTCGAGAGAGCAGGCGAGGAGGGAGCGGGAGAGCGATGAGAGGGAGAATGGATACCCTGGGAGAGGAGGGTTTGATGATGATGATGATGATGATGAGGAGGAGATGGATATGTGAGAGGTCGTCGAGGGGGAAGAATTGGAGAGGAGTCTGGCTGGCTGGCTGGCATGGTTTGGCGTATTGGATCTTGTGAGGACTTCGGACTGGCTGGCGGCTTCGTCGATACTTTTATTGAGATACCTCGGACGAAACTCAACTGATTGGGCATTTGAACTATTCTCAATCTTTGAAAACCCTAACCACATTGGTACTCCAGACGGCGCCAAGAGGAAATGAAGCACAAACCCTCTCTCAAGCTCGACGAGCACAACAGCATCGATTCAACAAGGGCGAGAAGTCCATGTTGGCCATGGCAAGTACAAGTAGGGGACCACAAGCCAACAAAGGTAGTAATACAAAGCTTTTTTCAAACCCCACGCGCCAGCCAGCATTCCACATAAAACTCTTTTCAAATTCAGCCCAATCGCAAACAAGAGGAAGCAGCAGCAGCACAGCCTCTAGCTCTCCCTCTCCCGCTCTGCGCCGTCCGCAGCAACCATCCTGATCCTACAGGACCAGGGCAGCAGCGGGGCAATCATCATGCTTCTGCAAAGAGCACAATCTCACCCCTATCATTCCGCCTCAGCCTCAACGCCTTCCACAGCTCCTTCTCCTCGTCCGCGCGTGACGACGCGCCCTCCTTCTCCTTGAAGTAGCGTTTGAGCGCCTTGTTGAGACTGACGCCGCGCTCGCTGTCCGGGCCCTTGGTGACGAGGCCGAAGAAGAGGTCGGCGCGGGCATTGCCCGTGCTGCTCGCGGCGGCGGCGTTCCTGTCGTATTTGACGACGGCGGCGGCGTCGTCGTCTTGGGGCGGGTGGTATTCGATAGCTTTTGTCGTCTTGCGTGTCGCGTGTTCGGGCGACGACGAGCTGGGGCGCCGGCGACGCACGCGGACGATTTCGCGGCCGCGTCTCTGCGTCGTCGTCGTGTCGGCCGAAGCGTCGTGGTGTTTGGATTTTTTGCTCTTCTTGGCGTCCTTTTCCTTATCTTTGCGGGTTTCCTTGGTCGACGCGCCGCTGCTGTGCTTCTTGCGCTTGATGGGGGACGAGGCGGACGGCGAGGGCGCGTCGTTGGAGTCGTCGGCGGCGTCGCCGGATGAGTCGGGCGAGGGAAAGGCGGCGCCGTTGTCTCCAGGGACCGAGAGCATTTTGTTGAGCCCGCCCGTCAGCCCCGTGTGCAGCATGGGCGGCGCGTCGACCATAGTCGTGTCTTCGGCGTGGCCGTCTTCGAGGTGCTGCCGCTTGCGCTTCTTGTCTGATTTGCTGCTTTTGGCCGTCGTCTGCTCCTGCGGCTCCCTACGATGGTGGTCCCACTTGTTAGCTGGTGTGTATGGCGCTCCATATTTGGGTGGTGGAGGTGGTTCAAGGTCCCAAGAGTCGACGCGGTCCAATCCGGGCCTGATAGGGGCATGGCCGTAGTAGTAGCCGTCATCCTCATACCTGCGATCCTGCTCGGAGCTGCTGGGCCCGGGGGTATTTTGCGTCGTAGTCGTCGTGTTGCTCGTGGTCAATCCCTGTCCATCCTCAATCATTCGAGTCTCGTCAGCGGTTGCCCCCGAGGATATTCTTGGTGCAGTGGGGGTGTCGTCGGTGACCAGAAAGTCGAATACATTTACAGCTGGCGGCGGGCTGGGAGCAGCGGGCGGGACGTCCAGGACGGCGGGTACCTCTTCAATGGGAGCCTTGGTGGGCACGAGAGCTTGCGAGTTGTTGGCATTTTGTCTTGGGCCGTTCGGCTGGGGTCCCTTTTTCTTTTCCTTGTACAGCTTGCCCTGATACTTTTGGGCCTCGCTCATGCACGACTTTTTTTCAAAAAAGGTCAGCATCTTTACTTGTTGTAGGGTGCAGACAATGGGTCGCGACATGGTCGAGACGGAGGAGCTGCAGCGGGGCAGTCTTGACAACAGTTGTCTCTGAGGCAGCAAGGGGGCGCGGGAGGGGCGAACGGACGGTATGCGCTTTGTAGGACGTTCCTTGGAAATGCTTCATACAGTCGATGCAAGTGTACGAGGCATTCCAGCACTGGTTGCGGTGGCCGTCGAGCTTCTTTTTGGTGAGGACATCGCCGCAGCCCTGTCCAAGCAATCAACATCAGTCAGCGCGAGACGGCATTGCGCTCCGGAAGTAGGTAGCAGGCGGTACCTCGCAGGAAAACGAAACCATGGCGCAAACTGTCGCGACGGGCGTAAACAAAGCGAATGGTGGGGACTGCTCGCGGGGATGGCGGGAATGGGTCGCGCATAGGCACTGGCAGGGTCGAGGCGGGCGACGGCAACAAGAAGCGCGGAGAGAGGGTTTGGGGCTGAGGAATGCAAGAGAGAGAGAGAGAGAGTGTGTGTGTGTCTGGCGCAGCCAGAGTTTGAAGGTTGAGCTCTGAATCTTCTAGCGCCACACGGACAGACCCTGGGTATGCCCGTGGGCCCACCAACGCCACCATGCCATCATGCAGTGTCATCTAAAATCACACGCTCCGGTGCATGTCTGCATGTCGATTCGGAACTTTAAGTCATTGCCTGCCTTTTCGTCGGCCCTGCACCCTTCGGATTTGGGTTTTACCAACAACCAGTCCAAGATACAAGACGCGCAACTCGGTCAGCTACATGTACAGTACAGAGCATGACCTAGACTCCTGATACCCAGTTCCAAACCTCAAGGCCGTGCGCCGCACCTGTACCACCCCTTCAGAATACATACCCTGCACTTCTCAATCCCTCTAGTCAGCCTGGCCAGTCCACGTGCGGCATTCGCCATCACAAGCTCAAGACGGACTGGCGGCGGGCCACTCGTCCTCCTGTTCAAGCTCCATCATATACTGAAGAGGCCTACTCGGCTACAACGCTCTCCCGCGACGATTACTGCTGCTGTCGAATTCACCCCACCGTTTGCTGCTCATGTCTCCGCTCAAATTGTTTCTGGATTCTCTACTTCTTTGGCCGCTCCCTCGGCCAGACTTAAACTGACGATCCACCTGTCAAATCACTCTAGTCCATGTCTTATTACTCGAGTGAGACTCAAGAAACCGCATTCCATGACACTGATCATTTTGTGCCGTGGTGTTGAAGCCGAGCGAAGAGGGCTCGACGCACTGAATGCTCAATTTAGCAGCGTCGTTGCCGATGTACTCGTCAATGTAGGATGTGGAACCAATGTAGCGCTCGGCGTAAGAGCGATTGGCCCAGTCGACGTGGTCCGGAGCGCAACAGCTGTACTGGTGGGCGATGGGGTTCCAGAGCTTGTAGCGAGCCGTCTCGACACTGTGCCATCCGAACCACCAGTCGTACTGCTCGCCCGTGACTGCGTCAAGATATGAGCAGTGTGAAGGGAATGGTTCTAATGTTCGAGTTACGCTGGGGAATCTCGCTGCGGACGGAGATCATCAGTGTGCCATTGGAGCTAATCGCATGTCCGTTTTCCATGTTGAGGCTCCAGGTTGCTCGAGATTCTTGGCGGCATCCTTTGTGGAGAAGGCTATTGAAGCAAAAAAGTCAATGCTCTGTTCGATGAGGGTATTTCATCAGATGCGGTAACTCACTGAACGCATTGGGCCAGGGACCCCCAGCCAAGCCATTGACGAGGCCATCCGAGATTGGGGCAACAACCGGATTGTGGTACTTGAAGGAGCCACACTGGTCAGTCTGAACCGTTTCCACTGTTTCTTTGGGCAAATTTAACGGTCGT
This sequence comes from Phyllosticta citriasiana, assembly GCF_038021145.1. Lineage (NCBI taxonomy): Eukaryota > Fungi > Ascomycota > Dothideomycetes > Botryosphaeriales > Phyllostictaceae > Phyllosticta > Phyllosticta citriasiana. The sequence goes on from NW_027117294.1 coordinate 61,227, forward strand.
CCGGCGCAGGCAATGGCTGCCGGGAAATATCTCACTTGGAATAAGGATTCTCAAAGTCGGCCTCGCGGAATCCCAAATAATATTCCTCCGTGTTGGAGTCCAAAGAAAGGACTGACGCTCGCGGAGATGGTGTCGCTCTTTTGTGAAAGTCCTTGGCTGAATCTTACCAGACGGCTGCACTATCCGGCAAAAAGATGGAAAAGAGGATGCTTGCAGGTCTTCGAATTGAGACTGTCGATATCAATCAACACATCATCTTACCTGCGCCTGTTTTTGTAATGAAATATTTCACCAGCCTAGTCTATTCAAAAGACGACAAAACCAAGGTGTTCATCCAGTAGCGTCACCCGACTTGGACGGAGGCCTCCATCAGGACCGAGACAGAATCCATGTGTGGTGTGTTGAAAAGACGTCACTGCGTTCAGAGAAATGGGTCGGCAGTCTGTGAGGCGCAACAGCCAGATTTCTGGATTTCCTCAGTGGCGCTCGGCTTTCTGGGCTTGCTTGTCTTGAAGCTGAGGTAATTGTTGACGCTCGCGAGGTGGCACAACAGATACTGGAAGAGAGCATTTTTGCTGTTCCGAAATCCCCAACGCCGCTTGCGCCGCATCTGTATCACCCATTTCCAACGAATACTCAGCGCACTCAACCCCCTCGAGTCGGTCTTGCGAGTCCACGTGCAGCATTAGCCATTACAAGCTCGAGACATGACCGACGGCGGGGCCACTCACCCCTCCTTTTCAAGCTCCAGCGGCTTTTCGCCGCCCATGATGCCTTCAATATCCAAATCTCTCCCATTGTCTCCGCTAATCTTCTCCACACGATCCGCCGGCATGTCTGGCTTCTTGACGCCCTTGTTCTTCTTCTTGGCGGCGGCCTCCTCTGGGGTTTCGGCGCACCCGCATTTGTAAAAGTCGCCGATATTCGAGCAGTCAAATAGGGGCTTTTGGAGACGCTTGTTGACTTGGTTGTGGACGTGGCAGCCCCAGGCGGCGGCGGCCGAGCGTGACGAGACTTGAGGAGGGTACTTTTCGAGGATGGTCGCGAAATGTGACGCGCACTCGCCGCTGTCGAATCGCCTGTCAATAGCTGTCGCACCACTCTGACAGAATCGGCGTCTTACCATGGGTAGAGTCTCTGGAACAGGTGGATATAAGTTTTGAGAGCGACTTTTTCGTCCTCGCTGGGCTTGTCCGGAAAGCGCGCAAAGGTCGTGTGGAGTAGCTTCCAAGCCGCTCGCCCCAGCTCGGCCTTGATTGTTTCGTTACCCAGCTTGGGCGCAATCGCAGGCCCATTCAAGGTGGTGTCATCCAAGGATGCGAGTTGCGGTGCATGGCCGGCGAGGACATTGGGGTGCCTGGTGCCTTGAGGCTGGTTGCGGAATGAGGAGATGAAGAAGACAGATATCAAGCCAGCTCCAAGTATCAGGAGCAGGACAAAGCGACGGCTGGCACCGTGAGGCATGGCGATGTTTGAATAAAAGGAAAGATGGTGGAGGTTGTAAGTTCAGTGGACAGATAGTAACAGGCGCGCCAAGGTGGCGTCATGGTCGAAAGGTTCCTCCGTTCGGGTTCAGGACAGGAGCTGTGCGGTGTTCGGCTTGGACTGACTTCCTTGAGCGCGACGCGACGACAAGGCAAGTGATGCGCTCGGGCCAGAGGGGCAACCAGGGAACAAACACCATGATGTCTATTGAAGAATTGTTGTGTTGGATCATTTTCCAGCTTGCAGCAACACCATGCACATTGAGTGATCGCCTTGGCGTAACATCCAAGACCCTCTCTCGTGTTTGTGCGCGGCCCTCGCCCCACAGACGGGCCTCCGCATCCACCTGACTCCCACCTGGTCCCGCCGCCGATCCAGCCAGGAACCCGTTTCTGAGATCATGACTGTCCTTGTTTGTCCCCCTCTCCTCTCTCATCTTTCACCGCACTTTTCTCTCCCCTCCACACCACTAGCCCTGAAAGAAATCAGATCCAATGGCTTCCCAATTCCCTCCCCCTCCGACCAAATCCATCGGTACAGCTCCATCCACGTCATGTCACCTCATCTGTCGCGCGACCACTGACTCGGTTTTCCCCAGACTGGAGCAACGTGGGATTCAAAGTCCGCGAGGGTATGAGCTATCCTTTCTGGAATCTGGCGTCGTTGCTAATCTACAACCAGTCAACGGCCACATTGAATGCCATTACAGCAAGCAGACCGGGCAGTGGTCAGAGCCCGAGTTTGTCCAGGACCCCTTCATGCGCATCCATGGCATGGCGCCCGGCCTCAACTACGGTCAGTAACATGGACGGCGGCGAGTGGGGCAGTCTGACAGTCAGCAGGCCAGCAGTGCTACGAGGGCATGAAGGCTTTCCGTGGGCCTGGAGACAAGAAAATCTTCGTCTTTCGCCCAAGCATGAATGCTGAACGCATGCAGCACTCTGCATCGTACATTTCTATCCCGGCAGTACCCAAGGACCTCTTTCTCAAGGCATGCCGCCTCGCCGTGGCCCTCAACGCAGATTTTGTTCCGCCGCATGAGACGGGTGCTGCCATGTACATCCGCCCTCTGCTGTTCGGATCAAGCGCCCAATTGGGACTCTCTCCCCCGGAGGAGTACACGTTTTGCGTCTATGTCATGCCCACTGGCGTCTATCACGGTGTGCACCCGGTGGATTGCCTCATCCTCGAGGACTTTGATCGCGCCGCTCCGGAAGGCACTGGGTCGGCCAAGATTGGTGGAAACTATGCCCCAGTGCTGAGACACAGCGACAAGGCGCGCTCTGAAGGATTTGGCATCACACTCCACCTCGACAGTAAAACTCGCAGTGAGATTGACGAGTTCTCGACGTCGGGATTCATCGGCATCAAGAAGAATGGCGACAATGTGACGGTGGTTGTGCCGGACAGCAAGAACGTAATCAAGAGTGTCACATCTGACAGCGCCTGCATGCTCGCCAAGTCATTTGGCTGGAACGTTGAGAGTCGACCGGTGAGAGGATGCTGTCCAACCCCCCGTGCGGCCCTCGCTGACAAGACGACCCCTAGATACCGTACAGCGAACTGCCCACGTTTTCCGAAGTGGTTGCTGCAGGCACTGCTGCGGCGCTCGTGCCAATCAAGTCTATCACGATGAGATCCAAGGGCGACAAGTTTGAATACATTGAGGGGGACGAGCCTGGCCCGGCGTGCATCAAGCTGCTTACTGCGCTGCAGGGTATCCAGCGCGGCAAGCTGGAGGATAATTTTGGTTGGCGGGACACGATCCAGGAGGCCAAAGGGTACAAGATGAAGGGGCTCGACTCGTCCAACGACAAAGCCGACAGCATCGACAAGCTGCCCTGAATTTCGGAGACGGAGTTGAGACGGACATAGAGCGGACGGGCGTGGAGGCAAGGCAGAAAAAGGGCTCGCCCTGATTGCAAAATAGAAAGAATCTAGCCTCTTGCGGGGCAGCCATTAGCCTTTCCTGCCAACAGGCAACTGTCTATCCCGACCGGGAAAGGTATCACTGCAGGCTGCATTTCAAGTTTGGTAGGCCAACCTATGTATAGGAAGAGGTTGCGTTGCAGCCAAAATGACGCAGAGCGGGAATTGACGGCGGGCGTGAGGCCATGATGTGAGTGGAGGAGGAGCAAGAGGATGGCGGCGTGTCAATCCCTATGAAGGACCCTTTTCGGAGAGTTCAGATTGGGAGTAGGAGTATCGCGAGGGACTGGAGATGTGGAGGCGGCTGACGTGGGGCCCTTCAGCCCTATTCCATTGACTGATGTAGGTATCGCACATGTCAGGCCAACGACGCGAACACAACCGACCGTCGGTCGCGTCGATCTTCCGGGCCCACGTCGCTGGAAGACATCAGATGGATGCTGTGGAGAGTGAGATGGACGAATTGTTGTTATCATGGGGCACGTGGAGTTGAAGCACGGCGTCGGCGCGGTGAGCACAACAGAAGGAAAGCATCAGGCATCATCATGTTGGGTGCTCGGCGACATCGAATGGTTGACAACATCTGATCTGGTCCGTAGGTCCGCGTCGTTTGGTCCGGAGCCGATGCGTAGCGGGACGAGGCGTTCCCGTTGCCCGTGTTGGGATTGCCTTTTGACGCCTTTTGTTGTTTTGTTGCTGTTCACTGCCTCATGTCGACGCGCCCGCTCCAGTCGCGTCTTGATTCATTCCGGGCGGGAGGATGCCTCCGTCTCTCTCTCTCTCTCTCTCTCTCTCTCTCCCCCACCAGCTGGCGGCTCTCGTAAGCATGCCCTGTACCGCCGCATTCATGGCGCCTGCCGCACCCCGTCCCAAGCCATGTCTTCCTCCCGCTAGTACTCCAATCAACGGCAGACACCAATTATGATTCATCTTGACGGGGTGCGAAAATCGTCCGGCCCTCTGACAAGCCATTGCACATCCGCTACCCATCTGCCAGTTTTGCACCTTCATGGCATCTCGTCAATTTCACTATATAGACGGCCGTTGTCTCCCGCCGTCGTGACAAGGCCGTCCTGGAAAATAAAGGTCCATTGATGGTTCCAGACCTCGCCCATCCACCCCTTCGTTCCCTCCCGTCATCAGCTCGGCCTCTTTGGGCCTTGACCTCTTGCTAGACCGGTCCCTTGGGAACCCTTGGACGGCTCCCTCCTCTCCACCACCCCACCTCTACTCTCCTCGACAATGGAAACCGACAAGACTGTCGAAGCCGGACGCACCTTGCAGGTGCCGACGGCACAAGATCATGGCTCTGCCAAAACCTCCCACGCCAGTCTTGCAGACGACAAGTCCAGCCGGAGAGGTAGCTCAGACGAAAAGGCCAAAATTCAAGCCAACGATGTCGAGGCCCACACTGCCGAAAACAGAGCAAAGCTCGAGCCCGTCGTGAGCTCAGAGTATCCAACTGGCCTCAAGCTGGCCATCATTGTCATTGCCGTCATCCTGGCCATTTTCTTGGTAAGTGTTTGCTCCGTCAGAGGTGCAGCCAAGTATCTAACTGCTTGACAGGTCGCCCTGGACATGACCATCGTTGCCACTGCCATCCCAAAAATTACAGACGACTTCAATAGCTTGGATCAAGTTGGCTGGTACGGCAGTGCCTTCTTCCTCACCGTTGCAGCCTTTCAATCGACATGGGGAAAGGCATACAAGTACTTCCCACTCAAGACTGTTTTTCTCATCTGCATCTTCATTTTTGAGATCGGTAGTCTGATTTGCGGTAAGTCAAGCAGTTCCCCTGCATTCTTGAACTCTCGACTCATGATCAATAGGTGTCGCTCAGAACAGCACCACGCTCATTGTTGGCCGTGCTATTGCCGGCATGGGTGGTGCAGGTATTGCTGCCGGTTGTTACACCATCATCGCCTTTACTGCGCCCCCACAGCAAGTTCCTGCATACACCGGCATTCTCGGCGCGACCTACGCCGTTGCCTCTGTCATTGGCCCTCTGATTGGTGGTGCCTTTGCAAGTGAGGTCTCCTGGCGTTGGTGCTTTTACATCAACTTGCCCGTCGGCGGTTTGAGTGCCGCCATCATCCTGATTTGGTTCACCACGCCCAAGGCGGCCAAGCCCGTGCAAGAGACGCTCAAGGAGAAGATTTTGCAAATGGACCTCCTCGGCACCGCTCTCCTCCTGTGCGCCTTTACTTGCCTTATCCTCGCGTTGCAATGGGGCGGCACGACCAAGTCTTGGGGTAATGCCGACGTCATTGGTGTCCTTGTCGGTTTCGGTACCATCATCGCCCTCTTCCTCGTCGTTGAGTGGTGGTTGGAAGACCGCGCTCTCATGGTGCCGCGACTGCTCAAGCAAAAGACGCTCGGCCTGCTTTGCTTGTTTCAGTTCTTCAACTCGGCAGTCTTTATGCTGCTGCTGTACTACCTCCCCATCTACTTCCAGGCCGTGTCAGGCGTCTCGGCCGCACAGTCGGGTATCCGCAACTTGCCCTTCATTCTCGGAATTGGTACGTCTCTTTCTCCTCCTTGAGGCTACAACTTATTAACATCCACAGGTCTTTTCACCATTGTCAGCGGCGGCGCCATCACCGCGACGGGCCACTACCTCCCGCTCATGGTCATCGGCGCAGTCCTCGCCTGCATCGGTTCCGGCCTTCTCTACACGTTCGATCTGCACACGCCCAGCTCCGAATGGATTGGCTACCAAGCGCTGACGGGCATCGGGTCCGGCTTCGGCATCCAAGTGCCCGTCATCGTCGGGCAAGCCGTCGTGCCGGCCTCTGACGTGTCGTCGATGACGGCCATCCTAATCTTCTGGCAAACCGTCGCCGGCGCCATCTTCGTCTCGGTCGGCCAATCGCTCTTCTCTAACCGTCTGGTCCAGGAGGTGGGCCAGCACGTTGCCGGCGTTGACCCCAAGCTCGTCGTCGCCACTGGCGCGACCGAGTTGCGGGGTGTCTTTGAGGGCGCCCAGCTGGAGGGCATCCTCGAGGCGTACATGGCTGGTCTCAAGGACGCGTATGCCCTTGCCATTGCGCTCGCTGGCGTGGCGACTGTCGTTGCCATTGTCATGGTGGTGTGGGATCGCAGAAAGCTGGAGAAGGGCCAGGGTGGCGCGGGCGCGGCGTAGTGTCTGGACTTGCTTGCATGTCTACTCTCTTTCTTCCTTTCTCTTTTCTTCTCCGCTCACGCTTTTTGTTCTCCTCTCTTTTTCCATTTTTCTGTTTGGTGGGCAATCAATCGCTGAGTGAGTGCATGCATGCATCGTTAGAGACAGGGGGTACATTTACAGGACGGCGCGGCGCTGCAAAGCGCTATTGACGGACGTCGTTGACGAAATACCAAACTGAGGTGGAGGTGGCTACTCGGCGTTTTTGATGGTCGTATTACAATGGTAAGGGGACAGCAACAGAAAGGCAGGCAGGCAGGCAGGCAGACCTGAAAAGAAGGGCGGCCGCAGTGCCTGACGTACGTACGCTTTTTGTCTAATGATTTCCACGCTTGGTTCGTTGGTTGGTTCGTTAGTTCGATGTATGTGTACGATAGACTAGGCAGGCAGGCAGGCTATGTGGATATGGATTATAAAAAATGTGGATATGCAAGCATTTAAAGGGCCATGGACGTCTCTTTCTGTCACATTCTCTGCCTCTCGCTCTCAAACGTCCGATGGTGCTCTGAAGTCTCGAATTACCGCTTTCGGCTGTCACTTGGCTGAAAGAGGCAACTTCGCGGATGGGGTGCAACGTCAAACGTCTGCACCGTACCTGAGAAGTGTGGTACCTTGAAAGCTGGGCACTCCTGTGCTCTATAGAAGTGCCACTCTCAATTAAAGACTTGATTGATTGTCTGTGCGTCAAGCCGAAAGAGGCAATTTCACGCATGCGGTGCAGCATCGAATGGCTGGAGGTGCACGGAAAGGCTAAGCCAGGAGAGGGACTTCCCGCGCATGTGGTGGTAGATTGAACGTCTGAAGATGCACGAAAAGGCCAAGCCAGGAGAGGGAATTTGTGGATGAGGGTTAGGATTGAACGTCTAGAGATGGCCTGTCAAGTTGAGATGTCTGTCGGGGAGGGAACCAGGGGTTTTATACGTAGGAAAGGCGGCTGACTGGCTCAGTGAATGTGCCCGAACCTTGAACGTCTGGCTCTTTTGTGGCGTTTCTTGTCATGTACTTAACTTACACTTGCAGCAGCGAGCACGCAAGAAGCGGCACCTTTAGAGATTCAATGAAGCCAAGTTTCTCCGTCCGTGCCATTGACTCGTCATTGAAGCCCGCCGTCAAATCGACCCTTCCTCCAGCAACAGAGCTGAATCATGATGCCACCGGATCGACCCAGTAGAAGGGTAGACCTCGTCACGCTTGCAGGCTTCCTCTTAACGGAGCATTCCTATGGACGTTCGAAGTTGTGTTTTGTACGTCTGTGTGGAAAAGCTTTCGCCGTTTGTCGGGCCATGGTTACTGCGTCAGTTGACGACGAGCCGGAAAGGGCAACTCCTGTTCCGGTGTTGGACATCTAAAGGCGCGGTACTTACTACTAGCTAGCACTGTGAGACTAGGTGCGCTTGCTTGGGCCGTTGCGGCAAGGCAAGTCAAGGTAGGTAGTAGTGGTGGTGGCCGCAGGACGAGGAGGCCTTACCTTGCAGCAGGATGGAAAGCGAAACCGAAGTAGACCGCACGTCCCCAAAGTAACCAACAACACAACAATTGTCTAATTAGTCCTCAAAACTGTACCTGATTGGTCCAAGCCATTAATTCAATGCGAACGACTGGATATCACAGCGTCGGATCCCCTCGATTCCGCCTATCCCACTGCGTCGGATGCTTTGAATCCCAGCTACCTGGTGCCACTATTCTCCCACGACGTTTGACGCTCGCAAGACATGCTGCTGTCATTGGCGGCTGACGTGGTATAGCCTCATGTGTAGATGTTCAAAGTTGTAGACTTGTTGGTTAGAGTGTGGGTGGGTCCATTTTACGCGTCTTTTGGACGCAGGCCGAGCCGGTCTGGGTGTGGATGGGTTTCTTGAGGGACTTTAAGCTTCTGAATAATCTGGTTCATGGTGCCGGTTCTCATCTTTGGTCACCAGTGGGTAGGACGGCCTGGATGAAAATTTGGCGGATTTGTGCTGGTAGTTGTGTTTGGCAGCTCTGCTAAGGCAACTCCTGGCAGCTCCTGGTAGCTCCTGACGATTCCTGGCACTCTTAGATAGACGTTTGAAGTTGCAATTATTGGCCACAAGCGGTAATCCAATTGACTCCAACTTCGAACGTCTGAGAAACTGCTCGACGAACCAACAACGCTGATTCGCGAGTAAGACTGGACCAACCTGAACGATTCGGCAGGAGAAATCTTCGGCCGCAAATTATCCTCGTACGACTTTACTCGGCCAGCTGCTTGGGCCGAAGTTAATGTTCGGCGGCGTCATTCGACCAAGTCCTGTGAACGCGGCCAGCAGCCAGCCGGAGCTTTGTGGTGGTCCCGGATTTGGCGGGAGCCGATGCGCAACAGGGTAAGATTCCCGGCAGACGCAGCTCACACATAATCCCCTTTTTCAGACGTTTGAACTTACAATCGCTTTCCCAAAACGGCAACATATGTGGGTCCCCGCATTATGCTTTACGGTTTGCTACGTCGGAAGTTGTGGCGGCCGGCCAATAGGAAAGCTGCTGTCCGCCTGCCTCTTGCAATATCTTTCAGACGCCTGGCTTGACGGTATTCGGCAGCGCTGGACCGGGTGGAGTGGAGTTGATCTGCTTAAGATGCTGTACCAACTCCATAACTCGGCAGTAATGTAGTACCGACTTGGTGAAGTCGGCAGCAAGATTCTAACCCGCTTCATAACTTCGGTTGGCTCTGCGCAGCCGACCTCTTTCCACTTCGGCAGACTACACCACCGGCTTCAAACTCGCCCCCTAGACGTCCGAGGTTGCAATGCCTTTCTGAAAAGGGCATCATATCCCGAATAACCGACGGCTGGATCGCGACGGCATTCAGCCGGTCACGCTGGACTGGAGAAAGATTGCTCAAGATACCGCACCGCCTTGCCAACTCGGCAGCACGACTCTGCAAAACCACTCACTTGACAATTTCCCCCCTTCCTTCCTCCTTCAACCCATCTATTTCCCTCCCTCACGCCACCCTCACCCTCACAGCCCCCCTCCCCACACCAACATCCATCCCCTGTCCCCATCCCGCGCGGCGATACTGCATAATGTACGCCAACGCAACACCCGCAACCTCGCCCTCCCCCGTCTCCTGCCGTCTCTTACGCTGTTTCTCGCTCTCGCCCTTACTATTTTCATCCTCGTCCCCATCTCCCCTCTTCCCCTTGTTCTCGCTGCGTCGCGAGGAGCCGCTCGCCCGCGATAGGATGGTCGAAATCTCGTTTGATTTGGACGACGACGACGACGACTTGTGCGACGAGGTGGAGGTGGTTGAGAAGGAGGATGATGCCGTTTGCGTGGCGCTGAGGGCGGGACGGCGGTGTTGGTTTTGGCGGTGTTGTGTAGGCGCGACGCTGATGTCGTCCCTGGCGTAAGTGTTGGTTGGTGCACGGGGAGCCATGGGTGCTGCGTTGCCGCATTCGCAGGACATGGCGTCCGTGTCCGGGCAGGTAGGAGTCTGGGGCTGTGATTGCTTCTATGTGTCGGACGAGGAGGAAGATGATGATTGTTTGAGGCTGCTGCTGGCGCTGCTGTCTATGTTGATGTTGATGATGACGTCCTGGGTCAAGACGGTGGCAAGCTGGGCTGAGTCTGGATTTTGGAACAGATCGTTTGATGGTGTAGAGAGATTTATCGCTCAACAGTTGCTATCGTATAACTCTGGAAATGTAGTTTATTTTCGTTTTGTCTTCCCTGATTGCTCCGGTTAATGTCCAGCTTGATCTGGCGAATGCAGTCAACACTTCAATATCTCCCGCTCTTCCAACCACCTCATCACAGCCCCAATGGCAACGATCGACAAGATAAGGTGCTGATGACGACAGAAACGCATGTGCCAGGGAGCCTCAAGCCGGTCGCCCAGCCGGCGCACCGGTCGTATCCGGGACAAGCCGTTGCCGGGAGCCGACGGCGCGACGACGGGCTCGCACGCGGCTTTTCAGCCCGTTGAGGGCAAGCAGCAACACAATAAGGGTCTGGCAGGGCAGGAAGAAGCTGAAACAAAGAAATTCGAGATGTTGGCAAGCAAAGCCATCCATGCTCGTCCGGCACCGCCATGCCCTAAGGGCTCTGGGCAAGACCTTGGTAGGTGCAGTTATAAGTTCACAACACCCGCGTGGTATAGTTGAAGATTCGTCCGTTGGTACTCAGACAGACGAACGGAGGGCTTCAGATTCCTTTTTCAAACGGATTACAAACGCCATACAATGCAGACGTTTGATGTTGGACGAAGTGGTGTTGCCTATCTCGACCGGCTGCATCGAATTGCGCAGGCGGCTGGCTCATCTGCTGCATCAAGTACGCACGCAGAGAGACTTGAAAGTATCTCCCTGTATCGTATCCGGAAACCAATTGTACGGACGAGAGAAAAGTGCGAGAAACATGCATGAAAAATGGCTCTGATGATCGTCCGAAGAAACTTCGCAGACTATGGAAGTAGGGATGCAGCCGTCTCGAGAACGATAGAATGAGATGGTGGTTATTTCCGCTCGATGTGCTTCTCTATTCCAATGATACCTCGGCCCTACGACGATAAATCCGTGGAGACGAGCTTTGGATCGCTTGGACAAGACTCGTTCCAAGTGATGCTGTCCCTGTCGACGAAGGCCCGAGTAACTGCTGTGTCTCTTCTTCTGAAATACCAAGGTCTAAGCTGTACTGTACACCTCGACGACGACAATAAAGACGAGGCATATGCAGAGAGCTGAAAAGAGAAATCACACCCAGTAATTCTTAAACTTCAAACATCTATGGTGGTGTGCATGACTTGAAGGCCGAGCTCCGAAGACCGAAGTCTCTTTATGCTTACCACGCAGCAGCTATGCATGTTTCATGGTGTTTCTCGTCGTCTGTGGTTCACCGAGAGCGATCGACATTCGCTTCTCGCGTCTTTGTTTTTGAGACCAGTAATGCTGTTTCTTGGATGTGCTCGTCTGATTGGCAGATTGATCGCCGAAAACATAGACCAAGCAAGGGATTGGCTGGTCCATTGCTAGTCCAAGTGCACCTTCAAACGTCTATGGAGACTTTTTTGTCCGAGACCCGAAGAACGAGTCACCACATGAATACTAATCTTTTGCTCTTCAGTTTCCGACGCAGAACGTAGAATTTGTGCATCCTTTTTGGCGAATGCAGAGTTGTTCCAAACTGCAGGATGAGAATTATCTTATCCGATTCTTTTCTGTCCGCAGCATACAAAGTTGAGTAGAGGGCATTGAAGCTTGTCGTACGGGCAGGCAAATCTAGGTGTGCGGGTGACGGAACGGCGCGGGACGGGAGGGCGGCCCTCCGTCTCGCTCTCCGCATTCGGATAGCCACAGTACAACTCCGAACCTGCGGATCGGTAATGCCGTTATCATTCCCGTCACAGTACATGCCGCAGAATCGAAAGTGACAAGGCATGTTGATTGCCCCTTAGCATACCCTCGACAGGTGGTGGAATCGAGAAGCTATCCCCCCGGCGGATGCAGTGTCGGACGAATGATGTAAATGCACTTGAGTACCATGGACAAATCCACCGGCCGTAGTGGACCACCTTTCGCGCGGTAAAGTTGCCGGAAGAGGAAGCAACGCGTTCCGAGCGCATTTCCAACGCCCTGCCGAGACGGAACAGCAAATGAAGAGCCTGACGACATGAATCGTGACTTGGTGTTCTCTGGAAGCAGCCTCGGACGACTTCCGGAAGGCCCGGACACTCGCGTCGGTAGTTGCAGGTTGAGGGTGGTTATATAAAGAGGCGAGCGACCTTGGGGCGCCGGAGTAGGGGCCGCGCTTGGGTGGACTCGTCCCTTCGCAGTGAGGTACGGAGCCGGGATACGGGCCAAGAGACTGAGGTCAAACAGATGGCTGCGTTGTCGTCCAAGTCGAGTTCTGGAAAAGAGAGCGTGCTTACAAATGGATGGGGAAAGACGCGTGTGGCGACTCGTGGAATTTGCAAGATGCGCAGCTGACTGCTTTCCGAGTCGTGGGGAGTTTTGGTGACTCTTGATCTTTTACAGAGCACGTGAACTTGAGCGAACACGAAGACAATAAAATGAGAAGGAAACGAGCTGCGGTAGAGTTGGAAAAGAGAATAGTTCGTTCCATCTTGATGTGGAGGTGAAATGTGTAGAAACTCATTCTCTTTTGAGACGAGACTTTCGATGCCAACACCATGTATTTCTTGCTGAACGACAACTAATCAAGTAGATGGCGTTCAAAAGTCAAGTCCCCGCACGTTTAGATGATGCGGTTCATTGAAGCAGGCAAGCACGCCATCGACCATGATGTGGATCGCCCCAAGGATGCATGGGGAAAATGGATCAAGTGTGGGGGATTCGGTAGGGCAGAGGATAACTTACATGCATACTGTAAGGCTTAGCCTACCTTGTCAGAGCATCTGCAAAACACTCTGCGTGGAGAGACGGATACCAACGAGTCGGGGAGTTGGCTGGCTGTGTGACTAGCCCGTGTGCCGAGTACCGGATACGGCATATTGTTTGTGGTACGGCACGGTCTCCAAGGAAACACTGATTTTTCTGAACAAGGGGTCGACAGTCGGTGACTAGCGCCAATGGCTCACTGGCAGACAGGCCAAATGGCTCGGTCGTTGGAACCGGGCTCGGGATCCGAGTTTGCCTCCCCCTGGAAGAGAGGAGAGAGGTTTATAGCCGGTGGCTGGAAACGCGTGCCGCTCGGCAGACAGGCGGCCAGTGCCCGTTGCGACTAACCGCGAGGAGCAAGAAGGCCTTGATCGGCGCACAGAGGCTGGGGCGTGCGCATTCCACAGGGTACTTTTTTCCACCGTCTTCTGCCGGCCTAGCGAGGTGACGCGTTGAATTGGATGGATCGAAAGTCGGTCTGGCAGGCAGTCAAGTGCGTCTCATGCACTATTGATTGCTTGGAACAGGGCGTTGCGGCTAGCAAACGGTCGCATCAAGGCCAAACGCATCGACCCACGGCAACGGCATGACGGCTGCATTTCGGACGCAACCTTGATCTAGGCTGAGACAGTCAGAGGAAGAGCTTGTGTGCAGCGAGGGGGGCGACCCAGTGTGTGCGCTGTAAGGGTTGGCGTGGTTCGAGAGACGCGTCTGCGTGTTGCGAGGAGGGGAGGGCAGGGTGAGGGTGGTCGGGCGGGTGGCAGGGTGCCAACATGAACAGGCAAAAGACGTATGAGATGGATTCCTGGTGCAAACGGCGACAGACAGTCGAGCCGAGCCGCGGCGAGTCGGTGGCAGCGTTTGGTATGGTATGGTATGGTATGGTTTGGTTTGGTGTCGATGGCCAAGGCGTCTGATACTGCACGTATAGGCACGGCTCGAAAGGTCAGCGCCAGCGGAAGTTTCCCTACCACCATCTCGCGCCACGCCATGGCTGGTGCATCAACCTAGCTCCTTCTGGACTACGATGCTGCCTCTTCACCCGAAACTCATTTTATTAACTGCTGCCCTCCCCCGTCAACCGACTCCCGTCTTCTCTCGGCCCATCCTCTCCATCCAGACGCCGCCTTGTTCCCTGCAGTCTTTAATCCCACCTCTCGCTCGCTCTCGCGCTCCTCTCCTCCTCTGTCGCTCCAATCGCTCGCCACAATGCGCGTCTCCACCCTCTTCGCCGCCGTTTCGGCCTTTGGCCTTGCCCTCGCCCAGAGCAGCACCGGAGCCACCTGTCAGCCCTCGTCCACTGTCGAGCCCTCGTCGGTCGACTCTGCCCAGAGAAACACCTGGTGCCGCGCGCAGCAGCAGTCTTGCCCCACTCTTTGCGGCGGCAGCACGGCAAACAACACCTGCGACATTGTAAGTTGGCGACCGGCGACTGTGCCGCAATCGCTTTGCTGACGGCCGCGTCAACAGGACACCCTCACCTACAACTGCACCTGCAGCCCGGCCATTTCCAATCTCAACATTTCCGACTTCTCCCAGACTCTGCCCTCTCTCGAGTGCCAGTATGCCGTTGGCCAATGCACTCAGAACCACCCCAACGACGCCACGTGCCAGTCCGTCTGCCAGTCGGTCGTCTGCGGTAGCAAGAACGTCACTTCTCAGGCCAAGACTTCGCCCAGCAGCGCTGTCGCTTCGGCCACGGGCACCCCGACCTCTTCTGGCACCGCGTCCACTGCTTCCACGACTGCCGCTGCTTCCAGCTCTGCCGCCGCCGCCGCCGTTGCGTTTGGCTCAAACTTTGGCTCTGCCTCGCTCATTGCCGGTCTCCTCGCGCTCTTTGGCCTTGCCCTGTAAGATGGAACAAATGCGTGGCGGTAATTGGGGTGGGGGGGTTGTTGTTGCCAAACAGGCTCCACGGGCTGGAGCTTTTTTCATCACGAGCGTTGTGACACGCAGCTAATGAGTGACGGGCAAAGGGGTGGGGGAAAGTGTTTCAAGCGATTCAAATCAATTGTTGGTTTTCGAGGTCGAGCCGTCGTCTACATTTCTTTCTTTGTGCAATGCAACACTGTAACCGCGGCACGCCAGTGTGCTCGGCCCCAGCCATCGGCCGATTGAAGGTTTTGGTCGAAGATCACAACCCAAGTGGTAGACATGCGCATCGCGACACCCCAGGAGGCCTCGCGCAGATCCCCCAATGGGATTCGCCGCCGACGGGCAGTCCCCTGCAGCACTTTTGCGAGCCAAGACACGGAGCTCCCAACCCACTCTCTCCTCTTCCGTTCCGTTCGTTTCCCTTCACGTGCTGCCCTCGGCCCGGGGAAACTTCCTTGAGTGAGGAATCTAATCGATAAGCGAGTGACGGGAGCTAGGTGGGCTCAAGGCTGCAGGCTGCAGGCTGGCCATGGCCACGGGCATTTCAATTCGTACGTCACTCGTTCAACCGTTTCCACTTCCTGTTTCCCTTCAACACTTTTTGGCTCGGCGTTTTTGGCTCGGCACAGGCACAGGCACACGACACTTTTTCCCGAGTTCATGTTTGCGACCCTGCGCCCGTCCTGCCGTCTCCTGCCCTCACAGCCTCCTCGCTCGTCCTGCCTCCGCTCCCACCTGCTCCGCCCTTTTCTCCCTCGACCGCCCGTTTCGCCCAACGCTCGAGCAGCCATGGCCACCCTCAGCGCCGCCTCCAAGAAGCACAAGGTGACGATTGTGGGCTCAGGCAACTGGTAACCCTCCGGCGACGGCAATTGACCATGGCAACATCTGACGTGGGCAAATTTTCACAGGGGCACCACCATGGCCAAGATTGTCGCCGAAAATGTCAAGTCTCACCCCTCGCTGTTTGAGGAGACGGTCCAGATGTGGGTGTACGAGGAAGAAGTGACGATTGACCCCAAGAGCCGTCACTACGACCCCAACAGTCCCTTGTGCCAGGGTCCGCAGAAGCTGTCGCAGCTGGTCAACAAGCTGCACGAAAACATCAAGTACCTGCCCAACATCTCGCTGCCGGAAAATGTCGTCGGAAACCCGAGCCTGGAGGACGCCGTCCAGGACAGCACGGTGCTCGTCTTTGTCATTCCGCATCAATTCATTGGCCGCATCTGTGACCGTCTGAAGGGCAAGATTGTGCCCTACGCGCGCGGCATCTCGTGCATCAAGGGCGTCGACGTCTCGGACAAGGGCATTCGTCTCTTTTGCGAGGCCATTGGCCACCAGCTCGGCATCTACTGCGGCGCGCTGTCGGGTGCCAACATTGCGACTGAAATCGCCCAGGGCAAGTACTCGGAGACGACTGTCGCCTACGACCCGCCGCCCATTGACTCTCGCGGACCTTCGCCCACCGAGTCGCCCCGGGAATCTGAGGTCGACCTGATTAGCCCGTCCAAGGAGCCCGGTCGCCGCAGCGCAAAGCTTTCTGCCCTGCCAATCGACTACCCGCCGCTCAGCCACGAGAACGTCAAGAAGCTCTTCCACCGCCCCTACTTCCACGTCCGCATGGTGTCGGACGTAGCAGGCGTATCGCTGGGTGGCGCTCTCAAGAACGTCGTCGCGCTGGCAGCAGGTTTCATGGACGGCTTGGGCTGGGGCGACAATGCCAAAGCCGCCGTGATGCGCGTTGGCCTTCTCGAAATGGTCAAATTTGGCAGATGCTTTTTCGGCGAGACGGCCAAGCCCGAGACATTTACCGAGGAGAGCTGCGGCATGGCCGACGTGGTGACGAGCTGCATGGGCGGACGCAACTTTCGCTGCGCAAGAATGGCCATTGAGCGCGGGCAGAGCGTGTACGAGGTAGAGCAGGCCGAGCTGAACGGTCAAAAACTCCAGGGAACAAGCACGGCGTACGAGGTCCACTCGTTCCTCAAGAATGAAGGCATGGTGGAGGATTTCCCGCTCTTCACGGCGGTTTACGGTTCGTTTCGGCGGTCCAAATTTCCGTGCTCTTCATGACATTGCTGACCTTTTAGACATTCTCGAGGGCAAGGCGAAGCCCGAGCAGATTCCCGACCTCATTGAGCCTTGCGATTAGATGAATCGCATGAAACGAGTCCGACGCTTTCCGACTTTACGGCCGACTTGTATATCTACCTGCCTGCCTTTTCTGCCTTGGCACGGATGAGCGAGAGAAATCTCAAAAATTGAAAATGAAATTGCGACTCAGATACGGTGTGGACTGTTTCCTACACGGACAAGGAAACAGAGAGGAGGGCAAGAGCATACCTAGCAGAGGAGGTGGACGGATACGAACATCGAGGGGCACTTGGTGTGGATTTCTTACATCTTGCCACATGAAGCGCAGCAGCATATCTACCAGGCATCTCGTCGCGTACGCGCGAAATGACGGACGGCCGTCAGGATTACATTTTTCTTTCCTTGAATCCATGCATAGATCAGGTACTTTGAGAAGACAAGACACGCGATTTTACCCTACCCATACCATTGCCAACATGAATGAATATTCGATCAAGTGGCCTCCGGCCGGACGCTGGGCGAGATGAGCGGGTCGATGTGCCCACGGATGGAAGAGCGGGCGGCCGGATTGCGTGGAGCAGGTGGAAATGGATCATCAGCTTGGGCGGCGAGAGCAAAGAGGCGATGAGGCGAGACTCGTTGAATAGAAGGGAGGATGGATTGCACTGGAGAAGAAAAGTGTATTGTAGGTAGATGAGTAAACGCCCAGATACCTAGTGAGAGAATCAGCTGATGATGGCCGTGGGCCAGGATGCACGTTCCACGGGTTCCGCGTCGTCGGTTTCGTTTCCTCTGCTTCACTTTTTGCATCAAAAACGTATGAGAAGGCCTTCATCCTGCGGTCGATACTTGTTTGTGTGTTTTGCGCCCTTCCTCGGCACCAAATTCTTTCCTTTCCTCGTCCTTCTGTCGCCACACGATCTTCATTCCCATCACCACCGCCCATCGAACTCCTCGACACCAACTGAGAGAGGGAAATCTCTCTCCGTCTACCTACACAGCACCAGCATCTCAAATGACGTCTTTTTTCAGAGCCGACATGGACCATCTGACGTCCTTGACATCATATTTTACGTCGCCAGCAAACCAAGACGAGGACAGGTATCAAGATACTAGTTATATGTGACCAGCGACGCGACGCGTCAATGGCGTCAGACCTGCCAGACGACGCGCCAGTCGAATTTTGTCGATAGCGGGACAATTTTAACTCCGGCGTCGGTCGGCATGTCGGCTCGACCTTGGACAAGGATCAGGGACTGAGAGTGTGGCTGATGCTGGTCGAGTGGGTTACAACATAAGGTGGTGGGTGGGTAAGGCTCTACCCCGCTTCCGCTGCGGCTGTCCCAGTCTTTCTTTGTGGGTCGTTTTGCTGGGGTGGAGCGTCGAGTCGACTTCATGTCCATGGCCATTTGATTTTGGCCTGCTTCGGTGGACGCGAATGGTTGCTGCTGGAAGTCGTTTTTCTCTGGACGCCGTTGGAGAAGCCCAATCTTGATACCCGCGGGTGTGCATTTTGGGATACCAGACAGGTATCAGGACTGCAGCTGGTCTGCCCCTTTCAGCCGCTTTCCATTTCTCCAAGTCATTTTTCCATCGTCGCCGAATCCTCGTGACCTCCACTCAGTCCAGGCGCAAAAGAAGAGACAAACAGGCAGACCGTTCACGTTACCCCGCGCCACCCCCAGACGACGCCTCAGCACCCAATTCATCCGCCTTTCGCCCGCCCAGCTTACGCTCGCTTTGCGGAGAAGACGACGCCAACAATGACTCGCGCCGCCAGCTCTAGCACAGCTCAAGCATCAAAGCCGACAGGCTTGCTTTGTTCGCGCCCGTCCCGCCCAGCGCTCGGCGAGGGAGCACCCTCAATCGCAGCCAAGCAAACGTGTCAGACGGCGGCGTGAGCTCCAGGTCGGTGGTGATGAAGGGCTCAAAAGAGCCATTGGCACGCTCGAAGCGTGGCGTTTCGGCCGCTAGTCACAACGGCGCGCACGATAAGGCGGGCTTGCCTTGGCCGTTAGTCCGGGCCTTGGACGTGATGCATTCGTCAAGGAGGTGTGGATCAGCGGTGCCTGGCGCGGGTAGGTAGGTTTGACTTGTATGTCGCTGCTGCGGGGAACGCTCGCCAGGTGCATGGTATACATAGATATTTACACCTCATGATCGGCGGATTCAATCGACTGCTGCTTTGATCTCATTTGTCTAGTGGTCACTTGTTTTATCTCTTTCTCATCATCTCTCGACTTTAACTCTCCTTCCCCCTACGTTCCCGACACCTAGCCCCCGCTCTCCCTCCTCTTCCTCCTCCTTGCTGGCTGTGTCGCCGCCCGGCTCCCACGTCCTTGAAGCCAGCCAGCCGCTCGTCCGCCGCGCCGCGCCAGGCAGGCCAGAACCTCGCTCGCGCACGTGCTGGAACTCTTGAGGCTCTGCGCCGCACGAACTCAACATGTCGGTGCCGCGCGAGGGGTCCAACGTGTCGCAAGACTATGCGCCGCCCTCGGACGACGAAAAGGCCGCTGTCCGGCCTGGTAATACGCTCGAGTCTGCCAGCCAGGATGGCACTATTGCGCCTGACGACCCGGATGCGGGATTGAGTCCCGAGGAACGCGCTGATATTGTGGGTGATTTTCTTTGGCATTGGGTCGGTACGGTTGGCTGACGTTGTGTAGGACCGCAAGCTGCTGTGGAAGCTAGACCTCAGACTGATTCCTTGGGTGAGGGGTCAATTGTCTTCAGGACGAGAGCATCACTGACGAGATGCCAGCTATGCTTCCTCTACCTGATTTCGTTCCTCGACCGAACCAACATCGGTACGCGAACCGACGTCCTTCATCTTTCAAGTCTAATCCCCTTTTCACAGGCAACGCCAAAATCGACGGTCTAGTCAAAGACCTCAACATGACAGCGGGCCAATACAACGCCTCGCTGTCCATCTTCTTCGTGTCGTACGCGCTCTTCGAGCCACTGACCAACATCCTGCTCAAGCGGCTGCGGCCCTCCGTCTTCATCCCCATCATCATGATCCTCTGGGGCATCTGCATGACGACCATGGGTCTGGTGCATGACTTCCAGGGGCTCATGGCCTCGCGCTTCTTCTTGGGTTTGTGCGAGGCCGGCCTGTTTCCGGGCGTCAACTACTACCTCTCGTGCTGGTACAAGCGCACCGAGTTTGGTATCCGCGCTGCCATCTTCTTCAGTGCCGCTGCCTTGGCTGGCAGTTTTGGCGGTCTGCTTGCGGCGGCTATTGCGCAGATGAAGGGCATCGGTGGGAAGCCGGGGTGAATTGATCCTCTGATACCGTTGACCATGGCTGACTCTTGAGTGCAGATGGGCATGGATCTTTATTCTCGAAGGGTAAGCACATGCACGCCTACCTCCCACAGTGCCTACAATTCACACATGCAGCCTCGCAACCGTCCTCGTCGGCATCGCCAGCTACTGGCTCGTCCACGACTTCCCGGACGAAGCCAAATTCCTATCCTCCCTCGACCGCGCCCGCGTGATCCACCGTCTCAAAATGGACAAGCAATCTTCAGCCGAGCACGAAGCCTTCCAAATGCGCTACTTCTGGGCATCAGTGCGCGACTGGAAAACGTGGCTCTTCGCCGTCATCTACATGGGCGCCGACGGAGCCCTCTACGCCTTCTCGCTCTTCCTGCCCACCATCATCAACGAGCTGGGCTACACGAGTACAAGGGCCAACCTGCTCAGCGTGCCGCCGTACGCCGCGGCCGCCATCCTGACCGTCGCCGTCGGCTGGTTCGCCGACCGCACGCGCCAGCGCGGCTTCTGCAACATGGCCGTCTCGCTCATCGGCATCACCGGCTTCTGCATGCTGCTGGGCTCCGAGACGCCCGGCGTCAAGTACGCGGGCACATTCTTGGGTGCTCTCGGCATCTACCCGACCATCCCGAACACCATCTCGTGGGCTAGCAATAACGTCGAGGGCGTCTACAAGCGCGGCGTCACGCTCGGCTTCGTCATTGGCTGGGGTAACCTGAATGGCGTCGTTAGCAGCAACATTTACCTTCAGCGCGATAAGCCGCGCTACTTGACGGGACATGGCGTTGTGTTGGCGTATCTGGTGCTGTGGCTGCTTGGCGGCAGTATCGTGACGCATTTGGCGCTGAGGTGGGAGAATGAGAAGAGGAGGAGTGGGAAGAGGGATCATTGGGCTCAGGGGAAGACGGAGAAGGAGATCGAGATGTTGGGTGATGTTCGGTATGTCTTTCGCCCTCTAATGCGTCTCTTTTAGGTCGATCAGACGTGAGACTGACTGACTGACTGACTGACTGACGCACTGCAGACCCGACTTTATCTACACGCTGTAAATTGCTTCGTCTTTGTGGCTACTAAATTATATCCACGCTTGTCTTCGGACAGACACCATCGCGATCAAACGCCGTCAACACAATCAACCACACATGTCGCCCCGTGTCTTATGCTCAGCAGTCTTTTGCCCGCGCCTGCGCCGTATCTTGACTTCTTTGTCAGGCTCATTAATCCCCGTCACGTCTTGTTGGTTGCGGTGCTACAAATCACCGCCCTCCCTGCCCTCACTCACTCAGTCGAGCAACCAAATCGCTGAGCCGTCTTCACACAGCTCATCAGCCATCTGCTTACTGTGGGATCTGATTTGCAATCCTGTCCATGCCTGCGTGCTTGCGCGTTGTCTGCCTTGCTCACTCAAATCCACGCCAAACTAGCCAACCAGCCTGTCGGAACCTTGGCAAACAAACCACTGATTCGATCCATCACCATCACCATCACCATCTTACTATAATGCCCCCCCCCCCCTTCACGTCTATACAGAGCACAGAACACAGCGTGGTATCTCCACCAATCATCGCAAAACCCCACCTAAAAAAAAAAAACCGGGTGGATAGTCCTTGGCATCCACAACATG
The DNA here is from genome assembly GCF_038021145.1 of Phyllosticta citriasiana. Taxonomy (NCBI): domain Eukaryota; kingdom Fungi; phylum Ascomycota; class Dothideomycetes; order Botryosphaeriales; family Phyllostictaceae; genus Phyllosticta; species Phyllosticta citriasiana. The sequence continues at coordinate 83,050 of NW_027117294.1, forward strand.
AAGTGCAGCCCCCAAACCAACGCTTTACTCCCAGTAGCACCCTTTTCACAGAACGCTCAGTTCATTCTATCCGCCAGCCCTTCTGCACGCGTGTGAGATTCTATCCTTTTCTGTCCCGTTTAGGGGCCGGTAGTAGACTGGATGCGATAAGCCAGGTGGTTGACTTGTAGAGTGATTTTGGTTCGCGGCATATGTGTGTGTGTCTCTCTCTCTCTCTCTGTTTGCTTGAGTGAAGAGGCTTTACTTGACCTGAAAGTCGCTCGATTCATCATTGACTGCTTCCCGGGTGGGCGGTTGGTTAGGGTTTGCTGAGGCAGGATAAGAGTAGGGAGGCCTTCAAAGGGACGAGTGACGTGATGATGAGGCGAGCCGCTTCATTTTGCCGTGGTGTTGGAGTGTTTGTGAGAGCGTATGCGAGGTGTTGCGGTGATCAGCATTTGAAAGGTGGAAATGGAATGGGATGAAGGTGGTGTGCAGTGTGTAAGGGAGGTGGTAGGTGCAAAAGGGATCTAAGGCATGAGAAAAGAAAGGAAGACCGCCGGAGGCGGCCCAGGTCCATTCTTCAACATCAGGGGCGAATGGCAAAGTTTTACAGATGCCTCTTCTTGACGGCCAGCAGAAGCGAGCGAGTCGGCCTTCTTGTACTCCCCCAACTCGCCTTCATGTGCGCTGGCCAATTCTTCAGTCCTCGTGATTGCTCCGTTGCTCATGTGGACGGGCGGAGCGGGTACGGGCGTGTCATAAATTCCCAACCTCCCTTGCTCCTGTAAGATCAACAAAGTTTCTACGGCCTCTCGATCTTGTGTGGGAACATCAAGCAAACACTTGGTGGGACTGCCATGAACACGATGAATGACTGTTTTCTGCGGGGTTCGGCGGACAGATTTGGCGAGTCGAGTTGTCTGTAGACGAGTCAAAATCGCCGGCTCAGGGGTAGCAGCACAGTACGCTGGTGAGTTGCCTCATTATATCAAAATGCTGGCAGCCAACAAGAGACGCGCGAAGAAACAACACAGAAAGAGTCGTGCGATATTCGCAGCTGCTATGGCCTGTTCTGTCCGCAGAGAAGCACCGCAGTGGGTTTACTTGATGATCGTTTTGCAGAGCGTCGGCGCTGACTCTGGTGCTGGGCTGATGACGAGGAGACATGAAGGGAGCTGGTAGGTCGAGCTTTTATACACAACTGCCAGGCCCGCCCATCACATCACCTGCGAACCCCAATCTCTCGCCCTCATGATCAATCGCGCTGCCCGTATTGGAGCGCTGGGGGCGTGGTACAAATTGACTTTGACTCTCGACAGACGTTCTTCTCTCACTCACTGCTTACCCAGTGCTCCTCGATTAACTCGACAACGCGTATGCGAAAGTGCACTTGTCGTCTGTGTGCCGGGAAAGAGGCGATTGAGGGCCCTTATGTGGCGTGCGGAGGACTTGTCGAGTTGAGTGGCATGTGGATGACGGGAAGGAGGAGCTGCGGTGGTGTGCGTCGTTGGGTTGAAGTGATGATGTAGGATGAGAGAGTTGGGCATGGCTGCGATAAGCGGAGGGGCCATGATGACTTGCTTTGTTTGGGGATGATGATGACGACAGGGCTCACATGGAGCGAGCAAATAAGACAGCAAGTCGAGCCGAGGGAAAGAGAGCAGAAGCACAGACAAAGTAGGTGGTGCTCTTTGACCGCATCGCGTTCAGTGGATGTGGAACTGCGCATACTTATGCTCTGACTGGAGAAATCGATTCAGGGAAGATTGGTTGTGCTTTAATACCTACCGACCAGGCGCAGCTGTCATGGTGCGAGACCCATTCCGCTGCTCCTGATCAAAGCACAAACGCGGTCTACTCTGCGCTCCAGTCGTATAAAGACACGGCGGCACAGAAAGGACTCGCAAGTCAACAGCGCGACACAATTTCTGTTTTGCGTGCTGCGTTCTGCGTGTTGTGAGGCAGATAGATACACTCAGAGACACGAACTGCGCGTGCGCGTGTTTGCGGCGAGAGCTCTTCTCAAGATTCAACTGCTTTTCTTTTCCCTCCTCTCCTTTCCTTTCTTCTCCTTTGCGCAGCCGCCACTTCTCCAGCCATCGTAAGCAAAGCAAAGAAAAGCAAAGCAAAGCAAAGCAAAGGAAATCTCAGCACAGCGCAAAGAAACGATTCGGTCGCGCTGGACCATAATACTGGAGAGCGCGACACTGTTTCTCGTTACTTCGCAGCAACGTCGCCCTACGCTCTTAGTTGATGAGCCGGTGAGTCAGTCAACATGTAGTCAGTAGTCCATCAGCTTCATCGCCTGACAGTGTGTGACGTCCATCGCAATCAGCGCACATACCCGTCTATCTCATACCTCAAGACTCAACTCGACGCGACGGACGTACGTCAAACCAACCGCACCGCACAGACAGCCCGACAGACAGGCAGGCAGACAGATAGACACATGTACAGACCCCGTATCGTGGCGTCCATCGTCCATCGTCCATCGTCCATCGTCGGCGTCCATCGTCAGTGGCGTCAATCAGCCTCAATGACGTCCGCCCTCCATCTCTCCAGGCTCTCGCGCACGTGCATTTGTGGCGCCAACCCAACCCAACCCGACCTAACCTAGCCCACACCTGGACCACCCACCTAGCTCAGCCACGCAACACGCACCAGCAGCCATCGAGGCCAGCTGGCCAGGAAGCTGACGCGGACCGCGTACGTACGTCAGACAGTCGACGCGCTGCTGCGCGTATTCTTTCTCCCTAGCGAGCTGGATAGTTGGACTAGCGTTGCTTGCCTCCCGCCGCCGTCACGTCAGAAGTGTCCGGCAGCCGTCGGCCGAGGAGGGAGGAAGATGATGATGGCTGGCTGGCGGGACCCTTGGGAGAGAGGGGGGGAGAGAGGTGACGGAAGGATGATGGATGGATGATGCGGAAGCGAGGCGGCCAAAGAGAAAGGGCGAGAGAGCGAATGAGGCAAATACAGTACTGTCTGTACCTGAGCAACGGCACCAACCAAATAAGAGCCGCGCGGATATTTTTACCATTTGCCTTCCGTGCCATTATCTAGACACAGACAGACAAACAGACAGACCTGCATGCGTGTAGAGGGAGGACAAAGTTGATGCAGGGGCACCTCGCACATCCGCACGGCTGCAGGCAGCGCGGAACCTTGTGAGAATATAGCTCCTCATGCACAGGCAGCCTGAGCGAATCCTTCAGAAAAATTCTGCTCTCAAAAGAAAAAGGAAGAGGGGACGAAGTGATGGAGAATGGTATCTATGGCTCTAGCTTGCTGCCTATTTGACGCAGCAACGAGCAATGACTATGACACAAGGAAAAGTGATGGTAGTGATGGAAAAAAGAAAAATAGCCCACCCTCGAGTCTCTCCTGGTATCGTTGGGTGCAGTTATGCGAGGGGAATCGTATGCAAGCAGAGAAGCAGTGCAAAAGAAGAAAACAGCCAAGAAGCCGGGCAGGCCGCGAGGCAGCTGATCCGGTTTTTGTATGAAGCTCGAGAAAAGAAAGCCATGAGAAGACCATGCACTATCTAACACAGTGCAAGTTTTTAGAAACCGATGCAACCAGGGCAAAAGGAGAATGGGGGATGTAGAAAAGCAAAACCATCCTCCCTGTGACCGGACCAATGCGCCATTTTACCATGCCAATGCAGTGAGGAAAAGTGAAGGAAAAAAAAAAAAAAAAAAAAAAGCCAACGACTCCAGTTTCAACCGTGACCATGATGCAAGTTTTGGCCATCGCGCCCCCACGTGCATGCGCGAGGCGTTTTTCGACCAGCAGTGGCGTGGTGGGTTGTTGTGGTGTGACGGGCCGAGTCTCGAGCGGGCTGGCTGCAAGCAAGGGTGGTGGCGCCCGCCTGCTTCCGCCTTTGCCTGAGCCTCCGAATGCCTCCGCGCAAGTGGGTGGGACTGCCGTCGTTGCCGATCCGTCTTGAGAAACGCCAAAGGAAATCCTGGGGAAGCGAAACAGAATGGAAGAGAAAGGGGTATGACGGCGCGTAATGGGCCATGAGGGGCTGTCGGCGCGCGACCGACGATGAGATGTAGTCTAGACCTCTAGAGCGATGATGATGAGCGTCCATGTCTACGCAATTTGGCTTTGCGTCTTGAGGGGACTGCTGGCAGCGGAGCGAGGCTCGTCGTCCGGAATAAAATCTTGCAAGCGAGCGAGCCACAGAACAGAGCGCTCGTCGAATTCGTCAATGAACTTGTAGTCCAGCTCGCGTTCCTTGGGCCAGGCGTATGTGGAATACGTTCCCTTGACAGTCTTCATTGACTTTCCAAGGACCTTGTCAAGGCAAGCGACGACGCATCCAGTCCGGTGCTGCGCGACATTAGACATGTCGAGGGACATGGCAGCGAGAAGACGTACCTTGCCCTTGTTGCAATGAATGAGTAACGGGTAGTTGGCCTTGTTGAGAACGACGCCCAGGGCTTGGACCATGAGCTCCTGGGTCATGCAGACCACTTCCTTGTTGGCAGGCAGGTGCACACGAATGTGGTTGATCTTGTTGTCCTGCATGAAGCGGACAAACGGCTCAGGAATGTCTTCTTTGACCAGTGTTCTGGAATGATCAGCAGCGAGTCTTGGCATAAATCATCATGGCTGGACCAACAGGATGCTCTTCAACTTGAGCGTTCTGAGGAAGTCAAAGTTCTCTTCTTGGGGATACCCGCTGCGGTATAGCTGGCCATCGAAGACTGAGCCATAATTGGCAGGCGGAGTCATGGACATTAGTCGATCTGGGCATCTCGCTTCGTAAGAAGAGCGGCGTGAAGAGTCGGCCGTGGTGCTGACGGTGCTGCTTGTCGCTGTGCATGCATATATGAGAACGGGCCTCTTGAGGATGCACACTAGAAAACTTACCAGAATCCTCGTCGCACGCCACACTGGTCATGGCGGCATTGGCGCCAGGGTCTTTGACGTTTTCCTTTTCGCACTCATCACTTGGCCTCATCACGCCACGCGGTCGATTCAGCCACGCCTGCTGCAAAGCTTGGGGCATGGCGGTTTCTTCGGCGCAGGAATCGACGCGTGCGGCTGGCGTGGTGGGATCCTGGAGAGTGGGGATAGACATTTGCAAAAGGGACCTCCTGTAAGGTAGGCAGAAGCCGCAGGGAGAGAAGAGGAGCGAATTGTAGAGCTGTCAGGTAAAGTCGGAGAGAGGTGGGCCAATTTGAAGGGCGGTGGGTGATCTGGCGGCGCTGCCGAACCGGTTGAAGTTTTGACTGTTGAGCAGCGAAGCGATGCGGCGGTCACGGCAGAGCCGTCGACATGATGGGGGCGCAGGTCATGGTGTCGAGGGCCATGGTTAGTGGTACTCGAGAGGAGGGGTGGGTGATGTGTGTTGTTGAGTCGTCGGAGCAGGCAAAAGACGAATGATGGACAATGGGTCGGTGGGCCTTGAGGTCGTGTGGGCGGGCGATCCAGGGTTCGAGTTGTGGAGGAAGAAAAGAATGGGCGCAAGCGTACCAAGGCACCAAGGCACCGAGGCAGCAAGGCTTGCAGTGGCCGTGGAAGCGACGCCTGAGAGCGACCAAGTGCGACTGCGACTGCGACTGCGACTGCGACTGCGACTGCGACTGCGACTGCGACTGCAGCTGCGACTGCGGCTGGCGAGCGAGATGAGGCTGGACCGTCCAGTCTAGGCCGCGTCAGGCATCGTATCGTGTGTTTGACCGCAGACGTGGCCGAATTTTCTGCTCGGCGGCCGGGGCCTTCAGGTGCAGTAGAGGACGACGGGAAGCATCACGAAAACAAGTCGGTTCCCTGACCGAATTTCGAAAGCCCTCGTCCGAGCAACGCACTGCACCCGACGTCACCCACCACAGGAGCCGAACATTACCTTACATGCAATGACGAATCCAAAACTCACATGCCCGAGCCTCTTGCTGGTCCCGGCCTCCTCCGCACTGCACTAGGCCGCTCCGGGCACGCCCGTCTGCACACCACGGCGAGCTAAACACCCTTCCCACGCCCATTGAAATTGACCGACGCTGCTCCTACTTCTTCTACTGTACCACCTCCCCACATCACACCACCCCCCTCCCACAGCCATGGCCTTTTCTGCTGTAGAACCTCCTCGCTCCGCCTCGCGCACCCCCACCAGCCCTTCCTGCCGCTCATTCCCAAATCTCCATCACCTGTCGCTGGCCCCACTGAGCGACAACTTTAGCCACCAAGCCCTCGGCACCCACAACGACAACACCATGGACCAAGTCACCTCGTCCTACATCCAACCCAAGACGGCTCCCAGCACCCCAGGAATTCTCAGCCGGAGCCCTAGCCGACATCGCTCCCACCTCAATGTGCGCTACGTCGACGCTACCTCCTACTTTCCAGACAACACCCGCTCCACCAACACGGCCATGACCAAGGCCAAGTCGGACGTCACGTTGGACACGAATCTGCCAGCATCAGGGCGCCATCATTCGCGCAGCAAGAGCAGCACCTTTGCCCTCTCAACTCGAAAGCCCCCCACCCCCAAGCACCACCAGCACCGCGACGCCTCGGACGACGGCTGGCTCTACCGCGCCGGCCTCGCCATCGCTTCCGAGACTCGTGAGTCCAAGGGCCAGTCGTGGCTGTCGCGCCGCGAGAGCAGCACGTCGCTGGTCCGCCAAGCCGAAGCGTCGGACTCGGACGACAACGACAACAACAACAACAACAACAACAACAACAACAACAACAACGGCCGCAGCGGGCTCCACAGCCGCACCCACAGCGCCATGTTTGCCGACGACGAGTTCTCACCCGTGACGCCGCGCTTCGGCAGCAGGCAGCACAGCAGGCGCGGCAGCCGCGTCGCCGGCATGGGCATGACGCCCATGGGATCGCGCACCCCCATCGGCGCCCTCTCGCGCCGCAGCAGCGCCGACTACCTCGACGACAACGGCGACGACGCCGTGCCCATGGAGCCCGACTTCGTCGACGACGAGGGCTCGTCCATTGCCGCCGAGGACGACGAGGAGGTGGCGCGGCTGGCACGCGAGCGCGGCTTCGGCCTTGGCGGCTGGATGGACAAGCTCATGGGCTGGACGCTGTTCAGCGTCGATGAGGACGGCGAGGAGACGACCGACGACGACGATGATTCGGACGAGCTGACGGCCGGCGATCACGACTCGCAGCGCCGCCGCGAGATGGAGGTCAAGCGCCGGCGCGACGAGTGGGCGCGCATCGAGGCTGCCAGCCGCGCTGCAAAGGAGAAGAAACTCGAGGACCTGCCCGAGCCGCGAGACAGCGAGGGTGGCTGGCAGGACGCGGCGTGGCTGTTGAGCGTGGCGTCCAAGGTGCTGTTGTAGATCGGCTCGTCATCAGTCAGCCATTGACCAACCAGAACGAACAACGAAAAGAGAAAAAAGAAAGAAAGACCAAGACTGCAAAAGCAAATCTGATTGGCGCTGAGCCGGCCGGCGGGGGCGGGGAATGGAATTTGGAGCGTCTGTACTGTACATAAACTATTTGTCTGTCATATTAGCATCACATCATCATCATCATCATCATCATCATCATCATCATCATCATCATGAACAACAACAATATCATCTTCATGGTTCATGTCATCCAAACCTGCAGTTGCATTCATCAAGGGACATATCTTGGATGACTTGAAATTTGGACATCCCCCCTCTCTATCACCTCCTTACCCCCACCCAACCAACCAGGCAATGTGTCCCATCCAAAGCCACCTGTCAGTGACCAACGTTCTGTCCGTCTACCATACCTCTCTCGCTCGCCTGCCCTTGCTCCGTCTCATTACTTGCTTACTTTCTTACTTGCTCCCTCTCCACCAATTCCCGCACATGGAATGTCTGGCCTGGCGTCGGTAATGGTGCTTGCTGTGTCAGACGACAGTGAGTGAGAGAGTGAGCGAGTCATGATTGATTTGTTTCTGTTGTTCTTTTCTATACGTATCCACATATCGCTTCATTTTTATTCTTCTCCTTTTTCTCTTCCTCTCTTTGCCCACATCTAACAAATACCGGACCCCCCCCCCCCCCCCCCCTCATCCCCTCTCATCCAAACACCACACCACAACGTCGCCCCGCCTGCGCCAATCATCATGCCAATGGCTATTAAACCCACGCCAACACTCGACATACCGACTCTTGTCCAAAACCTCTCTCATTTGCGCCTCTAGCTGCGCAAAAAAGACGAGACGAGCGGGCCAGGGGCGTTTGGGTGGGTCGCTAGCCTCAGGCTCAGCCTCAGTGTTGTCTCGATTGTGCTCCTCGTATCTGGCAATGCTAGACAAAGGCTGCATGTTGAGTTGCAGCCACTGCGCCGGGCCGTCCTCGAGGTAAAAGCGATCCGCCTCGTCGCGATACGCGGCGCGGTCGGCGAGCGGCACGTCGAGCGGGGGCTCGCAGGTGAGGGCCCAGGCGTCGATAGAAGGGAAAACGAGATGGGACCGCCAGGGGGTGGAGTGGCAGGGCATGAGAAAGGCAACAGACGACGCATTGAGCGGTTGGACTGGGAGGTGGAGATTTGGGTTGGCGGATTGGTGGCGGGCGCGCAGGTGGTGCAGGACGTCGATGACGCCGCGCTGGTGGAATTGGGAGGTGTAGAGGGCGAGGAGCAGGTTAGAGGTGAGGAGGAGGGTGAGGATAGTGCGTTTGGAGAGGGAGAGGGGCGGGTGGAAGAAGATGGAAAGGGGGGAGCCGGCGAGGACGTGTAGGATGGGGAGGAGTGGGTAGATGAAGCGGACTTCTTTGTGCGAGATGAAGGAGAGGGCGAGGACCATGGTGAGCGCTGTGAGCGATAGGATGGAGAGCATGCGGTTCGGTGGTTTGCTGCCGTCTCGACGCAGCGAGGCACACATGCCCCAGATGGCAAAGGGGAGTGCCGTCGTCAGGAGCAGTGGCAGCCCCTCGGTCAGGTAGTAGTCGCCTCTATTGGTGCCGTAAAAGACGGCCAGGGACCTGGCAATGTTGAAATAGACGAACCGGAAGGGTGGCAGCGTCCACACACGGTAGTAGACGCGATCGGCCAGGGCGGATAGTGCCAAAACACCACCTCTAGAGGTAACGTCAGTCGCGTTGATGGCCGCCGAACCACCGCATGCCCGTGTCTCAGTCTGAGATTGCGCCGTGTTTCAAACGCTGAGGGTCTGGTGGCACACTTACCCGTAAAGCACGGCGCTTTGGACTAATGCGTGGCGCTCACGCGCAGATGCCTGCCAGAGCGTAGGCAGGGAAATGCAAATCCACACGAGCAGGTTGGTTGGCCGCAGCACGCAGGCAAAGGCAGCGGCAACGAGAGAAAGACTCAGACTGCTCCGTCAGCCACGGCTCGTATGGACCAAAAGGGAAACGCATGATGGTGGCTTACTGAGGTCTATCGCCGAAAGTAGTGGGGCTCCCACGTTGTGCAACCCACGACCATGGCCACCACACCAGGGCGGCCGACGTCAGCGCCGTCTCCAGGCAGTTTGACAGAGAGCGCGTGGAGCAGAACCACTGCCAGGGACTGCAGACGGTCAGGGCCAGCTGCGGGGGTCGTCGGTCAGGGTCGGTTGATGTGGAGTCGCACTCGGCCTTGGTCTACTACTTACGCTCGCCCACGCTGCTCTACTGCCTCGCCCGTAGGCCTGCTCGGCCAGGCGCCAAGAAAAGTAATCGGTCGAGGCGGCAAAGACGGCCTGCGTGATTTTGGGCACGGCGACGAGCACGTCGGCCTTGGTCGATGGAGAAGCGCTGCAAGCATCCGCAAGCACCGACGACAGGACCAGCACGCCGGCAAAGAGGGCAGGGTGCAGCGACGACCGCAGCTGGCTTTTCCACTCCTGAGCCTGAGGATTAGCCATGTTTGATGCTGACTGCCGCTGGGTCCTGCAGGGTGATGTAGCCGTACCCAAGTGATCCAGGCACCGCTGGCCTCGCCAAAGGCCATCTGCCACGCGGGCTCCAGCGCCTGAAAGTACTCGTCGGGCTGGAAAAAGGTTCGCGTCGTCAAGGCATTGAGGATGCGCAAGGCCAGCAGCAGCAAAAAGACGGGCGTCGGCTGGGAACGGTCGCCGTCGACATGGGTGGCGGCGGAGCGAGGCATAGGGAGATGATGTTGGTTGGAGGAGTTGTCGTCGTTGTGTCTGACCAACAAAAGGGCGGCCAGGATGGCACGGTCACCTTGGTCAAACCCCAACGCAGCGCCCAGGCACCACATCATGGACGAGGGAGGACAAATTACAGCACCGCCGACGAGCTATCGTCGAGTGCCTATTTGGGAATGGTCCGAGGCGTCGCCGTCAACGTGGGCCAGGCCTTTTTTCTCGCCAACCTGGACCCCGTCCCCGGGACGTGTGGAGGGCGCGGGCGCAAGCTCGAAGCGGGAGTGCGCCGCAAAGTGATAGATCGTAAGGTAATCCATGAAGAGTGTCGAGTGTTGCACGGATCTTCTTCGTCTTCTCCATGATTCTGACCCCGCGCAGGCAAGACTTGATCGCCACAATCCCCTGCCGCGAGCCAATGACGTGAAAAAGCTGGCCAAAATCTGGGGAAAAGAGCGGCTCGCAGAGTCAGCGGGGGCTTGGGACATGCCGGCTCGAGGGCGCTGTCGGCGGCTGATGGAAATTAATTTTTAGTCTGTCCCTAACCCTAATAACAAAACGACGACAGAATCACGGCGTGGCGACCAAGTGCAAGAGGCATTTTCGGGGCCCTGTCACAATTGTTTGCCTCGACAGACTGTGACAGGTAGGTAGCTTGGGATGAGCTGGGCCTGGGCGCGTACGAGGGCGCGCCGGCGAGTGGGCTACTGGTATTGTATTGTATTCCTGTATTGCATCTGGCGGGCTACATGAAGCCGCTGGCTCGCTCGATACATCTTTTGTCCCTGCTGCGCCTGCGTTGCGGCTCTCGTTGATTGCAGCATTTTGTTTTTCTTATTTTTCGCAGCGTTGGCGGCCTGGTGCCAGCGTCGAGCCCTGGGGATTAGGTTTGGCTTGTCTTGTCGTCTTTAGCGGGCCCTCCGTCTCCACTGGAGCTTGCCGAAAAGCACCGATCCGCGCCGGCCTCAGGTGTTCCTCTTCCACCCTCTTCGACGCATCCCGCTGACGTCGAGTCTATCTCGATCCACACCCGACCTGACGGCGCAAGCTGGGCCCTGTCACTACTCAGACACGCTCTCGTCAAAAAAAATTATCCCCCGCCGCCCCCCGGCGGCCTCATCCGCCCACCCCCAGATCACCTCCACCACACCACCACGACGTGCTCCACCACCTTCGCCGCGCCGCCCACACGCTCCACTCCTGCTGCCCACGACGACCCTTTTACCGCGTCGCCGCGTCCGCCGCGGTCAAATACCCTCGAGACGCCTCGACCTGCACGCTGCCGCCCGACGACAGCCTGCTTCTCGGTCGCCGCGGTGCAGGATGATACGGCCCCCCCAGGACTTGATCCAAGACTGAACCACTCGCTCTGTTCCCTCGACATTCAGATGCCGGCTGCTCGCCTCTGAGCCCCCCCCATATCGCCCACGAGAGAGGAGTCGAGCACATAAGAGGGACGCGGCATGGCGGCACCGGAGGAAGGCCCGGCTGCCTCTGACGGCGGTCCAGATAACAACGTCGCCAGCAACAACGCGCTGCGTCCATCCCCAAGTCCACGCCCCGCCGCCCACGATGCCTCTGTCCACGCACCTGCGCTCCCCGGAGCTAATCTCGAGTACTCGCACTCTCGAATTGCCCCAGCAGACGACTCGCTGCCGTCGGACCTGACCATGTCGACCCATTACTCGTCCGACCTGCCGTATCATTCGCCGCGCCCGGTGAGATATCACACATCCTACCTCCCAACAAACTCGCCGCCGGTGGAAACGTCGCCCTCACCTTTCAACACTCGGGCGCACGTCCACGGCGCGGGCGATGGCGAGGCCGGCGGGGTACCAGATCCGCATGGGCCTCCGCTGGACATGCACGAGCGGCCGGGCCTGCGGCGAGAGCACGTCTCGACCGCGTCGACCGTCAGTAACGCCACGGTCAGGGCCGAGCCGGTACTACAGACGCTGAGGGCGTCTTACCCCCGCTACCCTAACCAGGCCTACTCTGCCTTGCAGAATCAGATAGACTATCCGAGATTTCCAAACCCGCCGCTACAGGCCCATCAGCAACACCCTCCAGGGCCCCATCTGCTCCGAGCACGGAGCTCTCACCCTTCTCAGTACTCGTCCTTTTCCTCCTCTCACGTTCCCTCGCTCCATCCGGCCCAGCACCTTGCGTCTGAAATCCTTGGCCACGAGCAAGGTTCCCGCACCGCCGGAAACTCTCCCGCCGGAAGCCCTGGACTCTTTGACGTAAATCCGCCCCCAATCAGACCTGTACTCGCGCCCTCCGAGGAAACCGGCTACTACTCGAGTCCGTACCTCCACTTTACACATCGTCAAGTTCCCAAAGAGACGCATGTGGCCGACGTCGACGTCGACCCCATTTCGGGCCGCAAAATCATCAACCAGTACGAAATCATCGACGAGCTCGGTCGTGGTGTGCATGGCAAAGTCAAGCTAGGCCGTAGCTTGGAAACGGGCCAGTATGTGGCGATAAAGATTGTGGAACGTTATTCCAAGAGGCGCCGCCTGGGTAAGAACACGAGCCACGAGGACAAGATTCGACGCGAGATTGCCATCTTGAAAAAGGCCCGCCATCCAAACATTGTTGGACTGCTGGAGGTTATTGACGACCCGTCCCGCAAAAAGGTCTACATTGTTCTCGAGCATGTCGAAATGGGAGAAGTCCGATGGCGGACCGAGGGCGCCAAGGAAATTGTGCTCGTCGAGTATCGGCGATACGAACGCGAGGCAAGAGGCATATTTGACAATGAGTCTGCCGCCCTCGAAGATCAAAGAATTGTGTTGGAAGCGCAGCGCCGGCGAGAAAGAGCCGAGCGTAGGCGAATGAAGACACGGCACCGCAAGAGACTCGAGGACTCGGATGGTCCCAAGCCGTGGAGTTTTGAATATGGTGGTGAAACCGAGGACGAAGAGACTGACAGCGAGCTTTCTCGGACTTCGACAGCCACAGACGACCGCTCAAGACACCGCAGCAGGCCTTCAACTCCCGTTGAATTCGACGCCGATCAGACCCCGCACGCGCCGCTCAACGAAAGCATGGAGCAACTTGCAGCGTCCAAACATTCGACCACATCCCTTCCAGCCATGGGCAATGAACAAATGGAAAAGGAGGCTCGCTCAGCGTCAGTAACTGGCCTCGAAGGTACAATGTGGGGCCCGTATGACTCACCGCCACCTCGAGGGAGAAACCCGAGCATCGCTGGCAGCTTGACCTCGACCAAGCCGGACTTGCCCGACGACCTTCCCGTTCCAGAACACTTTCGCTACGTTCCGCTCATGACGCTTCACGACGCTCGCAAAGCGTTTCGTGACACTGTGTCCGGACTCGAATACCTCCACTATCAAGGAGTCATCCACCGCGACATCAAACCTGCTAATCTGCTGCAAGCAAGGGATGGCCATATCAAGATTTCAGACTTTGGAGTCTCGTATCTGGGCCGCCGTTCTGCAACGTCATATGGCAACGGTGACGATCAATCAGAATCCGACGCCCAAGATGTCGACGAGGCGATTGAGTTGGCCAAGACGGTGGGAACACCCGCATTTTATGCGCCAGAGCTCTGCCAGACTGATGCCGACAACGACCCCCTACCTGTAACCCTCCAGATTGACGTCTGGGCCCTTGGAGTCACGCTGTACTGTTTGGTTTTTGGTCGTGTCCCATTCCACGATTTGAACACGTTTGTCGTCATGAGGCTCATTGCAGAAGAAGAAGTTTATATTCCTCGCTTTCGGCTGAGGGCAGTCGACGATCGGACAACCTCTCGCCCCAACTCTCACAGCCGGTTGTGGAGCAGCATGGCGAGAGACAGGCGAGCTCACCATGAACTCGTCTACGAAGAGGTTGACGAGGAGCTCTATGATCTTTTGCGAAGGCTTCTAGTCAAGGATCCGCGACGCCGCATCACTCTGCCCGAGGTGAAGCATCACCCGTGGGTGCTGCGCGATCTTGAGCACCCGCTCGTGTGGCTGGAGCAGTCCGACCCTGCACGCGTGCCAGACTACAAGAAGATTGAAGTCTCCAGAGAGGATGTTGACGACGCCGTCGTTCAACTCAACCTGCTGGAGCGTGTCAAGTCGGGCATGCGCAAGCTCGGCGGGGCGCTCGGTATCGGGCCCAAGACGCCGGCGCCTGGCAGGAAGCGGGGAAAGAGTGGCACCGGAGAAGGTCTGTCGGCAACGTCGTCAAGCAGCACCATTAGCCAGGACCTACGGAGGGCCAGCATCAGGCCGGACGAAATTAGCGCTCTGTTGAAAGCCTCCAGGGAAGGTGAACACCCACTATCCAAAAGTGTCACCGCCAGCCCTGAGCTCAGAGAACGCCCACAGTTTTTCATAGGTCCGTACTCAAGGCCAGCAACCCCCGAAGGCGGCGAATATGACGACCCGGACGCATCTCCGGGAGCCAACGGCAGCGATAAGCACCACAAGTTGAGTTTTGCCTCGCGAGCAGAATCGAGCATGAACACGGGGGGCTCCATTCGGACAATAAAGCAGTCAGACTTTGAATATGTCTCGCAACGACGTGGCGTCTCGCCAACCATGCCACAGGGCGTTCCAAGCACGCCACTCACGCTGGACACTCCAGGTGCATCCAACCTGAGTGGATTGTTTGGTGGTGCTGGCCGTCGCATTCTGCGTTCTGTGAGGAGCAAAGAAAGACGCACCGAGAACCCAAAGCCCCGCAGCCGCAACCCCTCGGTCGATCGCTTCATGGCTGGAGATGACGATGCTCACGGTGAGCCGAGCATTGCATTGAGCGAAGCTTGTGCTGCAGGTCAGGTCGACCAGCCACCTCTGCTAAAGGAGAGTTCCGCTGCAGGAAGCTCAGCTGCAAGCCCTGGCTCGCCTGCATCGCGGTCAAATACCGAGTCGGACATTCACCAAAGTCGAGAGGGGACGCCGTCCCGCCAGTCTTCCATTTCGTCGGCGTCATCACATCGCCCGTCTACCAAGGGCCGTGGTGGCGAAGACATCTTGTACAACTCGCCCGCATTTCAAGATTACCTTACAGACAATTTCAACCGAGCCAAGGAGGAGAATCGTCGTCGTCACGTGCTGCAAGACTTCTCAAGCCACTCCAGACCCACCTCGTCGTCTGGGAGCCGACCACTCAGCAGCCACAACCAGGACCCATGTCCGCCAAGCCCAGACGACATTGCTTTTCACGAGCGTCAACGTCAACGAGAAATCGACGATGCTCCAGATCACTCGGACGCCACGCTCAAAGGGTTTCCCCAATCGCTCACCACGAGCTCTTCCGAAGACCAGTTTTCGGGCATGTCACAGTCCACATCCAACCCATCAATCCCGTCGGTTGTGTCTGCCAACTCGTCAGTCATGCAGGACGATTCCTTTGGCCCAGAGCAAAAAAGTCACGCCCTCCACACGGCCATAGAGATTTCGCCCAACTCGACGTTTTCAGGAGGAGGCGAGCACGATCAGCACGGGTACGAGGGTGACCACGCAGTCGAAAGCGACGAAGATTCGAGCGAAGATTCAGGTGATGATTTCATAGAAATGTCGTCTCGCAAAAGACCATTGCCAAAGAGGCCGTCCAGGAGCGAAAGCATATCTTACGCGGAGCTGTCTCGAAATAAGGGAAGGCCAGAGTTTGGCAGTGGACGAAAGTCATCACGCAGCGGCAGCAACGGCACAGTAAAAAAGGTCCGCAGCCATAGCGACTCTGACGGCGAGGTCATGCGGCCACACCAGAGCGCATGAAAAACAAAACATTTATGAAGGCTGAATGAACATGCCCCGACCACGACCATGTCTTTCTTTTCCGGATCGGGTTCGCACAAGACCCTAGAGCAACAAGTTGGTCTCGTCTTTTTCCAATGTGGGTTCAGCGATGGCGCACTCGGCGTCGGTGAGCAAAGTTTGGTTCCGGGATTTTCCAAAAGCGGCGGACAAGAAGGGCGGGCTACAGGACGCGCCACGGACTTGCAATGGTTCTCTTTTTTTTTTTTTTTTTTTTTTTTGATTCGCACTAGAACAGGTTGCTGGGACGTACATAATCCACAGAGTTTGCTCGTTCGCGATTGCAAGTTGGGACCTTTTTGTCAAATTTTTTTTTCCTTTTCCTGTACATTTTCCTTGTCTCGTTTAAAAGGGAGCCGTGCTTTGACGACGTCTTGTTTTATTTTGACGACGATACGGTCTGGCGCCTGGGATATAGACTCTTGACTCCTGTCAGCTTGTGTTGATCGCGATGTGAGTTGCCAGCTCGGAACCGGCAACAGGCTCATCCCGAGCGCGACGTTCGTCGTGACGCCCCAGCTCCCGCCGGCTGGCGAGTGAGGAGAGCGGTGGTTGTTTTTTGTTTTTGGCCTGTACTATGAGCAGCGAGCGTTGAACAACCAAGTATCGAGAGAGACTGGGCGTATATCTGTGACTGCGTGGTGTTGAGTGGCGAGATGATGGGCGGTCAGGCCTGCACGCGGGCTCGGCCGCAGCGAGGGATTCCCTGCCATGGGAATTGGAAGCCGTCGAGCTGCGCATGGAGACAGGGTCAGATTTGCCGGGTGCTGGGGATTTTGTAGGAAGCGGTCGAGGTTTGCGTCTCACATAGAACAGCGATTCGTGGTGTTTATCGGGGCAGTGCGGGGAGGCAGTGCCATTGGCGGAGAAATTGTCGAGCGAAGGCATGCCATCATGGCCTCGAGGCAGAGCAGCGACCAACATCCGCCCACCGCCAATTGGTCTCAGAGCCATTATCCGCGTCCACCTCGACCATCCGCGTATCTTCTATATGGCCATGTACATCTAAATCGGCTCTGTCTCCTACCGTGTCCCCCAGCCCGCCTCCATCGGCCGCCTTGCCTTTGGTTCCTTCTTCTGGACATGACTTCCTGTCTTGCCGCCCATATCCTCTTGTTGCTGCTGTGCTCGATGCAAACCCTCGACGACACTTGTCCCGCCCGCCGCATTGTTGTCGAACTCCAGCTGCGCATCAACGGCTTCAACGTGTATGGCTAGTGTCCCCGACCTGGCCACCGACACCCAGCTCCCCAGGCGCATGCGCATCGCCGAAATCCTGCACCCCGCCATGGCCACGACGAGAACTCACACCGACGTCAACAAGAACCGGGGCGTCGTCCACGTCGAGTCCCTGCTCGAGTCGCGCAAGCCGTCGTTGCTCGTCGTCCACGGCCCAGGCGAGCAAGAAATCTTGCAGCTTGTAGCAAGCGTCCTGGGTCAAGGCCATGTCTTTGCGCCGTCCATCGCTGACGTGGCCGCCATCAAGCCGGCGACTGTCGTGGGCCTCTTGAACGACGTCGACGTCGCGTCGTTGGCGCACCGAGGCGACACCAGGATCCTCTTGAACGTCCATTGCGTGGACGAGTCGGCGCCGGATGAACGCCTGTCCGAGGTCTGCGACTACGAGTACCTCTACACCCGCTCTCCGTATCTCCGGCGTGACCTGACGCGCTTCTTGGCCTTTGTACTTGGGCAGATTGCGCCGCACAAAGACCTCTTGAACAAGAACCGGACGACGCTCATTTCTACGACGTTTCCCGACGTCCATGCCGCGCTCCCTAATCTTGACATTCTCTCAGTTGGCGCCGATGCTGTCGAATTGCGTGTGGACCTACTCAAGGAGCCGCTCGACGACGGCAGCTATGCTCCGGTGCCCAGTCTCAAGTACGTGGGCAAGCAGCTCATGACGTTGCGCCAGCGCACCGAGCTGCCCATCATTTACACGACGCGATGCACGCGCGAAAATGGCAGGTTCCCCATGGACGACCCGGCCCTATTTTATAAGTACCTGTACCGGGCCAAGCAGTGGGGAGTCGAGTACCTGGACGTCGAGCTGTGGTTGCCGGAAGAGATTCGCCGCGAGCTGGCGCAGAAAAAGGGAAACAGTAAGATAATATCGGCCTTTCACGACTTTTCTGGCCAGTTCAAGTGGACGTCGCCGCAGGCCAAGGAGTTGTTCAAGAAGGGGGCGGTGTATGGTGACGTGGTGAAGATGATCGCGCTGGTCCACCAAATGCAGGACAATTATGAACTCGAGTACTTTCGCTCCCTCATCACAGCCGAGCATCCCCACGGACCACCATTTTCCGGGCTAAACATGAGCCCTGCAGGCCAGTTGTCTCGCATGCTCAACAAGGTCTTTACGCCCATTACGCACCCGCTGCTGCCAATGATTGCAGCGCCGGGCCAGCTAAGCGCCGCTGAAATCAACACGGCGTTGCACAGCATGGGCCACATGCCAAAGCTGGACATCTACGGCATCGGCAGTCACAAGTTGGCAACACAGGCCTTGTTTTTTGAAAAGTGTTTCAACGAGCTCAGTCTGCCGCACAACTTTCTGTTTGTAGACAAGGCAGCTCCGCCGCCCAGCAGGGGCTCGGCCTCGTCATCATCTCTCTCTAACCAGGTCGAGGCCATTGTTCGACGCGAGGGCTTTGGCGGCGCCTTCATCAATCCGCCCCTGCCGCTACCCACCCCCTACCTGCCCACCCTCTCCGACGCCGCCAAAGCAATCCGCCTCGTCGACACCATAGACGTCCGCAACACCAACGGGCCCGACAGCGCGGCGACTCTGGTTGGCGAGAACGCCACCTGGAAAGGCATCCGCGCGACGCTGACGCGCGACTTTGTGCCGTCGGCGTACAGCGGGCGGGCAGCGCTGGTGCTGGCCAACTCGGAGACGGACGCGGCGCCGGCCGTGTTTGCGCTGACGAGCCTCGACATTGGGCCGATTTACACCATCGGCTTCCACTTCCGGGCGCCGGGCCCGCTGGCGGCGGCTGTCGAGCCTTTTCGCAGCGTCGAGGACGTCAAGAAGCTCGAGCAGCCGGGCCCGTTTGTCATTGTGTCGGCGCTGCCGGGCGAGAAGAGCGCCCTCGTCGGCCCGCTGCTCAAGCACTATAGCAGCTGCAAGCTCCAAAACCAAAACCAGATCCAGATCCAAGATCGCGTCTGCAATGTCAATCAGGCGCCCGCGGGCAAGGTGTTTTTGGATCTGGCCAACGGACCGCGCAAGGTCGACGTCATGGCGCTGGCGCAAGAGGCGGGCTGGACGGCGTACAACATTGCAGACGTGAATGCGTGGACGACGGTCGAGACACTACGGTTACTGGTGGGCCAGAACGTGCCGTGCGATTTTGTACGCTTGGCGTCGGGGCGGAGTTTGTTTTGACGAAGTTCTCCCTCCTTCTTGTCTTGACTGTGATGATGATGGCGTTGTTTGGCCCTCTTTTTCACGCATCATCTCCGTAATCTTTCTTCCCCTTTGCTTTCTCTCTCTGCGCTGGATTGAGTGATTGATGGATGGATGGATTGTATCTCGCATCTGATCTCACCCTGCTCTCATCGTCTCCGTACACACTAATTGAGCTGGTCTACCTACCTACCTACCTAGATTACAATCATGCATTCACTCCTCCACTTTTCCCCCCTTCTCACCCCTCCCCACTCTCCTCGATCTTTGCTTTTCTCTCCGTTCCTCTCCGTCGCATGAGCCAGACCAAACAACCAATCGTACGAATTTTCTTTTCCTACATGTATCCAGCACACCACCTCCACCATCCCCCTGAACCATCCATCTGCCTAACACGCCGGCACCAGATCTCTCTTGTCCGCTCCCCCCCCCCCCCCCCCCCCCCCTTGCTCGGGCGATCCCATCGACTCAATCTCGTCAATCTCTCATGATGCTGCGCCGTCGTCTCCATCGAGCTGGCTACGTCTAGTTTTGCCCTGCCATGTTCTGTTCTGGCCCACGCACTCCACTCATCCAAGCGCTTCCCTCCGTTTCGTTTCGTTTCGCTGTTCCAGACCAACTGGCCACTGCCGCGTGGATGGGCGAGTTGGTGAGTAGGTCAACGTTGTCTGGTCTCGTTCCATCCCGTCCCGCTCTTGGAGTTTTCTTCCTGTCTACCCATGTGTGGCTTGCTGGCTTGCTAGCTCGCCGTTGCTATCTCGCAATCCTGTCTCTCTGTTCTTCTCCTAAAGCTGAACCTGAGCCCGTGGGCGCGTGGGTGTTCGTCTGTCCATCCATCCATCTAATCATCAATCCATCAGTCCGTCTTTCCCCTCTTTCCCCAAATCCAAAAAAAAAGAAAAAAAAAAAAAAAGAGGGTGGGTAGCGTATCCACCGACGTATCCATCTCATCCTCTCCTTCTCCAAGTCGCCAGCCTTCTCCAACTCTGCCTGACTAAAGTTTCCTTTCACGTCTCCAAATCCAAAAAATTCCGGCTTCTCAAACTCACCGTTTTCTTCGCCATTGGAACGTCCGCGCGCAAAAAGGAAAAAAATCGGTAATGATCTTACTTCTCGACGTCTATCTGCCTCACCAGCTCGAGTCTCAATTTTAGAACCATGAGCAGATCAAAGTACATCAGTCCCTTCAACACTTTTCCAATTCCTGTCTGTCCTTAAAGTTGACAGCTCCACTTTGACCTCCGCTGTCTAGAGGCCTCTCTCCACCTGCCGTTGCGACTCCTCCACCCGCCCTACACCCACCCACTAATACTCCCTCCAGTGCTCCCGTCGATTCCCGCGGAAAAGACCGATACACAAGCGATCAAGCATGCGCGGAAAACGTAGCTAGCTGCGTAACATCACATCATCTACATGAGATGATAGCCCGGCGAGCGGGAAGGCGGCGTCGGCCCTTCGATTCATTCCATGCACATGTACATGTGCGCGTTGCATGCATGCATGCAGGTAGGCGGGCGGGCGGGCGGGCGGGCAGGTAGACTGGCTGCATCGCGAGCAAGCGTGGGCTCGGCTTCGCGACGTCGGACTGTCTCTTCTGCACGCATGCTGCTGGACACAAGGCTGGCTGGCGGGCGGGATAGGCCGCGCCGCTGATTACCTTGGCTGCTGTTCCTGCGCGTGTGCCTGGATAGGTGTTTGATTTTGATGAGGGTATCTGTACTGGTTGGTTGGATGGACGCATGTTGGAGGGAATTCTCCTAGCGCATGCGGGATGCTTGCGCTGGGCACCAAGATGGGCCTCCTTGGTTCCACGCTGTAGTCGTTTTGCAGGATTCGATCGTTCGAGAATGGGAAGAGGCCGGGGTGGAGACGATGGTGGTGTCTTGTTCTAGAGTCATCACAATCATGGCATGGGCCAGAACGAGTAGTTGACTTCGATCTGGACGTTTCTTTTCCTCTCTTTTGCGTTCGGCGCCGGCGACAAGGTGTGTAGGACAACGTTGGACCAGGCTTGTCGGTTGTGTTCTCCGACAAAAGAGGCGGAGAGATGAGCGTCGCATCCAAGTCGTCGGGCTACAAATGACGGACCGCAGGCAAAGTAAAGAAATGAACCCAAGCAAGCAGCCGTAATTACCCAGTTGCAGTTTGTCGGGACCGCTTGGCAAAAGTCTCTTTTGGAGGGCGGATATGTGCGTCAAATTCTCTTCCAGCGCTCCCGAGAGCAATATACAAGTGAGAATTCACCGGTCGGCCGCGCTCGCGTCGACAAGCGCGTAAGCAGCCGTTGTTCGCGTTCCTGCGCCTGTCCGCGCTGCCACGCGCGAGACGAGCCCAGCCTTGCTGTCGTGGACCAAGAGCGCTTCGATGGGCCGGTAGCACGAGTAGCCGAGTCGAGTAGCGACGCCGTTGCCGTTGCAAGTTTGAGACACGCAGGCAGAAAAAGCGACGAGTGACGACAGGGCTTGGTTTGACATGGTCGCACGCAGCCGCCGAACAAAACACAGTTCAGATGAGCCTCACATGGAAAGACGCGCCGTCGAGTGGCTCTCTCGATTTGAGAGGGGTTCCCTTGCAAAAAGATGGGCCGTGATTTGCTCGACGTAGCTCGCCGCGTGTCCGAGCTGCAGGCGAGGCGGGGTGCAGCGGGTGAGCGGCCACGCCGTCAACCCTGTGTACCTTTATTCATTTAGCAGCAACGGCGGCAGGTCAGTGGTTCGGTGGCGGCGGCAACGCGGACAGCCAGAGCCACATTGTGGGGAAGGAATGGTCATGTAGGGGATGGTTTGGGGAGGCGCCGTTGTGGCGTGCGTGCGAGCGAGCGAGCCTGCGTGCGTGCGTTTGTCGAGTGGGCCGAAGAGATGCGCCACGGTGAAGAGGCGGCTGTTGCTTGGTGTTGTTGTAGAGGGGCTTTTCCCCGGCGACGGGCTGGTGGTTGGTGTTTCGTGGGGCGTCCGAGGAGAAGCGAGGGGCATCCGGGGTGACGATGAACAAAGTCCAGGCGATGAATGAGCTGCAGGCGGCTGCAAAGGTACAGCACAAGTGGTACGGCCGGTGATGGTGCCCTGATTGTGGATGTTGTTGCGATAGAGTTGGTCAGGGTCAGGGTCAGGGTCAGGGTCAGGGAGAAGGCGGGAAACGGGGCCGGCGACGGAAGCGGAAGGCTGGTACAACAACGGTTGGCTACATGTAGCTAGCCATGAAGGCGGGTCATCAGCAAAAGAAACCGAAGACACCACCTACATCACCCACCAGGACCGTCCCGTCAGATGGATGGTCGTCATGTGGTGCATCCGAGGCCAGCGAGGCTAGTCCCGTGCGGGCAGCCAAGCTCCGGCGACAACATGGGCCTGGATGGCTTCGTCTGCGCGCGGGGTGGGGAAGTCCAATGTCCAAAGCAATCCTGAGTCGTACCTATGGCATCCATAAGGCGGCTATTCTCGTCGTCATGCCTTGCTCCTCTCCAACACCTCTTCTCCCTCGACTTTCGGCCCTTTGCTGTCGCCCCCAACCCGCCTCAGATTCGACTGGCACCGGCCATGTACGCGCCCTCCAGGTCCGCCCTGTCGCCACCCAAGGAATCTCACCGCAACCTCTGAAATGGCCACGAGACCCCAGGTCGGCATCGACCGTCTGCCCCAGCGCCGTCTGACCAACGAGCCCAGAGAGGCCATGAATTGCAAGAGCTGCCGCAAGAGAAAGGTACATCAAGTCTCTTTTACTCGATCGAGATGCATCATCCATTGAACGCGTTTGGTACAGATAAAATGCAATCGCCTGAAGCCCACGTGCGAGGCTTGTCAGGTCTTTGCTTGCCCGTGCATCTACGGTGTGTATTCATTGTCACATTCCGAAGCAAAATTAGCCTGATTGCAGAAAATGGTGGCTGATTACTTCTTGCAGACGCTGTGCCCAAGAAGCGCGGACCAAAGACCGACGTTCTCGAAGGTTGGAACTTCCTACATCACCCAAACCAAGACCATTTCTAACCTGCACAGCATTGCTCAAACGCGTAGACGGTCTTGAAAAACGACTTCACGAAGAAAACAAGGAAAAGCCAGCCGGCGCCGAAACCGACGAGACCCCATCATCAACCGAAGCTTTGAATGAGCCAGAGCCCCCAAAACCTGCGAGCGCCCCGCCTGCAGCTCATCGATCACGGGCTGCAAATTCAAACTCAAACACCAGCGTACCACCTGCAGCCATCTCTCCTCCGCAACCAATGTGCGACGCATTTTGCCGAACGTGGCTTCTCCGCTAACATTTTGCAGCCAAAATGCTTCAGTCTATGCTCCCACCGATGTCCTGGTTGATGCCTATTTTGCAAGGCTGCATGGAAAGCCATACTACATTTTGGATGAATTGACGACGAGACAACGATTCCAGCATCACCAACTGCCAAGCCATTTGGCCCATGCCATCTATGCCGTCAGCGCTCGGTAGGTCGTCATCTCCTGGACAAAATCTATGACTGACCCACCCATGGGCTCGAATTTTCCTTGTATCGGTGAAACTCCATAGGAGGGCCAAAATTTCATTCCCGGGCTGGATTGCGTGCAGAAGCCTGGAAAATATGGCAGGCGTTTGAGAACTGACTTTTGCAGATATGTACCACATGGCAATGTTGGAGGTTACAGTGCCGCCGTTCGCGTGTCCGACGAGTATGCTGCACGATCTCGAATGGAGCTGGACTCCGACGAGCCCTGCATTGAGAGTCTGCAGACACTTTTGTTGCTCGCGCAGGCAAATTATCAGGCTGGTCGGGGAAAGAAGGCCTATATGCTGCTTAGTAAGCGTTTTGAGATGTTGAAGGATGCACGGCTGACTTTTTTTCAGCAACGGCAATGAGCATGGCTTTTGCTCTCGAGCTACATCGGGAGCTTCCTATGATTATCAACGTACCTCCCTCTGAACGCGAAGGCCGTCGACGACTATTTTGGGCGTGTTATCTAATGGACCGCTTTGCCGCTTGCGGATCCAAACGACCATCGCTGATATCCGACGAATCCATTTTCCTGAGGCTGCCATCCTCGATCTCCACCCCCGGCTCCATGATGATGAAGGGCGACTTTTTCCGAAACGGCTCCAACATGCCATATGTGGCGGGGCCAAGCAGACAAAACCAAAGTAGTTCTGTGATGCTGATTGGAATTGCACGAATTCTGGGCATTACGAATCGATATCTCGCAGCCGGCGGAGTCAAGGGCGACTCGCACTTTCCGTGGCATTCCCTTTCGAATCTTTCCAAAATTCGACACGAGCTGGACATGTGGGCGGCCGAAACGCAAGACACCTTCAGCTCGCTCGAAACCCTCTTTGGCCACCAAGAAAGCACGCTCCTGGTTTTGAGCAAACTAATCTACCACATAATCCACTGCTTGATTTACCGCACCTTTCTCCCCATGGACCTCGCCGAGCTCTCCATTACAGGACAACACCAGTCGTGGCAGATTGAAGCAACCAATCTTTGCTTTTTGCACGCGAACGCTGTGGCCGAACTCGTCGAAATTGGTCGCACATCCTCAATAATCGACTGGCCCGCCTTTGTTGGATACTGCGTCGGCACTGCTGGAACGATTCATGTACATGGAGCACACTATCGAGGCCGGGACGGTGAAGTCTACTCGAACAGTGCCGAGCTGTTGGCCAGGGAGATGCAGCAACTGGCAGAATTGCGCTTTATCTGGGCAGGCGTCCAGCACCAAAGAGATACGCTCCAGTGGATCTACGGCTGCCACTCTGAATTGGTCAAGAGCATGGCTGGAAACGCCATGAGGTTTAGTCCGACAATGGATCTGGAGGACTTTTTTGACCGCTACCCCGGCCACGCCATTGACGGAGCACACATCACTTTTCAAGACTTGTCACTCGATACAGTTCACGACAGGTAAGCAGCACGCACTATTGAAGGTCTATTGCTCACATTGGCAGCATCTCCTTATATACCCAATCCCCGCAAAACGCCTTTGTAGGCTCCACTTCATTGCCTTTTAAAATCCAGCCACCTGTTCTACCCTCGCAACCACAGTCGACAAGTCCTGTCGAGCGCCGTCGCAAGCGTCGATGCACGACCGGAGTTAACCAGTCCAGCACCAAAACCACCACTTCCAACACCAAATCCGACGGCACAGAAAACACCTCCAATCCGGCACCATCCATCGTCGACCAATCAAAAGACGACACAATGGACGAGTCCACACACCGAGACATCAACATAACAACAAACATACCTTCCTTCCAACAGCAAATCATAACGCCCTTTTCGCCCAACTTCACCTTCACCGCATCTTTCACGCCAGACCCAGCACCGCAGTCGGCAAAACACAGCCGCAGCAACAGCAACAGCAGCAACAAGAACAACAGCACCACGACGGGATCATTCGCCGACGCCCCCACCACGGCCACGCCCGCTCCCTCCAACTCTTCAAACACCTCTGCCACCGTCCCACAGAGCACGAACAACGCCGCCACGCCCTCTTTCGACGCCATCTTTTCCATCCCCACGCCCCAATATGCGGAGCAGTCGCCGCTGGACCAGGCGTCCTCGGACACAACCCATAACAAAAACACGACCGCCGCGCAGCAGCCCTCGGCGACTCAAACCGACCCGTCGTCATCATCATCCTTCTCGTTCCACGACGCCAATAATCATGGACTTGGCAACGCCAACGCCTCGACATTCGCGTATGCACCGCCGAGTGGAAATCAGCCGCCGACGCCCGGCGCGGCGAGTGCGGCTGGCTCGACGCAGAGTGAGGAGGACCCTTTTTTGGTGTTTTTGCAGCAGTTGACGGACAATGAGGCGAGTCGGGGTGGGCCGAGTGATTTGGATTTCTTTTTGAGTTAGGGGTGGGTGGGAGACTAGGGGAAGGAAAAGGGGGGATCGCATGATAGGATGATGACGACAATGGCGGTTGTGTTGTTGATTTGATACCAATATCCTCCCTGCTTACGGAGTTTTAGCATGGGAGGATCAGAAATGGAGGAAATGGAGAAAGGAGTGATTATTGGGGTGTTGGATTCTGCTCCCTTGTCCGACTGTGAGTGGTTCTCGGGTGAGCTATCAGTATTGCGTCGTGAGATATGTGTGTAAGTGCTCGTCAACTATGTAGTCCTTTATCCCAGCATACGTAGCAAAAGCATGTAGCAAAACAGTCGTCCATCCATCCATCCATCCATCCGTCCGTCCCGGCAAGAAATCAGCTTCAGCACCATCCCTCCCACCTCAACCCCTACAAATCCCCCATACTGCGAATCGTATCCGCCAGAAAACGCTCCTGCCTGCGCTTCAACGCCTTCTCCGCATCCCTCACCTCCCCCACGCGGCCATCAAACTCATCCGCCACCTCAATAACCTCGCGCCTCAACCGCTCCACAAGCGCAGGATCAAGCACCGCGCTTCTCTCCTCTCCTCTGCCATTAGCATCATAGTCATGATCCGATGCCGCATCATTGAAAATGCTGCGCGCGAGATGTTCAATCTCTGACTGCACAGCATCCCACTCCTTCTCCAGACCCCTCAGGTTCTCCTCCTCTTCGGCAACAATGCCGCGAAACTCCTCCATCGCATCGCCGATGCGTCGCGTCTGGCCCGCCGACGCCTGCATCGGCAGCACATCGTCCTCGTACTCGACCTGCTCGTCGGCGAGCGGGTCTTGCAGTTTAGCAACTTCCCTGTTGTGCGAGTGGCACAGATCCAGGAGCGTGGGTTCGTAGCGCAGCTGCTCGCCGTCGTTGCCGTCGTTGTCGTCGTCGTCATTGTCGTCCGATGCTGGGCTTGCGGCGAGGAAGGGCCCGCGAGCGGCGCGAGGTTGCTGCTTCGCGGGCGTGCTGGGACTGGAGGTGGTGTTGGAGAGGCGGGTGAGGAGTGCTTTGCGCGCCGAGCGCAGCAAGGCGTTGGCGTCGTTGACGACCGTCTCGCGGTAGGCTTTGGCGGTTTCTGCGGCAGTGAGATGGGCTGGTTGGGGAGTGGGAGTGCGGGTGGGAGTGGCTGACCGTTGAATTCGAGGGAGAGCGCATTGCGCTGCTTGTGCTTGGCGACTTCGGCTTTCTGGCGGACACGCGTTGCGTTGGGCTTCAATCGGCGCTTATGAATGCCTTGAGGCTTGCTCGTGAGGCTGTGTTTGGTGGGTGAGGAAGATGCAACGGTTGTGCCTTTGGAGAGTTTGGAGGGCTTGTGCTGGAAATTCCTGGCTTTGAAGAGAGCGGCGGTTGTTGAGGTGTGCCTGTGTTTTTTCCTGCTTTGGAGGGGATAATGAACAAATGGGGCTCCGCTGGCCTCCATGGTGTACAATAGTAATGGATAGAGGGGTGATGTGGAGAGGTTGAGAAGGGAAGGTGAGAGGTGCGGCGGAGAAGAGTGGAAAAGGCGTGGAAACACGCGATGCTTGTTCAAGTGAGCCGCGTTATTGGAGACGCCCAGCTTTAACAAATTAACTATACAGAGGTATAGAGAATAAAAAGAGTCCCAGAGAGTCTTCATTAGCTTTCAGTTATTGAGGCTTTTGGCCGTTCTCTTCTACTGGCTCCTCCGGCACCAGCACACCCTTCTTCTCCAGCATTTCCGACAGGGAACCAT
The DNA here is from genome assembly GCF_038021145.1 of Phyllosticta citriasiana. Taxonomy (NCBI): domain Eukaryota; kingdom Fungi; phylum Ascomycota; class Dothideomycetes; order Botryosphaeriales; family Phyllostictaceae; genus Phyllosticta; species Phyllosticta citriasiana. The sequence continues at coordinate 110,856 of NW_027117294.1, forward strand.
CTTGGTGCATCGACATCAAAATGTCGCAGCCGCCAATAAACTCCTTGTTCACATACAGCTGAGGGATGGTTGGCCACTCGGAGTATTCCTTGATTCCTGCGCAAATGTCAGAACGAGCCCAGAGCAACCCAATCGCCAGCGCGACGCGTCTGTGTGTCTCACCTTGCCTCAAGTCGGCATCTTCCAGCACGTTGAACGCAATGAATTTGCTCGGATCCACACCCTGCATTCCAAGAATCTGGATGCTCGCTCTCGAGTAACCGCACTGCGGCATCTCCGGGGTGCCCTTCATGAACAACACGACAGGGGCTGCCGACACGGCCCGGTCTATCGCTGCGCGAGTGTCGTCGGAGAGGAAGCGGGCTTGGAGAGGAGCAAAGCGTGCGTGCTGCAGTGGGTTGACGTGTTGGCGCGAAGGCCGCACAGCGGCGCGAAAGACCTGAAATCAATCAGCCTCGTTATTTCCCGGGCATTGGCTGTACGACTCTTACGCTCGAAAACGCGGTCCTCGAAAACATTTGGGGCGATGTTGGCGGTGGGGTGGAGCTGGACAATCAAGTAGCGGAGGTGGGCGAAAGTTCGCCGCATCGACATGACGCTGCCATCGCGGCGTCGCTGACACATCCAAAAACGCCGACTCGCAGCTCTTCCTACCACCACACCATCCCGGCCAAAGGACCCAAATCCTCGAAATGGACTCCTGTGAAGCTTACGACTGAGCTCCAAGCACCTTTTACACATGTTCGCGGCAGATATTCCGCGCAGCAACGCTCTCAGTGGCCCGCCGCTCAACGCGGTTGCTTTGCGCAATGACAACAAGGCGCATCTCCTGCTCGCGGCCTCGGGCTCAGTCGCGACAATCAAGATTCCGCTAATCATCGGAGCGCTGTCCAAATATCCCAACCTTTCCATCCGCCTTGTCCTGACGTCCTCCGCCGCCGCATTCCTCGCTGGTCAGTCTGCCGAGCAGCCCAATCTCGAAACCATTGCGTCCATGCCCAACGTCGACGGCATCTACCTAGACGAGGATGAATGGAAAGAGCCTTGGGTGCGCGGGAACAACATTTTGCACATTGAGCTTCGGCGGTGGGCGGATTTGCTGGTCGTCGCGCCACTGAGTGCGAACAGCCTGGGAAAAATGGTCAACGGTCTTTGCGACAATCTCTTGCTGTCCACGATTCGCGCTTGGGATACTACGGGTACTGTCGATCCAGTGTCTGATGGATTCGATGCCGAGGGTCAGCCGGTCTTGAGACCGCGGAAGAAGATCATCATTGTCGCACCAGCTATGAATACGGCCATGTGGAATCATCCCGTTACAAAGAAGCAGGTCGCTCTGTTGGAAGGCGAGTGGAATGTGAAGAACGAAGGCTGGGTGGAGGTGCTACGGCCTATTGAGAAACGGATCGCATGTGGGGATACGGGTAGTGGTGGCATGAAGGAGTGGGAAGAGATTGTGGTTGTCATTGAGGATAGGCTGGAGCTCCAGTCTGGCTGAACGCCTCTCCGCTGTTGAGCTTGCTCGCGTTCAGATGCTCTCTGTTTTGTGAGCTTCTCGCGATGTAAATTGGATCTAGGTTGGAGTACCCTGAAGGTACATTCGTCTTTGGAGTCGACAAGGACAGCCAGACATTGATAATAATGCAGGAATTACAGCCCAGAATCAACAAATGAAATTTCATAAAACACCGAATAATTTTTCGACACAGTTTTTGATCTCGAAACATGTGTTCCACTCTCTGCCATCAGCTTTCGACGTGTATCACTTTAATCACATGCATCGACATCCGTGGGATATGGGAGATGGTATAAAAGTCGGTCAAGAACAGCAACCTGTGTCAGGAAATTTCTCGACACTCGTCATGTTTATTATGTACAGCATTCAGGAGTTCGGCGGTGGACAACGGACGCTTCCGCAGACCGGTAGCAAATTTTTTTCTCCGTCAAGCAACCAAGTCTGTTAATTCCCCGAAACTCACGAGTGGTGTGGTGTGACATGATGCAGTGGCGTTGCGTTCCAGGATCATCTCGCCCGCCGTCACGCTTTGGCGCGCTGGAAGAGCCACAATAGCACATGTCAACCACCCTCCTTCGCCGACGTCGGCACATTGCAACCACAAAATGACCTGCAAATATTCCTTGGGCCTCATGAATATTCGAAGATACTCGACGGGGGTCACAATAACCAATCCGCTTGTCCTTTACCGCGCTTTGTTGGCAACGAAGCGGATTCGACCCGATCCAGCCCAGCATCGCCTCGGTACGTCATTGCTTGCCTCCATCTTATCTGGTGATGCTATCAGATCCTGGGGTTGACCACGACCAGCGATACATTTGCAAAAGCTCTATGACCGCCTGAAAGATTATGAGCCGACCGTTGAATACAGTCAACGCCTTCATCAAATCAGTCGGGCCATTAGCGCCGGCCAGCCCCAACCCCCTCTCGCACAGGATGCGGGTAATGCATCGGGCTCTTCATGGCTCTGGTCAACGCTGCTCCCCCAGAGGGAGAAGAGAGACAGTCGAGCCTTGACAAGAGTCATCACCAGCCATGAAGCCGCCATGGAGCTCGACTCGCCTAGGGGCTTGATGCTGCACGGCGAGGTCGGCACGGGGAAGAGCATGCTGGTTGACCTGTTTGCCGACTGCCTGCCCAACCAGAAAAAGAAGAGATTCCATTTCAACACCTTTATGCTGGAAACCTTTGCGAAGCTTGAACTCCTCCGCAAACAACGCGGCTCGGGGTTGATCAACGAAGACGACCACTCCCTCCTGATGCTGGCACGTGACATGATCCAGACCTCACCGATTCTGTTTCTCGACGAGTTCCAACTGCCGGATCGCGCTGCTTCAAAAATAATGTCGACGCTTTTGACGAGCTTTTTCCATCTGGGAGGTGTCCTTATTGCGACCAGCAACCGGATGCCCGAGGAGCTGGCCAAAGCGGCGGGTATGGAGTTTACGCCACCGCCAACTCGGATGGATTCGCTTCGATGGAGGTTAGGAATGCCCGAGCGAAGAGAGAGAAGCGAAAATATGTTTTCGGGGAGGGGAGACTTTGCTCCTTTTCTAGAGGTGCTCAAGGCGCGGTGTGAAGTTTGGGAAATGGATGGAGGAAAAGACTACAGGAGAAGCGAGTCTGAAGCAGCCATGAAGGAGGGGACCTCGATTGGCTCGCAACTTACTGAGGGTATATCAGGGCTTTCAGAATCCGGAGGGCTCGCCGATGACAATGTGGCAAAGGGCATGATTTTACCCAAGTACTACTTTGTCAAACCGTCCGCCGATGGATCCGAGACGAACGAATCCTGGTCGAGGAGCTTTGGAGAAGCTGAGCAAGAGGCAGCAGGGCAGAGCGCGGCCTGGACACCCAGCACAATGCACGTCTATGGCCGCAAAGTGTCGATCCCGCGACAAAACAATGGTGTTGCGTCTTGGACCTTTGCCGAACTCTGCGGCAGCCAGCTTGGACCTGCTGACTACATTACTTTTGCCTCCCACTTTCACACCATTGTCCTCACAGACGTCCCGGTCCTCTCACTGCTGCAAAAGAATGAGGCGAGACGCTTCATCACTCTCCTCGACGCCCTCTACGAAGCCCGATGCAAGCTGCTCATTTCCGCCTCGGCAGGACCAGACGACATTTTCTTTCCTGAAGCCCGAAAGCCCGCGTCCAAAGCCGCCAGCGAGAGCCAAGTCGACTCGGATGCCGTCTATTCCGAGACCTTTTCCGACATTTACCAAGACATGACCGCGCCGTTCCGTCCAAACATTTCCAGCTACGACCCCTCAAACCCAGACCCGTCGTATTCTGAGCCCGAGCCCGAGCCCGAGCCCGACTACACGCACGCGCGATACCAAGGCGTGCTGGCGGCCGACGCACTCGAAGACGACCCGCCCAATCGCGTGCGGCGCGGCCTGGGCCCCGGGTTCGCCGGGACGTTCAGCGACGAGCGGCCGACGGAAATGCCAGACCTGAGACGCCGAACGGCATCACCCGACTTTGCCAAGACGGTCGCGTTTACGGGCGAGGACGAGAAATTCGCATACAAGCGCGCGCGCAGCCGGCTGTGGGAAATGTGCGGCGCCAAGTGGTGGGCGCGCAACGAGGAGGGGTGGTGGCGACCGCTGCCGCGCGAGGTGCGGCGGTGGGAGGTGCCGGCGGCGGAGCGCGAGGCGTCGTCTGAAGCGCCGGAAACACGCGAGGCCAATGACGTCGTCATGGGCGAGTCTAGAGATATCGACGTAGAGAAAGATGAGGTTTTGTTTCGGCATGGCGCGAGTCCTTTTAGAACGGCGCAGGAGCCGCCTCCCAAGATTAATTGGACGCATTTTTGGGGCACGATGAGGTGGGGTAAGAGGGCTGGCGCGTGGGGTCAGGGGCCAGATGGGCTGGATCAGAGGAAGAAGGAAAAGGGATGCTCACCTGAGGGGTGTGGGAGTAAGAGCAAGGCGTGATGGAGGCGATTTGTTCTGTTGTTTTGGGCATTCAGGCAGTTGTGGTGGAGGATAATTTCCAATTGTGTAGCAAGTACACTTGGAAGGTTAATTTGCTGTTTACCACTGTGCCAGGGATATGTACCTTGCGCCCTTGAACGGAGCACTTGAGACCTTTGCGTGGTATCAGTTAGTATGCCATTGTCTCTGCCGTATTTCACTCCTCCGATGGGCTTTCTTTTTCCCTTTTATGAATCACAGTGAGAATAGACGACTGCTCCCTAGAGAATGTCTTATTTCCGATCCTTCTGCACGCACTGTGACATCATCCTGTTGTCTTCACACATGAAATTGGCTCGTTCTGTCAGACTCGCTCAATTCCGCTCTTGCATTGGGGCCAGCTTTGCACATTCACCTATCTCTTGACGAACATCTCGGGCCTCGAGCGTCTGCAGATGCGAAACGCGACGGCGATGGAAATGGGCATAGCATCGAAAGACAGTACTACGGCAATTAAGAGGCATAGCAGACGCGAGGGCTCAATTTGACGACGCTGGTGGATCAACTCTTCAAATCGAGCTTAGCGTACATCGATCACAATCAGTAAAGCATACACTTCAGCCGTCGAAAGTGCAATGATCACGGTTGCAAATGGGTGCTCCTTGCCCAAGGAAAAGCGGTTGTAGAAATGTTCAGACGTGTGGAAGTCGCGCCAAACTTTGCAACGTGATATGTGATTCCCTGGTTGTCAAAATTTTTCAGATCGCACTAGCGTCTGTTGTGCCAAACTTTGGGTTAGGCAGCCTAGCACTTTCCCTGGTTCCGATGTTGTAGCGCTGTCAAGACCAAAGGTTGCGTAGGACACGAGCCCCTGAGTTGCTCCGATGTGAGTTCCTCTTGGTTCTGACCAACACGACGACCTGCGACTACCGTCACCTTTTTAGCTTCCGTGTTCCCGTGCAGACCGGGCTGATGCGTCCTTCCCGTGTTTGGAGAACATATGAAGATGGTGCCTGGCGCGGATAGCCGTCAGAGGGACGGTCGTCACTGACGCATGCACGACCAAGAAGTGCCAATCTTGCCACGCTTATAGTAGAGTTGCGCTTTCAATATAATGGTTTCCACAGCATCTCCAAATCGGAAACTTCTGCTCAATCCATGGGCAGCTGCACTCCATGCCCAATAGTCATTCGCTGCCCCTGACAACGGTGATAAAGCAAGAGGAGTGTGAGCATGTTTTGGCAGATCGTGGTCGATGGTGCCAGCCTTTGCGAGTATGAGCCTACGCTCTTACGCAATAGGCTGCCAAATTGGTCGAAAAAGTCGGCAGTGTCGGCCGTCTGTTGTCTGTAACGGGGAGCATCCAGCACCTCGCCCTATTCCGCGCAATTGTCAATCCTGGAGCCATCGTGTCAGATGGAGCCACTGTTTCAGGTTTGGGAGTTTCTATCAAAGTATTTCGTCAATGAAATCCATCTCGTCATGCTGGAAAAATGGTGGTGGTCGAAATACGCCCCGCTGACAGGGTCCTGTCAAAGCGACCATTGCGCGACATGCACTTTCCTTTGATACCGTGGAACTCGCAAAACCACCCACGTTCTTGACTTCCATGGCCGAGTCCATCCAGACGACTTTCCACGTCCGGAGTTGCAGATGAAGAAAGTGCTTGTGTGGACTGGGCTAGTCTTTGCCATGGCTCGGGGTACAAATTCGACCTATCACCGCAAGTTTTCTGTCGCTCATTCGTCGCCGTCCCTCAATTCACCATCCACACCAACCTCTTCAAAAATTATTCGTTACTATGAATCTCTCGCGTCATCCCTCGGACCCGTGGTTCAACATGTCAACCCATCAACACAAACTTGGTACGCCTCGTCCCTTCAACATGACATTGACATTGCATCTCACTGACACTGGGTCAGTACTCTCACCCCAAATTCTCAAGATGGTGGATCCAGACTTCGAAAGGCTGCGAAGAGTACAAAAGCGCCAGCTCCCCAGCTTCAATTCCATCTCCACCCAGGACGAGACCACCAACGTCAATGCTGGTCAAGCCTGGTCCCGACGATCCCGCCCCCCCTTCGGGGAACGGGGTCTCGAAATATCCCAACTCGCGACTTCGTCGCGCAAACACTTCCGGACCTGCGCCTATCAATCAGCGCGGTCCTTCATCACTTACTCCCCCTCCCTCTTCCTCTCCCTCATCCTCTCCCTCATCCTCCTCCTCCTCTCGGCGGCCTTCTCCTTCGGGGACCGCCCTACATCCCTCCCCGACCGCCAAGTCGTGGAGATCAACTGGCCCTCCATCGCCAGGACCGTCTCCCAAACCCACCAACAGGGGGACGTGGTCGGCCAGGAGGGGGGCCATCGGTCACCTGCCTCGATTCTCAGAGGCCAGGCACGGAGACTCGTGCCTCGCCAAAGAATTGAGAGCAGGAGGCCTCTCTGAAAGGGGTTTCTTCGGGCACCCCGTCCTGATCTTGTCGGAGCCCAACGAGGAGGGCATCGTCAAGATCTTCCCGATGACTTCGTTCGACGGCAAGACCGTCGAGCAGAAGTGGAGTGGCATCGCCTGCCCCCAGCGCAAGGAGGCGATGATTGGGCGGTACCTCCAGATCGCCCACCCAGGGATCAAGTCGTCGATCCCGGAGGTCCGCCTGGCAAATGGCCAGCACCTCCAGAAGCGCACATACCTCTACACAGAGGTGTGCTGGAAGGTCGAGGCGAGCATGCTTGCAAGGTTCGGCCACGGCGACGGTCTCTTCCTCGAAGAGGCATCTCTTAAGACCGTCCTCAAGACCGCCGCCCGGAAGTGAATCTCTCGCTCTCCTCGACCTCCCCAAGCTTCCAAGGGTGGGCGACCTTATTTCACGCGACCTCTGCCTACCGAACCCACCTTGCTGCGTACCGACAGTCAATACCGACGCATGCACCAACGGCAGGGGTCGCGACCGGTACCGCCAGCTTCTGCATGGGGAAAGGCCGCAAAGGACGGGACGCACCGAACGACGACCTTTGGCGTGGGATCGCCAGAAAAACCCTCTCTCTTCTCTTCCCGGTTCGACACATCGACCGGACGACATCATTTCTCGGTGGGGGACCGAAAAACAACCCCTTTCCTCTCTCTCCCGGCCCATATCAACCACGGCCAGAAAACCCCCTCTTTTGGAATTTGGCGTTGGATCTGGATTTTCTTTTGTGTTTTACAGTTTTTTGTGCTGTCTTGGATGTTTCGCTTTTTGGTGTTTTGCGTTGGATCCGGGTCTCCTTCTGTCTTTCTCCTTTTGTGCATTGTATTGGATGTTTTGCTACTTCGGTGTTGGTTCAACATGACTTCAACTTTTACGATTTAGAACTTCTTTGGCGTTTCGCAATTTGTAGCGTTAGATACCCAATGTTTCGCATTTCTGGCGCAGATCAGGACCGACTTCGACTTTTACGAGCTCTCAAATTTATCAATACATCGTTTCGAATCTCACCAGTTTTCCTCGTGATGAGTGTCGTAAAGTGCTTGTTCCTGTTTGGTGAGCTTGTGCTTGGCTTTCTTGATGCATTTGTCCGCGTGGTTGTCGAATGTCGAAAACGTGGGATCCTGTGAATGAATCGTAGGGGGCTTAGGTTGTTCGAATTGAAATCAAGTATCGCTCGTCAAAGACATCTCTACGCCTCTTCTTCGATTCCTGTTGCGAGAAATGAGACTAAACAAAGCATGCCTCTCCTGCAATTGTTGTCGTTCTTTTGCTGTCAGTCCTGGTCTGTTTGACGATGGTGGTGGTTTCTGGAAACGCCTTTTGCAGAGCAAGCAAGTATTGCAACGATTGAGCGCCGCCACACCATTAGTCATGGAGCGTAGCTTGCAAAGTAGACATTATCAAAGGAGTCGCGGGCGATTTGTCGTGTCGCAATGTGACTGACGTATTCCTTGGTTACGACCCTGGCACTTTCAGGGCGGGAGCTCACGGCGGGAACCCCTCGCTGACCCTTGCCGGCAACCCAACAAGACCCTGCTCAACCTCCACACGCGCAGACTTGAGCGCAGCGCTGGCTTGATTGAGGTCGCAGCCAGCCATCGTGGCTCTTTCGAAGGTCTCGTGCTCAATACCCTCCTCCTGATCGGTGGTGCTGACGTGTATCGAGTTCGCCGCGTTCGCGGCTTTCTGCTTCTCATCAACGACCTCCGTTTCGCACCTTTGCTATCCAAGACATGAGCTCGCACAGGAGCATTGCCACTCAAGTGCCTTTGAGCGAGCTCCGTCGGTCTCTCGCACATCAATCTCTGGATTTTGAAGCGCAGACAATCGAAAGCAACTCTCATGGAGCTTACAAGCACACAGCCAACGGGGAAGCGCGGCCCCTCGATCGGTTGTCGACTACACGCGGCAGAAAAATGGCGAGGCCTAAGCTTAGAGGTTGACACTCCGTTTATCCACTCGCTCTGGCCTCCAGTTGAGCATTCAGGCCGACGACTGTGGAGCGCGACCGAAGAGTATGACCAGGGAATTCCTGAGTATAACTAAAACAGCTCCCGGACATCCAGATCTCTGCTGTAAAAAACTTAATATGCACAGACGGCTCCAACGAGTTCCTAGGTTGGGGCGTCTCCGCAGCCATGATGCGAAAGCTAGGGCGTCATTGTCGCAAGCCATTGTTTAGAAGAGCCCGGGCGTGAGAATCCTGGAGAGGAAAATAAATGGCCGAGCTGAAAAGGTTGCAAACCATCTGTCGTTTCCAGTTTTTGGGGATCCGGCCGCGCATTCGCAGAGGCGCTCCGATTGACTGCTCGACGTCTTTAATATCGAGCACCACAGCTGCTCCCAACCCATGCTCTTGCTTCGCGGCATTACGGCCCTTCGACCTATTTGAACAACGGCATTGTCTGCGTCATGGTTCCCGTGCAGTCAAAGCTCGAGTGCAGCGGTCTGGATGATGGCACCAAGATACCTTGCTCCATCCTCAGGTCTCACATTGGACGTAGAAAACCCCTCCAGCTCCTGGAACGGCCTCCTCGCTTCTATCCGCAGCCCATTTGGACTACACTCTGCTCCAAACCATTCTGGACGCGAAGAAAGCCATGGAACGCTGCCAGTCTCGAGTGTAGTGGTCCTCCTCGCTTTATCTCGGGAAATCCTCAGATGGCCGGTGCCGTCAACACATGCTTTCGCTGTCCCGGATTGTCCTAATCAACTTCTCAAGTATTGTGATCGATTTTGAGGTCGTATTCCGCATTTTCAACGTGCCGTTGAAGTCGAACTCAGGTCTGGAGCCTGGAAATTGGATTGTTTAGCTGGATTCCAAATTGTTCGACGCAAGATACTCACAGCTGAGAGAGTCGCTTCTCTGTGCCATGAGAGCAGCAGTTAGCAAGGTGACTGCGGTCTTTCCAGACGTCTTCCTCTACCGCTACGCAGATTCGCTGGATGTTTGGCCTCGACTCCCAAGGCTCACGTCGAGGTGAACTTGCGCGACAAGACGATGATGGGCAGGACGATGAGAGTCTAGATCATGGCAGACCGGAAGCTTGACGGTTAGCACTGGATACCCAGAGGTCCCAGGGGATTTTGGTGAAGATTTTGGGCAGTTTGATGCTCAGTATCGACATTCGCAAGCAAACTGAAGACGTTATGAGGCATGAGACGGTGACAGAGGTTGCTGTTGCTTGGAAAAATGCCCATGGCAACCACTTGAAAATCACCTACATATACAACGCGTTGATGGCGCGTCCGGAGTCTGGCGACGCTGGCATACGCGTGCTTTCCTTCGGCCTGGTTGTTTCCACCACCCGCTGGCACAACACAAAATTGCATCTTCGCCGTCCGCCTTTCCTCTCCTCTCCACCCCCACAACTTGGCCTCACGCTCCCATCTTTCCCCTTCACGTCGCCGCTTTTGAGTGTCCAAGTTGTCGTTTTTGAAGCCGTTTCGTCGTCTCGCTCGCTGCGTTTTCTCTACAGAAGAAAAGCGCAGCCATGAACCCTGTAAGTTGACCAAACCTCAACCCTTCCTTTTGATCTTTTCAAAACGACAAGGCGCTGACTGCTCCAAGCACCGCAACCAGTACGGAGACGGTCACTGGCGCGGCACTCAGCCTCCGCTGGGTGCTGATGCCCAGAGACCGTCGACGTCTGGGTCTCGCCCGTCGGCTGCTCCCAGCAGCCAGCAAGACCAGAGGCTTCGGCCCTGGCACTATGCGCCGCCGCCTCCTCCTGCTCCCCCGGCGCGCCCAGCTGGTCTCCCAGCGGGCTCATCTTTCCCTGCCTTTGGTGTGTCTCCAGTGCAGCTCTCATCTCTGACCTCAAGGCCCATCTAACAACAGACAGATGGACGGCCGCACCAGGGGTACCAAGGCTACGGCTATGGGTACCATGGTGGGTACTACGGTGCTCACCATGGCTACGCCTATGGCCGGCCTCCCCAGCTGCCGCCTCCTCCTCCGTCGTCGTCTCCTCCCTCGTCGTCGTCTCCTCCCCCTGCTTCTCCATACCTCATGGGGAACCCACGTCGCTCCGAGGAGCACGACCGCCGCGGCCTCAGGGAGGTCCATCTTCCTTGGAGACAAGGACAGACTCGTCTGTCCCCTCCACCCCCTGCCGTTGACAACAACGGCTTTCACTACCACCATCCCATGCCGGTGGACCGCTCGCATGGCAGCTCCCAGGTCCTGTCCACCACGGGTGGACATGGAGCTGGCCGTGACCCAGGCTGGGTTGGTGGTAGTGGCCGCGGTGGTCGTGACTTTGGTGGTGAACGTGGTGGTGCCCCTGCCGGTCATGGCAGAAAGCGGGGATACGAGGAGATGGCTGCTGAGCCAGACCAGCCGCGCCGCCGCCAGCAGCAGCAGCAGTACGAGCAGCAGCACCAGCCGCCGAACCAGCCGCCGCGCCTCCCGCCGCGCCTGCCACCGCACCAGCCGCGCCGCGACAGAAACGTCGTTGTGCCTCCGTTTTCCGGTGTGCTTGAGAATCGCGCCAAGTTTGGCTTGGCCCAGCGCCGAAGGGACATGATCCAACCGGGCCGCATTCTTTTTCTCAAGCACCAGTCTAGTATTCACCAATTCACCTGTTTAATCTATCAAATGGGTGACAACCACAAGCCGGGAGGCTTCACGCGCCATGACTTTGACAAAGTCAACCGTTTTTTCAACCACCCCGTCATCGTCATGGAAGGCCCCAACCGCAAGTCACTGGTTAAAGTTGCCACACTCACCAGCCTGGGCGGTCTCACCCCCGACCAGAAATATGCCGAGGGCAATTTCAACGCCGAGAAGCATGGATCCCACCGTGCAGAGTTGTTCCGCTCTGACTACATCGAGGTCCACCACCCTGGCGTCAGTGACGCGGCACCCTTGCCCGGCGGACAGCGACAACTTCACCTGAAGAACGGCAAGAAGCTCATGGAGCGCTCCTACGTCAACGTCGACGGCGGCAAGACCTACATGGTGGAGGGCCAGTACCTCGTCCCATACCAAGACTTCGGCGAGAAAGACCCCGACTACAGGCTGGAGGATGAGTCGATGGTGTACCTCAACGAACACAGGGCCAAGCTCGAGAGCGAACGGGAGGAAAGGGACCGCACCAAGTGGCCTACGGGCAAGGCACCCAACGAACGTTGGTAGGCGGTGACAGCATTGGGCTGGGGTTTCTTTGTTGTGGTTGCGCATTGGCGTTTGTCGACACGCCGGTGGTGGAACTTTCTCTCTTGTGGTTCTACGCATTTCTCTGCGCCTGGGATGGGCTTTTACTGTGGTCTTGCGCGTCTCTCTGCGCCGTGGATGGGTTTTCTGTGGTTTGCCCGTTTCTCAGCGCCATCGGTGGATGGGTTTTCTTTGTGGTCTTGCGTTTGTTGTGTGTCTACACCAAAGAGTTTGATTTGGTCTATGGGCAGCGGCAGTGAGTTTCCTCGTTTTGTCTGCATTTGGCACTGAACCTTGTCGGTTTGCGCGCAGCAACATCACGCTTTACACCAGATACCCTTTTTCACTGCTGATTGTGGTGGAGTAGTTAGAATTTCAAGTCCGTTTTGCCTTCCACTCCTTTCATATGATTGATTCTTGCACTTCTTGCGGTGGAATACATTTTTCTACCACTGCTACATCGCGTTGAGGCTCCTTGCGCCCTGGCATCTTCGTTTTGAATGTCCCCAGTTGTTTACGGGTGCCTCGTTCGAATGCTTTCTGTTTAGCTCAAGGATGCATTGCGATTGCTCCTGAATGACTTATCGCAGTAAAGCTGGGTTTTTCTCATCTGCTAACGCACGACCGTTTCTCCTCAATCTGGCGGGGAATCAGTCGAATTCCTCAGCGTAGTTTGTCGCAGCGTTCTTTAGATTATTCTCACAATTTGCGGCACAGCTGTTTGAACACCCCATCAGATTCGCATTCACAAATCGCAAGCTCGCGAGCAAACTCCACTCAAGATATATGAATGACTTACTCCGAAGGCATTGTGTTGCACGACAGCCCCCTGGCCGCATAACTGCCGCTTTGGGAAAGTCGCTGGGACTACCCCTGCGCCGGTGCATTTCTCACGCTTTTTGATTCGCTGCGCTGCGCACTATCTATTCTTCGCTAAACCTTATCGCAACGACCGACCACCACGACGTCGATACCATCGATACAACGAGTTTTGGGAGGGGTTTTGTGTTGCAATTTTGTTTTGGCGATGCAAGTTGATGATTTTATGCTTTGACATATGTTTCTGGATTTCTCTCTGGGTCGAGCGAGACGCGATGGCCCCCTGAAGAGCTGAGCAGCCGTACAGGAGGCGCGTAATGGAGGAAGAAGATGCCCAGAATTGTCGAGAACCGTCGATCTTCACGCTCTATCGACGACGATACTGCTGTTCAACCTCATGAGCTTTATCGAAAGTAGTCGCCAGGCTTTTCCACGACCACCAACAGCCATGGAGACTCTCACCAGGTCACCGTCGCAATTGCAAGATCTTGATCGCAACCATGGCTGGCTTCCAAGTTCATCGTGAGTAGAGCCCAATATGTCTTCCTGACCCCCTTTTGACGTGGGAATTGCAGGTAACGAAGCAGGCTCGCGAGGTTTTGCTCCTGGAGGACGCCCTCGCCATCATGGAAACGTCCAGAGCGCTCACGACCATCATCAAGGCAATCACTGTCCACGAGGCCCCTTTCAGCAATTTAATGGCGGTAATGGAGCGTCGTTCAGGGCAAGGCGCGGCGCTTTCGGCAAAGGCGCAACCTCCGGGCCGAGTGGACTTTGGCGTCCGGCGGCGAATGATGATCAGGGTAAGCACTTCGACTTCTTCTTCTGCAAGGCCGCTCTGATACACATTGACGTGACGCAGAGAATATCCCGCCGAACAGGGGCTGGAACCGCGAACTGAATGCGCCGGCACACACCAACCATCTTGCTGGCGCTTTCGAAGGTCGTCGCGGTCTGGGCGTCCATGCGTGTTCCATCCCAAGCCAACCCGACCGTGGAAACCTGCCCAGCGTTAGTCAAATCGTTCCAAGTATGCAAGATGGAGGGAAGCGGGCACAATCGATAGCTCACGATGGACGCGGTCGCAAAAGGGAGCCTGACCCGAAGCCTGGCATGGTTTGCTATCTCCACAAGGACATCGACAGCCCCATCCTGAAGAGACAGGTCAGCCCACAGGACTACCTGGAAATCTGTGGACATCCGATCGTGGTATTGTGTAAGATTCCGGAAACAGACTACGTTGTGTTTGCAAAGATCACCACCTTCCGCGGAAGGACTTTGGACGAAAGGTGCGGACGGGGCCAGGTCGCAGAAAAGTACAGGAACCAATATCTCCCAATCCGCGATGGCGACAAGGAGTACAGCGAGGAAGTCCCGGTCCTGGAAGTCAAGGGCGGAAAGAGATTCGACCGGCAGTCGTATGTCAATGTTGCGAGAAGGACCATCTTGGCGATCGAGGCGAAGCACCTGCCTCCTTTCCGAAAGACGAAGTCGACCGGCGTGGAGTTTGAGTTGACGCTGAGCTCTATGAGCGCAATTGTGGCCCACTACCACGACATGATCGAGAAGGAGGAGTTTCTCTGGTGACATGTTCAAGCAAGACCCAAGGTCTTGTGCACGGGATGTCGGGTTGTCGTCAAGTTTTGGAAAGAGTTTTGTGACAATATGGCTGAAAGAGAAGGTATATTTTGTGAATTTGGTATATTCGGGCCAGGTCTGTTGGGGAAGGACCCTTTGGTCGACGTGGTCTCCAGGGCAGCGAAGGGGGTTGTCTTGGGTACTTAAGTGGGCGACATCGCCTTCGTCGTGTCGTCTCAACAAGTCGAACCCGCAACGATATCCGTCGACCTCATCACCCGTCGACCATCACAGCTGCATCGACCAGCTCTACCAGTTGCAAGAAGCAACATGCGCTCGTCAAATCTCTTTGACGCTCTTGTTTTCTTCCCTCCGTGAGAGCGCAGGAAACATAGTCGTCGACGGGATGCAGCAAGCGCACGCTGCAAGCACCAACTGGAGACGCGGTAAGTAATCTCTCCATCTCGTTGAAGCGTCTCCGCATCTCCCTGGCAATGACTGACTTGGCTTGTGAAAGTAGGCCCTCATTCTCCGGGCGCGTCCTTAGCGCCTCCTCGAGCACCACCACGCGCCTGGAGCTGGCCAGGAGATGACGAGCGGCCTCGACGGATGAACGATAACTGGAGAGAGCATGGTGAGTGGCAGTCTTCGCTCTTCAAAAGGAAACATACTGATGCAATCAAACAGCGTCTCCTCTAGTGTCGCGAATTGAGAGGCGGAGCTGCCCAGGAGCCGAGCGGCCTGTTTGGATGGACGACTGGCGTAGGCCTGGTAAGTCACGACTTCTGCCACCTGCCTAAAAATAGAACGTACTGACGCGTTTAACAGCGTCCACACAACAGAACGACCGCCCGGAGGAGGTCTCAACCACGGCTGCAAGCTGTGTGTGGCCAAAGACTCGCTGCTTGGGCCGAAGGCCAGAGACTCAACTGGTCCCCGGCAAAATCTGCTACCTCCACAAGGGTATAAGCAGCGACGCGCTTCATGAGCAGGTGGACGCATGGGACTACGACCACGTTCTCGGCCACCCGGTGGTGATCCTCCCGTTGCCGGCGAAAAGACCCGGCTGCAAAGTGGTCGCCAAGCTCACCACATTCGGCGGAAGGTCTATCGACGAGAGGTACTGCAGCCCTGGGCAGGAGCACTTGAAGCCTCGATACCTTCCAATCTCCCACGGCAAGCAGGAGAAGTACGGACACGGGCGAGTCTTGCACCTGGAGAACGGCAACCAGCAGCTTCTCGCGCAGACTTGGGTCAACGCCCATCCACGAGACCTCTTGGAGATTGAAACGGTCAATCTTCCAGCTTTCCAGATGAGAGGTGCCGAGTGCCAGCTCACAAAAGCTTCGGTGGACCTTCTGGAACGCTACTGCAGAAAATTGCTGGAAGGATTGCACGAGGACGAGAGGTTTCGGTTTGGACTCGGGTTGTGAAGGGTTTCGGTCGGCTCTGGTCGTGCAGCAGAATATGTATAGCATGCCAACAGCGTAAAATACAGTAGCATCGTCGGTCAATCCAATCCTGCGAAAATTTCCCGCGCTTGTCGTGTGTTGCATGGAAGTGCTGCGTCGCCGGTCAGATGAAGTCGGTGGGGCGCAATCGAACTGCATTTCTCCTCCCATCGGCGTTTCCAGCCAAAGCATGGTAGAAGACGAACTACCATCAAAAACAGCCAAATTAGGGAAGAAAGATTACAAGTTGATGGTTCGTCAGCTGAAGTGGGCTCATTGTGATCGAGCAGGACGTAATATCGCTTGGTGTGTTGACAAGTGCGTTGTACAAAGCATGACCTTCTGCGGTGCTTTCTGTGAGATTTTGATCCCGTGTCTCTTCAAAGACCTCAGCCTGAAGTATAAAGCCAGCAGTTCAAGTTTGGTGGACCGAATTTACGTCGAACGAGTAGCTTTGCATTGCGGAAAGATCGCAGACTTTGACAACATCATGCCCTTAACAACAGCAAGTACAGGTGATAACGGTCGCTGTGGCCGATTCTTTCAAGCAACATTGCCATATGCGGATCGCTTCCACTCACGTGCGCTTCCCACCGCTGGACGACGAGAGAAGTTTGGGCGTGGGTTGAAGACTGGATGACATCGACATGAGGGCTTTGGACGATAGAAACACTAACCAAGGGCGACAGGCGTCGAAGTTCGAAAAGAAAGGAAGGGTCTTTGTTGTTCAGGTGACAGGTGCTCTCATTCCGACTGACACGCAACGTTGCAACGGACGCTCGCTGTCTCGATTTGTTGTCTCCTCCGAAGATTTTCATACCGCCATGAAGACTGCTGCGCCAAATGAGGGAACGAGATTCGTCTGGATTACCCTGAAATTTCGCTGAGGTTCAACGCGTGTTGTTCCAGGGGACTCAGCGGCATTACACCTTGAACCCTTTCTATCGTTCCAAGAGGACATTTCGCAAGATTCTTTTTCGCAGTTGGTTGGCGAAGCTCGGTATATCGCAACTGACCTGAACTTTGTGCAAGTCCACAGCGAGATTAAATTCAACAGCAGCGTCTTTTGTTCGGGAATTGTTGCTGATCTCTCAACAAATCACAAAGGGCCGAGAAACTGCAGATGCAGTCCACATTGTTCGAATTTGCGAAATAGACCTCTTCATACCATAGAGCCCTGACGAAGGGATACGCTTTTGAGGGCAAGCGATTCGTCATGCTTTGCGGGCGGCCGCCGAGAGCCCGAGATATTTGCTCTGACAAGGGGAGATGGGTGTCAAAGAAAGAATATGCACCGATATTTTATGTCGCTGAAGTCCTGAGACACACGATTTCCACCATTTTGCGATGCAGGACGGATGGGGATGAGATTTTGCTCAGAGGCCGTTCGCTTGAGACTCTCGTAGGAGTTTGCTATTCGTTGCGGGGGTGGATGACTTCAAAGCGATAGACATTGATGAATAGTAGCACAACCGTTTCAGACGCAAAGGATCTGAATATCGTGAATCGTTGTCATTGGAGCAGTCCTTTCGATGTTGTGCTAGACATTTGGATAGAAAAGACAGATGTGACGGTCGTGTCGAGGAAGTGAAGGACTTGCAGATTCCAGTTTGGTCCAAGTTAATGGGACATTTGAGCGTGGTGTATATTATAGATTGATACAAGGCTAACGGGACCGTTGTGCTTCGAATATTTCGTCGAGAGAGGCTGCTCCAGCATGTAAAGCGAGGTGTGTTCCATTTTTGTCCAACGTGTATTGAGAGTCGATGGTGTTGATTTGGGACATTCAGGGTACTTGGTCCGTTTCAGTAATCCAGACAGCCGTCGAATCCAACCAGAGCCGAAAGAGTATGCAAGTTTCGTGCTTTGGGGCAAACATGGAGCGCTGAGAAACCGGCATGGTGAACAGTCACCTTGTGAATGCCCGGACCCGTTCACGCGAGCGCGACAAAAACATCCATCACCCGCGTCCAATGTTCACTCTGCACTCATCAAGCACCAAAACATGTCGAGGCCGGGTACAGAGAAGGACGGTCTTCAAGGGGGTAAGTACTCATGTACTCAGACATCTTTGATTGAAGTTGATTTGAATTGCGACAGACGCCGATGAGTTTGTCCCACAGAATCCGGGGATTGGTCAAGCGTTCACCATGCAACATGGCTCAACTCGGTCTCGAGGAACAGAGCAAGATCTGCCAGTACACGACGCGAGACAGAGCTGGGGCGGGACGGGACATCCAAACCTGCTGCGTTCGCACAACGCGAGAAATTTCGATGGTAAGACAGCTCCAGTCCAGCTGCTCATGGCGCACATTAACGGAAAAGTCATGCGAGAGCCCATACCAGTGGTCGGGTATCATCTGCAGCCGGCGGGATGGGTTTTCAATCAGCAGCGATACCTTTTCCAAGAAACCGGGCCAACCTGGGAGACTTGGAAATATCCGGCGCCATATCCACATGGTGGTTTGTACAACACGAGTGGCCAAGTCTCGCTGCCACAAGGTCCGTTGCTTCATCCCCAGCAAAATCCGCTGCAGGCCAAACGGACTGTCGCAATGTGGCATCCAGGCTCGATTTGGCAGTACGATGCAGTCCAACCCAGATGGCTCCCGCCTACAACTGACTTTGTCTGGCGACAAATACCGCCGCAACTCTCCCACCATGTGTACACGGAGATCCAGCCGACAAGAAATGCTCGTCAGGGAGAGAACGAGAATGGAGGTTTGCAGCAGCAGAGGGCTCAAATATCCACAAAGCCGACGGGGCGAGTCCCGCTTAGATCCCTTCGTCCAAACCAGCAGGTTCGCCGAGGTCGCAAGGCCGAGCCGCATCCTGTTCCTGGCATGATTTGTTATCTCCACAAGGACATTGAGAGCCAGTCTCTGCGGGAGCAGGTCAAAAACAGAGCGGACTACGCCGAGATCTTGGGCCATCCTGTCGTGGTTCTTGCTCTCTGCGCGGGACAGCCAGACGAAGTTGTTTTTGCCAAGGTGACGACGTTTGGTGGGAAGACGGCAGAGCAAAAGTTTGGCGGTTCCGACAAGACGGCGAGGAGATTTCAACGAGAGTATCTCCCCATCTCCCATAGTGGCCAGGAAAAAGAAGAAGGGAACATCGAGCTACAGGTGGAGAATGGGCGGAGAATGGGTGCCAGGTCCTGGGTGAATATTGGACCCAAAAACATTCTTCGCATCGAGACCAGGCATCTTCCACCTTTCCGGAGAACCACAAAGCAGGGTGTAGAGTATTCTCTCACTGCCGACTCGCTCAAGAAGTTGATGGAGCATTACTGGAAACTTGTACGAGAGGATCATGAAGCAAAGCGGTTGACATGAGGTGGGCCAGCCAGTTTGGAGGAGGCAGTTTTGGCACCGGTGTTTCGCGATCCAGACAGGTTGGAGTTGGAGACGATTCTTCAGATAGGCGTATTTGTTGTAAATCTGAATGTAAAAGATCCTCTGGACGTGGAGCAAGTCTCCCTCGATTGTTCAGTAAACTCAGTGTAAAGTTGTCTTCTCCAGCTCAATGTGGCCAAGTACAAGATGGGCCTTGGGCGTCGTTCCGGCGCATCCTTTGTTCATTGTACTCGGATACATTGTCTTTTTGACAACGCGATCCTTTCATGGTCAGCCGGGATTATAAGAGGGCGCCTCCCAGATGCATTGTGAGACATTCAAGCCCTGCGCAAACTCACAGAAAAGCAATGGATTCCCAAAAGCCTGTCGTTCCGCCGGTCGGAAAGTTCAACCCCCGCAATGGCCGCCAGCAAATAAGCCGTGCTTCTACTTTAATGCCGCGGTCCGTTGTAGAGACCTCGACAAAAGGTTTGCATCCAAAGCTGACATTTGCGCAGGCTGTCAGCCCAACACTAGCTCCAAACTCGCCACTTCGCTTTGTCAGTTGCAGCAATGATGCAAAGACGAACAAGAGCCCAGCGCAAAAGGAAAACACTCTAGGTGAGCCTCCCCTACAACGTTTGAGAGCCTACAACACACCAGCTCCAAGATGGGAAACTGGAAATTGGCGGAACAACAAGCGGGGCTTTTCCGCAACTCAATCCCCGGGCAGTGCCCACGATGACGCGACAGAGCTTTACTGGAGACGACGAGGCGCCATCAGCGTAAGTCCAGCGAGTCCAACGGGCGGGTCCCCCTTGGAAAGCCCGATAGAGAAGCCTCAATTGGGCTACAATACTTGGATCCTCCCAGGTCGCATCGCATTTCTCCCGAGAGTGCGCAAGGGGTCCCTTTTGGCCAGTCAAGTTAACGAAGAGGTTCACGAAAAGCTCGCCAACCACCCAGTTGTCGTCATGAGTGCTCCAAATTCGAGGAACGTAGTAGCAATCGCTATCCTCACGAGTCTGGGTGGCCACTCAGTTCAGGAAAAGTATGCCAAGTTGTATTCGACCCATCCCGACCGAGCCTGTGAGTTTGGTCGTGATTTTCTGCTCATCAAGCATGGAAACTCGCTGCCCCATGATGACACGCCACTGTTGACTTTGAGAGACGATAAGCAAATGGGGCGCAGATCTTATGTGAGTGTTGCTTATGGAAGCTTTTACGTCCAGGCCCAAGATCTGACCCTGTACCGCGAAAACGGAGTTGGAAGAGACAGCCAACTTTTCTTGGACGACGCGTCGTTTAAGAAATTGGTAGAGTATAGGGACAAGAGACACCGGGACCAGCAATCTATTGACCGGGTAAAATGGCCCCGAGGAACCAGAAGGCCATCGGAGGCTCAACTGAGGACCAACCACATGGCGAAGCTGCCCTTTGCTGCTTTGAGTTGATTGTAGTAGATTGCGTAACGATTAATAGAAGGCATTTACGCTATGAGAATTTGTATGTTGGCTGCAAAGTCCATTGTTTCATGAAAGCTTTTGAAGGATGTTCAGGATGGACAAAGGCATGATTCGGTCGACAAAGCGTTGTGGATTCCTTGGGCGTGCTGAGAGTCCAAGCTCATTGTCCCAAAAACGTGATGGTGGTATCCGCATTCTTGGTGACGAAAATGAAGACTTTCAAGGACACACTGTGCCCGGATTGAAATGTGATCATGTTGAGAAAATGCAGTCAACGTCAAGAAAGATGGAGGCACGGAGACTTTTTGAGGCCGACACGGTGTCAAGGAAAATTGATAAAAGCTAACGGAAAGATCCAGCGTTGGCGAGCGTGACTAACAGAAGGAGATGTCAGAAATGTCTGATGAATGCCGAATTGATGGATATATGTGTATCGAAGGCTGGGAATGACTTGGTGTTGAAGAAGGTCGGGTAGGGGAGACCCATTTCCCCATGTAGTTCGTAAGGCGGTGAACGGCGGCATAACGGCCGCTAGCTTCAGCAACAGGCCAACCTTCCCTGACGCAACACCAACCATCCACGAATCCACATTGCAACTCGGCCGCCTCTGTTGCACGACTGCCCGCGTCGCAAATCGTGCCAACGTTGCCCAGATCAACGAAGACTCGAGCGGCAAAGCACAAAGATGGTAATCGGATCTCAAGAACCATCCCCTCCAACTTGATTAGGATGAAGTTAATAGCTGTGAACTACAGACTGCGCTCTTCAACTTCCAATCGCTCCTCCTCGTCATTCTCCTCCTCGTGTGTACGAGCACCTACCTGCATGCCGTGGCGCCTGGTCTGCTAGATCGCAACAAAGATGGGTACGGAAACCCTTGCCGACTCTCCCCCACGTCTTTCCCGACGCATTGATGGTCAAAGTCCGCAAAGGCCCGTCATATTCCAATTGACATATTGTTGGAGACTCTCCGACACCACCTGCCCAGGGAGATTTTCGATGGTGCCTTGCGCGGAATACAGAGACGACGGTCAACGAAGCAAGCGCTAACAAGCGACAGCGTGTTCGGAATCTTTTGGAAATTCGCACGAGTAGGCGAGCGGCTGAGCCCATATGTCAGCATATGCTGCTTCGTGATGGCCGTAAGTCGACCCCATCACTTGACAAATCGAACCCTGACACGGCGCGAAACAGGCCTCGCTCTTCATGGGCGCATAAGGGACCAGCTTCCTCGATATTAAGGCGTTGGAACAAGTTGAGCATCGATACGGCGCGAGGCGTTTGGCTCGAATGGGATATGGCGTTTCAGGGATTTGGGTCGTGTGTATGGACAAGCTATGTTTTCGGGAGGGAGAAGTCTGGCCTCACCGTTCGTCTTATTACAAGGAGTTCGGACTGACGGCGAGCAGGGAAAGCCAGAATGCCGTAGAGACCGATATTTGTAAGCGGGAATCTAATGTTGCGCGACCACGTCCAAAACCTCAACAGCTGCATCGCACGTTCACGAAAGCTATCCCGCGCCGAGCGGCCCGAAGCTCCCTCTCCAGCGCCTCGAAACCAGTCGTACTTGAACACTTGCAGAGCCAAACTCCCTGGACCGCTTGCACGCACTCGACCAAACTCACGCCAACCTGGTCCATACCTGTCTGCCCAAGGCTGGTGGTGGGCACATAATCCACCACGCCAGAAGAACGACGACAGGACGGCCCAAACCACGCTCCCGAATCCCGCATATTCAACCATACCTACCACCCACCGGCCTACAATCCCCCATTTCCTCTAATCCCTCCCCCTCCAGCCGCACGTTGCCTCCGTCCGTCCGTCTGTATATCCATCTCCCAAGCCACCTCAACCACGCAGTCACGCACGCACGCACGCACGCACCCTCGATCAGTGAGCATCAGGCCGGTCCCACATCTCTCTCTCTCAGCAGCGTGTCACACATCAATTATCTCCCGACAAAAGAGTCAAGAGATATACTCCAAACAGTAAAAAAGTAAAAATTTTTTTTTTTTTTAAAAAAAAAAAATGCCTACAGCTACAGCTACGGCTCCGCTATGAGTAATGGTCCGACAAAAAGGTAATCCACAGCGAACGAAAAAGGGGAGAGGAGGAAAGGTTACAATACAGCAGCGAAAAGAGAAGACGCTAAGGGAAGAAGGAATAAGAGAAGTTGAGCTGTGGCAAAGGGAGGTACCTAGGCAGCCGTGCATCGCATCGTTGGTTTGTCTGTCTGTCTGTCTGCGCGCCCGCCCGTCCCGATTCCTGTTCAATCCAATACAGACAGGTGGGGATGATCTGTCGTCCGTCGTCCGTGTCTTCGTCGTCGTTCGTTGGTTTATTGGTGTTGATGATGTGAAGTGAGGAGGTGAGATGGCTGAGATGGTAGAGATATGTAGCTCGCGCAAGTTTCTTTCGTCTTGTTTCATCCCCTCTTCTTCTTGCTTCTTGTCTTAAGTGTATTGGATGGTGGTTGGTTGCATGGTTGCATGATTGTATACCGCCGCCGCATACGCGCAGACTAAACCGCTGCACCACCACAAAGGAACAAAAGAACCCTCCAGTCCCATCCATCCCTTATCCAAAAAGCGAGCAAGAAACGCGTACGTGAAGTGTACAGAGTGACCCGCTCACTACTTCATCTCATTCTCCCCATTCTTCAATCCAGCATATCACTTGTTGCTACCGCCCACACCGGCGGCGCCCTTGGCATCACACAGTGCCTCATCGCTGCTCTTGTGCCTCGCATCGCGCTCAACGTCGCTTGCATCCTCGACCACAACATCATCAACGCCAAAGTCGGTCATGTCGCGCATGGCGACGACGCTACCGCCGTCGTCTTCGTCGTCGTCGTCTTCCTCGTGGTCCGTGACCAGGCCGGGCGCCGAGTCGAGCGTGTGCGGCGACATTTCCATCGACGGCGATTCAAGCGCTCCGCCGCGTTCCGAGCTGGCTGATGATGAGGTGGCTGAGGGCCGTTGCTGCTGCGTCAGGGTGCCATTGCTGCCGCCGCGCAGCGTCCCTGCAGGAGGAACGACTTGCCGGTTTGGAGCGAGGGATGCGGGAGCCATGCCGCCTCGTGCGGGCTGCCGGCTGAGTGGTAGCCCTCGTTGTAGCTGAGAATCGCCCTTTTGAGTTGGCTTGGGAGTGTTTTGAACCGACAGTGTTGGTTCCGTTTCGTCGTCATCCTCTGTGTCATCAGGTAGCTCGACCTTGGTCCGAGCAAAGTCAACGAGCTGATTGAGATCTACCGAGGCACCAGAATTTTGTAGTAGTGCAGAGAGGTTTGGGGTTTGTGGGGACGGGACGAATGAAGAATCCTTGCGGACGGGCTTCGGGGTGTTCTCCTCCTTTTTAAACGGACGAGGCGGAAGGGGCTTGGATTTTGGCGGGTTGGATTTTATGAGGGGATGGACAAAGGGACCATTTGTATGGGTAGAGGCGGCAGAAGTTTGAGGAGTGGATTCATTCGATACCACGACACCAAGCTCATTGACGTCGACGAGGACACCGCACTCGACGGCAGCCTGGTCATGGCTCTCAAATTTTTGGTTGTGCTTGATGCGGCAGTGATTGAGAAAGCCCTGGGTGTTGGAAAAGTTGCTGTGCCTGCAGTCGGGATGATGGCAAAACAAACGAACCCACTTGCCATCTGTTGAGCGCCTGTGCAGCAAGGGATCGATCTTGGGCGCAGAAGGGTCGCCAAGGGCTTGGAGCTTGGAGCCTGCAGAAGCACGTGACGAGCGAGACTTGCTCGCCGGGGGCAGCTCGGCTTGACTTGCCCTGGTGGCACGGCCCTCGGCAACAGCAGCGCCAGTCCGGCTGCCGGCGCTCAAGCTTGCCGCAGGAACAGAGTCGAACTTGGGATCCGGGATAAGCCACTTGGCGTAGTGGCGAGTATACGGGCCGTCCGCAACGCCCCATGGAGCTGGCTGCTCTGGCGTAGTGAAGCCCTGTCGCGGCTGGAGGGCCGGGCCCACTCCTTGGCCGAGGTCTGTGGATAGCGCGTCCGTTCCTGGATAGGGAATCAGTCGGCACCGGCGGATCTGCTCGAGCGCTATTTGGCACTTGGCAAGTTCGTGGTCGATAAGGCGCAGCTCGTTGTGCTTGAGGAGGATTTCGTGGTCAAAGTGCGTCTCGATGATTTGCTGCAGCGGAGAATATGCTGTTGTCGGGTCGGCCATGTCGCACGGCGCGTTTTCCATGCTGGGTTGTTGTTGTTGCGGCGCAGATTCTGGCACAGGTGCCGTATTTGCGCCAGCGTCCAACTCCTCAGCTCTGCGCAACGGGGCGTCGCTACCATTGATGGTCTTGACATGTGGCACAGAGGGAGCGACCAAGTGCGCAGGCGTCAGACTCGTAGGCGCATCCGCGGCGGGACATTCTGGCCTTCCAATCTCTACGACCGGAGGACGCACATCCGAGTACTTCCACTTTTTGGCAAAGGGAGATCCAGGGCTGGGCTCCGGGCTGTTGGTGCGCTTGCGCTTGAGTTTGCTTAGCAGCGGAATGTCGACGACGGGGCGCTGCTTTGAGAACTGGGCCTTGTCCATGACGGGATTCTCTGTGCTCCATGGCAAACGAAACATGGACTGCATGACGAAAGAAGAGACGACGACGCAGCGGTCATCTGAGGTGGTGGTGGTGGTGGTGGTTTGGCGCGGTTGCTGCGATGCTGGTCTGCGCGACGCGACGTTTGGGCGCGAGCTGGCAATGTCTCGGCAACGGGCGGATTGCGACAAGGTGTGGACGAGGGGGCGGATGATCAATAGGGGAGCTCAGATATTAAAGGTGGGAGGCTGGTGGTGATCGGCCAGCGAGCGGAGAGCAGAATAGGGCCGGTTGATGAGCGCTGGGAAGGGGTGAAGCCAACACGGTATGCAGGTGGACGACAACACCAAGAGAATGGCGAGGTCGGCGGCGGGAAGGCGGCAAGGCGAGAGGCGAAGACGAGAGAAGGGCGCAGGCGGCAAGGTCGGTTGGGTCGGGGTCGGGTTCGGGTTTGGTGCAGAGGTGGCGAAGATTGTTGCAGAGTTGCGACTTGATTGCAAAGAAGAGGGTTGGTGTGAAAGTGAATGTGAATGTGAGCGAGCGATGGACGGGACTGGGACTGGGACTGGGACTGGGACTGAGACTGAGACCGAGACTGAGACTGAGACTGGGAGCTGACGAGCTCAGCGGTCGGCGGGCGCCTTTCTGGGCTGGGCTGGGCTGGTTCCTTGGCTGCAGCGCAGCTGTTTGGGCCGGCCGGGGATGCCAGCGGGCGTCCTGACGCAACTCACTCGCTCCCGTCGTCAGAACCAAACGCGCATTCTTGGCCGCTGACATGCTGTCTAGGTAAGTTAAGGATACCTCCAGTCCTCCAATCCTCCAGTCCTCCAGTCCTCCAGTCCTCCAGTCCTCCAGTCCATTAGGTACCCTTCTGGAAACGGATTTCCTTTCCTTTCCTTTCCTTTCCTTTCCCCTCCCTTCCCTTCCCTTCCCCGATCCTCCATCTCTTCGTCCATGATTCCTCCACGACGCTGACTCGTTGCTCTACCGATTGCGCTGCGGCCTGCCATTCGCTGTTTCAGCGCTCGCCCTGCTGCTCGTCTCACTATCTATCCGTATGTATGTATGTATGTATGTGTGTATGTATGTATGTGTATATGTGTGTATGTATGTATGTTAGTATTTGTTGATGTGATTCTCCATTCTTCAGGAGTTCCAGCGCTTCCGATCCATCCCGCCCCGCAACCAAGAGCCCGCCATGTCATAATTGTGGAGTCCAACATTGGAGACTGCAACCATCACGAAACCCAAATCCACCCACGCGCGACCCGTCTCGTCGCACTTGATGCTGCTGCTGCTGCTGCTGCTGCCGCCCGTCGTCTATATTACCCTGCGTCCCTGTCAAATCGTCTCCAGCCGTGTTTGCGACCGTTTGTTTTCTAACCCCGACCCGGCGATCGCTCTCCACCACCACCACCACCACCACCACCGCTTTCCACCTCAAAGCGCACAGCCCTCTCGTCGTCGCGATCCTCGCCCCTCCCAGCCTGCGTCAGTCGCCCACCCACCGCCTGTTGGTGTTGTGCTGTCCCCGCATGATAAAGTATAACGAACAGCAAGCCCCGCGGAGAGCAGCCCGTCGCATCAAGATGGCGAGAGCAATAAGCAAACAAGTGGGCAAGCAGCGGTTTGCCTTTTTGTCACCACCGAGTTTCCACCTTGTTGTCAGTCAGGCAAGGTCCGGCGCCCATTGTTTCTCTCGCAAGTCACAAGTCGCGCCATCCATGTCATGGCTCCCCGTCCTTGCTGGGAGATCGCCCCGACGTGCATTTTTGGCCGCCCGCGCCATCTTGTCCCGCTGTATGTCGTGTCGCACTGCCGAACCTCTCCTGCAGCCGCTGCACAAGCCGCCGCCGTTCTACGTGTCGCACAATCTCAGGGCCCGCGGCAACACGACCACAAACATGTCTACTGTCGTCGTCGTTTTGCCCCTCTCTCGTCAAGAATGCGGCGCGGCGCGGCGCGCCACGGCGTGGCGTGCCGCCCGGTCATCGCCAACCATGGACGATGGTGACGACTATTTTATTTGCTTCTCCTGGCCCTATCATCTGGCTGCCCAATCGTTTGGCTGCTTCGTACGTGCCTTGCTTGCGCGTGTCCGTGCTTGCCGGGGATGGATGAATTATGGGCGATAGATGGATGCAAGCTTCACGGTGGTCTCAACGCCTTGACGAATTGCACGACCTGTTCAACACCATCGCTCTACTCAAATTTACATCTTCATGCGATACCCTCTTCTCCCCCACGTCTCCCTGCCCAGGTCTCGCCTCACCTTTACCCAACCCCTTCCTTTCCCTTCCCTTCCAAAGCGCCCAATCCCTCGCTGAAACAAGTATTTTAGGTTTGCGCGGCCCGGCGCCAAGGACCCAGCATGCCAGCCCAGCCACTACCGCGCACCCTCTTTCTCTCTCTCAAACAGGGCCGCAGCACCCACGAGCGAGCCAGCGAGTCTTGCACCCGAAAACTCAAAACAGGGCAACCCAACGCCGTCACGCCGCTGCCGCAATCCACGAAACATGGCGCAGATGGGGAAACGTGAATATGGGAGACGGCGAAGGACCCTTACGTTTCGTTCCTTGTCCATCCCGAACTCTGGACTATCCGTGAGTGTAGCGAATAGTGTAGACAGCACCGAGAACCGTCTACCTGCCTACCTGCCTACCTACCTACCTACCTACCTACCTACCGACTCATGTTTTCTCTAATCTTCCCGCATTGTCCGTCATTCCGTGCTTCTCTGCTCCTTTCCCCCCAGGAAAGGAACAATCCCAGCCAGTCGGCCATCCCAGCACCCGTCCCCCTGGCGGCCCGAACATGTGCCATTTTTAGGTTACGTGTAGGTTAGGTTGCGGCGCGGGACGGAGGGAGGGGGAGGCAGGTTGCGCGTGGAAAAGAACGTGCAGTGTTTAGATAGCGGATACAATTGCTGGGTGGTGAAGATGGTTGTTGTAGTTAATTTTTTGCCAATATGTTGATGGTGTTTTGGGTAGAAACGCTACTCTACTGCTCTACGCTACTCTACTTTACTCCGCCTGAGATGCCTACCTACCCATCACCCTCCCCTTAATCCGCGGCGCGTCGTCGCCAGCGTCGAAAAGCGTCTACAAAGCCCTCATCATCGCTCGCTCCACTGGCCTCCTTTCCCTGTCCCTTTCCCTTCTCTCCTGCTGCTCCCCAGCTCCCCGTCTCCCCGCTGCTCAGTTCAACCAGCGGCACCATGCTCGGCCGACCATGGGCGCATTGGAATGGGAAAACGCACTCAGCGAGCTGGCGGACGAGGTCTTCGCACTCGGCGCGCGCGAGGACGTCGTTGAACATGACGGCGCTGCGGCAGGCGCGCGAGTTGAGCAGCGAGAGGATGCCGGGCGGGCAAGTTGATGTGCGCGCGAGCCAGAGGGGGGGATGAGAAGCTGTATCGTTAGGGGCGTCGTGACGCTGATGAGGATGCTGTTCTGCGGCTTGCGTGTCGTTGTCTTTGCCCTTCGCGCGCCCATCCCCATCAGCTACCCTCCACACCTCTTCCCGCAGTACCTCGAGTAGCAGCTCTGGCCGCTCGATGCAGCGCTCGCGTATCCCCGGCGGCAGCTTGTCCACGCATAAGACGTCGCGATCTTTGCCCTTGCGCCCGCCTTTGCCTACCGCGTACACGACGCCCCATGCGGCGAAGCGCGGCGCCAGGTCCTCGAGCAGCGACGCCTCGCGCGGATGACGCAGTTCAAAGAAGAGCGGCGAGGGGAGCGGTGGCGGAGATGTCGAGGCGGGGTCGCAGAGATGCGTGAGGAGCGATTCGAGATGCACACGTTCTGAGGCGGCGTGTTGGTCTATCAGCACGACGAGAGGTTTGCCGGGGCTTGCGTCTGGGGTGGTTGTACCGTCCATGACGGCGAGGATGAATTTTCGGTCCACCTGCGATACGACGCGCGCGCTCTTGAGCGCTGTTTTTGAGAGCTTGTTTTCTCCAACTGCGGCTTCTTTAAATGCCGCCTTGATTGCCTCCTGTGAGCAGTGCTCGCCCAGTCCGCCGTGTAGTAGATTTGCAGACTCGGCGGAGAGGTTGGGGCTTGAGAAGATGGCGCGCGGGATGGCTTCCGAGGTCGAGGGTTGCGGACGGAAGACGGGGTTTGAATGGGTGGAAAGAAAACCGATAAGCCAGGAATCTTTGCTAGTGTCTGAGGTTGATATGGTGGAAGGCCTGTCGAGACTTAGGGATTTGCGAAAGGAGGTGGATATGCTTGCGGGCGTTCTCGTAGTGGTATTTTGATGGTGGCTTTGCTGCATGACAGTCCCTGTTCTCGAATTGATTGTAAAAGTCTCTTTGCTGGTAGGATCCATCCATGTTGTAGTGCCATCTTTTGACCCGTCTTGTGGTGTTTTGAGTGCTTCATCATGCACTTCTGCTTGGACAGGCCTCGGCCCAAGAGCTCCTGGAAGAAGTGATTCCGTCTCGAAAAAGGACGAGTTTCCTGTGCTCGGCGCAGAAGTTTGGCCCGCTGGCTTCTCCGGGTTCCACAGAGTGTCATAGAAGGATGATTTCCCGCTCCTGATCTTGCTCAATTCTGTAAAGTGTGATGTATCTGCTCCAGCGTTTCTACGTTTCTCGTTGACTGACTTGGCCACTTGGGCGTCTCCAACGTCTCCGACCTGATTCGGGACTGGAGAGTGAGAGGCACTGCTTGACGCCGATGTAGGCTTACTCTCGGTCCGTCTTTTTCTCTTGGTGGGCCGAAAGTGATGGGCCAAGAGCCACTCGGTAATCATGGCCCTCAAAACATCCAGAATAGATTGGAGCTTGGCTTCTGATTCCAATACATCTTCTCGGGCTCTCTCAGCCAAACTGATTCGCAGACAAAACATGGGCCATCTGTCAATACCCTTTTTACCTCCTTGCAACTGCCTACGGGTCGGTCCATCCTTTTTGTATCTCTTGTCATTTAAACGACGCTCCTTTTCCCTCTCGTCAAGTTCCGGCTCGTCTTCGTTGACTCCAAAACTTGAATTGTTGAAAAGGCGATTGATTTCGTCAAACAGCTCATTATGGCCATCCTCGACATGGATTGGGTGGATTCCTAGGGAGATGAATTGTACAGATTTACTCGGGGCGGGCTCGAGGGATATTGCACCCTTGACAGAGATGGACTTTGTTGACGCAGACGCCGGAACCCACGAGCTCCATTCGTCTGGCGTAATGTACAAGGTTTGTGAAAGTATGGACAGGAGTGGACGAAGTTGGGCATTGACTTTTGCATTGGATACGTCGTTTTGGCGATGTGCATTAACGCGCAAGCTTCTCGTTTCATCGCGAACGACGAGGGTTATGGGTTGTTGCCAGGCGAGCAACAATGCCGTGAGGGACTTTTTCAAGCTCTCCCATTGCTTCTCATCTTCAGCACGGTCTTCAAGCATGGCACGCTGCTTTACTCGCACCGGCATATTTCCAAACAAATCCCTCATTATTACTCGCGTGCCATGTTCGCCGAGGCCATTTTGGGCAGGAGTTTGCCTCGAAATGACTTGTGATCGATGCAGGGTGATGGAATTGTGCGACCTGTGGAGGCGGTGGCGAGACGTGATGGTGAGGATGGAGAGGGCCCCGACAGAGGCGACAAAGGTTCCGTAGCGTCCATAGACGGCAAAGGGACACTCATGTTTCGAAGTATCTGCGACGAGTCAGAAGCATATCGCAAAGAACGGGCGAGACTTGCAATATGCCTTCCCAAGGCCTCCATCTAGGGCGAACTCTGCAGGAGCAATTCCTGATCCATCGTCCCGAACGGTGCAGCCGCCTCGTCGCGCGTCGACGGTGATTTCAATCTTGTTGGCGCCGGCATCGAGCGAGTTTTGGACCAGTCCCAAGACGACGTGGGCGAGAGTGGTGATGGCGGTCGACGACTTGATTTGCGCAACGACGGCGGGCGGCAGTGGCTCGATGGGCTTCACATTGTCGGAGAGATTCATGAGAGAGACGGGAGTGTATGTAGGTTGTGGCGTCGGCGTTGGCCTTCACATGCAAGCTTCGCACGGAGCATCCTATGGAGATCAGACTTGAGACCCCCGGGCTTCTGCATGCGGACGATCCACCGAGCGCTACCTACCCAACACCACAAGTGCCATCTCCAGTCGACATTTACCTCTTGACCCCCTCCCTCGACCTGACCACCCACCCCCATTCTTTGACCCTATCGCCACCCTCGACACGACACCTGGCCGCCAAGCAATGGCTACCGCCGAGCCAGCCCCCAGCCCGCAAGGTAAGCCCTAAGTCGGGCTCAACGGTTTGCGCAGCCCACGACGCCCTCCTCTCTAATGCTGCGGCTTCTCCTGCGTCTGCGCTCGCTGACCCGTCATGAAAGACCGTCACTCCCGTCGCCGTCCCTTTGCGGCATGGATCAAAAAGGTCGCCAACCTCAAGAGCTCCGCGCACGCCCCAGCCCTCTCCAAGCCCAAGAAGGCCTCCCACGTCAAAAACAACCCTTACCCTGAGTCCGGCCATTTCCACCGACCTGCTCCCGCCGCCAGCGCAAACGGTCACCTCTCCTTCTCCGAGCCCGTCTCCTATCGCGAGGGCTACGACTCGGACGTGACAACCGACGACGCCCGCGACCGCCCCGCAAAGTCGGCCGCGCCCACGGTTGCGACCAACAACGACACCGTCTATTCCGAGGCCGGCCACAGCAAGGCAGAGACGAGCAACACTCGAGGCGGCGCCGTCAGCTCTCACGATGGCGGAGGAAATAGCACCTTCTCCTCGCCCAACCATTCCGAGCGCTCCCTGACAACCACCCTGACGACGATTCAATCCACGACGCCCTCGGGCCTGTTGAACAGCCACCAGGTCACGGCCAACAACCAAAACTTGCATCCTCAAGTGCAATTCTCCCACCAGTACCCCGTCTCGCCCGCCTCCGCCGTCCCCGCCCACCTCCAGCCGCATCCCCACACCTACCAGGCCGCGACCGCCGGCAACATCCTCTCCGACAATGCCTCAATCATGACGCTAGCCTCGTCCTCCAAGCGCCGCCGGCGCAACTCGCTCGACACCAATGCCTCTGTGCGCGCGCTCGCCCCCTCGTCTGTCTGGGGCGGCAGCCGAGAGTCGCTCCCGCTCAGCGTCCTCAGTGGCAACGTCGATACCGCTTCGACCACGGCCGCCACGGCCAGCGGCATCTACCAGTCGCAGAACCGGCCCGGGGTCGGCGGCGTCGCCAGCGCCGAGCGCGCGAGCGTCTACTCGTCCTCGGGCGTCACGGCTCCCGCCCTCCCCTCGGAGCGCAACAGCTACTACGCCGCCAAGCACGGCGCAGACACGGGCAGCGTGCGCAGCGGCCTCTTCGGCCACGGCCGGACGGACAGCTTGTCTGGCGCCGCCAACAATAATTCCACTGGCAGCCCCTTGGCCAGTCCCGTCCACACCGCCACTCCCGGGCCTCCTGGCCTCCTCGGAAGCAGACGCAGTAGCAACCGCAGAGACGATGATATCAAGGACGACCCCGAGGAGCGCGACGAGGGCGACCCGGACTGTGCGCGCGATGATGTCAAGCACGGCGCTATGGTCAACGGCGACGACGCCAAGCCCGACGGCGCGTCCTCTAGCCCCGATGCCACTCCCGCTGCCACGGACTCGCCAGAGAGGGACGACCAAGGGTCGGGCGACAAGCAGGTCTAGAGCTTTTGCTCCAATATCATGACGACAACCGGCGCGGCGGGCGTTCCTTCACTTGCATACCTCTTTTCCCTTTCTTGGTGACGTTTCCTAAATTGGACCCAGTCTGGCACAGCGGCGTTTGGTGGGATTCATTGTTTCACAAATTGGGACGGAAACGAATGTGCGCAGGGGAGCGTGTCGCTAATGGCTGTTCAGCTAGCCCGCCAGCCAGCCGCCCGAGCCGTGCTGTAGCGGCTTGCAGCTGTTGGTCATGGTAATAATTCTCATATCAGCGTGCAGCAGACGTCCCACTCTTCCTTTACTTTTGGCTTTGTTGTTCTTTCTGGCGGGACGAGCTGAGCTGAGATGAGCTGAGGCAGCGGTGCGCAGACTGTTGCATCTTGTCTGGCTTGGAGAGCTCGAGCTGGAGTGAATGAACGAACGGCGGCGGCGGCGGCGGCGGGATGAGCCCAGTCGACGTGATACCTACGTACCTTACCTTACCTTATACCCACGAACTTATTCCTTCTCTATTGCATTTGGGATCTTGGCGCAATGCCACATGCTTCGGCTTTTCTTGCTTTTCTTTCCTATCGGCCGTGTTTCGTGGATGTTTTGTGTTTGTTTGTCTGGCCCGCGGGCTTGTGGGGGAGCTGAGGTGTGAGAAAATGGTACTTCTGCTTCTGGTATGGATGTAGGCGTACTGGGAGCATCTGGCTCCAAAGTCCGCAGGTAAGAGGTGGTAATGTGGAGCATTCGACAGCGGGACGCAGCCTCTTCAGCATGTCCGTCTTCTTTCGAGTCTGATGAGGATTGTCCACTGGGCAGCATTGTTTAACCGTAGACTTGGCAGGGGTTGTCTACCGCCCAAGCTGCGTCCTAGGGGCTGTTGTTCGCGATCTCAGTAACGGCTACGGAGCATTCATTGCGCACTGCCGCTGTGCTCAAGGAGCTGTAATTCATTCCTACAGCCACGCAAAGGGAGCATTCACCGGCCACTGCAGCTGCGTATGGGGAGCAATCATCGAGAAGTCACGGCATGAGAGTCACGATGCAATGATCACAAAATGGGGGCAGGGTATATTCATTGTGAATTTGAGTATTATACGTGCGTCTTCTTCATGCTCTTTTGCCCAAGTCTTCTGCTGATTCGCTTCTACGAATGTAAGAGGGTGCAGGTCTCGGTCCTGCGTGTGAGCTTATCAGAAGAGGTGCGCAATTTTTGGAGTCAGAGCGCGTCACGCCCAGAGGCAAGCGGGCGCCGTGCCGGGCAGGAGCGCCCAAACAGGCAGCCTCAGGCGCAAATTCGTTGCATAGGTCGACAGGACCGTCAGCTGTGGAGACGGGGAGGCTTCAAGCGCGCTGTCGTTGAGGATTCTGGACGCCTACATCTTCCATCAAGAGGCACAGAGCAGAGGCACAAGGCTACCAAAAACATTTGCAATATACGACCCATCACCATGTATTCAGAAAAGAGACCTCCAGGGAGCGGTCGTCTGCCATCACAGACACGACTTGGGAGTAGTCATACACTATCGCGATTGCGCTATGGGAGCTGTTATCCATTCTTGTCGCTGGAACAGTGGAGTGCCGTTTCTTTGAACACCACTATACCATGGCCGCTTTCATCCTTTAGGGATATCGTTTGCTATTGAGGATCTTTCCGCAAAAGAAATCCATGTGGGCTTACTACCTTTGCATTTCAATACTGCACTCGAGACCCATTCTTTCAACTGATTCATCCCGGATACTGAAGATATTGTACATCACTGAAACGGTGTCCAACGGCAGATCTGCCCTCAACGTTGCCCAGTGTCCATTCCGACGGCTGAGGTGGGAAAGAAGCATTTCGTGAGCTTCTTACCAAGCATAATGGTACCTCTCAGCCTCCGAGATAGTGTTGGCATCTCCAACACGATAATCGTCCAGCTCCGGCATTGGCATTGGAATCGGCGGTTTCAGCCTTGGGACAATCTCTCCCTGCTCCTCCTCCTCCTCCTCCTCCTCCTCCTCCTCCTCTTCGTCGTCGTCTTCCTCGAACTCCTCGCTACCCTGGACCGCACTGCCGTACCCGTAATCATCGTCCCAGTCCTCGCTGTTGGACTCGTCGCTTCCCCAGATGCTGAAGGACTTGATTTCAGGAAGCTCTTCATCCTCACTTTCTTCAACTTCTTCGTCCTCGTCCATGGCGTCATCGGCATCGTCCTCTCTATCCTCACCGTCGACAGTGTCGCCCTCGCTGTCGCCATCATCCATACCGCCGTCGCCGCCGTCCTCTGTCTTCTCATCTCCTTTGTCCTCGTCCATAGCGCTTCCGGCATCTTCTTCCTCCTTCAGGCTATCATTGTCCGGCTTCGGAAGTGCCCAGCAGTGAGCCTTTTCGTCGCCCAAGTGTTCGTGGTAACGCTCGCAATACGCCTCGCGCTCTTTCGTGACGCACTCAAGAAATCCTGGACCGTCACGAACCTCGTCTCCCTTGCTCTCATTCCTGATAGGAATATGCCAATTCTCCTCGAGCTCAGTTGCGCAAGCTTCCTCACGCTTAGATTGGATCGCGTTCGGCAAGCAGTAATGGAACAAGCCCGAGAGAAACCAGGCGACCGGATCATAATCGTAAGCTCCTAGCGCCTCCATTGCACGTTGACACACCAGGAGAGAGGGCATGAGGCTACCGGTGGGATCGCCCTCTTTTCCAACCTTGCGCCTCTCGACGATTTCGAACAAGCAGTCGAAGGTGTCGTTGCGAAAGTCGCGGATATGGTAGCGACGACCAAAGATGTAGGCCTCAAGAAACTTGGCCTCGGGCTGGCGATAGTAGAAAGACGCGTTGGACTCAGACTCGTCGGTGTCAGCAGGAGCCGGTGTGTCCAAGAGCGGTTCCGTGGCAGGCAGCTTCGCGGAATAAGCCCAGTCGAGGAAGATGGCGAAAATTTGAGGCTGAACGTCGCACAGTGCGATTGAAGAAACAGCGACGTTGTTCAGTGGACTGTCAAAAGCCAACTTGGGCACAGTGCCATTTTGGATATGGGTCTGCATGATTTCTTGCAGCCCCAAGATGCTGTCATCGACGAGGGCGCGCAGCTTCGGCGACCAGAAGCGCAAGATGTCTGGGTGACACATGATCATTTTGTTGGCGTGGCGCGGAAAGACGACCGCGACGAGCTTGTTGGCTCTCAAGAGGCCGTTTCTGGGACTTGTCAGCGTTTGTTTTTGGGATCGCGACAGCTTGAGCGCTTACCTGAATGACGGAGCATTCTGACGCGAGGTTTTGAGAGGCTCTCGGTCAAAGCCCTTTTGGGAGAAGCCGCGAATGGAAGCGCTCATGGCTGGGCCTTGCGGCGGCATGATGACGGGCGTTTGTGTTGATTGTAGCACTGTCAGTTGAGCGGCGCGGCAGGAACTGTTGGTTGAGGCGTGAAAACACGACGGGGAGGAAAAGTAACGACGGGGAGGAAAAGTAGCGACGGCAAAGGCTGACCAAGTTGGTTGGGGGGTGGTTGGCAAACAGCCGTAGGAAAGTTCTCGGCCTTTGTGGGCGGTCGCCGCGCGACCAGACTGCTTTGCGCCCATTCACTTCGCTGTTCTCGGCGCAATAAATGGCATGCGACAATCAACCATGCGCAATCCTGGCCTAAATTGCTTCATGTTCCCCCAACAGGTTGTCAGAAATTCAGGGCCTACGGTACAAAGCAGTATGTTTGAAGATCCGGGGGCAAGCTCTTAGCACTAACATTGAGCCTAGAGACAGCGGAATCGCAGCGTACACACTCACAACACCTAGAAACATCCAACTAGAACACAATTTGACCACTGCCCACGCCTTTCAGCGACGAATTAAGCGTCTAGTTTCGGTGAACCCTCTCCTGCATGACCACGAGTCCGACCTCCGACCACTGCTCCCAAAAAAGTCCATGGAACAAGGGCAGAAGGACCCAGTCATACCGGGGCCGTCAAACCAATCATCGAAGTTAGACCACGGCCACTCAAAGTCGTGATCGAATCTGTCGCAACAAGACTCAGGTCGTGCGTCGAGCCTATCTGCAACCCTTTGACACAAAGACTCGATTCGCTCCATTGTATCGAGCAAACGCGCATGTGGAGCTTCGCTGGGGCCCTCTCTGCTTGGCTGTTCGGGAGCTGGACCTCCATTTGCGGTTTCGCGTACTACTGTGCCTGGATTGGCTTGTTCGGCCTGGGCTTCTCCTCCCGATGGAGCGGGTTCGGTGCCCCTGTCCTCTCCGGAAGGCGGTTCGTCGTTGTTTGGCGCTGGATGGCGCCCGCCTGTGTCTGGGTCCTCACCATGTCGACAAGACCGGTAGGCATATTTGCGGTGGCAGTAGTATTCATCACGACCGGACCGATGGCGGTGAAAATGCTCGCTCATGTGTTGGGTATTTCCTCCATCTCTGGGAAAAGATCAGCTATTTGATCAGACGGTGGTTGTTCTTCAAAACTGACCGCTTGTGGAATGTGCGGGAGTACATTGCCTTCTGATGCCTTCTTCCATGGCAGGGGGATGACATGATTGCCAGCTAAGGGAGGGATTTGAGGAAATGCGAGGCACTCACTGGAACTCCAGTATCAAGCGTTTTAAGGCTTCTACAAGTATAAAGACGGCATCAAACAGCTAACAGCGTTTGCGGATTGGCCAAATCAGAAGACGTTGCTTGACGCGCGCTCATAACATCCAACAAATGTGAATAGCTACTCAGCCAACGCCTTGCATTCCCCTGGTCGGAGAAAATACAACATGAATATAACGAAGACACGGCCAACAAAATTATGGACAAAGAGTTGGAAGATAAGAGTGATGGAGGTCCCCCTCCAGTGGGGAGAGACTTAGACAGTAGCTAGTCCTTATATAGTTAGAGCACGGACCGAGTAGTCAACACCTCTCTCGGTTGCGCGCACAACCTAGACAATACAACTAATTTGCTCTCGTTGTTTTGTGCTCTTCAAAGAGCGCTTATCACGAGAAGCCCTGGCCCAGACAGGGAGCATTCATTAGCTTCGACGCAAATACGCAAAAAGAGCATCAGAGCTTCCCACCTTTTCGAGAAACCCGAGGAGCGTTCGATTCATCCTCCACCTGGGAGAAACCCAACTTTTTTGGTCACAGCGCTGGAGGCAGACATTTGACTCGGAAGGCAAGCGCGAGCGATGAATGACTCCTTTCCTCAGGGAATGGTGTCTCCAAGGCACTGACTTGTTCTTTGTTGGTTGCGT
This sequence comes from Phyllosticta citriasiana, assembly GCF_038021145.1. Taxonomy (NCBI): domain Eukaryota; kingdom Fungi; phylum Ascomycota; class Dothideomycetes; order Botryosphaeriales; family Phyllostictaceae; genus Phyllosticta; species Phyllosticta citriasiana. The sequence goes on from NW_027117294.1 coordinate 148,990, forward strand.
GACAGGCGCTGTTGGTTGATGCCGAATCCCAACATCCTTCTCGCAGATGACACTCCAATGTGATGCCAAAACCGCCGCGTGGCCAGCCACTCTGAGACCTTCACCGGTTCGATTTGGTTCCTAGGAAATTCTCAAGGTCTTAACGTTGTTTGTATTTTGAGTAGAAAAAAGCCGAAACTTCATCAGGATCAAGATGCCCAAACTTCAGCTGAACTTCCAAGGAGCATTCCCTGAAGACAAGTACCTTTCCACAGTGCGTGCGGAGAGAGACGACATCTCTAAGGGGCGGTCTTCCGCCGCGTGGCCAAGCCTAGGGAGCAGTCGTCCGCGATCACAGCTATGCTTGGGAGTCTCCCGCCCGTACTTATAGCCAGAACCAGTGATTGTCCTTTCTTCCAACCCGGACTGTGCTTCTGATCAAACTTTTGAGCCCGCGCCCTTTCAAATCTTGGGGGTTGTTCTCAGATATTCTTCCCAACCTTCGAATGACCAATCCCAGTAATCACCGTCAGATGATTTTTCCATATCGAAATGCACGTGGTAGTCGCAAGCATTTGCCACCAAAGACCCAGGGTCTTTCACCTGGTTCCTGATTGAAAAATCGCTCTCAATAAAGTCTCGGAAGATCTCAGAATACGCGCGCCAAGTGTCGTCAAACAGACCGGGCAACTCTTCTTTGCATCTGGCCTCTGCCCGAAGATACACGTGGACGGCGAATTTGAAGGCTGGATTCTGGAGTCCAGGCGACTTACAAGCTCTTTGGACCAACGCGGCACCAGGAATCTCGAGGCGGTCCCCGTACAGCTTGCACAGACGTTTCATCAGGAGGTTGCAGAACACCGGCGCACCGAGTCGCCAGCCGAGAAAATATGAGTCGATGGCTTCGATCGTACGCATAGCGGATTCGTTTGACATGCAGCTGGATCCGTGATCGAAGATTGGGAGGCGAAAATCTTTCATCCAGTCGGAGAAGATCCTGAAAGATTCAGGATGGAACTCTTTCAAATCAAGCGCGGGGCTTGGACTCGTTGTGGTCGGAGGAATCCAATACAGGACTGATCTTTCCATGTTGAAACACCAGTACCTCAAGAGGTTCGTGTTGACGTTCTGTCTCACGTCCCTTTTCTGTCCCCCATCCCTTCTGAGTCTCACTGAGGTCACCTGGTCATTGAACCTGATGGAGGTTAGTAGAAATGTGTTAAGCTACCAAGAGCTTATTTCACACCTGGGAGCTGGAGCATTCCGCATCATTTCCGTTGAAAACTCCTGCGATCGCAAGTTCATGATGGCGCAACGCTCTTCTCGCGTGTCTTCGGGCATACTTTCCTGATCGTGGGCAGACATTTCGTGTTGAGAATGAGCGTGGCCACAAAGAAGAAGGCTTCAAAGAATATCACAGGAGCTTCCTTTGCATGTTCTTAAATACCTGGCGGGACGACACCGGACCAGAGACAAGGAAGCGAGGACGCCATTACTGTTCAGACATCGTTTTGCCAACAGCGGGGTTACGAATGAAAGGAAGCCAAGTTTCAGGATAAGTCCACAGGATCCAGTGAAGATTCCAGCCAGCTATTCGGAGATGGAGCGGCAGCTGTTGGTTACGTGTATGATCATCTAGCCTCATGGAGTATTTTTGGTGCTGTCAAGAGCACGAATTTCACGTATTGAGGTTGAGCAGCCTTGCAGAGCGTCTCATCTCGAGGTACACAACACTGTAGTATCAGATACCATGGCCATACTAATCTGCAGTGTACACGCGGCACGTGTAGAGAGGCTTCTCACGAGTTGCCATTGATCCAAAGTGTACCAAGATCAGGAGAAAACGTCAGTTGCATTCCAGGATATTCTAAAATACCGATAGGTGGATCTACGTCTGTGGCCGTATGCTCAAGGCCGACGCTTTCGTCAGGGACGTCTACAACGGAATCTTCGAGATGTACGTGGAACTCGAGAACTTTCGGCCGAATCCGTCGTTCGTTTTGAAAGCGATACAGCACCTCTCGCCAAGCCCAGAAATCATCAACGAGACAATCGATTTATTTGCGTCCATGGATCCGGTGTCTTTCTGGCCGCAGGATCGCGACTGCGTGCCGTCCAGGTACTTTCACGACACGTACCGAAGGCTGGCAAATCGAGACGTCGGAAGTGAGGGAGAGCCTCTTCAGGATGAGGCGGAACAGGCTGTCAGCGAGACAAATCTCGTACTTCGTCCTGCGGGGACAAATAAGCCATGGGGGTTGTGATCTTCAACGCCTCCCTCGTGAGTTGCGCATCTTTGGCAGTTTAGGTTTTGCCACCAAGTTTCATTGCGGCGATATCCTCTTTAAAATTGATGTAGTCTGACGAAAACAAATAAATTGACATCTCTGCTGGTTGTGGGCTTTTGGCTTCTCAAGAGCGTACAAGAGCATACACAAAGACCATTCATTCCAGCCCTGTCAGTCGAGTGAATGCTCCACAGGCATGACCTTACAGCTGCAAGACGACTGAGCCTGAGAAATGCTCAATTCGTCGTGTTGACTTTCTCTCCTATGTTAGCGACTAGATTTTGTTGCAGCAATGAGTCTTGAAGCTGTTGGGGGTCGCCGCGGCCAACCAACCGGATACCCCTGACCAACCACCAAACTTGGTCAGCCAATACAAACGAGGTCAGTCTCACCAAATCCAGCATCTTCAGCCGGATGATAAGGTGCAGATCCATATGCAAAAAGAATCCTTCTCATTAGCTGCCTACTTTTGTGCCCATGTCTCGGACTGCTGTCGGAGGATCTGATAGGAGACAACTGCATTCCAATTTGCTGCCTCTTTCCATGAAGCATCACGATCCGATAAGCCTGGCACCGGCGGAAAACAAAATCTTGCCACCGAGTGACGTGGCTCCAAAGCCACTTCTTGTGTTCGAAATTTGTCCGAGGAGGATTGAATGAGGAGGCTCCGACACCCTGGCTAGTCCATGAGCGCCTCGCGAGGCATGGTGATCATTTTGGTGCGTTTTGGTCTTGGCTCCATTCATCGCTCGTTTCCCAGACCGTTAGATCTTTTTTGATGCATCTGTACTTTCAAATGGCGCCTGTTCAGTCCTTCTGACACTTGGTTCCATACCATGAGCTCCACGATTGATGATGGCGATATTTCTCAATACTTGCATGATTCTCCTGAGATATCATTGTGCATACTATATTAGCAGTCAAAACTCGAGTCCTTCCAAGAGATCTACGCTTCAAATGCAGCGGCTTTAGAGTCCATGCTGCGGCGATCGCGCCTTTTGAACACCGGCAGCCTATTTTCGTAGTACCGGTACTGCAAGATTCGCACTCCGTAGAAAGAGACGGGAAGCCCCAATTCCTTAAGCTTGTGTGGCGTTTTCTCTTTTTGTAACCACTCAGGGCATTTCTGTTCGAAGAATGTCCTATGTAGGTACAAAACGGGGAATTTTTTGTCATCCACGGGTCGAATTCTGACAATTATGTACTGGCTAAAATCGCGACTGACCTCTTGTCAACTTAATTGCTTGTGGTGGCTGAAGTGTTGTTCATCACCTGTCATCCCAATGGGCAACTCTGACGCACGTTCCATTTTCAGAGGGGAAAATAGTTTGCAATTCCCATTTTTCACTCACTGGAACGCGGCCATTTGAGACCGTTTCCCACTGTTCCACGTCCTGCTTGGAAATGAAAACCACCATGGAGAATTTTGCGACCTGAGAGGGGGAGGATAGAAAGTAGAAATCAGAGGGCAGTGCGAGAAGAGAAAATATGCCACTGAGTCGCGCTTTGAAAATAGGTAACCATAAGGCAGCAGCTCCAAGCCCAACCATGCCGAAGTGTGCTATTTGTGACTCACGCTGTCTTGCCGAGGAATGGTTGATTGGATGCTAGATCATGGCTCAGCGCCTGCGAGATGGCGCGCGCTTGCTGTGCCACATGGCTGTGACCGCCCCACGACAAACGACGGTAGTCAAAATCAGACTTGAATCACCTCCCGGTTGCGTCGTAACTTTTCATTTGTTGAAACATTGGGAAAATAGAAGCTTCGCTCAGGGTTTTTCGTTGTAAGATCCACGTTGCTCTACGCTCTTCTGCATTTCTCAAAAGATGCACACCTGTCACTGGTCCTAGCTTGTCATCGAAAGGGTTCTCGGATGATTACCACTGACCTCTGTGCTTATTCTAGCGCTTCCTCGGACATTTTGCCTCTTTATCATGCTGTGCGGCTGCCAGGCTTGACAGATCAAAGACTCACTCAGCTTTTGAGAAGCATCTAGCTTTCTCGCTTTGAAAGAGTGGATAGACCAGAAGCCATCACGCAAGGCTTTGGGATGTTGGAAGTAATCAAGACGATTGTGGGTGTTTCTCGTCATCCTTTGTCCTCGTTTGGCCTTCCTCTGGTGGCAAATCGTTTCAGAAATTCTCCGCGTGGGTATGCGACCGGTTTTTGAATCTGACAAGGCTTCTTGCCGTTCCGCGAGCGACGTAGCAAATCAGGAACCTTAATCTGTCAGCAATTTTGATATGAGTGTATCAAAGCGCACTACTCTCACAGACCTGAGTTGTGCGCGTTGCCCTGGGCATGATGTCGGTTTTTCGGACACCGAAACGGGACGAGGGTTTGCAGCGGCCATAATCAGCAGTATTCTTAACAACCGGATGCCAGAGGTGTGTCGTGCTTGAACCTGAGGCGTAGAGGTTATGTTCGTGACATTACCGTGATATTGTCTTCTACTGGCGCCTTGGCGCCTAGGAGTGTTTGTTTTGCTCCTGTGCGGCCGCGGCGCCCGCCTGTGACCGCCAGCTTTTTTTTTTTTGACTGTGACCTCAAAATTTTGCCTCTTTTCTCAACACCAAAAACCAAACTTTTGGCACACCATTATGCCCAAAGGTGAGACGAGACGATCAGGGGCGGTGGCAGAACGCCCCGCAAACCTTACGATCCCAAGGTTCGTGAAAGCCCTTCCTTTTCCATGACCTTCGAGCTAATTCCGATGACAGTGACGCAATCTGCTGAAGACTTTGCGAGAAGGAGCCAGAGAGGTGAAGCACTACGACTCGCATTGTGGCGGATTTTGATGGTGAAGAGAGTGGTGGATGCGGCGTCTAAAGCAGTCTGCCGGTGCTGCTGCTTTGCTCATCAATCTGCTCTCTGACGACGACAAAGTGTCTCTGACGGCAAAGAGGTGGGATGGAGTGCAAGGAGCAGCTGTTTACTGATACCGCGCACATGTACACATAGTTGTGTTGCAAGATGGAGCGGGAGCTGTTTGTAACGGCATCCCCGCAACCCCAATTCCGGCATCCCATCCCAGCATCCCAGCTCTGGCAAAATAAGCTCAAGCTTAAATATAAGCTTAAGAGCGGCACGACAGAATACGAGTAGACGAGAAAACACGCAAGCAGCGCCGAGCAGATGCGGCTTTGAAAGAGGGAAACACAGATGATGGATAAAGGAGAAGTGGGCGGGTAGGTTGATTGGTGGAAAGTTCAATGGGTAGGTCGAGCGCTATACATCAACATAAACACATACAAACAAGCAAAGCTTCAAGACGAGGGGTTAAGGTGGGTGCTCAAGATGCCACCCATGGATCCATACATGCATGCAATGCAAATGCATAAAAGGTCGCGCCAGACGACACGCGCGACCAGCGGGGGGATTAAGAATACAAAGGGGAGCAGCTCGCTCACTCGCTCATCAACAAGAAAACGTTTTTCCACAAAGATCCAGTCGAGAGTATTTATACGTCGTCGAGCCTCTCTATCCTCGAAGAGCGACAGAAGAGGCGTCGTGGATGATATTTGTACAGCGGAAAAAGCGGGGGCGAACATCCGGCAGGCCGGGGCCCAAGAAGTGAATAATAACCAACAAAAAGACCAGTGTCCACTCCACCAACTAACCTTGGGCGTCATAACAGGCGTCTGCGTTTGGAAATGCTAAACACAAAAGATTTAAAGCTTCCCCGCGCCGAGGCCGCTGGGGGCGGCGACGCCCTTTTGCAGGGTGCGGAAGCCGGCGCTGGAGAAGGGGGCGGGGGCGCCCGAGCCCGAGGGGACGGGGTAGTAGGGGCTGTAGTTGGCCTGGATGGGGGTGTTCGTGGCCGAGGCCTCGGCGGCGGAGACGGGGCAGATGGTCGTGTAGACGTCGACCGTGGCCGTGACGACCTTTTCGGTGCCCGACTCGGTGATGGTCGACAGAGCCGTCTTGTAGACGGTGCTCGTCGTCATGGTGGTGGTTGGCGCGGCCGAGGAGACGTCGGCGGCCTGGACCGACGAGCCAGAGGGGACGACAGTCTGAATGTGTTAGAAGCGAATGCTGGATATGCAAAAGAAACTTACCACGGTGACGGTCTCGGCCTCAGCAGTGACGGTGACAGTCTTCCCAACGCAGCTCGAGCCAGAAGTGACGGCCTCGGCGCCAACGGCACCAGTAGCCGCGACGGAACCAGGGGTCGTGGTCGTGCGGACGGTAATGTACCTGGTAATGGTAGAAGTCGACGAAATGGTCGTGGTAGGGCTAGAGGCGGCGGCAGCAGCAGGGCTGGAAACCTCAGCGGCGACGATGCTGGCGGGCTTTGAGGCGTAAATAGTCTCGACAAGAGTCTCGACGCTGGTCGACTGAACCGTGGTGGTGACGACAGTCCTGGAAGCCGTGCCCAGAGTGTAGGTCAAAGTCTTGTCAATCGTCTTGGTGATGAGAGTAGTGCCGGGGGCCACGGGACTGGCTGCCGGGGCGCTGGGGCTGGGAGAGTAGCCAGTGCCGAGACGGACCGATGGGGCCTCGAGAGCAGCGACATCGCTGGCGGAAGAGGCGGCGGGAGTTGCAGAAGCAGAGACCTCGGCGGCGGTAACGGGGCAAACGGTCGTGTAAACATCGACAGTGGCCGTGACTACCTTTTCAGTGCCGGATTCGGTGATTGTCGAGAGAATGGTGTTGGAGACGGTCGAAGTGGTGTAGGAGGTGACGTCCAGAGCGGCAACGCTAGAGTTGGAGTACTGGCGAGGCAGGACCTTGAAGTGCCGGTTCTCAGAGGCGGCGGCGAGAACGGCCAGCGAAGCGGCGGAGAAGAGGGTGGAAAAGTACATTTTGCGATTCTTCAAAGAGCGACAGACGCGAAAGAAGGGCAAAAACGAGCGTGGGGGAACCTATGTCCAGAGAGCGATGGGGAAAAGAGAGCGACGAGGGGAGTGACAGGGTAGATATTGTGGGAGGATGGGGACCAAGCGCGGCGGCGGCGATGATGATGATGATGATGATGATGATGAACAGGTTAGCCGCCGGGCATGACAGTTGAGGCCCCTGAGTGCGACGAGGCAGTCCATGGCATCAGATCCAAATCGACTGTCCAGGCCGTCAGCTTGATCAACGAGACATCTGGAGGCTGGGCTGCTCTCAGACCGGCATGGGACCACAACGCTGCTCATCTCGGCAAGGAACGACAGGACATCATCGACGCGTGCCGGCAAATCGCTCGCATCAGACATGGGGGATCTACAGGAACAGGAACAGGAACAGGAACAGGGACAGGAACCACCAGATACACCAGATACACCATCGGGCTGCAAGCAGAAAAACGGCGAGGCGCTGTCGGAAAGGTGCGTTTGCGTTGCATTGGTGCTGGATGATGGTGTTGGTACAATTGGCCTGTCGGGAAGACAGACAGACCCTTTGGGCTGTGGGCGGCCCGAAGCTGGCAGGGGCTTGTTGTTTCAGTGGCTGGCCCCCCCTCCCCTCCCCCAAATCTCCGACCTCAAGACACCACACACCATACACCACCACCACACACCTCCACCACACACCACCACCACACACCACCACCACACAATTTGGCTGGGCTTGTTCCGCTCAACGACAGAGTTCTCTGACCGCTCCCGACTTCCAGTGTTCTCTTGCCGGCCCGGTACATCGCTCGCTCTGGTGCTTTGGCTGACCCCTGGCCTCTGCATCATCCAACGGGAGGAAGGAACATCACACTGCCCATCCTTTGAGCCTCTGCCGTGCCGTGCCTGAGGCGTCCAAGTCGCTCAGCCGCAGGCCATTTCCTCAATCAATTCTTGGCCGCGCCAACATTGAGCGCCAAAGCATTCGCAGTCGACAATGATTGCAGCCCATTCGCCGGCCGTCGTCAAACTGCAAATCATGGCCTGAAATTTGATGCCCCGCAGTGACCAACCATCTGACGACGACGGCCTGCCGACAGCGCTCCCTCGCGCTTGGTCCGTAAGGCTGTCTCCCCCTTGCTCCAGTCCCCAGATCATCGTGGCACAGCGCTTGATCCGTGGCAGCCAAAGCATGGCATGGCATGGCAACAGGACATGTGCATCCGCTCGTGGCAGCAGAACTTTCTAGACGCTCATTTCCTCGAGTACTGTCTCATTCTCGTCGGTGGCCGTAGCTGAGGACGAACCCACTGTGAAACGGCCTCATTTCTTTCAAGTATCGCCGCAATTCTTGCCCGCGGGCACAACGACTAGTCGTTCTCCGCTGTCCAATTCGTACTGAATACGAAGTGCAGACGACCAAGTCACCGCCCCCAACGCCATCCCCCACTTTCACGGCCTAGACGATTTTGCCAGCGCAGTGTTGGATCGTGGCGTGCGATTTTTGGCCGGCTAGCCCAGCTTGGCAGGTCCAGGGCGAGAGTGGCACAGATCCCATCTCAGAGGGTGAGATCGTGGCCAGTGCTCAGTACACGACCCTTCTCTTCCACCTGTTCCGGGAAGAGCAAGCCAGTGCCCTGTCAAGTCCGCCAAAAAAGAGAGAGCAGCAGGAATACCACACAAACAAACCCAAGAACAAACAGATTCAGTCGCCCCAATATGACCCACGGCCCAAAAGCAATCACATCGCTCATCGCTCTCCCTGAGCAGCACTTGATCTGGCTCCACAAACCCATGCCATTCTCCCCACCAACCCTCCCATTCACAAGAAGCGCATCCGCTAGCAAGAACCATGAACTGAAGAACCGCCAATTGCCCGAGCACCACACAACGACATCCATCTTCCACGACACGCCCATTGTCACGACCGAACACTCCTCGAGCGCATCGCAGATCCAGGAGCCAGCGTCTCTTCTGATACCTACGTATACACTGTGAAATTGATGAATAGACAGACAGACAGACAGACAGTGCTCCGTCAAAACGTCGACTCCAAATTCATATTCGTGTATCTCACCCTTCGCAAGCGATGCAAGCGCGGAATAGACACTGGCGGAGAAAACAGACAGGCAGATATACAGGTGGGCACGCACGATAGCAACGAACAAAGACACAGGGAGATACCGTCTCATGTATCATGCATGCCGTACGTCGTTCGTCGATGGGTATGCAAAGTACCTAAGATAGGTCAACTCAACCCAACTCAACCCAACTCAACGGTACATGAGATGCGTCGATTCAACTTGATTCATCCCGCCTACAACTCGTGCCTTGCCACGCCATCCATCCTCTCCACCTCTTTCTCCATTTCTCTCTCCACCGCCCACACCATCTTTTCCACAAGAGACAAGAGACAAGCGAAGAAGAGACAAGCGAAGAACAGAAAGAAGCAAAACAGCCAGAAACAATGTTGAAAAGGTAAGATAAGTAAGGTATCGAACCGCCTCTCATCTCTTCTCTTCTACCCTTCTCTTCTTTCATCAAATGCTGCAGCGCACCCACCAACTCCATGATCCAAGCTCAACCCCGATCCTAATCCTACTCCTACTCCAATTCCGCCGCACGCTCGGTCTACTCTACTTTATCCTTTCCAATCAAGTGTAATTCAATACAACATACCTGGTCTTGCCGTCATGGCAGCCGTCATCCATTGAAGCATTTCGCGTCATGCCCTCATACTCGCTCTATCTATCTCTCTCTCTCTCTCTCTCTCTCGCGATCGTCAACAGCCCATAGTACTCCGGTGCTCCAGTCATATACGTCGTGCGAATTAGCTCTATGCCATACCATGCCATGCTGCTAGCGAAACAAGAAGGAGCCAACTAGCTACGTGCATGGCCTCCCGGGCAGTGGTCGAGTCCCGTCGTGTCCAGGTGTCCGATGTTTGTATTTACAGGTGGTCTATGAGCAACTGCGGGACAACATGCCAGAAGAAAAACATGGCCGTGTCGCGGGGCGTGAATCCATGGGTCGTGCGTGAGGGTGTGGTATGGGTGCGGGTATATGAAAGAGGGCTGGAACACCTGGCCAACACCAGAGCCACAAAAAACAAGAGAACAAAAAATGCCACGCCGCGGAAAAGGTGCAAGTCGCCGCCTCATCCTCTCCAAACGCGTCTACCCGCTATTATCAGCGCAAGAAAATGCGCTGCCCTGAGCGCCCCCGGCCAACGCCTCACCGCTGGCATACAATCCGAGACCGCAAATGACTGCGCCCTGGACGACGACGTACATGTTGAGGACGGTGAGCAGGCTCTTTTTCCAGTTTTCGGTCCAGCGGCCGCGGTTCATGTAGAGCCAGAGGAAGCCCGAGAAGCCGAAGCTGAACCACGAGCAAAAGAGGGCCGAGATGAGCGAGATGAGCAGCGAAAACGACGGGATGGCTTCCGCGATGATCCACGCAATGACCCAGAGCACCGTGCAGATGGCCACCCACGACACGAGCGAGATGCCGTACTTTTGGTGCAGCCGCGCCGGCTGGTTGCGCCACATGCGCACCCAAATGTACTTGCACGCCACGTGGCCATTAACGACGCCGGCTATGACGATTGTCGGCAGCGCCAGGCCAAAGGCAATCTTGGACACGAGCGGCGACGCGGAGCCCAGCGCGGGCGACAGCACGTCGGGCCCGGCATAAATGTAAATGACGACGCCGACAATGACGTAGAAGATGGTGGCCACACCCTCCATGAAGACGATTGACTTTGTAAAGTCGCGCGGGTCGCGCAGCTCGGCGCAAAAGGTGAAGAAGGCGTGGTGACCGGAAAATGCAAGGATGATTTGCAACGTTGCAAGCATGCCGTTTTGCAGCGACACGTGCTGGCGGGCCGCCACAGCCTCACCGTACTCGGGACGGATAATGGCAATGTCGATGAGAGCGACGAGGACGCAGATGACGACCGAAAGACATGATGCAATCGACAGGTACGAGACCTTTTCGAGCTGGCGCTTGAGGGCGAGGGCCAGACAGACAACCAGTCCGACGACACCAAAGACGACGGTGCAGGTGCCATGACCTGTCAAAACGTTGAGGGCAATGCTGAAGCTGAGCACGTGCGCGCCCATGATGAAGATGATGATGAGGACCTGCGCGACGCCCATGATTTCGCGCGCAATGGGTCCGCCCATCAAAAATGCGGCATCGGCAAAGGTGTGCGTTGACGGGTACTTGTTGAAGAATTGGCCAATCACAAAACCGCAGTACATGGCCATGAGACCGAAGAAGATGGTCAAGAGAATGCCCCTATGCACATTAGACCTGCACAATGCGAAAAAGTGTACAACTTACGGCACCAGGCCAATGGTGGCGACGGCATTGGGGAGCGAGAGAACACCCAGCGAAATGTTCTCGGCTACCATTACTGTGGGTCCGTCAGTATTCGCAGTTTAGCAATTTTTCGCGTGACTCACATAGGCCGACTTGCCTGCCAAATGTTAGCTGCATTCAACGTAGAACGATGGCAATACGTACCACCATGACATTGTCTGATACTTCATCTCTGCATTCTCGTCCTCGTGGCCAAAGGGATTGACCTCGCCGACCTGAGCATGTCAGTCCACGTCTCACGATTCAACAAGATTCTTACCTCTGTGGGCGTGTACGGCGGCACGCCATGCATGCCCTTTTCCGCGTCTCCCGGCTCTTCAGACGACGTCGTCTCGCTCACGTCAAGGACCTCGCCAACGCCCTGGCTGTTGTTTGAGGAGCTGGAGCGGGTCTCGTGTGTTTGGGCGGCGTTGTTCCTCTTTCCCTCTTCGGCGGCGATCGGAGCAGCGTTGCTTATGGCAAGGTCAGAATTGCCATTGCCGGCACCCTGTTGGTCAGTGGGACCCATGCTCGGACGGGTTCCTTCGTCACAGGACGTTTAGGAATATGGGGGATTGGTGTGGAGGAGGGTCTTGTCGTCGTTGTCCCGATGGTAGCCGCGCGGTGTCGGGAACAGATCGTGGAAGGGAAAGGTAAATCGAGGGGAGACGGCGGTCAATGGTAGGGAGTGGAAAAAAGAAGGCCGCGGGGCCCGATGGGCAAATGTAGTAAGAGCGGGCCCGCCTCACGGCTACGTTGACCCCGTGGTTGGGCGTTGAATGCCGCCAGTCCATGATTAAGCAGCTCTGGTAAGGAAAAAAAGACATCGAGCCGTGGTTGTTGGACACATCACCTTGCCACCATGGAAAATTTAGACGAGAGCCCAGGCCAGGTGGTGGTTTCATGTTACGTATTCTCGCCGTCGAGGCTCCAAAAGGTCAGGGTCTCCGCTGCTGCGCGGGAAAAGGTCTCCACGACGGACGACGATGCTGGCCATTTTGGAATTGGAGAATTGGCCGTGGTGTTTGGTAAAGGGCACCGGCTCGTGCCGAACCTGGAGCGGGCCCCAAAACCGACAAAAGCGAGGTGTCTGATTGGTGGGCTCGACCATGGTACATGTGCCCGCCGGCGAGGGTTGATATCAACATGTGATGAATGTTGAAGACGCAGGTACCATCTGAATCTTTTTCGTCGCTGTGATGAGTGTCTGCTGAGTGGCGGCGTGACGTCTCTCGAGGTGGCGCAACTCCACGGCCCGGCATCGGCGATTCCAAGCTCTTTCTGGGGGGGGGGGACGGCGAGCGAAACTCGGCGGAACGACGAGCAGGTGGCAGCGGGCGGTGAATATATAGGTAGTCGTCGACCGGGTGGCCAGACTCGAGGCCTATCGTTTGTCGTAAATGTCGCGATAACAACTATTTGGGGAATTTCAGTTGGCAGCCCATGTAAGACTCGTTGCAGGTCCAATCAGCGTTGCCACGCAGTGCCGCGTCTCAGGAGCTCTGGGAGCTGGCTGGAGCTTGGGCAACACTCAGTACGCCCTTCTCCACTCCCACTCTGGCCAGCTACTACTCCAGCTTTAGCTCGACTGCAGCTCTTTTGCACCTCTCCATCTCCACTCCATCCATCCTGCCTTTCCATCGAGCCCGCTGTGCTGTGCGACCGCTTTGCCGTCCCCGCCGCCCCATTTATCCTCAAAAGCTTGTCCTGGTGTCCAAGAATAGCCTCCCAAAACACCATCGTCTCCATCCGTCGGCCCCGCTATTCACAACTCTTCATCCCACCATGGTCGAGCTTCGCAAGCGCAAGACGCCTCCCCCGGCGCCCGAGAAGCCCAACAAGAAAAAATCCGGTCCCAAGGCGGCCGCAAAAGGCAGCAAAGCCAAGCAAGCCGCGGCACCAGAAGACGCGGCAGCTCCTCCTCCCAAGGTCGAGGCAACCAAGGACAGCAACGCGACGACGGCAACCAATGGAGCCAAGAGCAGCGGAAAGCCCGAGGCGGGCAAGACGATTGAGCTCGAGGGCTTTGGCGGCGAAGTCGAGACCAACGACGGCACCAAGACGACGCTGAAGCAGCTGGTCGACGACAGCAACGCCGGCGTCGTCCTGTTCACGTATCCCAAGGCTTCGACGCCCGGCTGTGAGTTCTCCCTCCCCTCGCGTCATCGCACATGGATATAGCCGCTCGTCGTGTAACCACCAACCACCGCAACCCCTCATCCTCCGCCCCCATCCGAGCTCCACCCCCCACCCACCACCTACTCCATCATCATCATCATCATCATCATCATCAGCCATGTAGCTAACCCATCACCACAACAACAGGCACCAAGCAAGCCTGCCTCTTCCGCGACGCCTACGCGCCCCTCACCGCCACCGGCCTCTCCATCTACGGCCTCAGCGCCGACTCGCCAAAATCCAACACGACGTTCAAAACCAAGCAAAACCTGCCGTACCCGCTGCTCTGCGACCCGTTCTTCTCGCTGATCAAGGCCATCGGCCTGGCCAAGACGGGCGCCGCCAAGGGCACCGTGCGCGGCGTCTTTGTCGTCGACAAGACCGGCAAGGTGCTGGCGGCCGAGTCGGGCGGCCCGGACGCCACGGTCGAGGTGGTGCGCAAGATTGTCGGCGCCGCTGGCGATGGTGATGCCGAGAAGGATGAGGATAAGAAGGATGATGGCGAGAAGAAGGCGGTGAAGGAGGGCAATGGAGAGGGGGTCAAGGCTGATGGCGACGCCAAGTAACGTCGCCATTTGCATTTCCTGATCTTTTCGTTTTTCTCCCTCAATTTTTTTTCCCCCATTTTTCCCCATCCCTCAGTCACTTTCTCGGGTCTTTCTGTTTGTCTCCTTTTTTGGATCTCGCGCCACTGGGTACTTACTTCCGGCAAGCAGGTAGGGAAGGAAGAAAAAAAAAAAAGAAAGGCCGCGACGACGTTGTCGATGATGGAGCAGCGAATGCGGGCAGGCGGGCAGTACAGGATTGATCGATTGATTGATTGATTGATTGTTGTTTATGGGTATTTCTTCCGCGCGTGTGTGAGCTGAGAGCGTGCGCCGGCCGCATCCAGGTGTAGGCAGGCAGGCAGACAGACGGACGACGGGCCACGAAAAGAAAAAGTAGGAGCCAGCTGCCAATACGATGCGCTTCGAATGAATTATTGACCTTCCTTTCAAATGCGCCGTTTTGTGCGTGACACTGAAACCAAAGATGAGCTGCTCATCATGCCCTTGTTCAACGTTCATCCATTACTATTTTGAATACCTATTTCGCTGCCCACCAGCGCGCCTGCCGTGCGAATGAGAAGAAGCAGAAACACTCGTCAGGTCGTCAAGTCATTACTTCGTAAAAGAAGAGCAAGAAGCAAAAGGAAAGATGCAGACGTTCATCAATTATTCAGCCACCACACCGACAAACTCATCCGCCAAGCAAGGCATTAGAAGCGCAGCACGCGAGAAAAGAAAAAGATACTCTACCCCTTCCTCCCCATCCCCACGCCCGCCCCGGTACTTCTACTCCTCTCGCGCCCCACCTCGACCAACGACTTTGCCGAGCCCGTGCGCTCCTCGTATAGCTTCCTCAAATCATCGACGCTCTTCTTCTTAAGATCGAGCTTGCGCACCGGGTCCGTGGGGATGGGCGGCGGCGTCTGGAAGCTCGGCATGCGGCGAAGCAGGCCTTCGCTGACGCGGAGGGGCTTGGCAATTGAGTCTTGCGCCGCGTTGGCCGGCAGCGGACGCGCTGGAGGTGCGCCGGGCGGCTGCGCTGAGGGGTGCGCTGTTCGGTAGACGGGACGCGCAAGCGAGGAAATGTTGGGTCCGCGGGAGCGCGAGCGCGTTCGCTGCGTGCTGCTGTTGCGGGCGCGTGCATCGTCAAATAGGGATTCGTGGGATATCGAAGCTGAAGTGGTGGGGGAAGTAGAAATGTCTAGACGGCGAAAATCCACGTCGTTGGGGGAGAGGGAATGACTGTCGGTCGTGAGAGGTGTGTCGAGACCAGAGGTAGCAAGAGGCGATCCGCTGGAACCAGATCCCGAGCGCAGAGGTTTCCTAGTAATGCCGTCGCTAGGGCCAGCAGCAATAATGTCGGCCAACCCGGGGGGACCTCTGACCTTGCCGTCAAATTGTTTTACAGCAGCCTCTTGCTGCTTGCGCAGACTCGGAAAGGCTTGAATGACGGGCTCAGGTTTCAGGCTACTCTGTTCCAGTGTCAGGGATCGATGATTTGGAACAATGGGAGGTAAAAGACCTTTGACACCAGGCTGTCCCTCCAGATCTTTGTCGTCCGCAAAGGGATTCTGAGGCGCGAATCCATCCGTCGTGGCAGCGTGGCTCACGGGAGACATGGCAACTGGAGCGCCTCCCGCCTCTTCTGCGAGAATACTCGAATATCGCGGAGGTACTTGAACCGACGGCGCTGGCTTCCTCCTGAAATGCGTGTCATCGCTACCGACTGGGCTGATTGGCGTATGCCAACTCGATGCCGAAGGACGCGGAGGTAGCGCAGGAGGATCATTGTCTTCCAGAATAATGCCCGAACATTGTCTCTCCGAGTCGGCGAATCCAGCATCCTCTTCTGACGGCGATTCGACCGTAAAGTCTTCAGACTGGGGACGCGGTTTTCTCGTCACCTCCAACGGATCCTCATATTCCTCGGGATTGGCAGGTGCTCGCAATTCCAGCCAAAAGGTGCCGCTAGCAATTCCGCAGGCCTCGCGAAGACCATTCTCCCACATTTCAATAGCCTCTTGTAGCACGCGCCTGACAACGGTCGACATTTTGGCGTCCTCAATCTGATCAGGCCCACAAACAAGCGTAGGCGCAAAGCATACGGCCAGGTTCTCGGCATTCATCTTGTTGTCCTTTTGATGCTCCGTCACCGTGCTCAGCATTGGCAGCAAGTGCCGCACAAGTATCGCACGTGCCACTGCGGGAATCGCCGACCATTCCGACTTGGGAGATATGAGCTCGATGAGCTGCTCCAACGAGGGCACGTCGTCAGGGCTGCCAAACAGCTTTCGCAACTCTCGATACGACGTTTGCGGGAAAATGGGCGAGCGCAGTTCGGCGTACCAAGTCTTGATCAGCCCGGCGGCCATGTAGACTCCATATGCATCCTTGACGTCAACCTCTTTAATTACGGCCTCGGGATTATCGGCATTGTCGTAGTACGGAATGGGAAGAGTAACGCCGTTATCTTTCCAAATGATGAATTTTTGACCGCGGTCGTACGCCTCCTTGAGCACATCCTTCAAACGTGAATGCGGCGGTATCCGAAACAGGCCTTCAGTCTTGATGTTTTGGTCCATGAGCAAAAAGAGAGTTGTCTCTCTCAAAACTCGTGGTAGCCGCGTCTCTCCTTTGGCGTTCATGGGGAATGGCTGTGCCACCGAAAATGCCCGTCTACCGCTGGCATACGGAACATAAATGTCTGGCGAAAGACGCCGATCGTGGAGATAAGCAGAAGGGGGTATCAAAAGGTTCTCGACAGGGATGTGGAGAGCAAGCTGGGTCAACGTGGAGACTGCGTAGGTATCAGCTTCTGCCAGACAAATCGCATAACGCCGCAAGATGCCTAAAGAAACTAGAACTCACCGTGGACAATCTTTCTCCGGAACTTGGGGCTCACAATGGACGAAAACATTTCGACCAAGATCCTCACCCAGCTCCTCTCGTGAACAATGTAGAGTTTTTGCAGCCTCTTGCGCATGGCCCGACTAAGGACATGGTAGGCCTGTATGAACCATCCCCAGCCAGGGCGATTCTTCTTTGACCCTGCTCTCTCCACGTCTCCGCCAGCAAAGAAAATGACTTCGTACTCAGTTCCGCTCAAGAGCTCTTCTTCTCCGGGCAGCCGGGCCAGTACGTATGGCAACAGTGCGTCAAAGTCGACTTCGTCCGTGTCTGGGAGGGCGGCGGCATTGAGAATGTAAACGGCGAGACCTGATTGCGAGGGAATCGGGGATCGATAGAGGATGCTGGCGGCATTCTTGGCCAGTTCAGGGTCGTAATCGACCGAGTTCCGCGGCGGAGGGACGGCGGAGAGCGAGGAACTGCGCAAGCGCGTAGCTCGCTGAGCGAGTTGGGCCCTCATGGCTTTGCCTTGGATTGTCAGTCTGCGACGCACGCCCATGGCGGAAGACGAGTGATCATCGGAGGGCTTCATGGTGGAGTGTAGTGAGGAGAGGAGTAGAGGCGGAGTGAAGAGCGGGTAGTCGGGACACAACACTCACTGCTTGGCTGCTGGGTGCGAGATACGTCAACAGAGGTGCAAGGCTTGGGTATCCCTGCTTAATGGCGTAGAGGGAGGCGTAGGTATTGAGAGACGCAACAAAGGCCGGCCAGCCGCAAAGGGGCTGGAAAGAGGCGGAAAGCAGTATCAGAGCAGTGTCGCGTCAAGAGGGTGAAGATGTTGCAAGACCGTCACAGTGGCAGAGTGTGTAGTTGTTTCGTCGGGGTCGCTGTTGGAGTGCTAAGGTAATGCAGCCCTCTGCCCTACGATCCGCGCCGAGAAACTCTAGCCGACTTGTCAGGGTCCCCATGACCGCTACCCACCCAGCCCTCTCCACATTGCTTTTGCTCCACCACACATGACATTATGTACATGATGATATCCTGCAGCTCAGCCTCACCTCCCGTCATTCTCCTCGTCATGCTCCCCCTGCTCATCACCTCCATCTTCCAACTGCAGCTCCGCCTCTGCCTGCTCCACATCTCCCAAAGCTTCCAAAGCACCCTGGAGATTTTCAAACCTCTGTGCTCTCGCCCAAATTTCCTGAAATGAAAGCCCAGTCTCACGCATGCGATCTACCACTTCTTGATTCTGCAAGTCTGGCTCCAGTCGCTCTCCGCCCTGCTCAGGTCCCCGAAACCACGGCACCAGGCTTTCAAAAAATGCCCTCAAGTTGCTGTGCTCCTCTCTCAGCTCGGCTTCCAGCTGTTGTGGCTCATATGCCGGGATTCGCCTGCCGGTTGTTGGAGTCGAGTCGTACGACGGCAAAGTGTCTTCTGGAGGCAGTGGATCAGACGTCGACTGCACCTGTGCCGTCAATGTTCGAGGAACTGCACTAATGAGAGCTGGGTTTTCGGTAAGGATGGTGTGACGTGCCACGTCTCGAGTGATGGGCAGGTCGGCAAATTCCTTTGGTGGAGAAGTGTAGACAGCTGATGCCACCTCAACTAGCAGGGACTTGGCTTCTGCAGTGTTCCAAAGATCCTTGGCCCGTATGACGTAAAGTTCAGTCAAGAGGTGTTCGTAGGGAGAGCGAGGCTGCTTGCCCCAAATGCCTGGCGGGGTGTCATTCATCTCCAACTCTTGAAACAGGCGGGCCGCTAGCCAAGGATAACGGCCAATGGCTGTGTAGAGTGCTTGTCGTCCTTGGCCCATTTGGGAGGCTTGGACGAAAGCTAAACTACTTGTCATGTCTATATTTGGGAGACCATTCCATCGTGACTTGAAGAAGTCGCTTTGAGCCAGCGCCAAAAAGTCTTGTTGTTGTCGTCCACGAATGGCAAACTGGTCAATGACTAGCCGAACGCAATAGGGATCGTTTTCAGGGTCGAGGCTGAGTAGGAGTTTGGCCCATTCGTACACTGTCCGCCATGTTGAACGCATTCCCAAGTTTGCAATGTAGCGCCACGCTGCCAGCCAAAACTCGCGGTTTTCCGGTCTCCGGAAGTCCATTCGAGCTTTGCCTTGAGAGACGTTGGTTGAAAATGTCGAATGCACCGATCTGCCAAAGGAAAAGAGGGCGCGTTCGAGGAGGTCGCCAGATGTTGCGTGGTCCCGTTCTTGCTTGGCAATTTCAGACACTTGGAGGAGGGTAGAAATATGGTAGGCTGGAAGAGTTAGCAAACGAATGCTGGCAATTTGGCAGACTTACGATTGAATTGCAGCAGCTGGACGAGGCGCTGAGGATCCATGGATGCCACACAAGCCTCAAATTGTCTCTGTACATCTTGGTATCCCCTGCTGTGAACATATCGATACTCCACAGTGCCATCTGCGCGCTTTTCCACCACTTCCATGCTCAGTCCACCGCTCGTCGCTCGTGGCCATTCTTCTTTGCCTTGGACAAAAATGTTTCGCCGCAAGCCCAACGAAACGAGTCCACCACGTGCATTGCGGCCAGCGACAGCATTTGCCAGTCCCATTTGACGCGCACCCCTACCGCGTTGACGTCCTGCAGGTTCGTCTGTATCTCTTTCCAGCGCTGCTCGGCCGAACAGTTGGCGCATTTCGTTTTGTGCGTGAAGGCTCTGCGAGTCGACCGAGAGTAGGCGGAAGAGTTCCTGAGATGCCGTATCCTGCTGTGGTTCATCCGATACTTTCTGCTTCGATTCGGTGACCGAGAGCGATTCGAGGGCGCGGTCAATCTCGTCCATGGTTGAAGATGGAGTCTGTTCAGCAGTCTTGCCATCTTTGGCCTTCTTCTTTTTCTTCTTCTTCTTGGAAGTCGACGCCTTTGGCTTTGGAGCCTCTTCTTCGCTTTCTTTCTGGGGCTCCTCCTGCTCCTCCTCCTGCTCCTGCTCCTCCTCCTCCTCCTCTTCGTCCTCCCCACCTAGCATGGCAAATATGCTGGCCTTGGGTTGTACGACCTCTTCCTCCGAGTCATCGTCTGCGGCGAGCTCTTCCAGACGTTTCTTTTCTTCGAGCTCGCGTTGAGCTTTTCGTAGGGCGCGTGTCGACATGGTGAATGTGGAAACAATGTTTTGAAGAAACGATGACGCGGGGCAGTCAACCAACGCAGACGGCCCGACCATGTTGGCTGCCGATAAGCGATCGACCAGGCTCAGATCACATCGGGGCGGTGGGCCTCAACACCAAATGCATCGCTAACCTCGGGCCTCTCCTCCACACGCCCCGTCCTGATCTTGACCACGCACCGGGCTTCCAAATGCGTCGAGCAGCCCTTCAAGCGTGCCGCTCTGTGCGTCGCCCGGTGTTTCGCAAATCCATCCGTCCTCCCATCAGCCATGCGTTAGGTGCCAGGACGAGAAACCAACGAACCACCCATCAGGTATTGCACTCTTCAATGCAATTCCGGACTTTTACATACGCGCTGGTCTCCACGGCCGTGGCCACGGGTGCTTACTACGCCTACCGCGGTGAATCACAGAGTCCTCTCGAAAACAACTCTCCAGTATCGTCCGTGTCTGCGGGACAGAGTCCAGGATACACGCCATCGAATGTCTATTCTTCTGCCGCCGCCGCCAGAGCTACGACCCAACCCGACGCAGAAGACGCCGGCTCCAAGGTTCTCGTCATTGCCCAGGGAGAAGTCTTTACCGGCACGCTCCCCTCCAACGCCCCTCTTTCCAAGGCCACGGATGATCAAGGGCGCAAGGTTGTCGAAATGTTGACTCCGGAGCAAGCCACCCAAAAGTTGAGGAGGAACGAGGAGTCTTGGCTAGTCGGTAGGGGCAAGGGAGTCGTCCGCTACGACGTCGTGCAAATCCCCAGCAATGATCCGATTGAAGACGACCACGCCGAGAAGATCATTGAGGTCCCACAGAGCGTGGCCTTCTCCGAAGACGGTGCAAACAGCAGCGATTGGATGTTTTGGGGTGTTTTTGACGGACACAGGTAGGATCCCCAGCCTTGCTGACGCTTCCTTACTGACAGCTGCAGTGGATGGATTACCTCTGCAAAGCTCCGCAACTCGCTCATCTCTTTCGTCGCCCGCGAACTCAACTCCACCTACAAGTCTGCCCTCGCCGACCCCTCGCTCAAGCTCCCCTCGTCCGATTCGATCGACAAGGCTATCAAGACTGGATTCCTGCGTCTGGACAATGAGATTGTAAACGAGTCTGTTCAAAAGGTGCTCAAGGCTCAGTCCAAGCGTGTTGCGGCAGAATTGTTGGCACCTGCACTAGCTGGCTCTTGTGGTCTCTTGTCCTTTTACGACAGCAACTCCAAGCTTCTCAGGGTTGCTTGCACTGGTGACTCGCGGGCTGTTCTTGGAAGAAGAGGCGCCAATGGCAAGTGGACTGCTACGGCCCTGTCCGAGGATCAGACTGGTGGCAACGATGAAGAAGCAGCACGTCTTCGGAGAGAGCACCCTGGCGAGCCAGACGTCACTAGAAACGGACGCATTCTGGGTGGCTTGGAGCCGTCCCGAGCTTTTGGTGATGCCATCTACAAGTGGAGCATCGAGACGCAAAAGAAGATTCGAGAGGTCTACTTTGGACGGTCCCCTCCACCCCTCCTCAGGACTCCGCCCTACGTGACTGCCGAGCCCGTCGTCACCACCACCAAGGTAGAGCCGCAAAAGGGAGATTTTGTCGTCATGGCCACCGACGGTTTCTGGGAAATGCTTACCAATGAGGAAGTAGTTGGCCTGGTCGGTCAATGGTTGGAAGCACAGGCAGAAAACAAGAATGGCCAAAGCACCGCCAACTCGTGGCTCAAGAGCTGGTTCAGCCAGCAAAAGGGACTTCCTGTCGACAAGAATGGTGTCAACACGGACAAGACTGGCCAGAGGGCACCCATCCGACAAAGGCAGTGGGGCGTCAAGGGATCAGAGGAAGAAAGGTTTGTCGTTGAAGACAAGAACGCAGCAACTCATCTCGTTCGCAATGCTCTCGGCGGAAAGAATCAAGATCAGCTTTGCGCTCTCCTGACTCTTCCAAGCCCATTCTCCCGTCGTTACAGGCAAGTCATCAATACCCACTCCTGAACCTTGCTAACTTGTTCAGGGATGATCTCACTGTCGAAGTCATCTTCTTCGGCGAGGGTGAAAACTCGGGCAGTGTGAAATTGAACCGCGACGCGTCGGCATCGCAGGACGTCAAGTCAAAGCTTTGAGCGGCTTCACTTGTACCATTTGATTTGTGTTATACCCGGCATCTAAAAGAGAAGGACGCAGCGTTCCAGTCGTTTGCATTTCGCACTGGAGTTGAACAAGGTCACGAAGAAATGACGGGCGATTGTAGCCATAGATGACCGACACGCATATGCGAGTTGGTAAATTGTGTAATTGATAGATTCTCGTCATGACTTGATTAGATGCTTGCAACACCGGGCGCCCACGACTCGCCAATCCTCTTGACCTCGTTGATGAACCACCTGCTGGTGATTTGCGTCGACCCGACATTTTGCTCGGCATTGGCCGTCAGCGGAGAATGCTGATCAGGGTCGTAAAAGGGGTTTCGCAAAAGACCAATGTAGGCTGACTGCAGAGCCTTGAACGCCTGCACCGTGTCAGAACATTTCGATATCAAAATCAAAGGGGGCGACTTGCAGGCTTCAAGTCCGCGTCTCGCAAGCCGACAATCGATGCCTTGGGGTCGTTGCTCGTAGCCAGGCGGCCCTCCATGTCGACAACAACAACAAACTTGACGCCCGTGTTGGTCATCCAGCCATACATGGCAAGGCGCTCGTCGACAGCCTGCAAGAGGCCGAAGTCCTGGTCGGCCGTCTTGTGCGGCAGGCGAGCCTCAAACACATCCAGGGATGACGACAGCAGAAAAGAAAATTCCAACGCGTCGCGGGCATCAGGCGGGAAAAGAGAGATGTGGAGGGGATTGTTCTGGCCAATGCGAGTAAGAAACGAGGCTAGAGACTAGATGCGACGGATTGGGAAGCAAGTTGGACGTGACATACGTGTTTGCCAATGATGCCGATGCATGCTACGGCTGGCACTCGGGAGGCCATGTTCGAGGGCCTGCTTGACACGCGCTCGTGGAGCAAGATGGAGCTTTAGAGAGCTATCCAAGTGCTCTGGCATTTGTTTGTAACGGCGTCTACTCCTGGACGTCGATGGTGAGCAGCAGGTTCGGGTGGTTGTTAAACGTCGGGGCTTTCTCGGCGATGCTGGACCCTATCAGATCAGCTCAATATCCCTAATGTCATGACAACCTACTCCAGGCCCTTCCGCCACCCGTCTATCACCCGCACGTTCATCCTCTCCGCAAACTCCCCCACAATCCATCATCTTCGTCGTCCTCGTCGTCAACAACCCCATCAGGCTGACAGCAATGCTGCCTTCGACGAGAACAGCGGCTTCAATGGCGCTGCGCGGTACGCACCACTCCACTTTCCCGGGAAGCTATATCCACCTCCTGCTTCCGCCACTCTACCTCCCAACCATCATCATCATGTCGCCAATACTGACGATAATGACCAGCCAAGCCGACCTCTGCCCTCCTTCCTTTCCGTCCTGCTGCCGCCGCCTGGATATCCAGCTCGCGCAAGACCAAGGCCGCCTCGCAGACGCCGGGTATCGTCGCCGGTGGTCCGGGCACGCCCCCCGCAATGAAGAAGGCCAGAGTTGAAGTGCCGCTCCCCAGCCAAGAAGGCAACAAGGGCCTCGTCCAATACGCACTGTACGTGTCAATCGCAAGACCCAACACCGCGACGACGGGAAAGGGTGAAATGGGCGGCTACATCTTGGTCTACATTCCGTCTCCCATGTGGCCCAATTTGGCCCATAATTTTGGCCGCACCACCTGCCCAGTGCGCTAGCTAACAAGTCGCGCCACCACACAGCACGACACTCGACCAAATCGCCAATTGGGGCCGACAGTCGTCGTTCTGGCCCATGACCTTCGGCTTGGCCTGCTGCGCCATTGAAATGATGCACCTGTCGACTCCGCGCTACGACCAAGACCGGCTGGGTATCATTTTCCGCGCGTCGCCGCGCCAGTCGGACGTCATGATTGTTGCCGGCACCCTTACCAACAAGATGGCGCCCGCGCTGCGCCAGGTCTACGACCAGATGCCCGATCCGCGCTGGGTCATTTCCATGGGCAGCTGCGCAAACGGCGGCGGCTACTATCACTACTCGTACAGCGTTACCAGGGGCTGCGACCGCATTGTGCCGGTCGATATTTATGTGCCTGGTTGCCCGCCGACTAGCGAGGCGCTCATGTACGGCGTGTTCCAGCTGCAGAAGAAGATGAGGCACACCAAGGTGAGTTTGGACATTCATTTGTCGATGCAAGACTCGGGCTGACTCGGGCAGATCACCCGCATGTGGTACAGGAAATAGACGACACACACTATGGAATTGCGAGCGAGTGATTTTTTCCTTCCGACGGGAGTTTAGTGGCGTAGATTTTTCTTTTCCTCTTCTCGTTGTATAAATTGGAGGGCCGCGAGAATCTCTCCACGACTTTTTCCTCTTGCCGATCAACGTCCTGGATCTCGTCGTCGCTGTGAAACAATAGAATATCGGATCGTCTGCCTAGAAATACAACATGCTTTACGTCGTTGGAGGCTGCTTGATAGAAATATGCAAAGTGATACCACGCGCGCCCCAGACTGTCCGATTTCATGACACACTGTGTATCCTGTCCTCACCTTTCACGACATACACGCCATCAATCGCTCTCGGAGCATCCAACTGGATCTATCCCCAGGCCGTCTGCCTACCTTATCTCCCTTTCGTCGTCCTCCTCGGCATAACTCTTCGCCTCGCAGACGCTGTGGGCTCCTCAACCGCATCTGCATCCTCCTCTGCCACCGCCATCTTTCCGCGCTCCTTTTTCCCCGGCCCATCCGCAGAACCTTTTGTCGAGCCGGCTCGTTTGCGCTTCGTTGCCTTCCCCTCCTCCTTCACTTTCTCTCTCTTGTACTCTACAGCTCTGCCATTGCGCGTCTCTTTCTCTTCCCCCTCACCCTCCCTCTCCTTCCCCAGCGCCCCCAAAACTCGCGCCACCATCTCGACATCGCTGGCGCTAGCTGTCACTCCCTGCCCCCTCCACTCCCGCAAAACGGCCCACAAGGCGCGCACCAGCTCTTCATACTCTTTCACACTATACTTAATCTTGACGCTCTTCTTCAGCTGCGGCGGTAGGGGATTTAAGGCGTGGAAATTACTTCCTGACCATAGGAACAGTTCGTCTGCGAAGAAGGGGATGGTGTTGGCGGGGTCGGCAATGGAGAGGAGCAGCGATGCGGTGGCGGGACCGATGCCGCGGAGGGACGTCAGCGTTGTTAGGGCTTGCAGTACCGCTCTGATCTTCTCGTCCTCCTCATCTATCGTGACAGCAGGAGGAGATGGAGGGGTTGGGTGCGAGGGATTGGAGGGACGAGAGGATTGGATGGTGGAAAGCAAGGCAAACGCCTCACCCGTGACGCGTCGGACCGTCTGCGCGTCATTCGACGCAGCCAATTTGGGCAGCGACGGGAAGAATGAGCCGTGGTTTATTTTCCAGTGCACGAGGCGGACGACTTCGTCGATGGTGAGGTAGCCGGCTGGTTCGGACGGTGTTTTTTCTGCTGGATTGGTCGTTTTGCGACGGCCCGCTACGAGCGCTGGTGCGGTGGTGAAGCGGAAGTCGCAGTCGCAGGTGGAGGTTGAAGAGGAGGGAGAGGCGTTGGGTTGTTTGGCGGGTTGGCGCTGGCGCTGGCGGTGGTGGTGCGTTGAGGGGTATTGGGCGAGGAGGGATGAGAAGGCGGGGGGCGTTAATGGGGAGAATTTGGGATTCGAGGAGGTGGGCATCTTCTTTGTTGGTTTTGGAAATATGGAGGGCTGCTGGAGAAGAGGAGGATTCTGTCATGTGTTGTGGGTTAGTGAGGACGGAAAGATTGGCATTTAGGTGTTCTGAAAAGCGCTCTTTTTTAGCTTGGTGATAGGAAGGAGTGCTAGAGGTTGTACAGTTGTTGAGTTTTTGCTCTGATCAAGACTGCAACTTTGAGACTGGAGAAAAGGTCTGGAGATGAAATCGAAAATGCGTCAAGGAGACTAGAGCAGGTAATGAAAAACACGAAAAAATGGACTGAGAGAAAGCGAGCTATAAGCAATTGACAAACGAGACAGAAACCAACCTTTCTGAAGAAATTATCTGCGGAAACTCGGTATCTCTTGTTTACAAGTTGGAGGTGAGGTTGGAAAGTCAAACGACGCGACGACGCATCGAGGTCGCGTCCAAGATCACGTGTAGCCAATCATCGCGTCCCAACCTTTCAATCCGTGAGATAGTATTAATAAAAGACTCCTAGCATTATCGAGCAATCAAGAAACCTCCCCAGGCCCGCAGCGCCACGCAGAAAATGCAAAAGATCAAAGCAACAACACCATACCAGACCGAAGGAACCCGGGGTATCATATCACGTGATGACCGTAGACGTCGTCCGTCCCGTTGCGCTCCCAGCCAGCCGTTACTCCGAGATGCACGCCTCTTGTTTCTTGCCTAAGATTTTTCCTTGATTCTTCCATTCTTGACCACGCCGACGCTGACGCCCGCATCTCCTGCCATCCAACCGGGCATCCTCTCCCCCTCGACGACACCGTGTTCAACCAATTGCCTGACTCCAGCGTGAATGTGCGAGCCTCGTAGCGTAATGGTCATGTCTGGCGTCCACGATTCTCTCTCTACCTGGCGATCAGTCTGCGGGAATGCGTCTTCCATGCGGACTTGCAGACTTTCGAGACCCTTGCCGTCATCCTGACCCGAGGGACCAAAGCGCGCCTCTGCAATCTTTTTTCTGCGCTTTGTCGAGTCGTTTTCCTTGGTGGTGCCTTGGCCACGTTTGTTTCTGCTCGCCGAGGCGCCGCCGTGGCGTCTGCTCGACTCTGCACCGGCAGCGGCGTTGGTCGCAAACAAAGACTCTCTGTGCCTGGGCGCATCGTAGTCGAGCGAGGCGTGGCCAAACGAGTTTTCGGCGAATATGGACCACCCTGCTGGTGCGGCATTGCAACGGCCAGGTCCTCGAAGAGACAAAAGTGTCGAGAGGTTGCGAGATGTAAGAGATGTGGTGGTGAGCGTGTAGCGATGATGAGGTTTGGAGAGGGCTTTTGGGACGGCCTGATGGGTCAGCAGGGAACTTCCAAACGGACTCGGGAAACTCACATCGACAACAATCTTGCGCAGACTACGACCTTCGACACCTACCTTTTGGCCCAAATTCGTTGCTATCGACACGTATACGTAGGGCGATCCATCTGGGAATACCATGAACAACGACTTGGAGCCCTCAGGAGAGCTCGAAGTGGGCAGAGGGTGGTCGTACGGCGAGTCTTGAATATAGACGCGCAGCAGACATATTCCAAACGCCTTGACGCGTGTAATGTAGTAATGTGCCTTGATGACGGGCGCTACTTCTCGTTGCAGGTTGAGCACAAAGGACGTGGCATGGAACCGGGGCAGATTTGTCGCAGAGCCCTCGTCAATGACCATGGTATCGTCGTCACCAGCATTTGTCCTGGCCCTGACCTTTGAGAGCTGAAGCGCATTCCATTGCTGAGAATTGGGATGGTCCAATAAGTAGCGCGTCTCTGCCATGGCAAGCTGGTAGAGCGTGATTCCATGTCTCCAATCGCCCTCGAGCATGCGATCAACCACCTCCTTCTTGCCGCCCTTGCGACCCTTGAGATCGCGATACGTCTCGATGACCTCCTCTATCGAGGTCGCGCTGTTGTATGGGGCATCCTCGTCATCCTCGTCTTGACGCGCCAAGCACGGCAGACAGTAACTGCGGTTCTTGGAGTTGAGCCATTCCAGGGCCAGCTCGAGCAGCGATTCGCGGTTCAGGCGGGAGAGTGTCTTTGCGACGGAGGGTTTATTCGCGGGCAGGCGCTGGGTATGCGATAGAGCAGCATTGGTGGGTACGGACAAGGCCTTGGGCGACATGGCTGGTGTTGATGTTGGGGCGGGGTCCGGGAGACGCGCCTGGAGAGAGGAGGCCGTGCGTCGTGGTATCGATCCAAAATGGGCAAGGCGCCGGGATCGGGGATAAGGATGGAAAGTGGAAATACGTGTAACCTGTGCCTGCCTAACGAACATTACCAAGCACGTGGGATCGGATCGGATCCAAGTGCCGATGGTGCCGCTTCCAAGAGAATCGAGACTGACAGACAAGCAGATTCGATCAAAGCCTTCGTCCACTCGCTGAGCCACCACAAGCCCCTCGCAGCCTCTGCATAATCTTTGACGTCGACCTTTGTAACGAAGCTTTTCTTTCACGCAGGCTCCATCCGTGGGCCCAGCGATTGACGGCCACGCCCGTAAACGTTAGCAGACTGCACGCTCCACCTCGACTACGCCGCCCGCTTCCCGCCTACCGGCACACCACCCGACTCCCTCCTCGACGACGACATTGCCCCCCCCCCCCCCCCCCCCCCCCCCCAAAAAATCCACCGAACCACAAACCATTGCTGACGCTGTGACGCCGACCCATCATCGCCCGGCGCCGTCCCGTCTTTTGCGCTCGCCCGATTACTCAGCGCCGCCCTCGACGTCCAAAAGGGCCCCTCCCGCTTGGACGTCGACACGCTCTCCACCGAACGGAAAGACACTCCATCACCACTGCGCCCGCATTGGACTTTGAATCGACCTCGATCCATCGCCATGTCTGGCTACGGCGATCGCAAGGCGCCTGGAGCCTCGGTCCTACGAGGTCTCAACACCTTCCCGTCGCCCAAGGACATGGCCGCCCAGGACAACAATCTCAACTTTGACGAGGACCTGTCCCTCTTCACCAACACGGAATTCTTCGACTTTGACCTGGGCACCGAAATCACCTCTATCGCACAGCAGCCGCAGCAGCCGCCCGTCGAATCTGTGCCCGACAACAGCGCCCGCCGTCAGAGCAACATGTCTTTCCAGCCGCCCGTCCAGCCTAAACCAGTCGACTTCAACTTCAATGGTGAGTTTCTTTTTTTTTCCTTGCCCCTCGCCGCCGACACACGACAAGCCCCATGGAAATTTCCCTGCAGCCGACCCTGCGCAGCTTTAACTGCGGCGATGGGGCGATTGGCATGGTTGATCGTTCTCCGCACGAAGCCGCCATTCTCGCATCGCATTGCACCATCGTCCATTTCCACGTCGGTGGTTCCATTGCCAGCTTAGGGTTAAGCTCGCCGTGCAATGCACCTATTAGGGCGCCGTTTGTGGGTGGGATGCGAGATCCCGGTCCTTGTCTTTGCTGAGCTGCCTCTGCCGAAGCACGCCATCACTCGTGATCTAATCCGGTAGCTCAAGCCAGCCGTCGACCATCACAATCATATTTGATGACGTTCTCAAGTCTTTCGTTTGCGCTGTATCATTCTAATGGGTTACTATCAAGGCGAATTCCAATCCCTCGACTTTTCGAGCTTCCCCGTCGGCGGCTTGCCCGACCCCAACTTTGCTCACCAGCCAAACCCCTACCCGATCCAGCAGCACAATGGCACCGCAAGCTCGTCGCCGCTGTCTGCACCATCTCCGGTCAACGCCAAAGTAGGCGACAAGCGCAAGATTGACGCCATCCACACTCCGACCGCCCCTCAAAACGCCAACTCGATTGAAGAGCTGTCCCGCCTGGCCGCCGAAGAGGACAAGCGCCGCCGCAATACCGCCGCCTCGGCCCGCTTCCGCATCAAGAAGAAGCAGCGCGAGCAGCAACTCGAAAAGACGGCCAAGGAAATGACGGAAAAGGTCTCCTCCCTCGAATCGCGCATCGCCCAGCTCCAGATGGAAAACAAGTGGCTCAAGGGCCTCATCACCGAGAAGAATGACGGCAAAAACGCTTCCGACCTGACCGAACTCTACCGCAAGGTCTTTGTCAGCAAGGACAACAACGATGACCGGAGTAAGGATGACAACAAAGACGGAGTGGGCACCACGGCCGGCAAGGATTAAATGGAATCGACAAACTGCTTGGTTTCTTTGGCCTTGGAGTTGCTGCCTGATTGTCTTTCTTTTTGCTTTTTGGCTTTGCGCATATTTCCGGGGTGGATACATGTCGATTTACAGCCTCTTTGGAGGCGCGGGAGGGAGACACAAGACGAAGACGACTTTACGACACCAACAACGTGGAGAGCGTGAGAGCCGGGCCCGCAACTGGTTGGTCTCCACAGTGGCAAGCACCACATCCCATCTACCTACCCCCTTTTATGCTTCTACATAGACGACACATATCTTGCAGACCGGTGTGCTTTTTGGCTGGCTGGGGCCTTCTCTTCCTCATCCTCTTGATCTGTGGACAACAAGAGTCAATTGACGGAGATCCATACTCTTCTGGCTCCTTGAAGCAAGAGGGCCATAGACGAGACGGAGGCCAGCGGTCCGCCAACAGAAGGACGCGAAGAATTTTTTCCTATCCTTCCTTCCAGCCAGCAATAAGTCGCCGCACAATGCCCAATTCGGGACACTGCAAGCGAGGAGGGAGGGGAGTAAGCACGCACAGCAGCACTGCGTGTGGGGCGCCGGGCCTCTCTAGATCTACCTGCGTATGGAGACCACGAAAACGGACACATATGACCGAATACCCAACCAATTCATTTCTTTGATTTCTAAGCCGCAACGGCTGGTGTCGTACCTTGCGCCCTACGTACGTCTGCCTGTCAAGCGACTAATCGATGCTCGGGTTGCCCGAGGAGAAGCAGAAATGTCAGTCGGTGAATGAGTGAATGATACAGCAACGCCGCTCGCCGTTCTATCCCCTCGATCCCGCCCCGTCAAACTCGACCCACCTGCGCTGCTCCGCCCCGAGTGCAAAAAATATTCCCGACATGCAAGCAAGCGGATGGGTAGGTGGGTTCAGTTCCGTCCCGCATGAGGCGTGTGCGGCATGCATGACGGAGATGAAGAAAGTTTGCTTGCCTTTTTTCTTGCCTGTCTGCGGCGGTAATGACCATCGTGTGTGCTGGGCGCTTGGTGTTGGAGTGCATGTGCGCTACGCTGCGCGGGCGGGTGCGCGGGCGGATGGGTGGAGGTGCCTCGATCACGTCATTCAGGGTATGACGCCAGGACGCCGTGGCGCTCGGGGGGATGGACAGGCAGGGAGGTGGACAGGTTAGGCATGGAGGTATGTGGATGGGGTAAGATTCATTGGTGCGTGGATTGAGGGAGAGAGATTCGGTGGGTGGCTGGGAGAGTGAAGTGTTGTATGTCTGCTTGTGCTGCTGGTGGATTTGGTGGGTTGGGGTGTTGCTAGGTCAAAACTAATCTGGTGTGCAGAGAGAAGAGAGCAGACGGAGACGGCGGTCATACTGAATCTTTTCAAAATCGGCCAGATTGGCGTCGGCGCAAAGTAAAAGCCGTTGGCGTAATACGAATGTACAACACGGCCAACAACGATGAAGATAATGACTGGACGCCAGGACACTGCACATACATGCTTCTGATTAGGCAGCTCAAAATACCACCACCTTCCTTATGCTGTCCCTCTCTCCCTCCTCCGCTAGTCATATCTATCCCACTCACTGCCTCCCTGACTCCTTTGCGCAACAAACTAACTCCTCACTTCCCCTCTCATCCCTCTCTCTGCCCCCTTACGTCGAAGCCACCTCGAAGTCACCCCTGCACTCCTCCTCCCGCTTCCTTTTCTCCCTCCTTCTCCACCATCCTAGCCCATCTCAACCCCCTGGCACGTAGACACTCAGGCGCTACCACCACGTGACCTA
The DNA here is from genome assembly GCF_038021145.1 of Phyllosticta citriasiana. Lineage (NCBI taxonomy): Eukaryota > Fungi > Ascomycota > Dothideomycetes > Botryosphaeriales > Phyllostictaceae > Phyllosticta > Phyllosticta citriasiana. The sequence continues at coordinate 180,775 of NW_027117294.1, forward strand.
CCTACCCACCTACCCACCATCATCGCTTTTGCAGCCCGAGTCAGCAACGGCGCGAAAAAGCAGATAGTAGCCAGGCAGTTGAGTCGAGGTGCAGCACACCACACCAACTAGGCAAGTGTGTGTGGATAGGGAATGGGGGAGAGGCTGACTGGCTGACTGGCGGTGAGACGAGGAGAGGAGAGAAGAGGTGCGCGAAAGGGAGGGAGGGAAGGTATGGCGAGTGCCGGGGAGGGCCAGGGAGGGCCGGGATGTGAGGGCTGGGTTGGAGTTGAGTGAGAGAGGTGAGAGGGGAGTTGGTGATAGGGCTGCGGGAGACGTTTGTTGGTTGAGTTAGTTATACAATGCACGACTATAGAGCATCTGTGTCGTCTTTGCGATGACAAAATCAGGGATAGGTAGAACGAGAAAGTAGAGATGAAAGGCCAAAAGCGTCAATGCTGGAATATGCAAAGGGCCCCCTGATTTCCCCCATTTGGCCCCTTCCTCTGCCACACAAAGCAGCGGCGGCACTTGGCCTGCTTCAGTTCTATCCCGGAGACGCCCAGCAAAAGCAGCAGTGCCAATCTTCCAAACCCTACCATCTCCAGCGAGCACAGCATCAAAGCCGTAGCGAAAACCATACCAAAACCATACCAAAACCATGCAGACAATACTAGCGCCATCCTACCCAACAAAGAGACGTCAAAAACGCCAAAATTTGCCAGTGGCGGTGGCAACAGCATACACAAAGAGCAGAGAGACAGCGGAGAATCGAGAAGAGCGCCACTCGCTTGCTTGGCTGGTCGGCAGGTAGGCAAAGGAGGTGGGACGCGAGACAAACGGCTTTGTTTGGCCATGTTTCTTTCGCCGGCGCCACGACGTGATGTGTGACGATGCGCCCACGTGGGGTTCGGGTGCTACGAGGGGAGAGACGAGAAGGGACGGATGGTGGAAACGAAAGATGGGAAGAGATTGTTGTCGTGCGGAGCTTTGATTGTTTATAGATGCTGAGCTGAAGGAAAGTCATCTGGGAGAGAAGAGGTCGAGTGCTCAGAGTCGTTGCATAGAACTAGCACTTTGCGCATCAGTGGATAACAAGACTCGCTCTGGACTGGAAACGATTTATTTGACGTGGATTTGGAAGGCATCTCTGCCAAGTATCGTGAGCCCTTATCTTCGTAGTGCTCTATAACTTGTTGATGCAGTTAATGTTCGACCATAATGTTCCTCGGTTCCGACTCCTTTCTTCCACCCATTTTCCCGTGCCAAAATTCTGACTGAATCATTTCGGCGACGGTCAAGGGCCTGGTTTAAGGCGTCCAAGACCGACCAGTCTCAATCGCATTCTTTCCCCGAAAGCCAAGCCTCAAGTCGTTTTCGGCCGGTATCTTGAAATCGGGAAATCGGTTTCCAATGCTAGAATGTAGAGGGCCTCCTGATTTCAAACGGAGAAGCGCTGGCGGTGTTGTGGATTCGACACGGTGAGGCCGTAGAAAATCGGAGCAGTCCCGATTCTTCGCTCGGCGAATGTCTGTCGAAAACAAAGACCATGAGGCCGTCGTTCAGCATTTGGCCGAATTTAGGCAGATCAACTCTAGTTGGACGAAATCGGCCGAACTATTTGATCCAACCATACGGGTAGTCAGGCGGACCTCAAGCGGGTTGGATATATCGATGCCTTTCCAGACGAGCGCTCGGCAATTCGAAAGAAATCATCGAGGTACGCTGACCAGGCTTTGATTCTCACTCTCCGGTGTTACTCGAGCTTGCTTGTTGTATGATGGAACCGGCCTGTTGCGTAGGGATGCGGACCAGCGTTTGCGGGAGGGGCACTTCGTCTCCTTGCGCCTCTTGGTCCTCTTCTTCTTTGGGCTGGGGTATTTTCGCTACAAGACATTAGCTTGGCCCGGAAACCAATCCTGAAATCTCACCTGAAGCCATGCTGATGGCGCGCAAAACATTATGCCAGTTGGAAAGCACCGCGGCGACTGCTTCAGTGCCGTCCGACAGGGTAGCCAGCTTTTGCTCCAGCTGCTCCATCTGATCCGCCAGACCTGCACTCAGAGCCTTCAAGTCTTTTAAGTTTGCGAGCTCCCGTTTCTTTTCTTCGATGCGCGCGAGGAGGACTGGCGATGCGCTTTGTGAGGGTGCGCCCATTGACTTGTTCCGCAAGTGCGACGCAAGCGGGCCGGAGAGAGTCTGGCGTTTATCCATGGTGGAGGAACGGTATCGACAGCGACAGCGACGGGACGGCGACTTTGGGTGGTTTCGCTAATGTGTAGCTAAGGCGTCGGGGGTGATGGTGGGGGGTTGTCGAGTTTTGGGGTAGAGCCCGCACGCGGCAAGGAACGTGCTTTCGTTTGTTTACTTTCAACTTTCTGGAGCTTCAACCACTTGCTCTCCATCCCTCCGATCCGGCAACCACAACCATTGCATTGCGGGCCTTTGAGGTCTTCTCCATCGCTTAATTCGTGCATCAGATTTTGCAGCATCTCATATACACTGCATGGCACGGCTCAATGAAGCCCCGCCGCCCGCGGAGTCGGTTGACTCTTGTATGTTTACCCATCCCCGTCCCGCCCGACAGCCTCTTACATTGATTCTAGTAAAGCGCCGCTTCATCAGACAAAATCGCGAGCTCGCCAAGTACTTTCCCCGTTGATTATTCCTTACTGCGAGACTTATCCGTTTGTAGAACCAACTCCAACCAATCCGTTCGCATACGATCCCTGGAGAATGAACAGGCCCGGATCCTCCACGAAAACTTTCGACTTCACGAGGAGATCATACGCTTGCAAGCGGAGCTGGAAAGGACGCGTGGCGACAATGCAATGAGACACGTCAATGCCGTCAAGGACAAGTTGGACGCAAAGGTGGAGGAAATCAGCGGATTGATTGCCGAGTTGAACGCTATCAAGAACCCCGCGAGGCCATCGATACCTGAACCAAACCAAGTGACGACAGACATTTTCGAATGGAAACGTGCAATGAGGGCACAGGCCAAGGAAGAACAGGTGGAGGACCTCCCAACAATCCAGGAAGACAAGCAACACCCGCGACGGACGCTCAAGTGCGTACTCCACGTCAAGAGATGAGCGCATGCTGATAGCTGGTACAGTGCGGAAGAAATCCAAGCCGTAATCGCAGTTTCGGCAGAAGATTCACCAGACCTTGGTCCGCCGCCAGTGGCGCATTTCCAGGAAGAGGATCCTATCAAGTTTGACCCGATACCTGCGACGGAGGAGTCAGAACCACAAAAGGCTGAAGAGACTGAACTCCCCATCATTTCAACGGTCAATCTCGAAACACGGAGACGGCGCAGGGATTCCGCAAAGCTGGACTTGCGCAAAATGTCCGTCTTCCAGGTACCTGAGGAAGAGGCGGAAAATGCCAAAAGGAGCGAGGGCGAAGACCAGGCCATGCGAACAGGTACCAAACGCAAGCTCAGCTTCAACACTGAAGAATTGCAGGAAGACGCAAATATTGACGTGCGTGAAGATTTCCGTGTTAGTCGACGCGGAGTCTCTGGTCGGAGCGCGGACAAGAGCAGCAGTCTTCAACCACTTCATATCAAGCAAAATAGCAAACTCGACATGCTGGTGGCGGCGGAACGGAAAGCTTTGGGCGACAGTATGATTCACTGCAACTCTGAATTTCTATTGCTAACAGCTGCTTCAGAAACCAACACCTCGCCTAAAAAGGTCATGAGATCTTCTTCGGCAGAGGACAAGCCCGAAGGCAAAAAACCCTCAGCACTGGGCAAAGACTCAATCCGCAGCCGCGTCAAAGACCGCCGCACCAAATCCTCGCAAATCGTTCAAATTCCTCCATTGGAGTCGGAAGGGGTCGTCGAAACAAAAGATGTCGTGATACCAGAGGACTCTCAGCCAGTGGAGCATCACCCGAAGACGCCGACAGGACTTGACCTCTTTTCTCCGACCTTCAACGAGCCGTCTGTTCAAACGCGAGAGACCAAAGACACGCCACCCCCGACAGACCTTGTTTCTGGTGGCCTCGAATCCCAGCAAAGTAGTCGTCCATCTCGCCGCGCTCGTCCTCAGATCAATTATGCGGAGCCCAATTTGGTCAGCAAAATGCGTCGTCCTGACAAAAAGCTGGCGGATGCTGTAGCTGATGGCAGGCGTTCCTCCATTGCATCCAGGGAGGAGGAGAAGTCTGCACCTAGCTCATCGACTGCAATGAGGACGGTCGTCATCAAGAAGGAGAGGGAAAGCGGAGGGTCTGGTTTTAAGACTCTTGCCGCCGAGAATCAGCCTGAGCCTGCAAGTCCGTTGGGAGACAAAATGGCAGCAGTCTATGAAAGCCAATCTCAGACCAACGTTGGCCCCGCTCAGCAGCCGGCAAAGACTGTCCAGTTCGAGGACGAAGTATCGACTGCTCGAGAATCTGGTTCCGCACCGACGAAGACAACTCGCAGGCGCACAACCAAGCATCAAGCTTCTTCGGACCTGGAGAAAGACCCCCGCAGAGATCTTCAGCAAGAGTTGGCCGTCTTTGACATTTCTCAGTCTTCACCGGAAAATCATGAGCAGAGCAACGAGGAAATCATGAAGAGCAGCAGGGAGCTCGCCAAAAAGACGAGCCGTCGTCATTCCACAATGACCGACATGCCATCCAGAACGAGGGACAAGGAAGAAGCTTTGTCCAAGTCCAAGGGAGATCAGACTGATGACGAAGGCAAGAAGAAGGCGATTCGAGAGGGTAGGACAAGCACAAGGAGCGGCGAAACGACGACTGGAGAGACTTCCAAGACGAGCAAGAATTCCTCTCGACGACGCAGTATGATGGTATGATTGGCTTCAGAGTGCAGAATTGGGATGAATTGAAGCTTTTGCGACAACGGGTTGGACAATACGCCACTGGTAGAAGCGCTTGGACGCTTTACTTGGGGCCAGTTGGCCTACGGAGACGAATTTCTTTGTCACTTGTTCAGATAGTCAAAATCCAAGGCTAGCTTGGTCACGGACTTGCGTATTCTCCTTCTGTCTTACGCAGTCTGAGATGCTGCGTATTCTTCACATACTTTGAATGAAAGTCAAATGCACACTCTTCAATTGGTCACTGCATAGGTATGCCGAATTCCGCTGGGCTAGATGTCTGTTTCCTAAAGCGGTTAGCGTCACAGACGTCACAAAATCTCCAGATGTGAACGACGTGGATCAACATCCTCCAACCCTATCCCGATGCTGCATCGTCGAGCCTTGAGTCATCTCAGCAGATCTATAATCCAGCCTCCGATTCTCTCCAAACAGCCGCATTCTCCTGTTCTCTCCAAATATCCCAACTCTGTTTCTAGTCGCAGCAACTTCATGGCGGACTCCACCACACCCAGCGCCACAGCTGCGCCGGGACAAAATGCCCAAGCAACCAACAAAGACGCTCCAAACGGAACGACAACAAAAAAGCTGCGCTATGTCGACGTCTGTCCCGCATCCTCCCCACGTGACTGGCAACGACGCTGAAAAGCCTCCAGATCGGCATCAACCTAGGTGACCCCATCTTCCGGGGTGTGTACCACGGCAAGCAAGCGCACGAGGATGACTTCGAAGGCGTGGTGCAGCGCGCCATCGACGCGGGCTGCGCCAAAATGATGGTGACGGGGTCCGACCTGCGCGAGTCGGAGCATGCAGTGCAAATCGCACGCGAGCACCCAGGACTCTGCTACGCGACCGTCGGCGTGCACCCATGCTCAGCGAAGCAGTTCGACGAGCACGCGGGCGGCGCGGACGCATTGCTTGCGGAGCTGCGCGCGCTAGCGACGACGGCGAGGGACGAGGGCGTAGCGGTTGCGTTTGGCGAGATTGGCCTCGATTATGACCGCCTTTTCCTGACGCCCAAGGAGCCGCAGTTGCGGTATTTTGAGCGGCAGTTGGATTTGGCTGTTGAGTTGGGGTTGCCGCTTTTCTTGCATTCGCGCGCTGCGGCGGAAGATTTTGAGCGCTTGTTGAAGCCGAGGTTGGAGAGGCTGCCGCGGAGGGGCCTGGTGCATTCGTTTACGGGAACGGTTGAGGAGATGCGGAGGCTGGTTGCGTTGGGCTTGGATGTGGGTGTGAATGGGTGCAGTTTGAAGACGGAGGAGAACGTGCAGGTCGTCAAGGAGATTCCGCTTGAGCGGTTGCAGATTGAGACGGATGGGCCATGGGTAAGTGTCTTCTTGAAGAATCTGGTGCATTGCTGATACTTGATCCAGTGTGAGATGCGCCCTTCGCATGCTTCGGCCCAGTTCCTGAAGGACGCTCCGCCGGTGCCAAAGGCTGTTAAGAAGGAGAGGTGGGCACCAGGATGCATGGTCAAGGGACGAAACGAGCCTGCAACTATACCTCTTGTTGCTCACGTCATTGCGCGCATCAAAGAGATTCCAGTAGAAGACGTTTGTGAAGCGTGAGCACACAGCTATATAGCGTGCCGAGATCTCACTGACATTTCCTAGGGCGTGGAACAACTCGATCAAAATGTTTGGTCTGGGAGAAAAGTTGGATTGATTTCTGTTCGTGCGAATGGTACTTAGAGGCGCATTAGATCCACGGAGGGTTGTAAAGAGGTTAAAGAAGAGAGAATGTCGTAAACACTCAATCTTTGACGGGTTAAAAGCTCAACCCATAAGAATCATCTTCAAACGTAGAAAGTGCAGAAAGCTACTTTGTCAAGACTCATTGTTTTGCGACAGACTGTTATTCTAGACGATGGAGAAATCATGGCTCATCAAGATGCTCCGAGTCCGTGCTGTGACTGCGTAGCCTTTGACAGCAGCCATGCCTCAAATACCTAGCATGTAGACGTAATCATAACAAGTAGATTTGAGAATCACAATTCTTGGTGGATTTCCAGCTCTTGGTATACCTCTCTCGTCCCATAACATTGTTTATCGACCAGCATAGGCGTAAGCCGCCTCTACTTCCGCTTCCGCAGCAAGCTGATCCCCTGCTTCAATCATCGGAGACTTCTTGCCATCTGCCTCGACAGCAGCAGCTTCACCGCCATAAGCCGCCGCTTCTTGCTGTGCGGCCAACTCAATTTCCTTGTCTGCCCACACCTTCCAGTCGTCGTATGCCCTGTCCTCAAGCAGCATGCCGTACTCCAAGGGCGAATTGCCAAAGTATGCTCCCACGGCGAGGGCCTCTTCCTTGGCGATGCGACGTTCAATGTCTTCGTCCGTTCGCTTCTCGTAAAACTCCTTGCGAGCTATATCATAGGCCTGTCCCTTTGTCGCGCCCTGTCTCCTCAAGTAGATTTGGCGTTGGATGACACTGGAGCCAGTTAGCTCGAGGCAACGTGGAGTTGCTCTCCCTGGCTTACCTTTCACCGTCCAAAGGCTTGTTGCACTGCTCAATCTGCTCCCAGTTCCAATGCTTACTGTCGTTTCCACTGTCCTCGAGAATGACCCTCGGCCGCGCCAATTCCCACGGGTGGTCGGAAAAGAATTCAAGTCGCAATCGATCCTCCTCGTAGCGCAGGGGCATTGGTTGGAACATTTTGCTTGGCTTTTTGGCATTCTTTCCTTTCCGAAAATCCTGAGGCCGACCCACACGCTGGAGTGGCCGTACTAGGGTCTGGGCCGGGGGATAGTCTGCCACAATGTTGTACCATGGCGGAGGAGCTTGCAGGCGCTGTGTTGCAAGGAGTTCTGTCGCAGCACGGTGGACGCGAGAGGCGGTAAAGTCGTAGCGACCCATGGCGAAAAGATGGGCAATTGCTCTTCTCGGGAGGGTGTGGGGCGAGCGGCCGTGGGTGACGCGATGGATGGGCAATGCGGTGGTGTTGAAATGCGCGCGGCCGGCGGAAAAGCCTTGGGTAAGCAAGGCCAACACCGAAAAAAAGCGCCGAGGGCGGAAGCTCTGACAACGACCAACCTAAGCTTCCACTCTTCCCCAGCGTCACGCACAAACCACACGGTGTCTATATCGCATGATCTTGCGGGGAATCTCTCCAGCTCAACGCGACTTGGGACAGTTGTCCACGCCATTCTGCGCCATCTCAATGGCTCGTTCTCTTTCCGCTTGAAACAATGTTTGGTTCTCATGGTCTTTTGCATACGCCCCCCTCCGGCAGTCGTCCGCGCGACACCACCTCGGCCTCTCTTCGCATCCCTATGCGCTGCCCGTTGCCAGCCCGCGTGCATCCACCAGTCACAGTCTCGAGAATACCACCACAGACCTTACAGCTTCCCGCGGTCCGCGCAAAAAATGGATGACTCGGGGGTTCGCGTCATGACAATACCAAACTTCGGTCACAGGCATTTCCCGCACACTTGGGCGGGGAGAGATTACGCCAACAAGTCAGGACACCACAAAGCGCGGCGGAAAAGGCCATTGGCCGTAATAGCAGGTTGGAGAGAGGCCAGCGATGACGCACAAAGTCGAGGCGCACCGATCCCGCCGGAACCACTCTACCGCTATCCCCCCACATTAGAGGAGCTCAAGAGGCTGGTAGACATTTACAATATGGACGAACATGGGGAGGAAAAGGACAACGAGGCCGAGAGCGACACGGCCGAAATAGACAGCGAAGAGCAAGAACCGAGGCACATCCCACGCAACACGTGGGACAGCGACACAAATTTCATTCTGGGAGACCTAGTCGAGCTGCTGCAAAAGGCGAGGCCCAACCCCGACATTGCTTTTGACCTGTACAAATCGCTTCCGTACCCAAGAGTGTCGTACCTGGACTATAAGACGATACGGAAGTTTTTGAATTGCCTTTCGTGGGTCAAGCGCAGAAATGAAACCAACGTGATGCGCTATCTTTCCGTCATTGACGACATGAAGGCTTGCGGTATACCCATTGCGCTCGCCGATTGGAACACGGCAATCCACTCTGCTGGGCGATGCTTTAGACAAGTGGACGAGAGCGAAGTCGAATCGGCCCTCTACATATGGCGCGAGATGGAGGGCGACGCCGGGGTCCGGGGAAATCGAGTCACCTTTAGCATTTTATTCGACATTGCCACCAAGGCGGGGAAACACAGACTGGCGGAGATGGTTTTGAAAGAGATGGACACGCGAAACCTCAAACTGGACCGGCATTTTCACACCAGTTTGATATACTATCAAGGGCAGCGAGGCGACGGAGATGCGGTGCGAAAGGCCTATGTAAATCTCGTCGACTCTGGGGCAATCGTGGACACTGCAGTCCTGAACTCCGTCATTTCGGCCCTCATCGATGCTGGTGAGGTACCTGCCGCGGAACAAGTCTTTGCCGGCATGAAGGACTTGCACCATCGTGGAGAAGCAAAAAAGCCCCCTGGTCATTGGGTCCACCGACGCGAGATTGGCAAGCTGCTTACTCGCGTCTCACTAGAAGTTTATGACCCCGAGCAACGAGCCCTCTTTCAAAAAGCCGCTCCGGTTGGTCCAGACCATGCCACATTCAAGACTCTCATCAGATACCACACCAAGATCTCGGGCAACATCGACAGCGTCGCTCAGCTACTCTTGGAGATGGGCAACGAATACGGAATACCGCCCGAGGGAGATCTCTTCTATACCCTTTTTCACGGCTTCCATCACCACGGAGGCATCCCCTATTCATCGTGGACGGTTGTCAGGCTCGAAGAACTCTGGGCGGCATACAGAAATACCATTTACAGCGGTGCTTCTGAAGTCACGGTGGACAAGGCAATTGCCAAGGCTATAATACAGGCATTCAACAAGGTCGTGAGCGGTGATCGGACATGGGAGGTCTGGGAGGAACTAAAAAGCATGTGGAAATCGCCCCACCGGTCTGATTTGGAGGAGGTGAATGACCGCTTGATGTTGTTGTTGCAAAAGCGTCTCAAGGCGCATGACATGGTGAGAAGACCAAGTCCTGGCTGGGACTCATGGCGTAGTAGAGACCACAATTCAAGGCGTGGTCGATGAAATGATGGGAAATGTAAATACACAAGAGAAAAGCCGCCGGAGTGGCACGTAAAATAGGTAGATTGCCCGTTGAGGCTAGCGTAGGCGGTGAGACGCGTCTTGGGCGACCCGTCGCGTCTCAAACTTCGCAACTCAAAATGCGACCACCCACGCCGTGATTTTCATCGGTTGTGGAGCTTTGATTCACGGGATGAGCGCATCAACATGCTGAAATTGACTTGTAGACCTCATTCTCCGCCCTCGCGCTTTCCCTTTGCGTTTTGGGCCCTATTCATTCACGTCCAGCATCTCCGGCCCTTCACCTCCGAGCCATCGACATCCTGACGACCTCAGTCTACTTTGCATTTGTTTGATAAGCCAAAATGCCAGCAACCAAGAAGAGAAAGCGTGGCCAACAGGATATTGAGTTTTCTCTTAAACGCATCTTTGGCAAAAAGAGCTTTAGGTCTGCTTCAACCAACCTTGTCCGTCTCGCTCTCACTAACCATCCATCCAGACCTCTACAGCGCGACGTCATTACCACTGCTCTCGACGGAGAAGATGTCTTTTTGCAAGCAGCCACCTCGTTCGGCAAGAGTCTCTGCTTCCAGCTTCCAGCCATTGTGGATCACGGGCGTACGTAACCAGACGTCTTTTGAGATGAAAGCTGACACCTGTAGTCACCCTTGTTATTTCCCCGCTATTGGCCTTGATGGTAAGCTTTCCAACGCACGTATTGAGCAACGCTCACACTCCACAGAACAATCAAGTTGCGGCTCTCCGGGCTGCTGATATCAGAGTCGCCACCATCAACAGCACGACGCCCAAGGCAGAAAAAGATGCGGTCATGGAAGATTTGCAATGCGGCCACCCCCTGACGAGGCTCTTGTACATTACTCCGGAATACTGTCAGCTTGACCACTTCAGGCGGATACTTCGAATCATCCACTCGCATCGCGAGCTCGCCCGCATTGCCGTCGACGAAGCCCACTGCATCAGCGAGTGGGGACACGACTTCCGACCATCTTTCAAGCGCCTGTCATTTTTCAAGCAAGAATTCCCAGATGTCCCTGTCATGTGTCTGACGGCCACGGCCACGGCTAAGGTCCGCAACGACATCATCAGCACGCTGGCCCTGGATCCCAAAAAGTTGAAGCTGTTTACCATGACGACGAGCCGCCCAAATCTTCACTACGAGATTCGCTTCAAGTCGGACGAGGAAGACCACTACGACAATTTTGTCGGCTGGTTGCGCGCGGCACAGAAACGCAGATCGGCAGACGCTGAGCGCGTTGCAGCTCTCAAGGCGGCGGGAAAGCGTCCAGACGCCATCTCAGGCATCATCTACACCCTGTACCGACGAGACTGCGAGGCTCTGGCAGCGCGGCTTCGAGGCTCCAATCTCGGCGCCCGCGCCTACCACGCCGGCCTAGCAAACACAGAAAAAGACGAAGTTCTTGCAAACTGGGTCGCCAACACCCCAGGATACGAAATCGTCGTAGCCACCACCGCCTTTGGGATGGGCATTGATAAAGAAGACGTGCGATTCGTCGTCCACTGGCAGCTGCCCAAGAGCTTCGAGGGCTTCTATCAGGAAGCCGGGCGCGCCGGCCGCGACGGCAAAGCCGCCATCCACATCATGTACTACGCGCGCGAAGACCGCGACCGCGCGCTGAACCACATGGCACGCGACATTGCGCGCGAGTCTAACGGCGCGGGATACCCGGTCGAAGCGTACGGTGGTGGCGGTGGCGCAACTCGGGCCACCGACGAGAAGATGGAGAAGCACAAGAATCGCGTCGACAGCCTGCAGAAGCTGGTCGAGTACTGCGAAAACGTGTCGGCGTGCCGGCACAAGCTGATTGCGAAGTATTTTGGTGAGCAGGCAGAGGTGCCGTGCGAGTGGGCGTGCGATTGGCACAAGGACCCGAAGAAGCTTAAGAGGGCTAAGGAGCTGGGGTTGGCGACGGAGGAGTGGTGTTCGACGCAGAGGGAGATGGGGCATTTTGATATTGATCCATATGAGTGATTTAGCTTGGTGGGTGGTGTGGTAGGGGTCGAGGTTGTTGCGTGCAATATACCATTAGGTCGTCTATAGTCTAGTCCGTGAGAGGTGAAGCGTTGGTCCCCCGGCAGCAGCGTGCTTCTGCCGCCTACCTAAAGACAAAGGGTATCATCGTGTTCCATCTGCATTGAGCGAGCATCTCTGGTCATGCCAGACGTCCGTCTCTTTTTTCTTTCCTGGCCCCCACCTCACCCACCACACCTCTCTCTCTCCCTCTTTCAAATCCAACTCATCCCTACTTCCCCCCACCAGCCGCACCACCCTTATTAACCCTCTCCCACGCCTCACCAACCCACCCCTCCGCTTGCTCCCTCACCCGGCGCCAATCGGTTCCCTGCACCCTCCTGACCGCCCTCTCCACCTCGCCGTTCCAGCGGTCCTTGGCCACGTCGCCAATGCCGCCCAACCGCACGCGCGCCGACGGCGGCACGTAGCTCGGTTCCGGATCGTAGACGCTGCGCAGAAGCGACGACGAGTCGCGCAGCGCCAGCGATTGCTGTAGGCGTGTTGAGGCGTGGATCCGTACGCTGAGGTAGAGGACGGAGGACGTGAGGGTTAGGCCGCTGAGCTGGTGGAGGAGGAGCGAGAGTGTTAGTGGGGGTGTTGGGTGGAGGGGATGGGGAGGGGAGGCATACGAAGCCGGTTATGAAGCCCATGGTGTCTGTGGTTTGATTGCTGGTAGTGGTGATGGTGGTTTTGCTTTGCTTTGCTTTGCGTGTATGCTCAATGGCGAGGAAAGACGCGAGGTTTGCGGTGCGAGGTATTTTGTATAGGTATGTAGATAGATCTTGAAGAAGCTCGACTCGACTCGGCGCAATGTCATCTGCAAGTAGTAGCCGCGCGGCAGTCGGTGATCGAGGTCGACAAGCGGGTGATAATTAGTCTGCGGCGGCGGCGGCGGCGGCGGTGTGGCAGGGGATAAGGAGGGCGGAAGGATGAAGAAGCTAGAGCTTTTTATTTTTTACAGTGGATCCCTTTTTTTCTTCGCGTTCTCAAGAGGCAAGTCGTGTTGATCTCGACGGTCTAGTTTCTTGTCTCCTCCAGTTTTACTTCTTGTGTCTTGCCTCTTGGTTTTGGAGCGGTTGAGGCGTACGGACGGCCCGCGCGGTCATGCACTGTCCGGGAAGTCTGCGTTGTAGAAATGGTCGAAGGGACGCTCAGGCACGCGCCGCTGTCGACACCAAGGTGGGTGGTTGCTGGTATCGAGAGGCGGTGGCGGGGAGTGGCGGGCGCGGAGGTTGAAGGGGCTGATTATCTGATTGATTGATCGATTGCCATCTTATCGCCACTTTTCCATCGGCCCCTGCCGATTGCGCTGAGTGCTCGGCGATTTTCCGGCGTTGTTTCTGCTCCGCTGCTGCCCAGGGCTTGGCGCGAATTTGTCCGATCACCACCGTCTCTCCAGCTCGAGATACACGCACCCTGGTTGGTTACGAACCCCATATCGATCCTTGCAAACGCCAATTGCTGCCCGTGTAGCTGTAGACGAAACCCAGCTGTCGAGAATTCCACCCGTTGGAAGCAACACGCCGTCAACTTCCTCAGAACACGACTCGAATATTTCCCTCGGCCGCCGCACGACCTCCGCAGCACCGCGGTGACAGCAACACCTCCACCACCCCGACCACACTCTCCTTCTCCTCTCCTCCATCATGGTCGGCGCCCGCGACACGCACCGGCACCTGTCGCGGTCCAGCGCACACCGACAGGCGCTGCTGCGCAACCTGGTGACGTCGCTGTTCGAGCACGAGACGATAACGACGACATGGCACAAGGCCAAGGAAGCGCAGGCGCTGGCCGATAAGATGGTCACCATGGCCAAGAAGAACACCATCGCCAGTCGCTCAAAGGCCCAGTCGATATTCTATGTACGTCTTATCCGTCCAGAGCAGAGCCGGGGATTCCACAATATTTTGGGCTTGCTGGTTGGCTGTTGGGAGATGCCGCGAGAAATAAAAAGAGAAAAGACAATCCGCTCACCCACCACAGAAACCCCAACTCCTCAGCAAGCTCTTCGGCCCCATCCGCGAGCGCTACCTCGAGCGGCCGGGCGGCTACACGCGCGTGCTGCGTATCGAGCCGGAAAAAGAAGACCAGGCAGAATCCGCAATCCTCGAGCTGGTCGACTCGCCCAAGGACATGCGGTTCGCCATGATGGCCAAGGTCGTCGCCCGCCAGCGCGCTGAAAAACTCCCCGAAACCCCGATCACCCGCCAGAACCTGACAAAGGTCATGCGCTACCGTGGCGAAGAGGGAAAGAAGAGCTTTGATAATATGGTGACAAAGTTTAAGGGGTTGACGAGGAAAGGCAAGGAGGTGACGGAGGTGACGAAGAAGAAGGTTTATCCCGATCCGATGGACACGAGGAAGGGGAAGAAGGGACCCAAGTGGCGGTCGGGTTGATGGAGTGAGTGGTTTTCTTGTCAGAGTGGCATGGGGGGGGGGTTTTTTTTTTTTGGTATCGTAAGGGGCCAGTGATTGACGTGAAAATGGAAACAAGTAAAAAGTTCAACTCATTGGGATTGTGTTTCGGCGCTCGCTCGACATGCTCATTACTATGTGCTGGGAAGCTTGCGCAAAGAAATGATCACGTCTCCAGAAACCACGGCTGCAGCAACATTCTTGCCATCGCTTCCACCACCGAATCAGCAAACATCAGACAACACAATTACCACCTTGCCAGCCAAACACATCTCTTCTCTTCACAGCAGACCAGGAATAATCGCCTTCCTGCCCTCCAGCTTATCCTCGCCGAATTTCTCCACATACCACCTCCTTCCCGCCATCGCTCTCGGCAACATAGTCGCAATCTCATTCAACAAAAAGGCTCTCGCGGGTACGCAGCTCCAGCCGCCAACCCACCAAAAGGCCGCCCACTCGACCCACTCACACAGATAATGCGCATACAGCACCAGCCCAAAGAGGCCATTCTTGGGGATCATGTAGACCTTATCGACGCTAGTGTTGGCGCACTCGCGATCAACGGAGGCGTCATCAGTCGGCTTGCCGTCAGCGCGCAGACGCTCGACGACAGCTTTACGCGCGCGCCGCGCCGCTGCGCGTCTGATTTCGCGCAGGTCGTCGTCGTGATACATGTTTGCGAGGAGGGCCCAGATCCAGAGGACGAGGGCCAGCTCGGCGTGGTAGAGGTGGCCCATCCAGTCGACGGGGGTGCGCGGGCCGTGGCCGCCGAGCCAGCCGCCGAGGGAGATGGCGTTGGCGAGTTGGAAAGCGATGGCGCTGGCCCAGACGATGGGGTGGATGGGCGACATGCTTGGGTTGAGGATGAGCGGGGCGAGGATGGCGCGGTAGATGTAGTGGACGGTCTGGGGATGTTATTGATGTCCTGATTGAATGAGGGGAGGGGGGACGCGTACAAACATGCCTGCCATGGTCCAATTGCCCCATGGTAGTGGCTCTTCTAGTCCTAGCTCTTGCGGCAGGCTCCACATGATGTAGAGCAGTGTGATAAAGCCTGGGATCTCCATCGTGAACCACGCCCACTTGCCCGGCAGGTTCCATCGCGATTCGATTGACGTCTTGCCCTGCGGATACCAGTCCGTGACCCATTGGATCGCCGTGACCTATTCGTTGCCTGTGTCAGCTTTCAAAATTGCATCACTGGCAAATCGCTCACGTACCACGGGGAAAAGCTGCCACGCCCAAACCAACCACTCCCAATTCTCGCGCGACGGCGGCAGCCAATTCTGCACAATGGCCATTTCCCTCGCTCTAGTTTTTTGATTTTTCCGTTCTCTCCCGTTATATGCACTCTGCAGACGCAGTCCGGCGTCGGTCAGTCAATCGGTCTGTCTTTCCGTCCGGCGGATATGCCCGTCTGTCCGTCCGCTCATTCGCCCGTATAACAAACCAAAAAACGCGCTCTCCCTTACTGCGGTTGTTGCTGCTCTGCTCTCTTCCACTGCTCTGACTTCCTAGCTCTTGCAATGCGCGTCCTCGAGAAGCTTCCTGTGACTGCGCTGCTGCTGTCTGAGCGCGGGTGCGAGCGCAATGAAATATCCACCAATCCGTTGCGAAGCGAAGATACGCGAGACTCCTCCGGACGAGTCGAGATCGGACGCGTTGGCGCGACTGGTCGGAAGCAGCAATAAGCGTATGTGCGGAGGTAAATAAGCGCCCGATTTGCGCGCTTGTTGCGTCGGCGTCTCCGAACGAGCAAGCAAAGTGTGAACAGCAAGTCCAGAGAGTAGAGCTTCTTTTGTCCCGGCCTTCCGAGTGATTAGAAAGTCGGAGCGAGTCCAATTGGTGCGTGGTGAGATGATCAACGGGTGAGATTAGGTTGTCGCGGGCGGTCTGGGAGTTTGGCGGTGGGACGGACGACTGGCATCCATGTCGTCATGGCGTCGATCTGTCGGATCTTACCGATCGCACTAGGCGACCCCTGACCTGATCCCATATCTGGTTCCGCAGCTGTTCGCTTCCTGTTATTGGCAGTGTCTTGGTGTTGCTTGTTACTGTTATGATAGATTCGCCGTCTCGAGAATCAGTGTGGCAATCTTATCAAAGACATCAGAGCCGAGCGCAGACATTATTATTCCTCCGTAGCTGTCCTGAAGCAGACTCCTTGCCCAAACGCAAATCATGGTATACGCTGCGCCGTGTCGAGAAATCTTGTCAACGTGAATCCAAACACCAACCTGCCTTCCATCGCTAGCAGCCGCCGCAAATCGTGCAACAGACTTCTTCAGCAATTCGCCCATAACCCCGAGTCCTTCTCTTGACTCCCATTCAGCCGATGCCTTGTCATGTTCATGCCTTCGTGCTTCTGATGGCAAAGGAAAGTCGTGTTAATGAACCGTTCGGCACCCAAAGAAAAAAAAAGAAACGCTTGGTCAAACAAGCATGGGTATATAGTGTCGTGGGCCACCTACATCAAGCCGCCCAGCACAACCTTTCCCACGCCAGCAATTTCGCTCTTGGCCCCAGCACGACTGGCATCTTCGAATTCTCGTACCACGCCCGCGACGATTATCTTGCGTATCCGGGCGTCGGCCTTGGCAAAAAGCTCGCCGACACCAAGGCCGCAAGCTTCGGGTCCGTTTACGAGGCTCATTATTTTGGTGTAACAATCGATCAAGACGTCGCACAATGTCGAAAAGGTCTCGAAAAAGTCGGGGTCAAACGGCAAACTGGTTGTCAGCAGATGCGAGTACTCTTCGCCGGGACTAAGATGATCTCCGTGGTCAGTGCCTGGGAAAGATAGTTGTGATGCGTTGGAAGAAGTCTCTCCCAAGCCTTCTGGTAGCATGAGCTCCGTGGCCGAACTTTGTCGTCGGCCCTTGGCGGCACCTGATGCTGCGTGCATGCCCCTCTTAAACATTCCCGCGACACGACCGCGACTCAGACTGCTGGGCGCGTTTCCATCTGGCGGGTGTAACGTTTGATATGCTTCAAACTCCATGAGGAGAGCATTCAATGCACGCAGATATTCGGCAGCGCTTTGGGAGTTGAGGTCGAGTATGGTAGGGAGGGAGAAGCCAAGGAGGAGGTAGTTTGTCGCTCGGCGAGCTAGGTTCCGCGGTGAAAAGTATGGCAGCTTGTTCAGGTCGGACTTGTTGAAGAGAAGCGTATTGAACCAATATACACGTCCATCGTGTCTGGATTTGTTAGTGATTTGCCAACGCGACCTCGGGCAGTCTTACGCCTTTCTCAGATAGTCCAAGGTCGATATGCGCTTGGAAGACAGGTCGTGAATGTGTTGGTACAGAGCATGAGGATTGTGACCGCCGCTCGACGGGACTTGGGAGAGGCTGGCGGGGCCGCCCAGACTGCCGCTCTTACCCCCGAAGGTAGCGTTGGACTGCGAGGTTCCCGGAGGACGGTCCCACTGCGAGGCCGGAGTGCTCGAGGCCATGGTCTTAAAGTCGTCTCCTAGGCTGGAGTCGTGAGATTTCTGGCGGCCGCGTCTGAAATGGTGGATGGAGAGCTTGGACGAAGAGGCATTGGAGGCCTTTTCGGATGACAAGGAGGCGACAAGGTTTGGTCGTGACGGGTGATGGTCCTTGGTTTCGGCGCTGGTGATAGAGTTGGACGAGGAGCGAATGGAAGCGGAGCGGCGGATGCTG
Source organism: Phyllosticta citriasiana (assembly GCF_038021145.1). NCBI lineage: Eukaryota > Fungi > Ascomycota > Dothideomycetes > Botryosphaeriales > Phyllostictaceae > Phyllosticta > Phyllosticta citriasiana. Next base: position 198,762 of record NW_027117294.1, read on the forward strand.
GAGCCAAGATCAGAGACCGACGAGGCAAAGCTGTGGCGATTCTTCTTGGAGGGCGAAACGGGGTGGGGGGCGGCGTCCGACTCGTCGATGGTGGGCGGCAGAGGCGTGGTGGATCGGTGGGGGATGGGCGTCTGGCTGCGCGACGAAGGCTCGCTACTGGCGGCAGCCTTGCTCGACGAGCGGTCGCGGTCGCGCCGAAGAATCGAAGGTTTGCGCGGAAGGAAGCTGTGAGAGTGATGAGAGGACTTGTGCTGCGAGGTCGATGAGGAGGGCATGATGCCATCTCTTAGCACCGTCACAGGGAGCATGCGGCAGGCCGTCGGACGCGGCTGGGGCTGGGGTCGCAAGGCAGGGCAGGGCAAGGCGAAATCCAGGGGTCGGTCGGACTGGGCTGGACTGGATTGGACTGGACAAGAAAAGATGGAGAGTTGACTTTTTTAAGCTTTGATGCGCTGCTCTTTTGACTGTTGCCATAATTGCGAGCCAATTTGCCTCGCCGACCAAAACAGCTGCTGGGCCTGGCGATCACGAGTACGAGTGCGACGCTCCCGTCCAGTCTAGTCCCCGCCCCGGCCGTGACCAGAGCCTCTCTCCTCCGCCCTCCACCTAACCGCTAGATCACCACCATGGTATGTACAAGACTGTCAGCTCCTAGCCGCGCTAACCCCACAGTCTGTCGACGAGTATATTCCAAGACCCGGCGAATGGCCAGTCGACCCTCAGCATGATGTCCCCATTGACGAGCACCGTGTCTGGATTGACGGTTGCTTCGACTTCAGCCACCATGGTACCGTGCGACCTCCAGCCCGCGCAACCCAAGCTGACCTCTGTCAGGCCATGCCGGCGCAATGCTGCAAGCTCGCCAGCTCGGCAAGGAGCTGCTGGTTGGAGTGCACTCGGACGAGGCCATTCTCGAAAACAAGGGTCCCACCGTAATGACCCTCAAGGAACGGTGGGTGATCTTTCCCAGGTTGCCTCCAGCTTCTGACTTTGTCTAGCATTGCCGCTGTTGATGCCTGTCGCTGGGCCACCAAATCCATTCCTCACGCTCCCTACGTCACCTCATTGCCATGGATCTCCCACTACGGCTGCAAGTACGTTGTTCACGGCGACGACATTACCTCCGACGCCTCGGGCGAGGATTGCTATCGCTTCGTCAAGGCGGCAGGTCGCTTCAAGATTGTCAAGCGAACGCCGGGCATCTCGACGACTGATTTGGTAGGGCGCATGCTGTTATGCACCAAGACACACTTTATAAAGAGTCTGGACAAGGCTCTGGCGGGCGAAGAGGGAAGCGGCAGCGAGCAGGAGCGGAAACAAGCCGGCGAACAAATGACGGAGAGAATAAAGGCGTACGCGTCCAACGAGACTGGTCTGGAGCCAGGATCCGAAGTCTGGGTGTGGCACCAAGCTGTCGAGAGCAAGACGGCGGAGCCCAGCGGAGCCAATAACGACGGCAAATGCACCAAGATGGTCGACGGTATTGCGCCGAAAAAGGGACAGCGCGTCGTATACGTGGACGGTGGATTCGATCTCTTCTCATCAGGCCACATTGAATTCCTCCGGAGAGTCGTCGAGAAAGAGGAGAAAGAGGGTCGGGAACGGGGCTGGTACAGTCCAGAGGCGACGCAGCAGCGCATAACAGAATCGGGGTCTGACTACAGCCCTGTGTACGTCGTGGCAGGCGTCCATGACGACCAGGTCATCAACCATTGGAAGGGCGTCAACTACCCCATTATGAACATTTTTGAGCGCGGCCTCTGTGTTCTCCAGTGCAAGGTTTGTGAATCTTACCTTGCTTTGGATATCACTAACAAGCGCAGTACATCTCTGCCGTCGTCTTTTCCGCGCCCTTTACTCCGTCGTCCTCCTTCTTGAAGTCGCTGCCCTATGGCCTTCCTAGCGTCATCTACCACGGTTCCACCTCGTTTATGCCATCGGTCGAAGATCCATACGTGGACGCGAGAACGTTGGGAATATTCCAAGAAATCCCGCTGCACGACTTTGCGCACGTCAATGCCGGAGAGATTGTTGCCCGCATCATGCGCAGTCGAGCTCAGTATGAAGAGCGCCAACGCGTCAAAGGCGTCAAGGGTATTGGAGAAGAAGCAGTACGTCGGCGGGAAGAGATGGAGAGGGAAGAGAACGCAAAAGCTGCGGAAAGAGAGGCGTTGAGACAGAGCAAGGCATGATTTTAGATTTGTGGAACTGATCTTTCCGGTAGCACGGCATTGGAGAGGAGTTTCAACAACTGAGAACATTGGACGTTTAAGCTTAGATACCATAAACTGTTTGATTTCGAAAGACAACAAAGTATCCAGCGGCAACTGAACCAAGGGGAAGCCCAGTAAATCACCGACAGCGGCGGCATTACGACTTTAGGAAACTCGTTTCCGACCAATGGCAAGTCCGATCTCGGGCGGTCTTCATCCCGAGCGGCCGCCAATGTTCCCCGGTCCCCGCAACATGTCGACGACGTCAAAAGCTCGAGCTTGGGCCAACGCATCCCCCAGACTTTGGAACACCTCAGGGACGCGTCTGACGAGACCATCACGACCAGACTTTGTTCGAGATCGCCGGGAACAATTTCCCGTCTGCGTAGGATTGCTGTCACTTTTAAGAGCTGGGTTCCTTTTTTGTCATCACCAGGTCTAGATTGAAGAGGAGTGTTTACATCGTCATCTTCTCTGTCCATATTCTGTCGCTGGTTTCTTGTGCTCTAGAGCTTTTCTTTCTCCTTTAATTTCTCTCATTACTCCACGGTCACAATGGCAGACCCCAAAGATCTCCCGTACCGGATAACGGACCTCGAAGCCAGCTTCAACACCAACACCAACAACGCCGCCAGCTCCTCCAACGAGCTCATCAAACCACCACCAACAGCCGCGCCCCCCGCCACCAAACCACCCCTCTCGACGCTCCTCTCCTCGTACGACTTCGAAACCGTCGCCGCGCGGACGCTGGCGCCCAAAACATGGGCCTTTTACGCCTCAGCGGCCACCGATCAAGTGACGCGCGACGCCAACCGCGCCAGCTTCGACCGCATCTGGTGGCGGCCGCGGGTGCTGCGCAACGTATCGCGCGTATCGACCGGCACACGCATGCTCGGGCGCGACGTCGACGTGCCTCTCTTCGTGAGCCCGGCCGCAATGGCGCGCCTCGTGCATCCAGACGGCGAGAAAGCGCTGGCAGCAGCGTGCGCGTGCCGCGGCGTCGGTCAGTGCATCAGCACAAACGCGAGCTATCCGCTGCCCGAAATTCTCGAGGCGTGTGGAGGTAGTGCGACGAAAGCGCCGCCGCATCCTATATTTTTCCAGCTCTACGTCTCGCGCGACCGCGCGGCGACTGCGTCGCTTGTCCGCTCGCTGCCGCGCGCCGCCATCGCTGCTCTCTTTTTAACTGTCGACGCTCCCGTCCCTGGTAAGCGCGAAGCCGACGAGCGCGTCGCGGCGCCGGCGGACCTGGCCGCGCCCATGAGCGGCGCGCGCGCGACAAACGATGCCAAAGGCGGGGGCCTCGGGCGCGTCATGGGCGCGTACATCGACGCAAGTCTGACGTGGGACGACGTGGCATGGCTGCGATCGCTGCGACCGGACCTGCCCATCGTGCTCAAGGGGATACAGGGGGCGGCAGACGCCGTGCTGGCGGTCGAAGCTGGCGTGCAGGGCATCGTTGTGAGTAATCACGGTGGAAGGAGTCTAGACACGAGTCCGCCGGCTGTGCTCGTGTTGTTGGAGCTGCAGCGCTGCTGTCCGTGGGTGTTTGAGCGGGTGGAGGTGTATGTTGATGGGGGCGTGAGGAGGGGGACTGATGTGCTCAAGTGTCTTTGCTTGGGCGCGACGGCCGTGGGTATGGGGAGGCACTTTTTGTACGCCCTGAATTACGGCAGGGAGGGCGTGGAGAAGTTGATTGACAGTAAGTCTCCCTCCGAGATTTGTTCAACGGCTGAGCTGACCCACACCTTTCCTCCAGTCATGAAAGATGAAATCGAAGTCTCCATGGCCAACCTCGGCGTCAAAGACCTCGACGAACTGCACCCCGGTCTCGTAAATACGCTCGACGTCGACCACCTCGTCCCCACGACCATTGACCACCCGTACGCCAAATGGTCGCCGCGAAGCCGCGTAGGCAAGGACGCTGCGTCAAAGGCCAAGCTGTAGTCGGAGAAAACAGTGATGAGAAGGCGGAGCGCTTGTTAATGTGATGTTCTCTTGGGATTGGGCAGGGCATACCCGTGGAGTTTTCGTGGAGCATCTCCTCTCTGCTTTTCCGAGGTTGCGGAATACAAGACTTCTCACCGAATTTACATAGACACCGTCACAGCCGTCAATAAGCCGTGTATAATGCATTTCATCGTTCTCTGAGACTGTTCCAACTTCAGTCAGAGGAGCAAATTCATGTGCAGTGCGAATTAGGTAACACTAAGCCCGATCTGGTCGAGACGCAGCCAACTTCAAACGTCTGACAGAAGTCTGTGCTACCATCAGGGTCCGAGCGTCTTCATACCCAGAGAAACTAGTTTTCACGACAATGATGGGTAATACAGTCCACGCAGATGCCACAATGCTCAAGAAAACGATGAATTTTGGTACCGCAGCTGCGCCTGGGTAGCATTGATCGAATTCTGGTGGAACTAGGGACTTTCCTTCACGGCAGATAGACCCATGCAGTGTCATTCCATCGCCAACATAAGATGTCGCTCGGCTTGATTCTGCAGTTTCTCGTGACAAGTCTTCAACGGTACCAAAAGAAATTGTCTTCTCAGTTAATCTCACAAAAAGGGGTTATCTTCAAACCGAATTGCAAAAGACTCCCGTCGACGATTGTCAGCGTCTGGAACCGTGCTCCAATCCCACTCCGCCTGTTGTCCAGAGGGCCTGCTCCGCCGCATGATGATGCAATTCCCAACCGACAAGCCCTACATACACAGAGCAACTTTTGCCGTGCACAAATTCTCAACCTTACAGCCGCCTTCCTAACACACAGGAATCTTAACCGGTTCCCGACACTGCAAGCCTATCAAATGGTCAATATTTATTTTCCGAAACAATGGGAACGACTTACTTCATAAGGTGGTCCATAAAGGTTTGCAAGCTGACGTCGTCCGTAAAGATGGTCTGGGCAGTTTGGCTGACGCCACCGTAGGAGCCCGTGGTGTGAGTGGTGGACGGGTTCAGCTTGCTGAGCAGGAAACGAGCCTGCGAACCGCCTGCGTCGCAAACAATGAATCGAGGCAAAGGGAATCGGTCCTGAATCAGCTCCTTTGCATCTTCCTTGGGCGCATCCAGCAGGACTCGGAAGTTCTCGTAGCCCTCCTGGTCCTGGTAGCCTGCCTTCCGCCACTCGGCAATGGTCTCGCCGTGGAAAATGAGAATGTGGAAGAAAGTATCCAGGAGTAGAACTGTTTCGGGCATGATGGATGTGCTGTCCAAAAGTACGGGTTGGCCGCCTTCGTGATCGAAGCCGTAGCTGTCGAGGGTAGGTTGAATCATGATAAGCGAGTTGCTGACATCCTCGTGGTTTAGCACGTGTCTGTAAAAGGCAGTCTCATCGGGCGAGTTGTTAAAGACTTGCAAGAACTGGGAACGGCGAAGATGGAACATGAACTGGGGGTAAAGAGTAAAGTTCTTTTCCAGACGGAATGACGAGGGGTCGTCCTTGCGGTACTCGGCAAAGCGCGAGCACAATCTGATGAGCATGCGGTCGACCCAGCGGAGGACATCGGGACCGTCGTCGACTTCGGCCTTGAAGACCGCTATCCGGGACATGAGGACGGCTGCGGCTTCTTGGTCGAAAGACTGCGCAATCGCGGGGTCACCCGAGGGTCCGCTAAGGTTGCGCGCGACGGTGGTAACCCTGAGGTGGTATTGGCCAGACGAGTGCTGGTAGTAGGTCAGGAACTGAATCATTCCTTTTTGCGGGCCTTGCTGCATCTGGCTCGGTCCGCCCTGGCTTGCAATCTCAAAGTAAATGCCGTAGCTTGCACCAGGGTCGATACCGCACATCTTCCACGCGCAGGTGTTTCCAATACCGCACTCGGTCTCGCCAACAGACGCTGACTTTTTGTTTTGGGACACGGCATGACCAATCAAGCCAGTAACCTTAAGCTCCTTGGTGGTGAGGACTTCGAGAGATGCGTTGAAGCCCATCAAGAGGTTGTCCTCGGCATCCTTGTCGAAAACGCGCGCAAAAGATTGTTTAAACATGGACGAAGTAAAGCTGTCCGTCAAGATCATGTGGCCGCCAGTGGAATTGGCGAGACCCTTCATTTCCAAAAGACCAACCTGGTCGAGACATCCGGCGAAAATGTCGATGATGTGGCCGTTGTGAGCTGTCCTCTTGGCAAGGGCATCGTAAAACTTGAGCGCCTTCTTGTAGTACTTGATGTTGTCGCGGTCAATGTCGTGATGCGAACGAATCGGCTCCCTCAGCTCAGCACCGACAACCATTCCCGGTCCTTCAGTGGCGGGGCCACCAGTAAAGAGCATCACTCTGCCTCCCGAGTTTTGGAACGACGTCTCCAAGAGACCGACGGCGACGCTGAGGGCGACACCAGTACAGCGCAGCGCGCGCTTGTCGTTGGCCACTGGCCAGGGGTCCTTTTGCAGCTGCTCCAAAGCATTCGTCAATTGGAATTCGCACTGCTGGACGGGAAGCAGGAAGCGCGCAGCCGGGCCCATTGGCGGAGGCGCGCGACCAGGCTGGGGCTGCATTCCCGGCCTCAGACCTGGCGCCATCAGACCGAGCATCTCCTGGACCTGCTTCGCCGTGTAATCTTTGCTGCCGCGGAAAACGTAGGACTTGGCGCACTCGGTGTATCCGAGTTCGTGGACCTGGGTGGTGGTGCCGTACGTGACGAGACCGACCAAGGCGTAGGGCGGGAGAAGGCTCAAGCTCATAGTGATCGAGTCCTTGAGCGCCTTCAAGCTATCCTCCTCCTGGCAAGTATCCACAACAAAGACGAAAATGGGCGGTGCCGGCGCAGGACGGGCGAGCCGGTACTCGATGGTGGTGTTTTGAGGGTGGAGTTCGGGGGGTATCGCTTGGTCGGATATGTCCTTATAGTGGGGTGGGAGGGCGTTGCGCTGGAGACAAAAGGGGCAGATCCATATCCTGGCGCGCATGTCGACCTGGCTGCTTGGTGTCAGACGTGTGGAGGGAGCAGACTTCGGCTACGCACCAGAAGGGGTTGAGGACGGCCCTGCAGGGAGCTTTGCACGAGACGGGCTCATATTGGAGCAGCGGCGTATCGGGTTTTTCCTTTAGCGGCGTGTAGAGAGCTCCAATGGGAACTGCAAAGTGTCAAGATTTGGCCATGCGGGAGATGGCATGCTACTCACCAACAAGTCTCGACGCTTCCTGGCAAGAGGTTAGAGCGATTCGGCGCAGCAGCCGAGGGTCGACATACCATGCGTGAGCTGGGAAACGTGTTCCAGCTGAGCCTGACGCCATCCTGGTCCTCAATGTCACTCCACTGCTCCTTCAACGCGTCGTAGTCCATGTTGGGAGCTTCCAACAGATGCGGGCAAGCTGCTGGGGTTGCGGGCGGGCGAGGGGCACACGGGTGCGAGTGTGGCGATGCGGAGGGGGGCGAGTGAAGCCGCGAGATGGACTGCCGGTGCGACGGGGCGACCAAAGGGCGTCGAGGTCGAGAGAATTGGCGATGGAGAAAAGGGCGACAGCTAGCACAGGAACAGATGAACGTCAGGTAGAAGCGGCCACATTGACCTGCTCAAGGCGGTGAGGGTTTCGGGTATAGCGCGGCATCGGCGTTTTCGGCGAGGCAGATCCCGAGGTGCTACACCTCAAAAAGTCTGCGCAGCGTCTCCAACCTTTCTTCTCCAACAGTCCCGCCGGCAACAAATCACATTACTATCGACATCGTCTGTCTCTCCCTTGTGGACGCTGTTTTCGCGCCGAGCGGAGACCAACTCACCCATGGCTGGGCGCCCGACTTCGATGAGTCGTCTAGACTCGCACGAGATGTTGGGAATCAGCAGAGGTTACATGCACCTTGTTCTCGCAGGATTGGGGCGGATGGGATCGCTGGAAGAACTAGGAAAGGGGTCCAAATTTCACACATCGCCCGGCTCCCAGGATTGTTTTGAAACGCCAAAATATCGGCCTGAGAAAGCGTCGACAACCGGCTCGACGGGAGTCTGGCAAGGCCTATGACCTCATGCAGTCGTCCTGGTCATTGAAATAGCTGTAGGTCGTATCACTTTGATCTTTCTATCAATCGATAGCAAATAACCTACCTTGTGTTTTTATCTGTCCTTACCGAACGCCGTAGATCCTCACTACCTTTCAAGAGTTGAGACTTTCCATGCTCAAGATGCAAACCCCCTCAGAGCAACCATGCATCTGTCCTGATACCTTCCTGTTGCCTTTCCAAGCAAAGAGTTTTTGATATCTCTCAAGTCCCCTCACTGATTCGAAATCCAATCTCAACCGCCGATTTTGTCAGTTGAACACGCTGCCTGAGTGCAGCCACTGGTTGCTTTGCCACTCTTGATCCTCAAGCTTATGAGCCAGTAAAGCCTTCACATCGGCTTAGGCGTCCTCCTTGACCGGCTCCTCAACGCCGTCGACGGACAGACGAACACGCTTCTCGCTCTGCTGCGCATCTTCCTGCTCCCCAAGCTGCCTCTTGACGCCCGTGCAGGTGGAAAGGCCAGTGTTGGATTCGTTGCAGTCATCTTCGCTGCCTTCGACCTTCTCAGTGGTCTTGATGTGCTGCTCCGCATCTTCGTTGTCGAATTTACCGTCCGCGACCTCGTCTTCTTTCTTGTTGCTGTTGCTCTCATCTCCCCCGCCCTCACCCTCCTGATCCTTTGCCTCGCCAGAGTCAGCGCTGGTGGCGGTAGAGGGTTCAGCCTCGGCCTTGCTGTCTTCGCACTCTTCTTCCTCATCGCTGGCATCGTCGTTCTGCTCCTGGTCGTCATTCTCTTCGACCTTGTCCTCGTCTTCTTGGCCACTGCCGCTCTCCTCGTCGTCCTCAGACAGATCGACCTCTTCGTCGCTCTCGTCTCCCTCAACCGGCTTGAGAAGACCAGTAGTCTTGCTAACTCGCAGCTTGTGCTTGGCGAGCAGGTCCGTAGAGAGCGTGGGGATAGGCGTCTCGGCCTGGACCTTGGCCTTGACGTTCTTCGCATCGCTGGGCGTGATGCCGAGTCCAGTGGGAATATTGCCTCTGCCGCCATTCGCCTTCCTCTCCTTGCGCGCCACCGCTTCAGCATTGAGATAACTGACTGCAGCCGCATGGTCGGCGTTTGCGGCAATGGTCACCAAATGACCCAGAGTCGACGGAGAAAGCTTCATGTAGCGGTTGGCAGTCGCGACGCCCCAGTGCTCCTCAATGTCTTGGATACGCTTCTGGATCTGCGGGTCCGACGGACGAAGCTTCTTCTGGAATTCGTCGATGTCAGAGAAGAGCTTGAGCCAGCTCGTCTTGCTCTGATGCTTCTTTTGGGCCTCTTTGTCGGCCCGAGCCTTGTCGGCGACTTTACCCAGCATCTCGCTCCACTTCGCCTTGGTGCCGTCGGGGGCTTGGAGCAGTGCCTTCTTGGCTTCGGACGTGTCAGCGGCCAGTTTGGCAACCCTCTCCATGACTTGCTTCATCTCTTCGCCCTCAAGCTTCGAAAAGCTTGTGGTTTTCAAGGCGTTGATAAAGGCGCTCACGCCATTGGCTTTGGTGATGTCGCTAGTGAGAAGGTCGGACGACATTGTGGCTTGATCTGGACGTTGTATGATGGAGTGTTGTTCTTGGTGTTGGGTTTTCGAAGGTGAGATCTGCGCCGACTGGTTCGTGTTGTAAGAGATTCTGTGTGCGGCGGCTTGATTAGCGTGCTTGGTTGACTGATGGTTTTAACAATGACTCACCTACCTTTCGATCGCGATGGGGTGCGGGCGGCGCTCTTTGTGAAGCAGATGTGTCAAGATGTCAGGATGACGGAAGGTTAAGTGAAAGGTTGCGAGGATGAGTGGTATGAGGGTAGGTCCGAGGGCCCGAGGATGGATGGTCGAGGAGTGGTGACGCCTCAAATGGTAGTGATGGGAGGATGGTTGTTGATGGTAAGACGAGGGAGGTGGCAGATTTAAATAAGGCTGGAGGCTGGTGGGCGAGCGGTCGTAGAAGGAGCTGAATAAGAAGGAACAGCGCCGACGGGAAAAAGATTATAGGTGGATGGTTGGGCGACCTGTGAGGCCAATGGCTATAGTTGAAGAGGATAGAGTGAAGGAGGTCGTGGGTGCGGTTGAAGACTGGGGAGCACAAGAGACCGCATACCCCGAGTTGGCTCGAATGGAATCACAAATCCAGTGGCGGCCTGCGGTTGGTTCTGCTCAATCGAGCGTCCGTCTGGCACTTCAAGAGCATTCGTTTACCACTTCAGTTGCACCCAGATAGCTGCCATTTACTGCCACAACGGCACCGTCGGTGAGTCTCTGCATTTCTTTCACCAAGTCTATTCATGAGCTGGATCATCTTTATTTGTCTCCAAGTCATTGGGGCTGCCTACGTTTGATCCTCTCGATCAGAACATATCCGTGCCGATACGGAGTTCTCTTTCAACACCAGTCCAGCCTTCGACATCCCATGCTCAGTGGTTGTCCAGAGAAACGGCAATCCCCTGCTGCTGCTGTTTTGATTAACGACTTCTTCAGCGCAGCCATGTTTCCGCATGAACTACCATGGTGTGGCTGTTGTGATGATCGACTCGTACCAAAGTACGTGGTGTCCGACCAAGAACTGCTGCTTGTTTGCGTCTTCCACATATCGCTCTTGATTTAATTCAGAACCAAGCCCAAATGAAGAATATTGTCCGCGCCCCTCGCGAGACCGGTGTCCCCGAGATCCTGAACAAAATACATATCCAAGCAGTCCCAGAAGCCCGGAGTCTCAACGCGCTCCTTTTTAGTTCTTTAATCAGTCTGGTGGTCGTCGCCAACCTCGGCTCGACTTGCTCGACGTCATACTGGTGCTAGTCAATCTCGTCATCACTCGCTTCTTCGACCTTCGGCTTCAGGAGTCCAGTCGTCTTGCTGATGCGCAGACCGTGCTTCTCTAGAAGATTATCATCAAGCGCGGGAAGCAGTAGAGCGTCGATGGGATTAGATTGGATCTCCAGTTGACGCATGAGCTTCTTCATGGCGCGTCTGGCATCTACATCCGAGACTGAGGGTCCTGAATGGATGGTCCCGCTGGGGGATCTTGACGCTCTCTCCATGCGCTTAAGGATCTCGGCATTCATATACGCAACGGCGATTGAGTTGTCGACCCTTGATGACATGGCGGCAATGTACCCGCATGCGGTTTGGGGAACTGTGTGCGTGAAGCGGTAGCGGTGGGCGATGTGGGAGCCCCAGTAATTTTCGATTCGGCGCAGATTCTCTTCAATATCTCGCTTCCGGTGGTTCTTCTGATCTATGTGCGCCGTTGGCAAGAGGCTGCGCGAAGGGACCTTTCCCGCTGACTTGTTGGTATGAATCGTCTTGCTGAGCCCTGCTCTTGTTCGGTCAAGGCCCGCCATGGCAGCTTTTAGTGCTTCGCGAAAGGCCTCTGTTGCTTCGAACTGACGTATGGTGGGAAAGTTCGCAATGTCGCGCTTGATCCGCTCTTTGGTTTCATCTTCCATGATGGTGTGTTTGTCCAGGGATTTCAGTGCCTCGATGTAACTGTCGACGCCAGCATCTGTCCAGAAGCTGCCGCGGGCGGCGTGCTGGCTTGCGGGCTCCATTTTTGTGCAATGACTTGAGTTGCACAAGGAATATATGCTGATAAGGTGCAAAGGCCTTGAGAGTTCAGCTGACGCAGTTCAAGAGCAATAGAAGGGTGGCTGAATGCAGGTTGTGGGCTAAGTGGCCATTCAGCTGTTGTTCAGTGAAAGACGCACCGTTCGGCCTTGATGAATCGAGAGCTGAATATATACAGAGGTGGTGGCTGAGCAGGGGAAAACCGCCGGAAGTACGGCGAAGGGGAAGGGATTGTAGAGCGTGAACGAGCAGAGGGTTGGAGGACAAGAGGTCGAATTCGTTCTCCCAATGCTTTTCGAGGTGAATGTCGAGAGGTCGAAGTTGAAGAGAATGGATGCGACGGTGGAGGACGCCTAATGCTGTCGAAGCCCGCAGAAGGTAAACAAGCTCTAGAAGACGACAGAGCATCTCATCCAGTCTACGCCATACTTTCGCAGCGATGAACAAACCGAAGTGTTCCAATTCGACAAACCTTCAGTCTTCGCCATCCATTCCTTTTCCCCCTCAACCTTTGTTTTCGGGCAAAGAGGTAGAACGTCAAATGTTCAACCGCACTCCAACGTAACTAACAGTCGGCGCTTTGAACAGAAACAATGAAGACTTAACTGTCATTCGCTCAGAGACGACAATCGGTTCTTCCTCCTCTCCCACACCTCTCTGAAACTTCCTAACGCCTCCTTCACCGTTGTTACAAAATTTCGGCCATGTAATACTCCACGCCGTTCCAAAAATCATCAGTTGCCATTTTGTCCACACCGTTGGGTAGACAGGCGTATTGTTTGGTTTGCGGGAGCTTCTGGATCGTATCGGGCGGTGTCTCCGTGCCCGAGTCTACATTGTGGCCAGTCTCGGTATTCGACAAGAGGCGTGGCTGCTTGCTGCTCTGCGTCGTCTCGCTGGAGGCTTCGGACGCTCTCTTGTTGCTCGTGATCCTGCCGTCACCTCCGCCCGCCTTGTTGTCGTCTGGCTCGAGCAGACCCGTTGTCTTGTTCATCCGCAGATTATGCTTCGCGATCAGATCTTCTCGCAGCATCGGCACAGGCACAGAGTAGTCGCCATTTCTTTCAGCCGTACTTCCGTACAAATTCGCTACTGTTAAGGGCTTGCCTTTACCCCGTAAAGCATCGCTATACATAAGCTACTGGCTGAAAGGACCAGTCTTCCTCCCTAGGCTTACGAGAATCTCTGCACTCAAGTACGCAGCAACTTTTGAATACGTCAAGTTGGATGAAATCTTGTTGTCAAAAATCCACCAAAAAAAAAAAAAAAAGAAAGATCTGGAAGCATTTCATTGCAATCTACATGGCCCGTTCCCCACCAATTCATTGCCTTGTCCCGCGTTTTTATTTCCATCATTTTCTTGGCGACAGGACATGTAAGGTCTGTTTGATGCTCCATTTTCTGGTGAAGGCGAGTTTGGATCGGTTTGGATGTACATTCCTTTACATCTTTATTTGCTTCGACGAAAGCCAAGAGCTCGACGGAGACCAACGACTGATTCGGGAATCCAGTTGTTGGGATCGAATCAAGGACTGCATCCTTACGGCGTGCGAAGGGAAGACTGAGAATTCTGCTCTTGATCCTCTCCCACTTCCACCACTACGGGTACCAAGTTACATCTCAAGAACCAAGGCAGCAAGGCTGTTATCGAAAACTCAATCGCTGTGAGTGCCTCCCTTCCGCTATCCTGATTACATGATCTGAGTCTCTTGCGCAATCGCGAACAGCAAGCCCCTTTCCATATTTTGCTGGAAGCCTCATCGGGCCTCTATACTTTTGCAACTCCTCTGAATCCAGAACCTCAGGCACTACCACAACGCGTGCAACCAGAGTCAAAACGACCCTGCTCAAGCCTTGCATCCATTTTTGCTCCGCCTGTTTAATCCAAGTCATTCCATTCCAACTGACTTATTTTTCTCGCAAAGCGTTGCATTTCAACTCTCTGCATCGCGTTGCCTCCAATCCTCACCCGAACGTCGTCCATCACAACACGCAAAATTACCCATTTTCGCCAGTGTCACAGTTCGGCCATGTTCCATGCCTCAGACCAACTGCATGTTATTCTGATACTCCTCAAAATGCAAGCTCAGATGTCACTGTACATCGCTCGCGTCCAAACCACATGAACCTGCCGCTGCTTGGTACCGCGCAGCAGCAGCCCCAGAACCCGCAAACAAGAAAGACGAATGAAATCATCATCCACTGCGTCCAGAACCCAAAGCCACACATAATCCTCACAAAACGCGCGCGCCTTTGCCCAAAGACGGAATTTTCATATCCTGACACCTCCATCTCCTGTCCAAACCTGCCAGTCCCCCTCCACCTTCTCCCCAACATCTCCATCGCCACATAGCGGCCCCCACATCATCTCCTTCCCGCCTTCCACAAACAGCCAAACGCCTGCACGAGACACGTATCCGCATCGCACGCACCTCTCCACACTCCCTTGTTCCCTTCATGAGTACCGTCTCAGCAGTGTTGCGTTGCGAGTGCGGTACGTGGTGTTAAAAGCCCCCCCCCCCAAAAAAAAAAAAAAAAAAAAAAAAAAAAACGCCACGGTTCACAGCTTCACAGCAGCAGAAGCGACGGCGCAAGGACGACGGTATCGTCATCTCGACGCGCATCTGGATTGCTAGTGTATCTCGTTCGCTGCCAACAAAGAAAAAAATTAAAAAATGAAAAAAAAAGAAAAAAAAAAGAAAAAAAAGGGGGGCCAGAGACTCTGCATCGCCGTTCGTATTGCATCCATGTACACACACGGCGCGCGCGCGTGTCCCAAAACGCTCTCGCCGCGGTCATGTAGCGTTTCGAAGGGCACGACGAGAAGTGGAGGAGGTTAAGGGAGGCAGGCGGCATTTCCACGCACCCATGGATGGAGTCGGACGATCGAGTTTCATGAATGAGTGAATGAATGGGTCAATCAAGAATCAATCAATTACTCATCACCTATTCTTTTTTACTCGGCTCCTGCTTGCCCGCTTCCTCAGTTCATCTGCTTGACTCAACCCATCTCTGATCACCAGCACTCGCCGCAACGAACCACCCACACTGCTTGTTCGCCAGCAGCAGCGACAACAACGACGACGTCAACAGATGGCTAAGCGGCTAAGCAGCGGCGGCAGAGCCATCAGTCATATCGAGCGTCACGGCGTGGTACGAAAGGACCGAAGCCTCCCAGCCCACCCACACGCACGCACGGATGCAAGCACATGGCGGAAGGAATCAAACAAAGCCAGTCAGCCAAGCAAGGCAAGAAAAGCAGCGAATATCAATGCGTTTGATTGAATACGAGGACGATGAGGCGTCCTTGGATTTATCAGAACAGCAGGAGGGAAAGCAGGGCAGGGAAGAAAGGAAGAAACGAAAAAAGCAGGCCACCCATTCCGCGCATGTGCAGCCACGGCCCTTGAGCCGAGACTTAGTGGACGCAACGGGGCTCAATCATTGAGCAAGGGTGCGGGTGGTGGTGAAGAGAGATGGCAGGCGGCATTATTAAGAGTGTATGCAAAAAGTCGTGTACGAGGAGGAAAAGTGCTGAACCATGGACCACGCCCGAATTTTGCAGCGGCCGAAAGACGCAAAAGAAAAGCAGATTGCTACCCAAGCGCTCGCTCTGGTGGCAAGACCGACTTAGGACGCCAGGTAGAGACCCTAGAAGAGGAAGGGGGAAAAAAAAAAGAAAAGAAAAAAAAAAAAAAAAAAGAGCAAGCCGAAACTCCCGTGGGTAGGACTAGGGGCATCGCCTCAGACCCAGGGAAACGCTGATGCCGATGATGCTCAAAGGAAACTGTGGTATACTGATGCCAGAAAGACGCAAGACTCCGGTGGCCTGTCCAGAAGCAAAGGGAAGAAAAGCCGTGGGTACTCGTGAATGCCATGCCTTTGCCATATGCAAAGTGGAAATATGTGTGGTGGAAAGTTAGAATTCTATGTTGTGGCCGCATCCCGTGTTTAGACCCCGATGCTATGCAGAGTGCGTCAAGCGTAATAGCGTAATCGTAGAGCAGCATTGGACGTGCTGCAGGTGTTGAGAAATTTTGGGAGCCCGCATCAACCACCATATGGACGGTACATGCTGTGGTGCGAATGGTAGCCGTGGGGCAGGTTTGCCTGAGAGTACCAGAGAAGAGAAGGTCCTGGGGCGATTGGCTGGATTGGATGGTGTGGATGAGACGAACTGGGCTGGATGGGCTGAAGAGAGGGAGGCGGAGGGCGAGGCCGATGCGGAGCTGGCGCCATTGGGGGCAGCCCACCGCCAACCTGTGGCAGATGATGCTGGGCGCGCTCCATTGCATTGACGGCTCTCGAGTCCAGGTGCGGCGAGGGGAACATGTCCGACATCATCTGGGGCGCCGGAATTGTGGGTCTCGGCTGGTTGTTGGACATGTAGTTTGTCGGTGGGTTCTGCTGGCGGTACTGTGTAATCGTCTGCTTTGCAGGGCGGGCGTTGAGCTTGTGCTGGTTTGCAACGCTGGCGAGCGTTTGGAGCGGAACCATTTCCGTCTTAAACGGCTCCTCCAACTCGGGAAAGAGCTTGTTGAAGGCGTCCATGGCCTTTTGGCCACCCTTTTGCAGCGCCAGCGTGACCTCGTCATCGCTCGGTAGGGCAAACATGTCCCTGGGCCATCTACAGGAATCAGACTGGTGATGGAGCACAAAGTGTCGAATCATTTCGGCGCGGGAGCTGGGCATTCTGGCGTAGTTTTTGCCGCCACGGGTCTTGCCGTCGGTAGCCTTGCGACAGACGCCGCAGCACATTTTGTCAAAAATGTCGTGGTTATTGCTGCTCATGAGCCAGGCGTCGACGTCGAATCGAAGAATGTGGAACTCGGGAACAGCCGACTCGCCATTTGCTTTTTTAACCAATCGATCACCGTACTCGACGACAAGCCTGCTCTTTACTGGCGCACTCAACCCCGTGTCTTCGAGCACCGTCAAAGCGTCCTTGACGTTGCCCAAAAAGTCGTTTGGACCGTTGGACACTCCATTCTCAATCGACCCAACGGAACAGACGCCTCTCCTCACAAACACCGACTGGACCTTGCCAAAGTTTTGCGGCGTGGGGAGGCTTTCCGAACCGTACTCGGGCTCTGCGTCTGCATTCCAGCATCCATTCGACTTTTGGTTGTCCGTGAGAGCTGGGAGATTGCGCGGCCAGGGGACTCCAACTAGATATGGTTCCGGTTTTGATCCTGCCAAACGAAACGATTGAAAGTCGCCAATCGTCACGGCGTGGTCCTCGCGAATGTGGTTCATGAGTTGTCGAAACGTGCGTTGCTTGCTGACATCATTCCGCTTGCAGCCAGGACACTTGAACTTTTGGACGTTGCGCGTGGGCGGACGGAACTCGGAATAGATATCAGACAAGAGGGGGCCGATGCGCTGCTCGTAGACCTTGCACGCGTGCTCGATGGTAAGGACGTACTTGCCGTTGCGCGGATACACGTCTGCAAAGGGCGACTCATTCGGCATTTGGGTTGGCAAGTTCAGAGTCTCGCCGGCAATGGCTCGCACCTTGTTGAGGATGCGGAGCGCAAACTCCTGGTGGCCCATTTCCTTTTTGTGGGCCTCGTCAATGACGGCCTTGGAGCAGTCGTCCGTGAAGGAATTGATCATGCGAAGGGCATACGTCGAGTTCATAGCCTGGATCTCCGGCAACATGTCCCAAAACCCCATTTGCGCCGCGCGTCTCTCCATGGCCACCACCTTTTCGGCCTCGGGACGGGCCTCTTCGAGCTTCGTCTTCAAGACCTTCCAGAATTTTTCCGTTTTGAATTCCTTGTTGATTTTGATGTTGTCCTGATAGGCAGGAATGAGGTTCAAGACATCCTCAGTCATGGGCGGGTCGAGCTGGGCAGCCTTGCGGATAATGTATTCTTTGCGCTGGGTTTTGAGGTCGGAGCTCTTTGCGGCGCGCATGGCAATCCACTTCTTCTCGAACTTGTCAATCTCGTACCGCTCGTCCATGAGAGCCTCGAGTTTTGCCTTGCGCTCTTTGATATACTCCGTCTGTTCCTCAAGCACTTGATCGGCGTCCAGGTTCCGCTTTCCGAGATCAATGACGAAATCCGCGTAAGATTTGGAGGTGGTGCTCAGGTCTTCCTTGAGGTAGACGGGCTGGTTGCCCGAAGTGCGCGAGCGGCCATCGTCGTCGCCCCATCCGGCGTACGAATAGTGATTCCACGAGTCGACAGTGGCGCACGGAATGGTTTCCAGCATGCCGGGAAACTTTTGGTTGTACGCGAAGCAATCGTCTTGCTGCTGGATGTTAGCCTGTACAGAGTGACAAGCGTGGGACGCACCTTGATAATCTTTTCACCAAAGCACTTTGTGCACCAGCGGCGCAAAAAGGCCCAGTAGGTCTTGCGGGCCTTGGGCTCGCGGCAGGACATGCAGCCCTGTCCAGAGAGCAAATCGGCGTATTGGCGGTCGGTGATGCCAGAGGGCGTGGGCGGAAGGTTGGGCCCAAAATGGTGACGCATGGCGTGCCTCCAAATATGGCTGTAGCCAAGAGCCTGACGGAACTCGGACGAGACCTTTTCATAAGTGAAGAGCATGGCCGGATCGCTGAGCTCAAAGATGCGCTTCCACACATCTTGGTAGACGGGCGTATGGACTCGGCGGTCCTTGCGGATCCTGGTAGGGCCATTGGCCTTGGAGGGCTTTGGTTTCTTGGCGGGCGGCGGAGTGGGCGCTTCTCTCGTGATGGCTCGCTTGCCGAGGACGGAGGGTCCGGGTGGGTGGTGAGGAGGCCGGGCGACCTGGGGCTCGACCTTGAAGGCCAGGACTCCGTGATCGTCGCGCATGGTGTAGAGGTAGTGGTTTCCTTGGACCTTGGAGAGCCAGACGTCGGAGCGTTCTTCGTGGTAGGTAGTCGGGTTGAAGAAGTATTGGGGTCGGAGGTTGTGCGTTGGGATTTCGAGCCAGCCGGGCGACGAGGCGTCGTAGATGAAGAGACGGCCGTTATGCCATTGGGCTTGCCAGTGGGCGATGACGGGTGCGGAAGGAGAGTGGGTGGACGGTGGGCGCTGGGGGGCAAGAGTGCGCAACGGAGGCTCGGCGGCTTCGCAAGAGGGATACGGATGCGCCGTGAAGGCGTCGGCGGAACGAAACGACTGCATCTTCAAGGGACGCTACGCTCTACAACTACGGCTACAGGACAGGGCTTCTCATGGGGGGGGGGGGGGGGGGGGGGGGGGGGGGGGGAAGGGTTGAGACCAAGGGCGGGCGACTCGCGGCGGACGGGGGCAACGAGCGGGCCCCGTCGTGGGCAGAAGGCGGAGGGTGAGCAGCGAGAGATGCGGCGACGGCGGAAGATGGACGGGGAGCGGTGGACGGAGGAAGGTGTGGCATGCGGTGGTGGGTGGGTGGTGTTGTTGTAATGTGTGGTCAAGTACCTACAGTAGGTAAGGTAGGTAGGTGGGTAGGTTGGTAGGTAGGTAGGTAGGTAGACAGACTGACGGACGAAGCCAGCCAAGGGCAGCAGCGGGCCTGCCGCCCAGATCGGCACACACGGACTTGTCACCGCAGGACCGGGCGCGAAGCGTGAGAGGCGTGCAATAAGCCAACGAGTCGCAGAAAGAAAAAAAAAAAAAAAAAAATTTGCAGGCGACAAGTGACGAAATTTTGAAAGTGCAAGTGGACGGGAGCATTACACAGGCCGTTGGGCGCTGATTCGGCCGCACATGATTTCTCAACATCGTCACGTCGTCGCCGGGTTAAGGGCGAGTAGGGAGTTCCCGCGATTTTCGACCCCAGATCCTTGCCGAATTGCGGAGATGGACAGAGACGTGGAACAAAAGCACTGCACAACCTCCCATAGGTACGCCCCATCGGACACCGCACTACTGCGACCTCGGGCAATAAATCCATCATGACTGTGCGCGCCTCTGTCCCACCCTCTCTCGTCCTCGTCCTCGCCCTCGCCCTCATCTCAACCTCCTCCGCCCACCATGACCCATCCTGACCCCCCCGAGAGTGCGTTATGCTACTGCTCTACCCCCCCGTGCATCCATCCACCAGCTGACCGCTTTGCAGAGCTCAGTCATGGCTCTCCACCATCGCCCGCCGTCGAATACGACGAGCGCCTCCGAGTCTGCTGTCCGCCGCACACGACGGAGCGCAAGCTCGTCGCCCGCATAGACCTCCGCGTCATTCCCTTGCTCTGTCTCATGTACCTGTTGGCCTTTTTGGACCGGTGCGCCTCTTCTCCTCCTCCTCCTCCTCCTCCTCCCGCCCCCCCCCCCCCCCCCGCTCATCCTTTGCAGCGTCAACATTGCCAATGCCAACAGCTTCGGCCTTTCCGAGGAGCTCGGCCTCGCCAGCAAGAACAGCATCAAGTACAACACTGCGCTAGTCATCTTCTTCGTCCCCTACATTCTCTTTGAAATCCCCAGCAATATTTTGATGAAGAAGCTCAAGCCAAACGTCTGGCGTACGTACAGTCTAATTTCACATCTTTCGTCCGCCAAACACGCGCTCTAGGCGCGGCTCCCACCACGGTACACTAGCCGTCCAAGAGCGCTCGCTCCTTGACAAGCTCGAGCTCCACCCAACTAATTCGCCCGCAGTCTCTGGCTGCATGTTTGCCTTTGGCCTAGTCACCGTCTGCCAAGGTTTGGTCCAAAACTACGCCGGACTGCTCGCTACTCGTGAGACCTCTTCCACGTGGGCTTTTTGTCGATTCTAAGTTTGCATAGGCTTCTTCCTCGGCTTATGCGAGACGGGCATGTTTCCTGGGTGCTTTTACCTCATAGGAATGTGGTACCGCCGCCACGAAGCCCAGCGCCGCTACAGCTTCTTCTTTAGCAGCACCACGCTGGCCGGGGCGTTTGGTGGCTTGCTCGCGTCGGCAATTGGCAAAATGGACGGCATGCGGGGCTATCGCGGTTGGCGGTGGTATGTTGCACCTCGTTCAGAGAAGACTCCGGCTCACGCTGCTCAGGATCTTCATCCTCGAAGGAACACTGACCTGCGTCGTCTCCCTATTTCTCTTCTTCATGCTGCCGAATTTTCCAGAAGAAGCCAAGTGGCTCGGCGAGGACGAGCGAGAGTACGTCAAGGCGCGCCTAGAAGTGGACCAGGGCCGCTCCGCCGTTGAGCGCCGCATCACGCTGCGCGACGTTGGCAACGTCTTCAAGGACCCCAAAGTGCTTGTCGGGGGTTTCATGTATTTTGGCCTCATTGTTCCTGCGTACGGGTACGTAACGAATACGAGTGGTCCAGACGCGCCACCAGCGGCTGCTGACCCCGCGAGGCTGACCAGCTAACGCGGACTACTTTTTCGGCAGATATGCCTACTTTTCGCCGGCCATCCTCAAGACGTACGGCTACTCGCCCATCCAGACGCAGCTGCACTCGGTGCCGCCGTGGGCCGCCGCCTTCGTCTTTGCCATGCTCGTCGCGTGGTTCTCGGACAAGTTCAAGCACCGCTTCGCCTTTGCCGTGCTGCCCATTCTCGTCGCCATTGCCGGCTTCGGCATGCTGCTCTCGGAGCCGCCCAGCGCGACAAACAATGCGACGCAGTACGCGGCCCTCTTCCTCGTCGCCATGGGTTGCTACTCGGCCATGCCCATCATCGTGTGCTGGTTCGTCATGAACCTGGGCGGCCACCATCGGCGCGCCGTCGGCAGCGCGTGGCAGGTCGGCTTTGGCAATACTGGCGGCATCATTTCCGTGTTTGCCTTTTTGACAAAAGACGCGCCGCGCTACATCCCGGGCTACAGCATATGCATCGCCTTTTGCTGTCTCAGTCTGCTGGCCATCGCCGTCTACGGCGCCATGGTGATGCTGGAGAATCGCAAGCGCGACAGGGCGGTTGCGGACCTGGGACTGACGCAGCACGAAAAGGCGGAGCTGGGCGACTTGTCTCCCGACTACCGCTACCTTCTCTAATCACGCGCGCGACAACGCCGCTTTGTGCGTCTCGAAAGCGCAAAGTACATGTATTGCCCTCGTATATACACACAGTACCTGGTTGTTGACAACCACCACACACTCCCGTCCATTTAACTAACAATGTCCCGCCACCCCTCGCCCTCCTTCTCCCCAATCGTCTCCTCCGCCACCATCTTCCGGATACTTTCGATGCTCTTCTCCACCGCCATCTTGGCCATGCCGTCGTATTTGGCGCGCAGCTTTGCTATCTCGTCGGCGGCGTCGGCCGACAGGTCTGGGTGCCGCCACTCAAAGATGTAGGTGAGGTACCTGCGCGTGGCGTGTTAGCATGAGGTCGATTGGGAGAGAGGAGGAGAAGGGGAAAAGGGACCCGTACAAATCATCCTGGCCCCCAGAACCCGTACTGATCAGATTCGTAATCGTGCTGCCGTCGGGCTGCTGGAAGTCGACCTACACACATCGTGTCGCGTCAGCCAGCCCTTATCCACCCACCTGCCTCTTCTGACCCCCAAATCCCTCTACCCTTTCCTCCCCCACGTCCCCCTTCCCCCGAAAACACAAAACAAGGCAGATTCTCACCTTCCATCCCCCAACCGCAACACACCTCTCCCTCACCTCCCGTCCCTCTCTAAACCTCACCCACCTCTGCACAACCCTGCCCCCCTGCTCTTCGCTCTCGACCTCGCACGCCGTGATCGCCGGCACGAAATCTTGCGCCCGCCGCACCTTGCGCTGCAGTCCGGCCCACAGGTGCGCGTGCGTGAGGCGCGGGAAGGACGGCGAGGGCAGCGAGGATGTGGGGGGTGTGCTGGAAGGGGAGGGGGAAGAGGAAGAGGATGGCGGGGGGTTGACGGCCGATGTGTAGGCTGTGTGGAGGGTGACTGGCATGGTGGTGGTGTTTGGTTGATAGGTTGATTGATAGATAGGTAGATAGCGGCGGTAGAAGCTCGCTCTTTTTGTTCCGTTTCGTTTCGATATCCTCGCGAAGGCAGGTAGGGTAGGTACGGTAGGTACAGTAGGTCGTAGTGTAGTTGTATCGTCGTCGTCGCTCGCAGCTGAACAAAGTCCGGCTCTCCTGTCCAGCCAGCCAATCCAGCCCTAACCAGTCCTATTCCGTCCACAAAAGGGATGCCACGATGGATCCGATGCGAAGGAACGGAAATCCGGCGAAAAGAGGTCGACGTCACAACACTTCCGACGAACGAACGAACGAACGAACGAACGAGTGGGACCCAGGCGCGTATTTGTATCCGGCGGCGACCATGGCGCCCACCCACACGCACACCTGGCTCCATGCAGAGAATATGTGGGGACAGACGGCTACACATGATACAGGCAGGCATGTACCTACATATTTGCGCTGACCCGACACGACACGACAGGCGCGCAGACAGACGATCATGCTGGCCCGGGTGCTGGGTGCTGGGTGCTGGGTGCTAGCCACAGCCCTGATCTGCCAATGGATGGAAGTGCGTTGGGACAGGCCGTCATGGCAAGCCGGTGCCTGAACGCAACACCACCTATACTGTGCGTGGGGCCGCCGAATGAGGCAGACCGGGCAGGCTGCGCTGGGGCGCGCGAGTCTCGCATGGAAGGGTACAAGGAAGATAGATGGTGTGGTGGGGCGCGCAACGGCCGCCGCGCTCGATTGATGTTGATTGATTGATTGAGCGAGTGATTGATTGGGCGTCGGGCGTCGGGCGTCAAGGACAAGGACCGTATGTCTTCCTCACTCACTTACCATGCATGTACAGCTGGTACCCATCTTGCTTCTCTTCTCCTCGCCTCTCCTTTGCACGCAGCCCGAGGCCCGTATCCGAGACGTGAAGACGTGCCTGGAACCGAGCGCGTCGAGATCAACAAAGAGACAAGAGGTAGACCAACACGATAGAATAGTGACTTGCGCGATGGTGTTTCTGTTGTGTAACGATGGATTGCTTTTGCTCGGGCTTGATGATTTCCTATGTCGTGCCTGTGTCGTCTGCTTGTCAAACATGCCAGACAATCAGACAAACGCGGGGCCGAGCGGGCTGACATGGTTGCTTGCATGCCCGGACAGACATCCATGAATGGGCCGACGCGCCCGCCGCCCGTTGCGAAGCTGTGTCCGATTCGCGTTGGGCTGGAGCGCTGCTGGGATGCTGGTTGGTTGCTTTGTCTCGATCTAGGAGAGGTTGCGAGAACCTTGTACAGCTACAGATGAGCTCTATCAAGTCTTGATCGACTTCCGTGTTGTCTACAGGACAAAAAATGTCTGCCAAGTTTGTGGCTTCAAATTTCTGGTCAGTCTTCTCCCAAGGACGCCCAACCACCAAGACCAGAGAACATCAGCATCCCACAAATCTTGGTATCGAAAAAAAGAAAAAGAAAAAGAAAGGATCTTGAGCAAATCTTGGCTCTTTGCGACCCAACACGATTCATTCTGTCCAGCCTCATTCGATAAACAAACCATTTGCGCCTGGGCGACTAGCCAGCCATCCGTAGATTCGACCATTCACTCAACCGCGCCCGAGAGCCCAATCCAAACCACATAGCAAAAGAAGCAGAGAAGATTTCAAAAACGCCACCCTAGTGCCCAGAGAGAAAAATGCAAAGCAAAAGAGAGGAAATGTGTGCATGGCAATGCAACCGACGTTTTCGTGGACCGTAAACGTATGAAGACGCTAATTTATTTGATTCGTTAGCTGTGCCGATGTCTGGCCCCGGTATTCGATTACTTGGTTGACGGAATAGAAGTCCAAGTAATGATGTCGACTGCAGTTGACAAAAACCGGTGCTTAGAAAAACATGTCCTCGGCCCTCCTCCTAGCGGCGCCGCGCCCTTTGATCTTGTCCCCAAAGAGCTCCTTGCCCGCGTTGCTCCCGCTTTTGATGGGAAAAAGCTCCTTGACATTGACCGGCTCGCTTGCTGCTCCCCTGATTTGGAAGCCTGGAGCCTGTTCGCCTGCGCCCTTGACT
Organism: Phyllosticta citriasiana; assembly: GCF_038021145.1. Classification (NCBI taxonomy): domain Eukaryota; kingdom Fungi; phylum Ascomycota; class Dothideomycetes; order Botryosphaeriales; family Phyllostictaceae; genus Phyllosticta; species Phyllosticta citriasiana. The sequence goes on from NW_027117294.1 coordinate 223,371, forward strand.
GAGAAGCCTTCTGCCTGGCCTTTGTTGCGACTTCGTCCATTGACGTTGCTGCCGGGAAGAGGATTGTTGATGCGATCCTCCAAACTGCGAGGGTTGCTGGCATTGATGCGCTCTTCGAGCGAGCGCGGCATGTGGCCAATGAATCCTTCGGTTCCGTCTGCGGCGTCAAAAGCATCTTGACGGCGGTGGTTCGAATGAGCCGTCTTGTTGGGAAATAGCTCGCGCGAGCGCTTGCCGGGGGTGTGCTTGTGGGGAAAGAGTTCCTTGGGGCTTGCTGGGCTTGTCGTTGATAATACCGAGGTGGGCTTCTGGACCGGGAAGAGCTCCTTTTGGGAATTGGTGATACCGGTGTCGCGGCGTGTTGCTGTTGTTGGCGGGGTGTAGCTGCGTCTGCGGACCTTACGGGCCATGGAGTTTTGGTCCTCTGCAAAGCCATACCGACCATCGCCGTCTCGCATTGGCGATGCGCTCCGATCACGAAGTCGGCCGTCATTATTTTTGCTGGAAAAGAGGTCGCCCTGACTCCGCCTCCTACCTCTGCCGCGCCTGTCATCCCGTCTGCTGTCCAACGAGTCTGACCCGCGCCTCGTCCTGCGCCTGCTTCGAGCTCGCGAATCCGATCCTCCATCTTCATCATACATATCCACGTCAAAACTGTCAGCCTGTCTCCTGCGTCTTTGTTCGTTGTCGTCATAGCGCCTCTTTCTGAAATCCCCGTTCCCACGATTGCTCCGCCCCTGCCGTCGCTGCTCCCAAGGATCCTTGTCCGGGTTCATGAGGTAGAAACGGCTAGCTTCGTGGGCGCGAGCCTTCTTGACGTCGGTGACGACGGCCTGCCTCACTGCCAGCTCGACATCTGGCTTTTCGTGAAAAGGCCGTGCCTTGCGCAGCTCCAAGGCCGGTAGCGACGCGACGTCGGCGTAGGACGGGTCGGAAAGGGCGCCCAAAGCAGCAAAAGCAGTCTCAGCATCTTCGTAGATAATGTTTGCCGACGTGTCGTCGATCCATTCAATCCTGACGTATCGGTCGGTGGGAAAGTGGTCGAGGGCATATGCCTTGATTTCGCCAGTAGTGAGGTTGTCCAAGCCCCTGATGTGAACCTTGTCGGCTTGGACTTCAGCTGGCGCAGTAGCTTGGTTGGAAAAGGCGCCGGCATTGTTTGCAAAGTCGTCCTGTTCGAGTAGTGTCAGCCGGGCGGCGCTGACCGATTCGTGCAAGAGGGCGCACCGTTCTCATTGCTTCGGGCTCGAGCTGGGCCTCTGCCTCGGCGGGAATGGACAAGTCTATGTCCATATCGATGTCCATGTCGACGTCGTTGATAAAGTCGTTTTGAGGAGGCGCGTCGCCGGCGCCTGCAAAGTCGAGGCTCATGGTGGGCCGGACGTTGATGGACGTCTCCAAACCACGAGTGAACAAGGAGACAATGGGGGCGGACGGGAGGATAGGTTGGGTCAAAGGTGTTGGCGGTGCTGAGCCATGCCGCGGTCCCTCAGCCCCAAAGATGGAAGCGGGAGAGTCAGCGATGATCCGTGCGCGATCGCGGCGGCGGAACAACCGAACTCCGCCTGCCAGACCTCACAGCATCGCCATCCACATCAAAGCGCTTCCAATTCAGTGGATGGCCTGTCCTCGAGGATATTTTGATTCTGACTTCAGATTGAAATGCTGAAACTGCCATCGGCGTGGGAGAGTCCGGCTTGACAAGTTAGCCTCACTGTTACCATCTCGACACCAGGAAACGTTCTACAGTACATTTTGCATCCTTCGTCAGTATCGTCATCATTGCATTCACTCATGTAAAAATCATAAATCAAAATAGCTGCTTTATATTCGTCGCGGCTTCGCTTATGTATGAGGAAGAGCAACTCCAAGTCTGCTATGCGGAAGACGAAGACTATGCCCAAGACTGGACCGCCGCCGACCTCTCCCTACGCTCTCACAAGATTCATCCTGCCCAATCCCCTCTCATCCTCATCATCATCATCTCCCCTCCTCCTCTTCGTGCTGCCGTACGACTTCTGCTTGCAAGTCACGAGATTCGACTTCTTCACCTTCCGCTCGTCGTACCCCGTCTTGGCCCTGAGGAACCGGCACCACCACAAGCGACAAGCCGAGCCCGATCTCCGCACGTTGTGGACTCCGCGGACTCTGTTCCCGATCATCTCCCACATCACCAGGACCGCGTGGCTATGGCCGTCTTCCTGCTCGACGACGTGTCGCGTGCTCTCGGCGAGGGCTGCCTCTTCTGTGGCGCTCCAGCCGCGGGATGGGCTTGGTGTGAATGGAGGTGTGGGTGCGGGGGTGAGGGCGCTGGTGTTGGCGGCGTTGGAAGCTGGGGGAATAGCGCGTGCCGATGCGCTGTCGGCGGGGGAGCTCGGCGGCTGGGTGCTGCTGCCGGTGGTTGCCGCGTCTTGTCTGGTCTCAGCTGCGGTGGTGTTCGGAGTAGTAGTAGTAGTGGTGGTGGTGGTGGTGGTGGTTGTGGTGCTGTCAGCAGCGTCGACGACGATCTCCGACTCGTCCTCATCGCTATCGATCTCCAGAGGCGTGCCCGGACTGTTGTAGGCATACTGGACAGCCGGCGAGGGACTCGGGTTCAAGGGCGGAGCCTGAACAGGTTAGTATTCGGAAGTTCTCCCAGGCGAAAGTCACTTACCATCTGATGCGTGGGCTCTGGGGTGCGAGAACGGCTTTCGCGAGGTTCAGAAGGAACAGGCGAGGGCGACATCTCCGTCTCCTGCTCGGCTTGCATCTCCTCAGACGTGCAAAACAAACCCCGAAAATTGCTGGGCGCGACGCTCGGGTACCGCAGCGTGTACGTCGGAAGCGCTAGGGGTTGGCCTCGCAGCACAAACTGGCTTGATGCCTCGGCATCGGTATCCGAGATGGTGATGGTGCGCGGGCGGTTTTCCAGCTCCAGATGACCGCGGCTGCGTCTGGTGGTGTTGCTGGTGTTGTCGCGGTTGTTGCGGTTGTTGTCCGACATCTTGAAAAGTGTGAGGTTGAGTGATTTAAGAAAAGAGAGGCGGGCAGTGCGTCGGCTTCAATGGCGCAGGAGAGTTGAGGAGGTCGACAGTCGGCTGGACGACGAGTTTTATACTGGAAGATGTGTGTCGCGATGCGCCGCCAAAACCACCGCCGAGTGAGAATTTATGGGGAGTGCACTGTGAAGCATGGTTCGACACTGTGAATCCAGGTGTACAAACCCAATGTGAAGCCAGGTGCACCTATATTATGATTATTTGTAGGGTGCGCCAATGCAATGTGAATCAGGTTGTGCCTCAGTATTGACTTTCCCATATCTACAAGTGTGAAGTGAAAGGCACACAAAAACACATCAAAAGAGATTCTGAATTTACAGCTCGGGAACAGTGAAAGAGAAAACTTCAGTGAAAGACTTCTCTTCCCTTCAGAATACGCCAAACTAAATTGGGAAAGAAAGACTCCTCCATTTGTGAATGAAGACATCTGAGAAGTGAGAAGTGAAAAGCAACATCTTTCCCATATCTCTTTCCCGCTCCACATCATGAAAGACGGTATCGTATGTCAAGCAAGAAGCTCAACTCTTACTCACTTCTACGCTAACAGATAGACAAGATTGATTGGACTATCCATCCATCTGACCGTGGCACCAGAAGCCTTTCCATCTGGACAGTCCACATTCAGCCGTTTGTTCACTGGACACGATCAACCGAACGCGCCCGGCCTGTCGAAGTTGAGCAGCCAATATACGTGTCGTATTGACGCGGTGAATGACCTGAAATGACATACCCATTCTGGGAGGGATTTCTCATTATATACATCTTCCTGCTACCAAGCTTTCAAGTTTGACAATCATTTGTCTGTACTGTTTACTGTAAAAGAACAAAGACCGCAATCGATGAATCAACATATCCTCACATCCCAGCGTCCCAGTGCCCAATGCCACCTCCGCCCGAAAAAAACGATAACAGATCAGACCACTACCTACTCACGAACGCCGCCTTCCAATACCCACAAAGAAACTTAGCGCGTCAGCGAGCAAGAAGGAATCAAGCAACCAACCAGCGGGCAACCAAAACCAAAATAGCCTCTGTCTCTCGCAGACCAGAAATCCATCTCATCTCGTCCCATCTAATCAGCATCCCACAAATACCTCTTCATCTCTCTCTCTCTCTCTCTCTCTTCTACGAATACCCCCACCGACCTTACCTTAACTCCCTGCCTCTCTCCCTCCAACAAACACCCCAACCTCCAAGACCTCTCAATCTGGCGTACTGTTTGTACAGCGTCTCCGACCATTCACTCACTCACCCATCCATCTAATTGGCCAAACACCGCAACCCCAGTCCCTCCGCCTTCCTCCACTTTGGCGCTGTTTCCCTGTCAAAACCGTTTGTTTCCCTGTCAAAACATGCGACTGACAGACCCGTTAGCCGCCGGCCAGCCAGCCAGCTGCTCAGCTTTCCTCCTGCATTTCGTTTCAGGGGAGGAATTGATTGATTACCCGGCCGTTGTGGTGGTGATGGCGGTGCAGTGAAGGGGCCCTGAGGCGCTGCGCAGCGTTGCTTGCCTGTTTGAGGTACGATGCGTGCCATGGCTCAAAGACGACAACAGCGCGTGGGTATGTATGAGAGACAGACGGCTCGCTCCTTTTCGCGGCACATCGTCACCGTTGGCTGGACTGAGTGCTTAGGTAGGTACCAGCCTAATTCGCTTATCTTTCGCATCACGATTGGAGACCGTCACTGACGCACATGGTCAAAGAAAAGTATGATATCAATGTCATAAACACCACCCAAATCCCAACCCCATGGACTAAGCAATATACACTCAATCGTACAATGGCATAGTATACAGTCGAAACCAGCGACTCTTTAATTTTGTGGGGGGATGAGCGAGCAGCCCAAGTCAACCCGACCCGATCCGACCATTTCCAAAGAGATGCAACACGCCGCCACGTACGACCCAGGATACGCGTACCAAAAGAGACGTAGGGAAAGAAAAGGATGTGACTAAGGGGAAAGGAGGACACGCTTGCAAGTTTGTTTTGGGTGTATCAACGCAACGGCAACAACAGCAGCAATCCTAATATCCATTTCAGTCGTGTCCTCATTCATCATCGCGCAACACGAGCAAATCAAAGCAATTTGATAGAAGGAGAAGAGATGTAGAAAAGGAGAGTGGTATAGTGTGGTGGTGCCAATTCGCAAAAGGGACCCAAAAAAAAAAAAAAATAACGCTCGCTATTTGTCAGGTAGGGGAAGCCGCTCTACAAGTGTCAACATCACGATGTAATCGTGCAAATCGGAAAGTTGAACGTCGACGCCGAAAAAAACAAAAGACAAAGCCACTCTATACGTGTTCTTACATGTCGTGTCGTGTACTGAACGAAATGGAGAAAAGATTTTGCGTCATTGGGTAATGACGCAGGCTGGACTCAACAAAAGGTCCGCCATGACGCTCGCCCTTGTCCGCTGCCGAACCCATCCGTGTAAATCAAACCAACGCCAGGGAAATCTTTTACCAAACATGTCGATCAAAGGGGAGAGTAGTGATACATGCCTGCAGGTGGGGAAGCGTAAAGATAGAAACAGGTGGTTGCAAACAAAAGGGAGACGGTTGACTTGAGCAAATGCATGACGAAATCCGTGGCCCGACTGGGCGTGAAGATCGTCGTGTCGGGCGCAGGGCGAGCAACAAGTCGACCAACGCTATGCGCGCCGCGACTCTTGATGCCCGTTGTCCAACGACTGGCTGCAGTGTCGTCACCAGCGACGAGCAGGAGCAGGCAAGATGCTCGCATCAGGCCGTCATGACAAGATGCGAGCGGGGCACAGTGGCCTCCAAGTACGTCAAGGGCTTGCCCCGCCTGGCATGTTGCAAGTCGGGTAATGGTGGTCGTGTCTCAGGGTTTGCGACGGACGAAGCGCGTGGGTTGACGTCGGCGGCCGGTGATCATGACGTAGGCCCCACGGCTGATTGGACCGGCTAGCGCAACAAGAGAGGCTAGTGTGACGGTCGGACGACGCGGGACTGCGCGCCGTCGGCTTGGTGACAAGACTCCACGACTTTATTCGTACGAGCCTCCACCGCCGCGACGCCGGTGCTTGCCAGGGAAGTCGACGTCGGGGTGCACGACGCGCATGTGTCGCGTGAGGGCGTCGTTGCGGCTAAACGTCTTTTCCTCGACGCACAGCGCGCAGCGCACCTTTTGCTTGCGGGCGTTGTGGATCGTGTCCTCGTGGCGGGTAAGGTCGTAGGGACGTGAAAAGACCGTGTTGCAGGGTTTGCCCGTAGTAGGGTTGGTGCGCTCGCACTTGTGAGGCCCTGACTGAGAATTGCGCGCCAGCAGTGCCGCTGACGTCATGCCCGAGCCGACGCCAGGCGTCGTGCTTTGCGCCGGCCGGTGTCCTTCCCGCTTGTGCTTTTGCAGCTTCTGCGGCGTCTCGAAACGAGCGAACACCCATGATACGTGCAGGTGTAGGTTCCAGTGTCGGCGTGCGTGCTACTTGGCTTTTGCGTCGTCGTCGTCGACGTGTCATCGTTGCTGTTCTGACTCGACTCGGGCATCTCACTTGCCCGATGACTCCATCGACGTCAGCTGCGGGTGAAATTCTGGCGTCTGCTCCATCATGTTTGGCATTGCCCGGTACTGCTGATTGAAACAAGGCCTTGCATGACATTGGAACCGAGGCAGGCTGGAAACTGAATGCGCTTTGCGGTGGCGACGGACCCGAAACGGACGGGAACTGGCACTCGGGACTGCCGACCAGCTGCCGCCTTGGCTTGTGGCAGTGCTGCCATACGACACGTCCGAGGCGTTCTCCAGCTGCTGAGAATAGTCATTTGCACTGCCGTCTGGAACAACGGCATCTTGGAATCCCCTTCCGACTCGTGGTAATCCAATAGCGCATCCTTGGGTGAGATGGTCTTTGGTTCGGCCAGATCCGGTTGGCGCTGACTCTGCTGGAGAGCATACGCGTCGGCCTCCGCCTTTTGCTGTTCCCGCAGTTGCTGGGCGGTGCCGAGTCGCACCTGGGGCGAGGGAAAGGTATGACTTGTCGGCGCCAGTGGCGAACCTTGTCTGAATGGCGACGCGCCCCGGGACATGGAGCTAGCCGGTGACTGCGAGCGCGCATTGTGTGCTGCCTGGAGGCGATCGCTCATAATGGAGCGGAATGGAGAGAGCAGCGCCGCGTTGGACTTGGCTTGTGCTGCGGGCTGTGCTTGGGGGATGGTGGCGTTGGGGTTGTAAAGCTCGTCGGCGTATATGTCCGTCATTGTTCGATCAAGCTTTGGAACCGTCTGCCTCATGAGGTCTAGATCGTCGGGATATTGTAAGTAATCATCGATCCAGTCATCGACCCGCCTGTGGGAATTCTCACCATTTGAGGGTACCTTGAAGCGGTCGTCAGCGGTCGTCTTGGCATTGTGTGGCGTAGCGGGCGAATCGGTGCCGTAGCTCGACACGGACTGTCTTGACGAGTGGCCAAAATCTGGACACCCCGACTCGTTTGATGGCTGCTGGTCCATCAGGGCTTGCTTGACTGCCAAGTGTGCAGCCATGCCATTGTCTGTACCCGTACCCATGATCATACTAAGTTGTTCGAGTATGAATTGTTGAAGTTGTCATGAGTGGGGGTGTGGGACGGAGTGGGTAGGTGGTTCGAGAAGGTGCTCGAGTTGTTATCCCGAGGGTATATGAGTGTGATGAGTCACCTTGGGCACTTGCGGTGTCGCCGGAGACTGGTCGGAGCTAGGATAGCATTGGAACGGCTGCGCCGCGTTGTGTGTGGCGGCTGAGAGGTTTGAGCCAGTTGTCGACGACGAAGGCGACCGACGATGCGAGCGTTGGCCGGTGGCAATGGGCGCTTTGTAGCCGAGCAGCATTGACGGGCATGGATGCGCTGTTGTCGAGCGAGTTCCATGGAAACGGGCGCAGCGTTGCTGTCGGACAGCATCATAAGGTCTGCTGTCGAAAAGTTGCCAGACATGGCGGCTGATTGACCCTCGGCGGGTGGAAAGATCGAACGTGCTCATGTAATTGTCGTTACGAGGTTGATGTGCGGATTGGAAGAAGTTGCGGAGTTGTTTATCGTTGCTGAGTTCGGTGGGAGAGGGTGCGGACGAGTTGTTGAAGAAGTCAAGATGGGAGGATGCGGAAGAAGGTTGGTGTTGACGTCGTGCAGGATAGCAAGCCAGCATGATGTAGTCGAGACAGTTGGTGGGTACTAGCGCCCGGGGTCAGGGACGGGTGGCGAATATAAGGGAAAAGCAGGACGGAGGCACCTGACTCGGCGTGGCCGGAGGGTTGTAATGTGATGGGTGATCAGTAATGCAGAAGGGCGTGGAAGTGGATGTAAAAGCGTCGAACAAAGACGGAAAAGTGGGTGTGCCAGGTGAGGACGACGTGGGCGGGGGGCTTTTAGGGACGTCGACGGGCGAGGGCAGCGAAAGTCACCCACTGCACCTACCTAGTGGAATGCTCGGTTGCGTCATGGTCTGCTCCAAGCATTCTGGAAGCTGAAGGGATCGACGCCCTGGCGCACGTCCCCGCTCAGCCTTGACCCTGCATCTCCGACGCGATCGAGGCCACTGCCCAAAAAATTCATTCGCTACACCACCCCAAGAATAGCCCGACGTCGCATTTTGCATCACCACACGCAGCTGCGCCCCGAATCCCAACACTCGCCGGTTCTCGGCATCCCACCGGCCGGCTTCTACCCTCGCCTGATCGCCATGGCCCGTCGACAGACCCTGACGCTCGCTCGCACCACAGACACGACCAATTTAACGACACCACAGTCTTCTTCTCTGCGAATCCGCCTTGCCGATCGCCGCCCGCGGAACCCGCTGCGCATATCGAGGCGCCTCTTCCGCCCGTCTATGACTCGACGAGGCGCCAACCGCCAACGAGAGAGCGTACCTTAGTCAGCTCTCGTCCTCTTGAATTACTTATGCTTGCAAACATGGTTCCACGACCGAGTCTTCTCCGCAGTGAAAACAGTCACCGCTCGAGACTTGCCATGGCTGTCGCAATAGAAGACGATAACTATGACCGCAATGACGGATCTGGCGAGGCGGGCCGTGGATGCCTGTCTGTGCAAGAGGTAGCCGGGAGCGAGAGACCCAGGTCAAGGCGCATGACGAATCGCATTGCTTGCGGCCGTTGAGATTCAGGCACCGAAAGAGTGTAAGAGAGGGTTTTCACCCCCCAAAAAAAAAAAAAAAAAAAAAAAAAAAAAGATAATGTTCCTGTGCCGAGGCCCCTGCCACTGGCCGCCAGCGCACCGCCAATGGTGGCTGTTCCGTGTGGCTGTGTCGACGCAGGTGCACCATAGGGCTGCTAGCGTCGGATTTAGTGCGGAGTGCGGTCTCTCCCGTCTGGACCGGCGTGCGACGACGCAGAGAAACATCACGAAGCTACCATTACCAACCACCCTTTTCGACGGCCACCGTCGATCTTGGCCGGCCACGCCGGACCACGCCGACCACGCCGATCACGCCGCCTTCAGATACCTTTTTATCTCACGGAAACTCTGGATACCAATATCCGCAGTCGACGCGAGCACCGCCTAGGTACGTACTCGAATCCGTGAATAATGCAGGGTCCGACAGGCAACAACCACGAGATGAACGTTGAAGGCGGAGCTATGCCCGTCGGGAACCATCTGACCTCTCGACCGGGTGCGCGTTCCTCAGCCGCTCAATGCGTTTGGGACACTTTATTCGTCTCCGCAATCTCAGCTGCTGAAACATTACGCGTATCGACCCTGGCTCGGGACATCTCACCGACTCCAAGGCTTTGGTGACCAAAGTCGCGGCACGCAAATACGGATTCCCACAAACTGGGCATGAAATGCTCCTGTTATTTCGCTCGACGTGCAAACGCTTGGATGCTCCCGAGCAACCTAGCCCGCAGCAGCCTGAATGCTCCCTGCCTGCATCTCAACTTCGGTTGTGCATGACAAATTTTGCAACCAAGCCTCGTCGATATTAGACAGTTTCTGCTGGCAAACTTTGCTGCGCCCATTCCAGTTCCATTCGTTAGGAACAAAGTCTGCAATGCGGAGATTGTGTACACGACAGGAAACTTTCCGTCGTTCAATGCCAATCACAGCCTCCATCCAGGATCTTGGGTGCTATTGCAGTGGACCCTTGTGGGATGACGGCAGTGAAAAAGTCAATTACCGTGAGAAAAATTCGTTACAGGATCCCTGATCAGCTGCCTGATTCAGCCCGTCCAGACCATCTATGTCATGACATAGTTGTGCAAACTCTATTACCTTGGCAAGAGAGCCCACTTCGAATCCTTCCCTTCATCCCAAACTCGCTTGTGCTGCGTGTTTGTTTGCAGCTATTTGCACCACGTCAAGGGTGGCTGGGCAATGCTGCAGCGGGACGGCCCTTGCGCACCGGCCACTTTTTCCTGTGTTGGCAGACAGTCTACAGTTAGAATGCTTCGCAATTGTTTGGAAAGCTCGAAAGGAGATGTGCAACAAGCCAAACCAACCGCAGCAAAAATGTCAAGTACACAGGAGGACGAAAAGGATTCGGAGTTTGCCCCTCGCACATCCCGACAGCCCAATGGGTCCACATGGTTCTTTTCGACGTAGCAATTGCCGAAAATGGTTGCCTTACCCAGCATGTTGGATACCGTCGGAATTTTGCACGTGGAGTACAACTTGCGACATGACTGATGTTGAAATTGTCTACGCCAGCTTTTTCAAATCAGCTCGGTTCATTCCCTCGCGTCTCTGGCGCTGAAGATGCGTGGCCAAGAAAGCCCAGGTTCTTCGAACGACCTATCGAACCATGGAGCTTGCGCAAAAGCGGAGATGAGCTGAACGGAACTCAAGTCATCACCACACGTGAATGGCGGATATCGACCGACTCCAAAATGAGATACCTAGGTCTTGCGGGCAAGGATCAGATGCGGAGAAGAGGGCTAGATCTTCCTTGGCAAGTGATGATTATTCAGACACAGTCAACCTCTCGAAGCACGACAGACTTAGATTTTGAATCATGAATTGCTTGTCGCCAGCGATTTCGGTGTTATCATTCCACTCTGACGCAACAGACAAGTGAAGCTGTCATGTCCATCGGGTGCGTAGACGGGATAACACAGCCTTGGAGTCCAGAGTCATGGGAGCGACTGGCATCAAATTCGACGTTTTTGCAACATGCCCGTGGGGGGATTTCCTAACCCGTCTCAGGGTCCACTCCAGTTCCGACAAAAGATCCGTCCCAAATAAGCTTAGACGGATGAAGCTCGCGCACAGACGAGGCGACAACGATCGCCCAAAGCGTGGGGCGACTGAACGGCCGCTAAAAGACATTTGGTTGCCTCTGCACCAGAGCGGTGGCACATTGCAAGTTTCTTGAGGGCCTGCCCCAATCACGACCATGTTTCCGCTGCAGACTGGCTACCAGATGGGTTCTCCCGCACCGCCTTCTCGCATTCCGTCAGGAACAGGGAAGTCTAGAACTTTATATTTTCGTCAATTCACAAGGATGCGTCTTTCGCGCCATGAAGCGCGACGCGTCAGAGGAACAAAGTAACATCTTGTTCACTACTGTACGCCACGCAATTGGAAGGTGCACTCGAGAGCGGACCACGATTTACGGAACCGTTGCGAGGGCGGGCAAACTTTGGATCTTCCTTGACGCCGCCATCGTGGCCATTTGCGATCATCACGAGCAATCCACACAAATCTCAAACAGTCTTTCCACGACGGGCGCCATTCGCGTTGTCAGGACAAGAAGAGCAACTCTGGAGCCGAAGCACAGGGAACACAACCTGATCAAGGAGTACCTAGTAACTTCCGACGATGAGCCTGAAGAACGAGCGAACCAAATCCCGGGCATTCGGAACAGCCCAGATGACCCGAAACATAACGGACCAACACGTGAACTGAACGTGGCTCTTTTCCAATTCTGAAACGTACATGAGTTTGTGACCAACCTCTCGCAAGCGCTCGCGCGTATCAAGTCATTTCCAGCCCTCAATCTCCGCACAACCATGCCCTCGAGTCTCTGAATCAACGTCGCAACCCATTGGCAAGTTCAACTGACGCATACGAAGAGATTTCGTATTGTGCTCTATAGCGGACATGTTCATCTCGGTCGGAACAGCGCTCTGCGTCCTAATTCGTCCATCATCACGTCGCCTTACTTAACGACCGACTTCGAATTCCGTTTGAGAAAATACATTCAGGCTCTTGCCGTTTCGACTGACGCCGTCTCTTGCGCGTCACAACTAATGTCAAACAGCCGCCTCGACAAAACAGAAACGCGGCAAAACTGTCGAAAATAGAACAAACAGAACGGCGCCCGCCGCCCGCCCGTCTGTCTGGCCTAATTTCCCCCTCCTCTCTGTGAGCTACCATCCCTCTTTACCCGCCTTGCGGCGAGATGCGATCGCGCTGGACTACAAGGTACCTTGCCAAGATGTTATCAACACGACCAACCACAGCAAGCGATATCCAAAGGGGCAAGAGTGGCGCTTTGCCTCGGGGATTCAGTTGCGCCGAAGGAAATAGCAACTGTTGCAACAAACTTTTCGTGGTCTTCAAAACCTCCACAACAATGCTGTACTGCTCTGCAATGCTCTGCCAGTAGCTAATGCACGACAGCCAAGCAGTGATGTCCCGGCTGCCCTATGCAAAGTAACCCGTCAGCAGCCCGCGCAGCTGGCACCCAGCGTCGCACACGAGTAAGCGCAGCCAGCGCCGGGCCGTGCATAGGGCGAGACAAGCGACAGCAATCATGCATGCGCGCCTGGCCCTACCGAGCGCGTTCCAGTCCATTGCCTGTCTCAGCTGCTCTTCAGCTCAGCCCAGCAGGGTGAGACACGTCGTGCGTGTGCTCTCATTCGCATCAATTGTTTTCCCGTCTATTTCTGTGCCACGGACAGCTCTAATGCGCGAGTGCAAGACAACGAAGAAAAACCTAGCTGCAGATGTGCGTCGACCAACTGCGCGGCTGAGCCACAGTCGCGACCGGAACGACCAAATGCTCTGTTGCCGACGGTATGCGTACAACTCGGCTCTCAAGCTACCGGGCACTTCATTCAATGCAGATGGGAGCCTGGCGAATAGTCGGGGCTCCACAATCATCTACACACGCCATGCTGGACGGCGCCGTACCTGGCCTTGCAGACTAGCTGTTTCGGGCAGGTCGAGGCACGCGCGCTGCCTCTCCAGCCACGCCGCTATCGGCGCTGATGTCGCGATGGCATCTGCCTGTCGGTTGGACTGTCTGAGATGGGTGGAAAAGGGGTACGTTGTTGCGAGGTCGTGTTGAGGCTGACGTGCGTAGGTCAGTTGCACATTGATCCCATCTTCTGGGCTCGCTACCAAGGGTATCGTCTAGGCAGGTACTCGTGAAGACAAGCCTTGCGTGGGATTTTCATGACCTTTCCAGTTTTGTTGAAAATTTGGTCACTCTTTTTTTCGATCCTCTTTTTTTTCTCACTACTTTTATTTCCCTTGGCCTTCGTTCCTTCTCTCCACAGTTGCAACGCCAATGCTTCTCCACGGCCAGCACGGCACAGCCGACAGGGCTGGAACGTCGTGTCCAGCAGCAAGCTACGCAAAAAAATCGAACACGCCTCAGCAGTCGACCTGATTGGGCGTGTGTCGGCGAAGAATGTGCTGGCCGGCACTCGCTCCGCAAGCCCGCATGCAGGGACTCAATGGCGCTGCTGCACACCCAAGCGTATTCGGTAAAGTCGCATGCCACAGAGAAAAGAACTTGACAGGGGGCGCCGACGGCTGGTTGGACGCTCACAGACCGTGTGGTCAGCAAACGACGGACGGCGCCGACGTCCGGGGTCAGCGGAATGGGCCTGGCCTGCTCGGGTGCATGATGGGCTGTGGGCTGGATGCGCTGGGCAGTCTATCTGGCGCTTTTTTTCCCTGCCATCAGCAACGCGTTGGTTGGACTGTCTGTTTGTGCGACACATTAAAGGCTAGTTCGGCAGGGAACGACGGTGCCTGTGAGATGCTGCCTCGTTCGGAACGACAAGACGGAAACAATTTGTCGTCGTTCGGCTGTCCGGATGCTGAAGAGGCGCAAATGTTGGCAACACGCTCAGAAGCCGGATGGTGTTGTTGTTGAGGCTGACTTTTAGCACGGCTAAACGGCCAGCTGCTTCGGCCACAGGCCACCACGTTGACCGACCGGCCGAATCCGACACGGGAACGACGTATTCGGCTGCCTTGACTATTTTTTCTCCATCCATTTCAAAGCGGCTTTGACAGCCAAAATGCGCATGTCCAGCTGACCGAGAACCCGGCATCAGCGACGACTTGTTGCATTCGTTCGTTCTGCACGGCCACGGCCGGCAATCCGGCCTCCACCACGCGCCCAGCGCGCGGCATGCCCGTAGGTAGGTCAGGCACTTGGACCACGCCCGCACACCCAGGCCAACAAAGGGGGGGGAGGGGGCATCGAAAACCACGGATGCCCGTTGTTGTTGCCCGGCGGCGGCCCACGCAGCAGCAAAGAGACCAGACCCACACGCCCGCCTGCCCGCACAGGCGCGCGCTCCGCATCCATCGCATCGTCAGTGACGCAGTCATGGACCCTCGATTCCACAGCCATACATCATCGCCCAGCCCACTTTCCTCGCCCGCCCACTCGTCATGCTTCGCACGCACGCACGCACCGCTGCTCCTCCTCCTCCTCCACTCCCTTCCCCTCTCCAATCGTTCCGCATATGGAGACAGGCAGGAGCACACAGCATTCTTCGTATTCAGTCCGGTCCGCCATCCGCGTCCACGTAGGTGGGATGGATGACAGATGCCCAGATGCGCTGCGGCTCCTCCGAGGAAGCCCCGGCGCTGGCCGACGGATGGACGGACGGACGGACGGACGGACGGACGTAAGGGAGAGCCTCCGCGGGGAGTGAATTTGTTTACGGATTGGATAGGTCGACGTGACCATGTAAGCGCCTCGGCGAAGTGCAGCAATTTCCATGCAGCGCAGCGCAACGCGCAAAAAGCAAAGCATGTTCGGGACGTGGAGTGAGGAACGAGCCCAGGAAACCTGTTGGCCATGTGGCTGGCTGGCTGGCTGGCTGGGCGGTTCGTTCAACATCACATCAGTCGACGTGACGTGCCCTGCCGTTCCCCATCGTCTTTCCCGGCGTCTGGTGCTGTGCGGTACGGTGCGCTCCACAGCACACCACCACCACCAGCACAAACACCACCCGTTCACCCCACCCCATCGTTCGCATCGCTCGCGCGCCCCACACGCAATCTACATGCATCCGCCGGCGGAGACAGCCATCGCTCCGTCACTTTATCCATCCATCCAGCAATCCGTCATCACCCATTCACCGTCCGTGGGGAGATCACCCACCGCCCACCCACCGCACCGTCTGCGTCTCAGATGAAATAGTGGGAGCCGCAGAGCGCAGGATCAAGAGCTCCACCGGCGCCCCACCCCACCACCGCTCCACCACTCGCGCCAATCACGGGACGCAGACGTGGTCCCTGATCACCGGCGTGCGTCTGTCTTGTTTGTTTGTTTGTCGTTGAGCACTTGTTTGGTTGCTTGCTCCACTTATTTCTTCGTACCTCCTGCCGACCCGTCTGGCATGAGGACAGACTCGGGTTCTTGGGTCTCGTGGTGTGCTGTGGGGCTCAGCAGTTGACGACCGTTGAGCCTGTCTGGCTTGTCCCGCTGACTTTGGTGGTGTGGAGTGGAGTGACATGCTCGCTTGTCGCTGGCGGTTGCTCGTACCACGAAGGGAAAAAGGCTAAAGAGGCTAAGGACAGGTTTCTTGTTGAGACAGATGTGCTCACGCTACGTGCCTCGACTCGAATTGCTTTTTTTTTTTTTTTTTTTTTGTTTCTGAATTCTGCATGTTTTGCTGATGTCGGCAGGTTGGTTTAGTTAGCCGGTCGGTCGGTCGGTCAAAGTAGGTATTGCATTGCGTGGGCGCGGGGCAATGCAGGGAGGCAGGTAGGCGGGCGGTGGAAACTGGAGAAGGCGTGTGGGGCTCCACAACCGCTGTTTCTCCAGATGTGGCAATGTTCACGCAATTCTGGGTGCCATTGATGCGCTTGTCGAGGTTGTTGAGTTTTTCCATGCTTGGAGAAATTTGACGAGAGGAAATGGGGCTGGAGTGAAGTGGGTCACAATTTTTTCAACTTGTCAATTCTGACTGGACAAGGAAGTCTATTTGCTGCACTTTGATTTTTCAACGTCATTGATGACGAGTTATCTATCTTTCCCTGAACAACACCACCAAAAAAACAACAAAAACTAAAATCCACAAAAGAAGCAATAAACCAGGGTACTCCAATCTTGCATCCTCTGCGCCAGATGTTCTTCGCTCGAGAGGAAGGGCAACAACTACCAACAAGCCACCGCACCACAACCCCTTCAGGCGGTTGAAACAGACGAGGTAGGCTCCGAGGACGACACAACCTCATGAATCTACAACAGCGACGTCAGCAACACGGCGCCTCAGACAAGTAAAAAGGGAACGAGGCAAAACGTACCGTCGGGCGCTCGACGCCGCTCCACAAGAGGCGATTCCGCATCCAGCGCTTCAGCAGCGGCGCTTTCTCCCGAGCGTCATCATCCGACTTGCTCTTCGGCGGATCACCTGGCTCTTTGAGGTTGTCGGAGGAGTCTTCCGATTGCCACCCCTTAGCCAATTCAGCGGTCAACTTGTTCTCCCGCCCCGGCCAGAGCTTCAACCGGGCATTTTCAAGCCGCCCCTCGTGCTTCCCCTCTCTCTTGCGCGCCTTTGCGTACTTCAGTCGTCTTCTTTTCTCTTCCTTCGACATGTGCGTCGAGCCGTCGATGTCCTCGCCGTCGGGATGGGCCTTTTTGAATCCTCGCTCCTCCTCGGCCTCGAGCGATTCTATCCCCTTTGGCCAGAACTCTTTCTGCATTGCTTTGTACTCGGACACGTGCTTCAGCTCTTTTTGCTCCAGCTTTTCGTACTTGCGGTGCTCCTTGTCTTCCTGCTCTTTGCTGTGCTGTCTGTGCGCGCGTTGCGCCTTGATGCTCTCCTGCATCCGTTGCGCTTCCTCTGGGGTGAGGGGTCGAGGTTGGGCGTGAACAGGGTGTCTGCGACGGGCAGTGCGCACCATCCACCTTTTCCAGAGCCAAGTCGAGTTGCTATTCGAGCTGCTGGTTGAATTGGTGACCGAGTTGCTGGTCGAGTTGGAGAGTATGCTGCCGTCCTTGTCTTCCCTCTGCGCCTGGCCCCTTTCCCACCTGACCGCCTCGTCCCTCTTTTTTCTCGCCTCCAGCAGCTCCTTCTTCCGCTCCCTGGCGAGAAAACCCGACCGACACCAGTTCAAGGCTTGTGTCAAGGCCACGTTGCCCTCGACGTACCTAAGCTTCTCCTGGTCTAATTCGCTTAGCCCGTCGGGCGTTTTCGCCGCACGCTCCTCTGCCTCTTCGCGTTCCTCGCGGACCTCGGCCTTGCATGTGTGCCCCCTGTGCTTGCGTTGCAGCTCCTCCAACTCTTTCACTTTTTTGTCCCAGTCTGCTGCCGTGCGACGCGGTTCATCGCTCTTGGACAACCGGTTGAAGGAGGCCATGTACGCGGTCCCGTTTTCTGAAGAAGGCTGCTCGTCTTGCTCAAGGTGTCTCTTGTCGAGTTTCCCCCATAGTCTCTCGCTGAGATCCCGCGAAGTCGTCTTCTCCTGCTCATGGTTTGGCTCATTGTGCATCGACGGCTGAAGCGTGTCGATGTCCTGCTCCCGGCTGAGTTCGTTGCTGATTCCAGAAGCCCACACGATGCAGTCCTTTGCTTTTTGTTGCTGCGTGCTTTCCGTAAGTCCGCCATTCGACAGTAGGATTTCGCTGCCGTAGACAGCCGTTCTGCATCCCTCATTCATGCTATCTGGCACAGCGGAAGGCGGTGCGAGGGGTGGCACGCTGATGGAGGGCTTGTAGTTGTCCTGGCTGTGGCCACTGAGATGGTCGATCCTTTCAGTCCACATGACGCACTCGCGCATCCGCTCTCTCAGCATCTTCCACCTCACCTGCAGCCACGGGCTCTTAGGGTCAACAGGACGATGATTCATGTCATTCCAACGATGATTGAATGGGGAGATGGGCGGGCCGTAGACCGCTATCTTGCAATCCGACTTAGGACGCTGTGGCTTGGACACAGGCACATGCACGCCGTATCCAGGAGGGCCAACATCGGACAAGTACTTCCTCCTGTCGTCCCTGACTTGCTTGACTTCAACAACCCACTTCGCACACGTCTTCACCTCCTGTTCGTGTATCTTCATATTCCTATTCGTGGGTACCATGGCCAGACCTTTCTTTGGCGAGGGATGATGCTCGGAATCGCCATAGACCGCCTGTCTGCACAGCCGGTCAGGACTCCCAGGCCTCTTCTTATGAACAACTCTCCGCGGGAACAGCGTCGGCTTGCTCCGCTTCTCTAGCGTCGCCTCGCTGGTGCTGGGCACGACATGGTGATTCCTGCGAGGCTCGCGGAAAAACTGGACAAAGTCGATGGGCGAGGGCGCAGGCGTCGTCGACGTCCTAAGCCGCGCCGACGTGGACCGCTGCCTGGGAGGCTTGCCGGCCAGCATATCCTTATAGTCCTGCTTCTTTTGCCTCTTTTCCTCCTTTTTGCGCCGCTTTTCCTCCTTTTTGCGCTGCTTTTCTTCTTTCTTACGTTGCTTTTTGGCTTTCTTTTCCGCTTCCTCGCGCGCCTTTTGCCGCGCTGCTTCATTCTTGAGTATCTTCGTCTGTTCCTTCGTCAGGTGCTTGTCGCGGTTGGCGGCCGCATCTTGGCCTACGTGGTGAATGTACCACGGCTCCTCGGCGCCGGGCTCGGGTAGAGGTAGGGGTGTGGGCAATGGCGTGGAAACGGGCATAGGTGTTCTGCCGGCCTGCGGCGAGCCTCGTGGTGCGTCTCTCTTGATCACATTCTCCTTGCGTTCGTATTTACGGCCTTCATTCTCGCCCTGCTTGGGGTGAACATCTGTCGAGTTCATGTCTGAATGCCTGTGCGTGCTTTCTGCTGTCCTATTCGCCATGATCTGCCTCTGCTCTGGCGTCAGGGGCGTCTCCGACGGAGCGGCCCGCTTTGCAAGTGCTCGGTCAGGCTTCTTATTATCGTCCAAGTTCGGGAGCTTTCCCAACTCCGGGACGGTATCGTCCGCAAAGGCGGGTTTCTTGAGGAGCGCATCGATCTTGGGGTTGGGTTTGCCAACACTCTTGGTGAGCTCTATCTGGACCTTGCGAAGGAAGTCGCGGACCACCTTTCTCTCAAAGGCCATGTCGAGAAGGGCAGCATGATTGAAATCTTTGTGGATTCTGGTGGCCAGAGTTTTTCGTTGCTTGGGCGTTAGTTTGTCGAGGTTGTTGAGCAGCTGTTCGGTCTTGTGGTCGAGTTTTTTGCCACCTGCGCGATCGCGCTGCTTGTCATTGATAAGGCCGAGACCATGGAAAAGACCATCGAGTGAGGTGTCAATAAGAAACGTCAAGTCTGCGAAGCCATCCATGATATGCTCGAAGAAGCCTTTTTCCCTTTTTATCGGCGGCCTGAAGGACTCTGGAGACCTCTTCAAGACCTTGCTTATGGAAGCCTGAGACAGCGTCGCGTCTTGCTTAGCGACCCGAGTGATTCCATCAAGAGCAAGCATGCTGATATCATCGATTCCTTCGATAAGGTACGAATCGGTATGATCTCCTGGCGGGGGCGGGAAAACTTCCAGCTTTTTCAGTTGTTTCAAAATAGAAACATGCTCCTTGGGAAGCTTCATTTTCTCCTTGGCTACCTTTGGGTCGTAGTGAAGGAACTTTACACGCTTCATGTCCTCTGTTCCAGGACAACGTGATCCTCTGTTGATGATGCATGGCCTTGTCTCCGCGTGCTCCAAAAGATGGTGCAGCTGCTCTGCCGTCAGAATCTTGCCACGATTCTTGTTGATGATCTTCTTGGCCTTGTGTCCAAGAGTCATAATGGCATCTTGGCGCAGTGGTGTGTCGCGCTTGTCGATCTCGGTGACATTGGTGATGGCGAGCAAGTCGATGTTGGGGACGCCTTCGACGACGAATGGGTGATTATGAGCTTTCAGCATCCATCCTTTTACACTCCAGGTTTTCTTTTCCATCGCGTTAATCAGCTTCGCATCCTGCTTCTTCGGGCCGCTCTTCAGCCAGTGATGGTTCTCGTAGAAGTAAGAAAAGTTGTTCCAGAAGGGATGGAGAAACGTGACACGATGCAACCCCTGTGTCCCAGAACAACGTCCATCAGATGCATTGTACTGGCACTTTCTTATTTCTGAAAACTTCAGGACCTCGTGCAACTCGGATTCCGACAAGGCTTTGCCCGCGGCGTGTACCATTACCCTCTTGGGAACTCTCGTAAGACTGAGAATGTAATCTTCGCGGATTTGGCTTTCCTTGTACAGAGCTGGCACGGCAGCCCCGTTGTCGTTCTCGATGTCATTGTTGGTGGAAGCGTCCTGGGGAAGGATGGGAGAGGACGGAGCATCGGCGATGGGAACAGCAGAGACACTGCCAAAAAGAAGGAAAACAGTGAGAATGAAGGTGGAAAAACGCATCTTGAGATGTATCTTGTTGAATGGTTGGTGAGCCATCCACGTGATGAATTTGGAATGCGATGTAGAGGAAAGAGTAAGAACGGAGGGAGGCACATGGAGGTGCCAAATTTATACCCTCTTTGGGCGGGGAGATCAATCAGGAGCGAGCTTCCATAAAATCGTATGGTGCTTTGAAAGGTCGTTGGGGATGGCTACCACTTGTCCTTAAGCAAAGGTCAAACAACGTGTCTGAAGGGGACGGAAGGACGAGATGCAGTGGATGAAAGGGAACTAGCAACGTAACAAACCAGAGATTCCGCCCTTGAAGAGAGAAATAGTTGGGTCTGATGCGTCAGTTGAGTAACGGCTTCTGTCGGGTAACTTCCGAATTGCGTGTGTCGAGGGATGAGAGAACCTACGAACCATTACTGCTCGTCATGTCAGCACAAGTCAAGAAAAGGCAGGATCACAGTGACCAAACCGTCCAGCCTGGGCGAGAGGAAGGCCATAGAATTGCCACGGATACTCTCCCAACCGTCCCAACACTGTATCTCAAGCCTCAATCCTTGGCTCTCTGCGTCCTGATCGAGGCTGCAAACTCTCACAATGTCTCTCCAATCCAAGCCGACAGCCCTGAAATCCCTTACCCCACGGTCAAATTAACCTCTGAAACCAGATCAACAATCACGGGCGTCTCCCCACAACTTGCCCCACAAAAAAAAATCTCATCACCCGTACGGGAAATCCACCGACGCGCCATCTCTCGTTTCAAGACGTAGCTCATCAGCGACAACAGCCAATGACATTCAGTAGAAGGAGGTGAATGAATCAAGACGCCCTGAATCGTGAGCTACTGGCGACAGCAGCATTTGGCACCTGCGCTGCGCTGCGGCCTGGTCCGATCCGCTCTCCACCACACGAGCTTGATTGGTGGAGAGGGATGTGGTGCCGCGGGTGCATGCTAGCAGCGGTGGAGGTGTTTCTCCCTTGTTGTTCTCGAACCGTGTTAGTTGTCGAAGGAGGCGTCGCATAATTCAAGGGGCTGCCAGTGGGGACAGCACGCATGCACGTAGTCTCTTGGAAAAGAAAGGGCGAAATTGAAGTTGTATAACCCATGCCTTGATTGATGGTGCCAGTTTGATGCAGCTATGCTGACATGATGGCCGAAGAGTATGGTACCGCTACAGAGCTGATTGTTGGATGGATGAGGAAATGGTACGAGGAGGGAATTATTGGACGGTAGGGGTATGGACATGGGCCTGAACAGATGACGCGTAGTTCCGCAGGAGACGTGCCTTGTTGGTGAGGACCTGTATATCCCTCGGCTTGACGCCTTTTGGTTTGAACCTACCTTTTGCGCTGCGCAAAGAATCCGCATACCATTGATTGTGTGTCCTGCTTGTTCTGCGCAGTGCACTCCCTGGATTCCGAATATGTCTGATATAGCCTGGCGCCGTGGTTTGCCGTGCCAATGAGTCCTGCGGTAGGGCGCCATCACGGCTTGCGCAAGACGCGCTGTGGTTGTGGAACCCACCATCGACCCGTTGGTCGACGAAATATTGGTCGAGAATAGAGGAGCAAGAGAATCAGCCAGGAGAAACAGCTGACCGCACGCCGACCAGCAGCCCTCATCATTCGACCGTGCATCTAATGGCGTGCAGCATTTTTTGCGTCACATCCTGCTTGGCCTCGAGCTCCTCGAGCCGCTGCTTGAGGCCGTGGTTTTCTTCCTGGATATTCTTGTTCTGCTCCTCCAGCAATGTCACCTGCTGGTTCGAGGCGGGCGGCTTCATGATTACGGGCGTGACTTTTTTGATGTCCAGCCCTTCCAGCTGCTGCCGCAGCGTGTTGTTGACCTGCCAAATGTTGTCATTCTCCTTGCGCAGCACCGAAATCTGGCGCTCCATGGCGGCGAGGCGCGAGGCCAGCTTCCCCAATGTCGCCGTGTTGATGGTCAAGACCTCGGACGCCGCCTGATTGTCGCCGGCGCGGCAGTTAGGCTGGATTACGGCGCATCAGCGGTGAATTCGCGAGACTGGACTGGAGGGCCATCTTACGTTCAGCGTGCAGCTTTCCTGCCAGTCTTGCCGCAGCCGACACTCGGCACAGCCAAAACCCGCGTCGTCAAGACGCTTCGCCGCATCTTCGGTGTATGCCCAACACTCGGTGCCATTTTCGCGACAGCGCTCGCACGGCGCTTCCATCTGGCGCCCCTGGGCCGTCTCCATGATGCGCCCAATGTGCGACCACTTGACCTGCGTGTCGTGGTCCATGGCGGCAAAGTAGTTTTCCGACACGCTCCACCATTCGTTGTTCTTTTGCGGGCGACGGACCGGCCGATAGGACATGGCTTCGTCGCCACTCGAGGGTCGTTTCGAGGCCCGTTGCTCGCTTTCATCGGTCGGGAGCGCGTGCTTGGGCATTCGGCACATTGACGTCGACGGGTCGGGTACAGCGGTGGCGAGAGAAATCAGAGGGTCGAAAATGGATCGGCTGGGATTAGGGGAGCGCTTGGGGAGTAGTTCGTGTGTTGATGTTGAGTAGATGACTGCAGAGGTCCACGGAGCAGCCCGTGAGGCCCCGAGGGCGCGGCGAGGCATCGCAACCTCCGCCTGAGCGCATCGCGTCTTTGTAGACAAATCGACCGCTAAATGGCCGATGCAAGGGTTCGAGGCGTCCTATGCAGGGTTGCAGTAGGTGAGCACAGGCGGCCTTTGGCGGATCCATGCCATGTTGAGTATCGCAGAGCTGCTAGGTTGAATCTTGGAGGCACCTTCAAACCCAATCGATTCCTTCATCACCGGCCGTCCGCCGCTATCGAGGCAGACGGCCGTCAATGCCGAGAGTCGAGCCTATTCGGAGCGCCCCATCCGAGCTCCGTCTGCTTGTTTGTTTGTTGTCCATCGTCGTTCTTCCTCAACGTCCCGCTCAAGGCGAAAGCGTCAATGAAAAATGATGGCTATGCAATCAAAAATTGCGTCGGTGGAGCCCTCGAAGGAACTTCATGCCAAACGGCCGCCGCGATGTGCAATGCAGGGCCACTTGACAGCTGGACCGCAGTCTTGAGCGCGGCAAGCCCAACAAGGTCTGCAAACATGTTAGCAAAGGCTTGACATTTGGGTCGACTAGATGGGTGCTCACAAGTATGAAGAGGAGCAAGAGAGTCGTGGAGCAGAGACGACCTGTGTCTGTAGGCCAGTTGGTCCGTGCTCCCTCGCTTGCTACCGTAGCGCCCGCGCTAGACGTCCGGCACTTACTGCCAGGCGGGAAAGAGACGACAGGAGCACGTCCAGTTGTCACCTCACCCGGGCAGTCCCTCCGGACTCGGTGAGTATATTGCCAACTCTCCAGTGGCAATGGCTACAGAATGGTGTCTTCCTGCCTTTCTCCCTATGCGTGTCCACATTACGTACGACCTCCATGACATTTTCCCAGCATCGCTCGCAGCTGGCACTGCTGCCATCATCCGTCTCTGCATATGGCAGCAAATATCTCGTCTCAAGCGCTGAAGATGCTGAAAGACTCTCGAGCAGCTTCTGGAGGCGCAGTGGTGAGCCTAGGGAGAACCAAATAGGTATTCAAAAAGCGCAGTCTCGTCCTTCTCCACCACTTTCTCCCTGCATTCCCTGTTCCCGATTTCTCTTCGGCTTTCAAGCTGCAGGTTGGCCGTGCATGGGTCCCGGTCTCAATATCCCGCCATGTCGACCAAAGAAGCAGCGGCTGTCCATCCGTCCGAGGACAGAGTGCGTTGGCAAAGCAAATTGCTGCATGTCTTTGCGTATCTCAGCATAGAAAGATGAGCTGGGCTGACGTGAAAGTGAGGAAAAGTGAGGACATTGTTATGTCACTGTGTCCTGCATCTGACTTCGGAGTTTCAGGCAGCACGGTTGTTGGGAGCGTCAGCCGCGCGTCAATGCTCACGCTGCAAGAGGGCAGTAGAAAGAGTGGACCAACATGAAGGCATTCAGCCAGGACCCACATATCAGAAGAAAGCCAGGTTCTTTCCGAATGCTGTTGCTGCTGGGCGGTTACGGGGAGGGGGAGGCGCGGTCGGTGCATTTGCCCTTCGTGAACGATTCCCACCTACGCCGCATTTTCGGTTCTTCTCAAGGAGAAGATTTGGTGATAGCCTGACGCCAATAAAAGAGTCGTGCGAGTCAATGTAGCTGTTTTTAGGCCGAGTGATTTTTGATCACTTTCAAATTGTGAATAGAAACTCAAAGTGGGGTTTTCACGTTCGCACATGTGGTCCTTGTGTTTTCTCAGGATCAGGAACCTACAGATATGACCAAAATACTTCTGAAATGCTGACAAGTGTATCAGAAGCGCGGTGAAAGGCTCTTGTTCGCCATGATCCTACACCCATCTGTAGTTTTGCACAGTCTACTGGAGTCAGACCGTCTGCTTAGAGCAACGCATTTATTTGGTGTCTGTTGATCCTTCCATTTGCACTTCTAGATACTTCCGCTGGCTGGGGCATAACACCAAAAGCTCCACCTCAATGAAGTCTCCTCCTGGTACTTGAACCTCGACTCCTCTTTCTCCCGAACATACTGCTGCTCAAACTGCCCGGCTATGGCACATCTCTGTTTTGAAAGGGACAGAATCAACACTGGGTGTTACTTGCACAGTGCATTATGACTTACATTCACTACCGGTTGACTTGCCCCGGTTTCTTTTGGAACTCTTTCCCATTGTGATCATGAGGTTCCTGGTGTCTTTGTTCGCAAGATTTTTGGCAATACCATCTCTACCGTCCTGCTGTTCCATAGAGAGCAAAGGTCCTCTTGATGCAGAGTGCGTCTCGCCCGTGGTGCGGCTTGCACTTGTGTTGGAAGAATTGTTTTGCGTGTTTGATGTATTGGCATTGTTGTTGTTGTTATTGTTGTTGTTGTTGGTGCTTGTGTAGCTCGACATACTTTGCAGTGTTTTGTAGCAAGAAAGTTGGAGGAGGCGATGTCAAAGAATTGTGTCGCTGTGAGTCCAGCGTTTTCTGTCTGAATATATACTCAAGAAGACTTTTCAAGTGTCGAATCATACTCCTTTCCGAGTTTCCGTGGAAGAGAACTCAGCTGTCATCCTTTGCCATGTTGGTACCCGGACTTTGCTATGTGATGGGTGTGGGAAGCGAACACGCATGACTGTGCCACAGCCCCAGCCTCTGGTCAATCACGCCAGTCTCAGACCCACTCTAACATGACTACAAATGTCGACGTGCATTTAGCGCGCGTGTCCTCTAAGCGCCCAGCTTTCGCGCCATCAACGTCCATCTCTCCACCTCCCTCCCTCCCCCTCTCTATGCACAATTCCTTCCTCCCTAAAGTTGCGCACGGAGTCGGGTCAATGCAAGCCCGGGCACGTTCTTGCACTGATTCAAAGCCACTAACATCTCTTTCCCAGAAAAAGCCTGAACGACTGCCATGGACTTCGACGAAAATGCAGAGACTACTCATGCACTCCGCACAATCAAATGGATTGAGCAGTACAGAGCACGGGAGGGGGATCTTCCTGAATGGATGGCTTCATTCCGCCCGGGTCACAGCTGCTCGCGGCTGAACAAAATGCCTCTGGCGGGTTCGTTCAACTTTTGTTTCATTTTCGAGTTCGACGACGGCGTCAAGTGGATCGCGCGATTTCCCGTTCCTGGCCGGGCGATGGACCCCGACGGCAAGCTGCGGCGCGAAGTGGCCGTTATGAAGCACGTACAGGCAAACACCAGCATTCCAGTGCCCGCGATCCACTTCTGGGGCATCGCGGCCAACAACAGCCTCGGACTGGGCCCGTTCATGATTATGGACTACGTGGACGGTCTGAAGCTCGGGGACTTATGGAAGAATCCGACGGAATCGCGGCTGTCGCGGTATCTGAAAAAGGACATCAGCGACCGTGACCTGCGAGTTATCCACCGCCAGATGGCGCGGTTCTTTCTCGAGCTGTACAAGCTCAGGTTCGACAGGATTGGATCGCTGATCATGGACGACGACGGGCGAGTGAGCGTCCAAGGGCCGCCCCTGACGTGGAAAATGCAAGAGATCGAGGCGCACTCGGGCGTCAAGGTCGGAGGTGAGAAGCGGATCACGCGTGCAAGCGGAAGTAGGACAGGCGACCACTAACTGACTGACGTCCACACAACAAGGCGATCGCCTCGAGCCCTTCGACTCGAGCACCGACTACTTTGGCTGGGTCGCCGACATGGACTGGCAGCATCTCAACCAGCAGTTCAACTCTGTCGACGACGCTGCGGACGCGCGCGCCAAGTACGTCTTCCAAAAGCTCTTCCGCAAGGCCATTCCGCGCTTCGTCGCCCCGCAATACGACTGCGCGCCTTTTGGTTTGGTCTGCGACGACTTTCGCTATGGAAACATGATCGTGAACAACGAGCACGAGCTGCAGGTCGTGGCGGTCCTGGATTGGGAGTGGTCATACACGGCGCCGCTGCAGCTGTGCCACAGCCCGCCGCGCGCTCTATGGGGCAAGCTGCCCAACGACTTCTGGCTCCAAGAGCCGCACTGCGAGTTTGAGCGGTACAAGGAGTTCCTAGACACGTTCATGGACGAGCTTCGACGCGAGGAAGAAGATCAGGCGGTGGCTCAATCACACCGTGACCAAAGCAGCAGCATCGCTGCCGACCCACTAGAAGAAAGACTGTCCACATCAATGAAAAACGCCATGGACGACGGCACTTTCTGGTTCAACGAAATCATCCTTTCGTGCTACATGAGTGGCAACGACGTAGCGTGGAAGATGCTCTGCAAGCAGCATCCAGAGCTCGCCACCGCAGCCGACGACGACGACGACAACACGATAGACGAAGCGGCGCTCGCCGAGTTTGTCGAGAGAAAGGTGCGGTGGCGTGAGCAGTACGACGAGAACGAGCGCATCTACGCTGCCAATTCGGCTGCGAAAAAGGAGAGGGAAGCGCAGGAGCAGCGAGATAAGGCTGAATTGGAGAGTGGAGAGGGAGATGGCGGACGAGATGGGGCAGAGACAGATGAGCAGGTAGGAGTTGAGAAGATTGAGGCATAGGCCCTGATAGAGCCCTACAGCTACCAAAGCTGAACGCGAAACATGGCAACAGAAAGGCAAACTTGTATAATGCAACAAAACCTCTGCAGTTGACGCTTCAAAACACAGTGACGATATACAAGACACCATTATCAACGTCACGAACCTCGAGTCCTATCCCTTCCTACGCTGTCCGTCATTAAAGGTTACCTACACGCTCCCTCTCTTGCTCCCCCATCTGCCCATCCCCCTCGCGCACCACACACAAGAAAAGCGCCACTCCTTCAGAGAAAACAAATCGCAAACCTGTCTGCTTACCTACCTCAAAACCCTCTCAATGCCCTCGAAACAAGAAGACAGTCACATCTAAGCTCTGCTGCCTTGGCGCAGCCCGATATGTCTTGATTCGCACAAGTACTATCTCTCGCCGCGCTGAGCTGGAACAAGTAGACTCCTCGGCGCCGTTTTCACTATGGACGTCTTAGAGGTGCGGTACTGTAGCTGCTGCAGTGCGTGGCTTTACCTGGAGGGCAGATCAGACAGGACAGGACAAGACAAGACGAGATAGTCGCGTCGAGCACGCAGCCAGCGAGGCTGATACGTAGTACGCGGGCCAGATTCGTCCCACATGAAAAATTGGCGAGCGATCCATGGTGGTGTCGGGTGCTTGAGTCTGCTTTTTTCCCATTTCATTATTTATTCATAAGTCACGAACCCACTTTTTTCTCCTTCACGTACGACCATAGCAGGTAGAAAACTGGGAACTCCGTCCGCTCTTCCATGCATAAGCTACCTTGCGGCCAATTAGTAGTTGCGTGGGTGACCAGCAGCGAATCCCGGCTGTTGTACGTTTTGTCGCTTTTTTTTTTCTTTTTGCGCGGCATGTTGGAGGAAAAAGTGGAGCGTCGAGACCCTGCCAAGGATAAGGAGAGCGTTAAGCGAGTGGCGAGTGGTGGTGGGGCGGCGGCGGATGGTGGTCGTGTGCGCAGGAAATGGATCGGAGGTTTATGATGTAATTTTTGAATTGCATTGATATCATTTTTGCCTTTTGGTGCTGCGGTTTGGCGGAAATGGGTGGATTAGAGTGAATGCGTTGCGGCTTGTCTTGGTGGTTGATGACCGTGGCTAGGAAGCATTCGTAGACGGGGAGTCCGTGGTCAACAAATCTCAAAGCGGCGCGGGGGTATCAAAGTAAATGACAGCTTCCGAGGCATAGCTTTCGTAGTGCATGACATTTCCCCAGATGTAGCCATAATGGATGCCAGCTCCCTTAGGCTAGTGAGTTGACAATTCTTTTGGCACCTACATGGCAGAATGGAGAATGGACCGCGTCAAAGGCTGAGGATATTCCATGGGGCGTCAAGCAGCGTGGATAGGAGAGTAAATCGACAGGTCATTCAGACTGCCTCGGCGTCTCCAAACAAGCACGCGGTATCCGGCGAAGCGACGTCGAGGGCACAGTAATTGACGAGGAGAGAGAGTCAAGTGAGACGGTACCGTCTGGAAAATATGATTGGGCAATGCTCTCGGAAAAGCGAAACCATTTACTTCAAGGCTGAGACGGCAGGCCAAGAAACGCATCAAACAGCCAGCAGCGCAGCAGCCGGACGAATCAGTAAGCGCGGTGCAGCGAGCCAGGTATTCCAGCAGGCGAATGGCGGTAGAGAGAGGAATGGTGGAAATGCTTGGCACGTAGGGTACAAGTTGAGTTGGTCAGCATCTGATCTGTCGTGCAGGACGGCGGCAGTTGAGGCAAAGTTCAGTGATTGGGCAAATTGCCGCATAGAGTAATGGATACGGATGCAGCCGGGTTGAGGGGAGGGATGTCGAACCGGTGCGGTCGAGCGGATGGTGGTATCCGGGGAGAGTGGGATGCGGGAGAAAGGGTAAGACGGGAGCGGTGCAGGAATCTGGATGCGAGGCGCGGGTTTGGGCTGGACCGGGGCTGGCTGGCTGGCTGGCTGGCTGGCTGGCTGGAACACTACGGGCGTAGGCACAATGGGCGTCGAGAGGGCACTGGCTGTTGTGTTGAGAGAGCTTTGTCAAGAATCAGACGGCGTCGTGGTGGTGGTGATGGTGGTGGTGATGGTGGTGGTGGTGGTGGTGGTGGTGGTGGTGGTGGTTTACTGCTGTACATGTCGACGTCCATGTGCGCGGAGAAGATCGGACGTGTCAGTGAAGTCCGGGGTCGGCGGGCGACGGGACAGAAGCGGAATGGGTCGGGGAAGCGAGCCTATCATCGCACGCGGGTTCCTTCCTGTTGGAGTCTAGTGGTGGCCAAAAGAATGACGCTCCCTGTGGCTCTCTCTGGAACCGGAACCGAAAGAAAACGCCCGGGCTTCTTCCATGTCCTGTGCCTCTACCGCAGTCTTTATCTTTCCAACACCCTCCTCCACCCATCGCCAACCCAATTCGTCCCGTCTCCTAATACTCCCCCCGTTTCCTATCGACTTAATAGACAGACTACTGTCCCGAAAGACGACCAAAGACGGACGGACGACTTCGCTGTCGCTCCCCCCCCAACCCGCTCCGCGCCTCACCTCTGCTCTCCGCTACTGACGCCTGCATTTTTCGCCGTCGCCGGCCCGCCACTCTTCCCTGCAACCACAACAACCCCACGATCCCACACCGCGGACCCGTCCCACGCGGACTCACACATCTAAAATGAAAATCTTCTCGACGAGCCACGACTTCAACTACTCGTGGGAAGAAGTCTCGATTGCCAACTGGCGCAAATATTCGCCCTGGAACAAGAAAACGCCTCACGTAATCGCCGTCGACACGCTCGCACGGCACGTCGACCCCAACACTGGCATTGTGAGTGCTGCCTCCCGCCTCCCTCTCCCTAGGCGCCCCCGTCTGCCAAATAGATTGCAATCAACGCCACGGACAAGCGCTAACATGGCCCATGCAGCTCCGCACCGAGCGCCTCATCACCTGCCAGCAGAGCGCGCCCAAATGGCTGTCGTCGTTCCTCGGCGGCCAGGACGTGTCGCACGTCTACGAGACGTCGTACGTGGACCCGCGCGGCAAGACGGTGACCATGTGCAGCACGAACATGACGTGGTCGGACCTGCTCAGCGTGCGCGAGACGGTCGTGTACAAGCCGTGCGCGACGGCGCGCCACAGTAAGACGACGTTTGAGCAGACTGCCCAGATTGTCGCCCTGTGCGGCGGCTGGAACAAGGTCAAGAACAGCATCGAGCAGTTTACCATGGAGCGCTTTAGCCAGAACGCCGCAAAGGGCCGCGAGGGCTTCGAGATGGTGCTCGAGATGAGTCGCAGGGTTTTTGCGCAGGAGAGGGAACGCCTGGCGCAGCCGGTCGAGGCCAAGCTGTGAGCGTGGCCTTGTTCTGTTTGCGTGGTCGTGGGCTGCCATGTTGAGGCTGAGAGAGGTGTCATTGAGCCTCGGTTGGCCACCGTGTCTATCAGCTCCTCTCCTCTCTCTCTGCTTTTCCGCCTACGCCTGCGCCCCCCACCAACACTCTCCACAAGCGTCCGTCGCTCCCGTCTGCCCGCAGAAAGAAACGAAGCGACAAACCTAGATTTCCTTGGTCCACCATCCCCCCTCTCTCCTACCTTTTTCTCTTCCTTACACTCATAAGCAGCAAGGCGTTGGTCTCGGTTCGGTTCGATTCGGTCTGCTTTCACCCCCCCCCCCCCCCCCCCCCCCGAGAAAAGTTTTGTGCTTTCGGAGACCCCCGTCTCCAATCCCCTACATCAAGAGTCAGAGTTACATCTCCTTCTCAACCTCGTCTCTCATCTAATCTTTTTTTTCTCTCTCTGTTCCCGTATTAGACACGTAGACGGTGCCTTTGTGCCGCTTCGTCTCCTTCTTCCGCGTCCCTAGCCGCGCTTGTGAGGGGTGGGGTGCATTTGCTCTGATGATTTTATGCGTAGATGGTTGGACGGTTTGCATTTGTTTTGATTTACTTCCCTTTTCTGGTTTGACTTCGTCTGCATTTGCTTTCTTTTAGCTCTGAGATCCTCTGTTCTGTCGTCGGCATTAGATGGAGATGACGCTGAAGACGGTGAGGAAGAAGAAGAAGAAGAAGAAGAGGGGCGCGCAGAGAAGAGTATAGAAATATCTAGGTGCTGCAAAGCATCAGCATCTTCTTCTCGACTCGGTCAGTCGTTCAGTCCGGTTGTACAGGCAACGCAGAAGACGATTGCATGGATGTACTGTACTGTACTAGAAGATGTGGATAGATTTGTTACAGATACACACAGACAGGCAGGTTGTTTGTGTGTGGGGCGGAGAATTCCCGGATGTCTCTGGAAGTAATTATTACACGTCATCTTTTTCTGCCTCCCTATGTGATATGTATGCACAAAGCGCGTGTGTTGACAGGACGGATAGACAGACGAGTAGATGAGTAGACGAGCAAGCGAAGAAGAATGAATGAATTCATGATTTTTGCGGAGCCGGTCAAGATAGAAAGGCTTCTATCCAGAAACAACGACATCTCCTTCTCCTCCTCCTCAGGCACCATCCTCCACCACCATATCAACACACCTCCCTACAACTCCCCCGCGCCCCTCATCCTCGCCCTGCGCCTCTCCGCCGCCCAAGCAGGAACAGGAGGTGCAGCGGCAGACGTAGGCGACGACACGGCAACCCTCGCCGCAACACCACCGTGCCTGGGCCCATGCCCCAGCATCTCGTGCAGCGGTTTCGGTGCGAAAGCACGTTCACGCTCACGCTCAACGGGAGCCTCGCCATCGGCCACGTGCCCGACATCGCTACCCGGGGCCCAACTGCCATTAACCGCGAGCGCAGTGGCTTCAAACAACGGCAGCACCTCCGCGCCGGGCAAGAGCGCGGCGAATTCCAGACTCTGCTGCATGCGGTCGGAGCGCGACGACGCCGAGGCGGGGAGCGACGTGATGGTGAGGTCGCCGGTGCCGTTTTGGCGCGTTGAGAGGCGGGTGCCGGTAGCCGTGTTGGATTCGAGGGCGAAGCCGGCGAGACCGAGCGGGAACGCGGCGGCGCCCGTCGTGGCGACGGTTTTGGCGCGATCGATCCAGCCGCCGAGGTAGGTGAGGGCGTCGGTGGAGATGTAGTGGACAAAGGTTGTGAGGGGGTAGGTTGCGAGGCGCGAGTAGAGCGGCGAGGAGATTGTTGCGTTCGATGTGATCAAGGTGTCGTACGCCGACGTGTTTTGGATCGTTAGCTGGTCGGTGCCGGCGGATGAGTAGTTGTTGTAGTTGGTAAAGTACAACTCCTGCGCCCATGTGTATGGCGAGCCGTTGATGGTGGCCGAGACGGAGTAGCTGCGCGACACGTTGACGGCGAATTCGAGCGTGCTGTTGGTGCCATTGGCAGAGACACCGCCATAGTCGTACCAGGTGCGAATGGTGGGCGCGGGCGCAGAGACGGTCGGCTGCGTGCCCGTTGTCGTCGAATTGGAGTCCGAGCACCAGAGAAAGAGCTTTCCCGTAACGACCCAGTTGCTGTTGACAGTCTCGGACAAAACGGCAGAATTGGGACCCGTTTCGTTGAGGCCGGTCACGCGAATCTCAAAAGTGTGCTCGCCGCCGTCGCTCAAGAGTCCCAACCATGGTGTGATATCGATTTGGTCCTCTTCGAGGTCAAAGGCATCGATTCCAACCAATGGGCGCCAGAAGCTAGCCACGACGCCTCCGGTAAAAATGATGGGAAAGGGCCACGCGACGCCGGCAAGGTTTCCGTCAATGAAGAGTTGCAATTCACGAAAGGGCCAAAAGCCGTAGAGCTCGGTGACTGATCCAAAAGTGTCAACCAATGAATTGGGCACGCTCGACATCCAAAATTCTTCCTCGGCCTGGCCACACGCAGCAATGGAAAAGATGGCGCGCTCGACATTTGCGGGGACGGTCAAAGTATTGGTCGCGACATCAGCCGGCAGAGTGAAAGCAGAACCAGAATCAGACGACGATCCAGCGGCAGACACGGGCAGGATTGCGTCAGCAGGCCTAAAGGTCGCTTCGGCATCATTGTAAAACGAAGCAATCAGAGTGGTGTTGAAGCTGCCAGTGTAGACGTCGCTGAGCAAGTTTCCGAGATCAAAGATTATTTTTTGCGGCTCTTTGAACAGGGATACGTAGGCCGACATGTCCTTGATGTAGGTCCAGATGATCCCATCCGCAGTAGGCTCGGCCGTCGACGTCCGGAATATTTCCGTGTCATTAAAGTACATGATTGCCAACCGGTCGTACTGCCGTCCCCGCGACGTGACTGTCAGGTTGAAGACAACCCTGTTGAACTCACATGCCGGCGGAGCGTATTCGCCTGCAAGGCCGTTAGCGAATGGACGGGCACGGGCTAAACGAGAAGCTGCAGCATCAAACCATGTGGGATGCCACGCGTCGTAAGGTGTACGGCAGGGGTGGGGCATTGACTTACCAACAAATGGCTTGCCGTAGCTTTGGCCAAATACATGGACCATGAGGGTGTCTTGGCAATCAGGTGCTTTTGGGGTGAGGACAGGTGGGTCGAGCTCCACGACATCCAATGGGGAGGTTGACGCATTCTCCGCACGAATGGCCAACGCCCGCTGGTGCAAACCTCTGTTGGCAGCTGCAGCAGCGGTTGGGAGCACAGAGAGCAAGGCTGCGACTAATAGCAGCAGCAGCAGCAGCAGCAGCAGATTGGACCGCGGCGTCGTTGGTGTGCGAATGGGCGGGGCGATCCGTGAGCCACCGGCGCCATGCATGATCGTGGAGCTGTACGCCATGCTTGTGGCCGGCTGAGGAAGGGTTGATCTACGGTTCCGCGTGGAAGCACCCGCAACCGCAGTCTCATTTCGTGCGATGGCAGCAAGAGGGCGAGTCTGGTCCGGAGCAATCAGGAGAGCTCGTTTGGGTCAATGCTGCAGATTGCCAGCGCAAGTTGGTGGGGAAAGAGCCACGTCCTCCAATGCTAAAGGGTTTTGTAAGCAAATGCTGCATCAACGTCGGTTCTTGCATGTGCCAACCTCATCTGTGGTCTAGGAGGCGTTGTTGAGGCGGTATTGGTTCCAGAAGCGCTGGATCGCCTTGCCGGCCAGGTCGTTGTCAGGCCACTGGCTGCGAAAGTAGTTGAAGAGGCCAAATTCGTCGCGGGTGAAGACGTAGTCGTCGGGACGGGCAACGAGGCGGGACCAGAGGCTTGCCAACTCGCGCTGGAGGAAAGCGGACACGGCGGGATCGACACCAGAGTCGGACTCGCGGGCGAGGTCGAGAGCCTTTTGAAGGGTGAGGATGTCGTGCCCGTTGACTGTCTCTCCGTTACCCATGGTGGAATGGTTTGGTTTTTGTGTGCGGAGGGCTAGGACGGGGAGGGAAGGTGCAAAGATGGCGATGGGCGATAGCGCTGGTGGTGGTGGAGGAGGAGGAGCGAAGAGCAGAGGCATGATTCTGAGGGGCCTTGGGGGGGTTGCGGGCGAGGCGCTTTTAATGCTTTGACAGAGAGATGGGGACAGAATGAGCAAAGACCCACGTGGTAAGGCAAGAGTTTCGGCGGCCGACAGTCGAGGTCAACAGAGGACTGGACAGACGGACGGGGACGTGCCAGGGTGCGATGATTATGATGATGATGCGTCGTGACAGAGCGAGGAGAGTCGCCTGTACGGGAAGGCGAACCAGGACCAGGACCAGGACCAGGACCGGGACCAGGACCGGGACCGGGACCGGGGCCACAACTCACGGCGAGGACTGCCCTGCCATGACCGACGCGCAACGCTCCATCGACCTGGGCGCCGGGACTGCAATAACTTCACTTCCTGGTGTTGGTTGTCCCCGCCGTCTTCATCTGCTGGTCCATCATGACATGATGCTTACCTTAGCACTTTTCTCGGACGTCTCCCCTGGCAGCACGCTCTGCTCCGCTCTGCACCACACCGCAGCACCGCACCGCACCAGCGCCGCCACTTAATGCGTCGCTGGAAGTCAATGCAATGCACCAACACTAATTTCTTTTTCTTTTGCTTGCATGCGCGCGCAGGTACAGCCGATGGCCGTCTGTCAGCCGGCGCTGCGCTGCTGCTGCTGCTGGAATGCATTTTCCCCAAATCCGCTGGTGGCCTGGCCTCCAAACGCCTGGGCTGGTGCGGACAGAACCCCCTTCTCCACCCAAAAAACCCCCCTGGCTGCGGCTTGCTTTCTCAAAAGGGCAATCGTTCCTCCTCCCCATCAATTAAGCTTCATGCGCGACAGCGCGCTGACTCGATTGGTTGCGGGCACAGTCCGTCCGGATGACTGCTGACTTGACTGGGTGCCCGCCGAGATCTACGACGTCGACTTGTTTCGCTATGCGTGCGTGCTTATGCAATGCCAGTTCCAAGCGCCAGAGGGGAGAGAAGCCGTTGCAGCCGCTGCCATTCCGCCGAGACACGAGCCTCTTCACCTGGAGCTGCGCGACGCACGCCCCAAACAACAAAAGTTTAAATGAGGCACGCACGCTGGTGGGTGCTGTGCGTTGAGCGTGCCATCAGATGTACGCGTCGGCATCTGGACAACAGAGTGTCTTTCTCCATGTCCTCTTTGCTCTCTCTCCTTTTGTCTTTTTTTGGTCGTCGGAACCGTGTAAAAATAATTGTGGTCGGGACGGGAGCGGACCACCTCAGTCTTGCCCTGCCGACTCGGACTCGGACTCGATCTCGGGCTCGGCACCTCTCGGCCCGTCCATCCTTGTCTTCCGGGCACTCACTGCCTGCGCCGGCGTGAGGTCAGCTCCTCCATGCCGCGCCGCCCGACCTGCGAGCTTTTTTGGAAGCTAAACGACAAGACCATACCATGCCCATACGCCCATCGTCTCCCCCACCGCCATTGCCAACATGGCCATGAACCTGCTTCGCTCCTCGCGCGCCCTGCCCGCCCTGCGACGCCCTCTTCCGTCTGCTGCCTCGTCGACGTCAGCCTCCGCACAGATCCGCTCCCTCTTTTTCAGACCTCGACAATTCTCGTCCCCCGCTCATCTGCTGCTCCGCTCACGCCCGTCGCCACTGCTCCGCCTTCGCAACTCTACTTTCCGCCGCTTCAAATCCGACAATGCCTCCAAATCCCCCAAACCAGACCCCACGCCGAATCTAGGCAGCCCCCAGCCCGCGCCGTCCTTTTCCCAGCGCATGCGCAAGCTCTCGCGAGAATATGGATGGGTAGCCCTGGGCGTCTACCTCGGCTTGAGCGTCTTGGATTTTCCCTTTTGCTTCCTCGCCGTCAGGATGCTGGGCACCGACCGAATAGGCCGCTGGGAGCATGCCGTGATACAAGGCTTTTGGGACCTGGTGCACGTGGCTTTCCCGGACCTGCACAAGGGTCAACCGAAAGCGGAGGAGGTCCTTACGCCGACGGAGGCAGGTCACGTCGAGGATGGCGCTGCACACCGGGTCGACGAGGCCAACAAGTCCAATACGGGCGACGAAGCAAGTAGGTAAAGTGGCTGCATGTCTGACTCGCTGTACTAATTGAGCCGCAGCCATTTGGACCCAGTTGGCCCTGGCATACGCAATCCACAAGTCCTTTATTTTCATTCGGGTGCCCTTGACCGCCGCCGTCACCCCAAAAGTCGTCAAGGTGCTGAGGAGGTGGGGCTGGGACATTGGAAAGAAGAAGCCCAAGGCATAACGCATTCAATTGCACAAGGTTGGGTGTAAGATTTTGGGAATCTATTGGCGCTGCTGACGGCATTTGACCGAGTCACTCCAGGCCAGCACATCATGTACCACTCAACTCGCCAATACAAAGAGCAGCTCAACGTGTAAATACCAGACCGTTGATTCGCGGAGCTGCCTCCTGCAACAAGTCACGGCTGGAATCCAGTTTAGGTTGTCCAACACCATGCTCCCCATTCTCCGCCTACCTGGTTGTGCCGGCCATGTTTTCGAAGACTGAGAAGCCACGATGCTTCGTCCGAAGTTTGGTTTGGTCTTGGTGATTCAGAAAGCCCATATCAAAATCAGGCTATACCAGCATGGCCCGACCTGTCCAAGAGCCTCAATGCAGCGTCGCAAACGTCAACCCGCATGGCAGCCGACCCACTAATCACCAGATCCAACCTTTTGGCATGACAGTCCCGTGCGACCCCAGCCGAGCCGCACCTGACACACTCCACAAGACATGTCACCCCGGAGCGAAAGCCGGCTCGGAGTGAACCGAAAAGAACCTTAAATCTTAACTGACGTCAGGGTCGGTTCAGTCTTGCGGCTCTTTTGGTCTGCGTGGGCCCTCTCACCGCCAGCCAGAGCGGCCAGTCTGGTCCAGCCCTGCCGCCGCAACAGTCCAAAAAATTTCCATGCCCTACCTGCGTGCTCTTCCCTAAGCGCCACAACACGTGCGGTGCCCCCCTGTGGTCCCGCTCCATCTCTGCCGGTTGACGTAACTGTCTGTCTACGCACTCTTCAGGCCCGATACTTTCCGCTCAATTGGATGCGTTATCTGAGAATTTGCATCCAGCTGTTATCAATCCTCACAAAGATGCGTGAGTCCAACCCAATGGCGGCCGGCCTTGGCGGGCAGGGAGGCATGGGGTACACAGCGATTACGTATGGCCTGTGTACCTTTAGACCACGACAGGCCTGCTGCTAGGTACGTAGCGAGGATGAGGTGCCTCGCGACGGGTACATACCCACCTCGACACTTGCTCGCGTATAAGCTTTTGCCCTCGTCTCTTGCGGATTCTGGAGTTTGTTAAACAACGAGACGGAAAAGCGTCATCTGCATGATTGTTCCTCCGTCTCCGGCCCACGTCCGTCTTGACCCACCTTATCTACTTGCCCGTATGGCCACCACATGAACCCAAAACGACTTGCATAAATGCTGCTCTTTCAAATGTTGCCATAATCAGTCGGATCATCGCACTTGCGTCATCAACAGCTGGCTGGGAAGCTCCCTGCTCTTTTTCAGGTCCAACTTCAAAGATTCTTCAACACACCTCCCTGACATAGCAGATCTAGATCTCACCGCGACGGCGGCCGCAGCGGCGGGCGTGGGGACATCGTTTTCCGCCGCGCCAGCCATGCGCTTATGTTTATCCGCCCTCCACCACCAGGCATCTCACACATGGAGCGGTAATCCAACCAACCAACGCCCCTGAACTGCTGACTAGACTGGGCTGGGCTGGGCTGGCCTGCCACGGGACAGGACACTTCCCCGTCGACCACGTGCGCGAGCCCATCTTTCCTGCCGTTGTACCTGCCCATCGGTTGTCGACATCGCCCAGTGCCGCCGTGTTGGGACGTGGGTTTTGGGACTGGGCATACAAATGGCATTGCTGCGGACGCGGCACGATCGGATGAACCGCTGCTGGCATTGGAATGGCTCGTATACAAGCCGCGATGAATGGCTGGTCTTCCGCTGGCTCCCCGGCCCCGGTCTTGCGGTGCCCCGCGGTTCCTGAACCTGGAGGCGAGGCGGAGGTGGAAGTCGGCGTTGGCCATCGTCATCCCATCAGTCGTCTCTCGAGGATTGACTCTCAGTCTCTCAGCCAGACTGTCGCATACGGCATACATATCTACGCTTTTTTACTTAAAAGAGCAGACACTCCCGCCGACTGACTACTGCCTTCATGACCCGCATCCTATGAACGATGGGACAGCATTACCTCTTCGGCATGCTTCGTCTACATAGCTTGCACCAAAACCCAAAACATTTCAAAACAACAGAAACCAAACATCGCAATCTCGCACCTCACATGGTCATTCCGCAAAAAGCATGCCTCGTCTCGCGCACCCGCCACGACCACAAGCACCAGCGCAATCCCTGCCTTCCACAACCTTCCATGCATCAACCGCATGGCTTGCCTGCCTCCTTCTCCCACCTGGCTGGCGGATTGACCTCCCCAAAACTCTAAACCATGCGATTTGGACCCTGAGAATGCATGCTTTGCGCATGGCACGGCGTGGCGTGGCGTGGCACGGACGCCACAACGTCGCCGCGTGGGGGGAAATGGATGGGAGCGTTACGTCAGGTTTGCGTTATCTGTCTCTCCTTCTTTCGTTGCTGTTTTGGCGGCGCGCGCCCTTTTCGTACCCTATTCCTCAGTCTTTGAAACACGTCGTCGTGTCGAGCACAGCAACACGAAAACGGGGAATATTGCCAAGTCCAGCGGGCACTGACAAGACGACCTTTGAGGACTGTGGGCGACGGTGGGGCATAAAGCTTGTTGACTGCTAGCTGGCTGGCTGGGCTGGATTGGACTGGCTGGTGGTCACTGCTGCTGG
This sequence comes from Phyllosticta citriasiana, assembly GCF_038021145.1. NCBI lineage: Eukaryota > Fungi > Ascomycota > Dothideomycetes > Botryosphaeriales > Phyllostictaceae > Phyllosticta > Phyllosticta citriasiana. The sequence goes on from NW_027117294.1 coordinate 263,077, forward strand.
CTGCTGGCTGCTGCTCCTCGGTGGCGATTATCGTCACTCGTCATCGGTTCATCTCGGCCGACTATCACTCCGCCCGTACCGTGTCGAATGGGCATGACGCCTGACTCTGTCTGATGCGCTGGGTGCGGCGGGCCTGAGTCGACCAACCAGCAGCCAGCCGGCCACGCGGAGCCAGAGGAGATTTTTCCATCATCCGCGGGCGCTCTGCATCGTCGTCACGTTAGCTAGCGGATTCTTTGACTGGATGGAGACGGCTGATGACGAGGTTGGCCGGCAGGTGTGACGATGACGCCGCCATAATGACGAACGACGAGCGACGACGGCCGTTCATCATCCCTCCCTGCCCTGCCAGCGCCATGGCGGGCACGCTGTCCATCACTGACACAGCGCGTCCCTCCGTAGTCCGTACTGACACTGACACTGACCGGCAGCGGCGGCGGCAGCCCTGGGCCCCCTGCCTGCCTGCGTGCCCCTGAGTCTGCCTTTCTCCCTCTTCTTGCCCGGCCTAGCTGACGAGACGCTGACATACATACTCTCCCAAACAAAAAAAATTAAAAAAAAAAATTGCAACAGCCATCTGGCTGGTGCACCCAACTGACTTTATCTAATCGGACGGACGACAGCGCGCCGGTCCAATCAGCGGCGCGGCGCGTTCGGCGGATGGGCGTCCGAACGAAGTGAGCGAGCAGGCAGAGGTAGTTCGGGTTGCTGTTCTCGCCTTTTTCCCAGACTGGCTGACAGACTGGCTGGCAGACTGGCTGGCAAACTGGTTGCAGTGTGACGCTATGCTGGCGAGGAACAAACGGCGCCAGCTCCAACCGGACGCAAGGGAGATGGGATGAGGGGCACTCGAACTGTGTGAGTGCATCAGTGAGTGGGTTCGATGGGCGACGATGGCTGTCTGTGCGACGCCCGCCTCTAATTGACCACTGACTGGCTGGCGCGCAGCGGAATAGGAGGGACGGCGTCAAGTCAGGCAAGCAAGCAAGCAAGCAGGGAGACATCGTCTGTCATTCCGCCAGATGCAGCGCCGCCGACTATTCATCGGCAGCTCTACTCCAAGAAGCAACAAATGGGGCGGAGAAGAGGATCAGTAGTTGGTGGGTGAGCAGACCACGCCAGACTTCTTCTCCCTCTCGCTCTATCCACCCATCCGTTCTCTCAGGACTGCGCACCCCCGCGCCGTACGTCTCGTCTCGTTCCTGTGGGACTCTTTCACTTCCCTCCTTGCGTCCATTGGGCCGCAACGAGCCAGGCGCAACAACTCAACCCAAGGCGCACCACTGTTCGCACCTCCATCATCTGCCAATCCTATCGTTGGTCTGGAAGAAGCCGAACTCTCCCGCCGCTCCCTCTCGCTCCCGGTCTCTTAGGACCTGGCGCCAATCCATCCACCCACCCACCCACCCACCCACCCATCCATCCATCCACCATCCGTTGACAAAACGCAAAGCACAAAGCACAAAGCGCGTGGGCCACAAGCCTCGACTCGACTCGCCTCGACCCGCCTCGAGTCGCGGGACATCAATCAACGCGGGCGGGCAACGAATCTCAGCACAAACCGAGCTTCCTTTTCGTCGTTGCAGAAACAGGGCAGCACTTACTGGGTTCAATCGGTTCGCTTCGGTTACAGCCGCCCAAAGCCCAGTCCGTGTTGTGTTTATCTTACGCGGTGCTTGGCGGGCGTTGGGGCAGAGTCAGTGGTCAGTCGATAACACAAGCTGATTCACCGCGGATGTGTGGATGCGTGGATGGATGCAGGAGGGATGCGAGGCGAGGTGGGATGCGGTAAGGTAATGGGAAGAGCCGCGGCTAAGCGTCTGTCCTGTCTGTCTAAGGAAGGGGTTGGGATTGGAATTGGCGGAGAGGGTGTGGAGGATTGTTTTCCCTTTGTGGGTGGGTAGGTCGGTAGGTTGGTTTGTCGTTGGCGTTGCTGCTTGATGCCAAGGGGTGATTAGGTGGGTAGGTGTGCCGGCTGTTCAATTTTTCTCTTAGACCGATCAGAGCGAGCGAGCGAGGAATCGCTTCATGTTGACGCTGGCACACTGGCTGGCCAGTTGCGTGCTTGTTTTCTGCTTTGGCTGCGTCACTACCTATTATTCGCTTTACAGCGCTGTGCCCGGCCGGGTCAGGGGCTGTGGGCTCGCTGCTGCTGCTGCGCGAGTGCGACTTTGACGCGTCGCGGTCTTCTCACCTTTCAGAAACCCTACGCTGTCTCAATTGTCTACTTTCCTTTCCTTTCCTTCTTTTTCCTTCTCATGACTGACTGCTCTTCAACCACCAGCAACAATGACGGGCTAACCCATCTCTTCCCGACCTCCCCAGCATCTCGCGCTCTCTACACCGCGCCGCATCAGCGAAACAAAAGCAGCACAAACCATGAATTCAGATCTTACTTACACCTTGCCAGAGACAACGTAGCACCGACGCTCCCGTCCTACACGCCTGTTACTCACCAATTACCCTTCTCGACTGCGGAACCAACGCTCCGGCGCCGCTTGACTTGGAACAAGTTCGAGCGAGCTCTTTGGCGGCTCTGGAGCTGTGGTAGATGGAAGTGAGTATAATGCTGGCTGCCGTGTGTCAGTTCGTGTGCGGCAGGTGAAGGTTGCGTCGTTTATGCGTCGTATATGCTTTGATTGGATTGGCTGAGACGCAAGGTACGGCTCCACACTGGGCGGGTGTCGGAAAAGAAAAGGTTCTGGCGCTGCGGCAGGACAAGCAGTGCTGTCGTTCGCCACATGTGCGTCTAGGATCTAGGGAGCTGCTTTCGCTTTCGATGATTGCTGCGGGACAAGGGGTGAGCATGGAGGCTCAAAACCAGTCTTTCCATGGGCAGCGGGAGAGACGCGGGCTGTCAAAGACAAAAGGAGGGTTGCTGGCTGGGGGTGTGCTGACTGGCATCACCTGGAAAGGTAGAGTTTGCTCAGCTCGTCGGACCAGTCAGATTTTCCTACCTACTGCCAGAGACGACAGGCTTACTAGAAGGCTATTTTGAAGACATCCGCAGATGGACATCAAGCCCACTCATCCACTGTCGTCTGAAAGAAATTGTTTCCTGATTGTTATCTTTGCGCATCAAAGCAGCTCGTCTCCAGCGTAGCCTGACAGCTTCTCCTATTTCTCCTGTTGTTCCATGACTTCCAAAGTAAAAGCACCGCCCCCTGCACATAATAACTAACCACCCGCGTCCCCCTAGCTGGCACGCCCTACCAGCCTGCCTGGCAGCCAAAATACGAGCAGACTCAACCGAAAAGGACATCTCGGGCCCAACTTGCCTGTTCCATCGCCGGCAAAAACACCAGTAACCAAACGGGATCACTAATCGTCCACTCCCTCGCCCTGCTGTGTCCTGCGTACCCGAGGGCAAAGCAGACGCAAACGCAAAAGACATCATCGTCAGACCCATCACTGACACCAAAAACTGCACCCACAACCACACGTGCAGTAGCAACAGCCTTCAGGCGCACCCACCCCGTCACCCAGCGCAGCAGCCAGACCCTTCCCGCTCATCTTTCCTCCTCCTCCTCCTCCTCCTCCTCCTCCTCCTCCTCCTCCTCCTCGCGCCGTCACCAGCCAGGCACGCAGGCACCCAACCGGCGCCGGGCCGCTCATCCATCCGCCGCACCCACCCTGCTCCACCCACATACCCACGCACCCGTCCTGGCCAGCCAGCGCGCCTTTCCAGGTCTCTTGCGCAAAAGAGCCTCGGACTCGGACGCGAAGCGGACGGCACGGTAGGGCGCCCCGTCCCGCCTGCCGCTCGGCGCCCACGGTCATTTTAGAGTTGCGGCCATGTGGGGAGCGGTGACGTCGGTCCTCTGCGCGCTGGCTGCGGCTCTTTTTAAGGTTATTTGGTGACCCACTTTGGTTGGGTTTAGGTGTTTTTTGTCGTGAAAATTTGGAGGGACGGGGGTGAGGAGGGCATGGCGTGGGGATGGGAGGAAGAGCGGGATGACGTCGTTGTGTTCTGAGGGATGGAAGGGGATGGCATGGGCGGGTTGGGGGAGACGGGGGCCTGATGGGTGTGTGGGGGTTGTGGACAGGGGATAGGGGATGGTTGTGTGGAGAGTTGACTTGGCTGGGGTTAATGGGAGATAGACTGGGCTTGTTGCTAGGTGTTGTGGTGCGAGGGATCCTGTCGGCTGCTTGGGTGTAGTTGGATGCTGCTTGTCTTTTTCGTCTTCCTTCTCTTGTCAGATGCATTGATTCTGGAAGTAAGGTTGTGCAGGTGGTAGGTTGGAGCATACTAAGGGGCGAGCTCGAAAAAGGAGCCAGGAGAACCGGGTGATGACAAGATCCAGGAGAAAAGCCATGGGAAAAATTTCGTATGCTGAGAATGAGGCTGCTTGGAAGTACCGATTTCAAGATGAAGTAGGTGAAACGACAATGTCTTCGGACTCTGCTCACTCGACCGACATCTATGATCTTCTGCCAGCGCCGTCATGGAACGCCGCTTCTTCTGGGTTGTCGATAATTGAATACTCCACGAAGCGTGTCTTTGCCGAATGAGAGTGACAGTGGTCATTGGTGGGGAGTAGGGCTGTAACTTCCTCATAATGCCACGTAGGTCATCCGATTTCTGCTACGTTGAAGATGCTTCGAGATGACTGGGGACAGTCTCGCGTCGACGGAGCCTGTGATTAGATTAGCATGGTCGAATCCAATGTAAGATAAGAAGGATCTGAACTTACTGAGGCGTACCATGCCACTGGTGTCATTCCAAGGCCGATTATGGTGTCTGTCCTTCTCATGAAAAGTAGTTCTGGACACAGTTTAGGTGATGTGTTTGAACGAGGTCTGTGTGATGCATCTATGTACGAAAAATCGAGAATTAGTTCAACGAAGAGGAGAGAGTCTGAGATCCCCGGCTCTTACCAAATAGAGAGGTCTCACTGGCTGTATTGTGTATGCGACGTTTGCGTTTGAATGTTTGATGAAGTACCAGAAATATCGGAGGAACAGAAACAATCAGAGTGACCAAAGCAATGATTGCTTCAGCAGACAAAGTCATTTGGAGAAGGGTAGAATGATGGAATGGGGCGAGAAACTCTAGCTGTTGACTTTGCGCTGGTTTTTATATTCGAGAAGCTGGCTGCGATGGTCATAATTGTGATGGTCGTGGCGGAGTGTAAGTTTGCTTTGCCTTTTGCTGGGCTCACAAGATTTCGACCTCTATCGAATGGGAGCACACGTCAAGCGATACTCCCAAGGACTCCCCAGACCCACCAGACGGGCCAAGTCGAAAGAGGTCGAAAAGCACGGCGCGCTGACCGAAAAACCGTTCTGTCCTCACGGATCCAAATGCACGTGTTAGCGGTATTCTATAAAGATAGGTAATATCTTTATTATATACCGTATGGTAGATGGTTTATAGTAGAGAATGTAGTAGATTCTTTCCTATAAGAGAACTTCCTTACGGTATATAATAAAGATATTACCTATCTTTATAGAATACCGCTAACAGGTTATGAGCCCGGCTAATAGTAATCTATAGATTACTATATAGCTTGCCTTATAATTAATAAGTAGGATTTTACTTCCTTCCCTACTTATAAGAAAGAATATACTATTCTTTCTATACTAGACCGCTCTTATAAGTAAGGCTTAGTAAGACTATCTCGGTGGATAGCTATTAAGCTAAACTTATAAAGAAGTCTAGGGAAAGCCTACTTATTTATATAAGTAAGGCATTTTTTAGGGTAAGGACTAGTATCCTAAGCCCTATCCTTAGGCTCTTAGCCTATCGCTAACAGCACGGAATCATATCGTGAGTACTACGACTCGTTCGTCAGCACACTTCCAACCGTGCTTCAGCTCGCTTCAGCCCATGGGGACTATCTCATGACTAAGACTCTGTTGCTACATGGCGCCTCAGTGAATTCTGAGCCAGTCTCGAGGACGAGAACATCTGGATTTACCAGGCAATTCAGCGACTTGGCAGGTCTGTCAACATTTGGAATCGCATCCAAAAATAGGAGGAAGAAAGGGAGCATTTCTGTGTTAATAGAATTGCTCCTCAACGACGAATCCTTTGCCTCATCTGTCGACCTTACTGTGGACTCTGCATACCCGGAGCATATTCAATTCTATCTTTCCAGTGCCAAACGCGAGTCCCTCGACCCTCTAAAAGCTGCCGCATTCGAATGGGGCTTACTTCTGCTGAGCGTTACTCTCGAAGAGGGGCCAGATATTAATGGCGTGTGCCCTGAAGGGTTGCCAGCTTTTCACATGATGTTCAAAAATAATTCGCGCTTGAACAAACAAGACTACTTTCTCGAATTCAGACAGGTGTGGACTTACATCACAACCGATCCAGATGCAAGCTCTGAGTTAGTGGGCACTATTGTGGCTATGATATATCGCGAACACATGGAAGATTTCCACGAAAAAATGGAACTCGTCGAGTATTTGTGTGAGAATGGGTCCATTTGCGACGATCCAAAAGCTCTAAAAAGAGCCATCACGCACAGAGGCTCCCGCTTGGTTCAAATCCTGACGGATTTCGCATCTGATGACCCACATATTGAACACCCCGCACTGGAGCAAGCTATTCAGGAATATGATAAAACAACTCTGGAGATACTCCTGGAAAGCATGCCCACAGTCAGACGGGTGTGTGCGGTAACAGCACTCGCTTCAGCTTGTCGTGCTAAAAACCAAGCTCTTGCGCAGCTGTTCATTGACCATGGATGGCATGATGATGATGTTGATGATGATTCTATTTCACGCCGGTATCAGGAGGCCATCAACGGAAGCACGAAATCGATGGCAACCATCCTTTTCGCCGAGCCTCGGATGGGGGATTAGATCGGGCATAGCATAATTCGATCTCTTTCATGGCTGGTTTCCACCTACCAAGACTGGCCCGAAAACGACCCAAATCTGACGACCTGAGAGTTTCGTGTATTCTGCGGCCTCAAACGCCTCGGCTTTTCGAAATGGGCTTGACGATGTAGTTACTACTATCCGCGCCAAGCACAACGTCATGGCCCATGCGACCTATCAGGACCTCGAGAAGTCCAATGGAATGGCACTATTGTGTGTTGAAACAATCCAGAGTCCCGAGGAAGCTTTGAGAGGTACGGCCGGTGCGAAAAACGTCTCTGTTCGCCATGACGTCGTAAAAATCCTGTCCTTCGCTTCAAGGGGCATATTTAAGCCGACGCCACCTACGATTACCACGCTCAAATTGCAGGTCAAGGCAGACACCAATCCCCATTGTTGCGCAAACGATCGCAGAGCCTCCAGACTCAGGAAGCTCTTGCCACATCCCACTGCAGACACTCCAAATAGCTCCATCATGGATTCCGCTCCAGGCAATCCCGACGTAAAGCCTCCCACTGCCCCTGCCAAAGTCAACGTCGGCCCAAAGCACGGCGTCGACGTGTCCAAATGGGAGGTCCAAAGCCCACGGGCGTTAAGGTCGGAGCCAAGCATGGCGTCGACGTGATTGTCGGCGGGAAGAAACCAGTCGGAGTCAAGGTCGGTTGGAAGGGATTCATGTCAACGTCAACGGCAAGAAGATCATGTAGTGCGAGGTATGTCTTTTCGGTCCAAGGACTGGAATGATATGCTGATTTGCCCGAAGTACTCGAATTAAGATGACTGAAACGAAACGACTTGAATGGTTTTCCTAGAGGCAACAACCTTTGGCGCCATTTTGCAGGTGTATTGTGGCAACAACATCTTTCGAGCAACTTGTTTGATTTCATCGCGCGTCAATACGCGCGCCAAGTGATTGACAATCTCTTCGAACTTCAAAGCTCTTGAGAAAACCATCGTGTCAACGTCTAGTACAGATCAAGTCTTCGATGCCATGGCATTCGGGAGTGCTGTGCTGTTCTGCATGAAAGGCGACAAACGCTCCCCTGTTCTGATCCCTCCGAAGCGACTGAATGCTCCCTGCCACCTCTCCCCACCACCTCAGACCTTCTGTTAAGCTCAGATTTAACCTTGTTTTGTGAAACAGGTGCCTGAGACACGTTGCACTTCATTCAGAGTTACACGTTAAATCAACGCTTCCTTCCATACCGAACGGCGCTCTGGCGAGTTTTTGGATAAAGAGGCAAACTTCAGGTCAACCAGCTCTCCTCTGAAAAAATCACAAGCCAGCAATATCGGCCGAAAGTTATTGCCTTCACCCGCAGATATTGCAAGACTCGTTGTGAACTGCCAGCGGACGCCTAAAGTCAGCCCTACTATAGATTCCAGTGGAGCTATTGTTCTGGAAGCACTAAAAGAGTCTGTACAAAACCTCAGCTTCAATTTCCGTTCAGTGGAGTGGATTGATGGTGGCGGTGAGCTCAACGCTCGTGCCCGGAAAAGTGCAGTGGCCAGCGCTTCGGGGCCGAAGATGTGTTTCGAAAGATACGAGCAATCGATAAGCGAACGGTGGTGTTGTTGTGCTGCGTGGGTCTGGGGGGAACGCAAGCGAGGTCCCCTGACCTTCCGAATCTCGGTTGATCTCCCCGTTGTCGCGTTGCAGCAATTTCTTCACGCTACTGCAAGTATTTCTCCGCATCGACTACCAACCGTTTTGCAGATCAGAGAGAGGGCATTCTTCCACCAGAGACGCGTGTTCGACCAATGCTCAATTTTGCTTCGGATTCAGGCTGTGCCATCGACAGTCGAGCGGAGACTGCCGACATCCCACTTTGATAGCGGCGCTGCTATGGTGCTCTATCGGGGCTAAAATGATCCATCAGATACAAAGACGACGCATCACAGATCGATTGGTGGAACCGCTGTCAACCTGCCATGTTGGGAAACTTGAGAACGCGGAGACGGCACTCCATCAGGCGCCAAAGCCGAGCAAGCACAGTGCCACTGGCGCAAAGTGGGACGTCTTTCCCAAAACGCGTGTGACAGCAGAACCAACCGCAAAGACAACGGAGTAATTCACCGGCAAGACGGGCTTTCGGGAGCGCAGTGACTGCGAAATTCCATCAGCAAGAACCGATAGATGCACATGACCTCCCAAAAGGGCTCCACCGCGTTTCGGTGTGCGAAATAGAGTCTTGGCGGTGGTTATTGCTGTTGAATGCTTCTTCTTATAAAAAGTTGGAGGGCTGCGTTCAGGATGGATCACTACCGCTCCAACTGCCCGCCATGAGACTCGCACTCCTCCCCCTTGTTGCCGCCCTTTCCAGCCGCGTCGCTGCCATCGGCGTAGTTGGCACTGCCGAAGGCTTCGCCAAAGGTGTTACCGGAGGTGGATCGGCTACGCCCGTCTATCCTTCGACGACTGACGAGCTCGTCTCTTACCTCGAGGATGACGTGGCTCGCGTTATTATCCTGAACAAAGAGTAAGTTTCGGACTCGCAATATCTAGAAAGCCCATGCTGATAGTCCAGATTCGATTTCAAGGGTACCGAAGGCACTGTGACGGAAAATGGCTGCCGCCCTGCTTCCAACACTTGCGGTACCAGCGGTCAGGACGCCATCAACGAGGCCGACTGGTGCACCAACGGAAATGCTGGAGATGGCTCGACCACCATCTCGGTCACGTACGACAAGGCGGCCATTCTGGGCATTTTGGTCGGCTCAAACAAGTCTCTCGTTGGCGAGGGTACCAAGGGTGTCATTCGTGGCAAGGGCCTGAGGATGGTCAGCGGTGCCTCCAACGTCATCATCCAAAACATTCAGTGAGTTACCATCGCAGCTGGCGTCAGAAGAAATGGCGATTCTAGCTGCTGTGACCTAGAGATGGTGGACATTCCTGACTGGTTGCAGCATTACGGAGCTCAACCCCCAGTACATCTGGGGAGGCGATGCATTGACGGTCAACGGCGCCGACATGATCTGGATCGACCACGTCAAGGTATCTCTCATCGGGCGTCAAATGTTCGTCGCCGGCACCCAAGCCTCCAACCGCGTCACCATCTCCTACTGCGAATTCGACGGCAACACCTCGTGGTCGGCTTCGTGCGATGGCCACCACTACTGGTCGGTGGTAAGCATGCCCTCGCACCCCACCCTCAATCGAAGAAGAAAAAGCTCACCAGACAGTACCTCCTTGGCTCGAACGACCTCATCACCATGAAGGGCAACTACCTGCACCACCTGTCGGGCCGCGCGCCCAAGGTCGGCTCCAACACGCTGCTGCACTTCGTCAACAACTACCACTACGCCAACACGGGCCACGCCTTCGACGTCGGGTCGGCCAATGCCAACGTCGTCATCGAAGGTAACGTCTTCCAGAATGTCAAGACCGTCTTGCTTGAGAATAAGGGCAAGATCTTTGCCGCCCCGTCGACTTCGGCGAACTCGGTTTGCCAGTCTCCTCTTGGCCACACTTGCCAGGTCAACGCGTTTGGCAGCTCTGGCACTCTGACTGGAACTGACACGGGCTTCTTGTCTAAGTTTGCGGGCAAGAACGTTGCTTCGGCTAGCGCTGCCACCGCCGTTAGCAGTGCCAGTGCGGGTGTTGGCGTTATTGCTTAGGTTCAGCCTTCTGATCTTTCTCCTCTGTCTATATTTCGATAAGCCATTTGTTCTCCAATTCAGACGTTGATATTTTGGAGCCAACATACCTTTGACATTTGTTCACTTTGTCTTTGGTACTCCCCTGTAATTTGCAGTCGGGCCTTTTGAAGGTGTATTTTTGCCACTCAAATGGAGGATTCTCGTGAGTTTGGGTGGAATGATCCCTATCCTTCCGAAGATGCTTGAGTGTCACTGAAGGCTCCTGGGAAGCACCAGAAAAGTGTGAGTAATGCATCGGCCTTTTAACAACTTTCTTCCGGTCCATTAGTGAAACCATTTGAATTACCCGTCCCCATTTCATTCTCTCTACCTAAGGAATCAAGCACTCTACCCAATTCCGAACCCAGTCGCTCCCATTTCTTTTGATATTACACCGCAGGTAGCTCATTAGGGCTTGCAGACGCAGTATCTAGGCACAGTCAGCGGAGCTCGGAATCAAACAAGAAACGACTTACCTGGGGCCCTCGGACTCGTCGCCACGGCACTTCCTCTGCGCACCGTTGAGGGAGCACTTCGGACACTGCTGCCAAGCGTGGCACGAACTGTCTGGACGGTAGTCCTGGTACTCGGGGACACCAGTGTAGTCGTCTGCGCCGATGGCGTCATTGTGCAGGTAGCCGACGGGCAGAGTCGCAAAGAGGCCGCGAGAAATGGACCACCTCCAGCACTCGTTGGTGCGAGCGCCGCCACTCTTCCACCAGTAATGGCCGTTGCTCGCGGTATCGCCTGAAAGTGTTAGTAAAGAGGGAGATAAAAGGGCGAAGAACTTACAGCTGTTGACGATGTATTGCATGTTGGCAATGCAACGATCCTTGAACTCGTCGGGCGAACGGGGGAAGTTGGCGCAGAATGGAGTGTCCCTGCGACCCTGCAAGTGGCGAGCAACCGAGCGCTCCCGGTCTCCCAGGTACAACATCTCAAGCTCGATCGGGTCCTCGTACGGCGCGCTCCAGTCGACATGGAAAGGAAGGAACTTGAGAATGTCCGAGTGAGCCCATTTGTTGCAGGCATACTCGATAGCTGCAGTGGCCCCGCTGAGCTCAAAGTTGAGGCGAGGCGAGCCCTGAGCTGCGTTGTTACACTGGAGAACGTTGGAAGGGACTTTGACCGCGGACGAGTTCACAGATGCGATGACGACCGGAGCGAGGGACTTGACGTCTGATACATTGGAACGCGCTTGGAGGGGAGCGGAAGAGACGTTCAGACTTGTCGATGCGGCATCGACAGCTGCAGAACCAGAGGACGGGTCATAGCACAGACAGGCGCCGCTGTAACAAGTCAGCTTTGATTCATCGAACATGAACAATGTCATAACTTACCTATCGGGACGCTTATCATCAGTGACGCATTTCCTCTGCAAGCCGTCGCCAGGGCACTTGGGACAGTGCTGCCAGATGTAACAAGAGCTGTCCGGACGATAGTCGTCCGAAGTCAAGTCGTCCGCATTTTGGGCGTCGTTTCGAGAGTAGCCGTCTTTAAGCCTGGTATCAAATTCACCTCGGAGGAGTGCCCATTCGTAACAGTCCTCGATGAAAGTGCCGCCACTCTTCCACCAGTATTTGTCGTTGCTGGACGTATCGCCTACAGAGAGTCAGTGATACTATTGGAAACAGTCTAGCGCAGTGGTACTCACAGGAATTCAGCAGGTAGCTGAAGCCATCCTGACAGGTGCGCAAGGCCAAACCATGATTCTTGGACAAGTCTGGGCAGGAACCACCATCATCATTTTTGGCGATGTGGAAATGAAGAGGATTTTCCAAAGCCGAGCCGTAATCGAGAGGGAAGTAGCTCTCGTAGTCTGCCATCTCTATTGCGCCAGACCAAGACTTGCATATGTAGTCGATGGCACTTTTGGCAGTATCCAGATCAAAGCTCTCCGTGGGATTGCCCTGTTCACCATTCGTGCAACTGAGCTTGGTGTAGCCTGTGTTGTCAGGAACTGCAGTAGCTGCAGGAGCAGCTGTGTTTGAGACCGGCTCAGGCTCTGGATCCTTGCATGTGCAATACCTGCGCGGTAATCAGCAAATGCTTTCAGCTGCATCAGTCCATACAAAGGTTTCTTACTTGATGCCAAATTTGTGGTCGTCGCACTTCCTCTGCGCGTGCTCAACCGGACACTCAGGGCAATCTTCCCACTTGTCGCAAGTGCTGTCGGTGCGGTAATTGTCGTCACCTGGGACGACATCATCAGCCGCCTCGGCGTCGTTGTGCGAGTAGCCGTCCGGCAGGCCCTCGAATGTGCCACGAGCAAGAGACCAGATCCAGCAAGCATTGTACTTCGAGCCACCAGTCTTCCACCAGAAGTAATCGTTGCTGGAGGTATCGCCTACGAATGGTTAGCCATCTATTCCATTGAAAGACACTGGGAAACTCACATTGGTTGAGCACGAATTGGAGATTTTCCTTGCAGAGCTGCGAGTACTCCCCTGAAGAGCGTGCCCGGTCCTCGTCGTACCAACAGAGACGCTCGACATCGTCACCTTCGGTAGTAGTATTGCCATCGCCCCAATATTGGACTCTCACTTCGATAGGGCTCTCATAGGCTTCTCCCCACTGCTTCGAGAAATCTTGATCTCTGTGGTCGGTTGAGTAAGCCCAGAAGCTGCATGCCCAGTCAATGGCTCTGTTAGCGCCATCAAGGTCGAAGTTCCACTCGGGCATTCCTTGGTCGAAGCTGTTGCAGTTGACGACCTCGGCAGACGTAGTAGCTGCCGGTTCATCCGTCGTCGTCGATGCTGCTTCTGAGGAACTGCTGGAGCTGGTCGTGGGCGTCGCAGAATCTGTAGGGAAGAATGGAGGTTCCGACGAAGTCGAGCTGATGGACGCGGCTTCTGACGACGAAGACTCCATGGTGGCACTGGAGGAGGCCACAGGGCTACTGGAAGACTCAGACGAGGACATCGTCGAATTACCGGAATCACTGAAGGAATACTCGGAAGAACTCGCGCCAGAAGTGCTCGAACTGTCACTTTGAAGGGCACTGGTCAAGGAAGCCATCGAAGACGTCGAGCTGACAGCGCTCGTCATCGCCGGCGTGGAGGAATTGCGAGAAGACGTCAAGGGAGCCAGAGACGAGCCTGGAGTAGGCACAGGTGAGGGGGTCAGAGGAATTCCAGGAGAACTTCCGCTCCGGGACAATGGGGTGGACATGGACGCTGACGAAGAAAGAGTACCATTCGCCGTCGAGTTGCCAGTGGGCGGAAAATACTCCCAGCAGCTCGTCGTAGTCGCTCCGTCCTCACAATTGACCAGGGAAGACGTGAGAGGCAAATCCGTGATGGACATCTCGGTTGTTTCAGCGGCAGTGAGGCTGCTGTACAAGCTCAGAAGACCAGGAATGTCAAGGGAGGGCGTGGTGTAGCAAGTCGCAGGACTCAGCGGGTAGAAGAACGGCTGAATGTCCCAGCTGAGCATAGACGCCGTGTTCATTGTCCACATGGAGCTGGGGTAGCCCGTCTTGAACGCTTCGAGGCCTCTGCCTGCCAGGTTCAAGTTGCCCTCTTGGTCTGCCGTTTGGGTAAACCAACCACCCTGAGTCGCAACTATGGACTCGATGTGCTCGCTGATGGCGGTGTTCTGCTGCGCCAATTTGCTGTTCATAAAGTTGGTGTACGCATCAGCCCAACCCAGAGCGCCAGAGCTGGGGGCAGGAAGAGTAGCCGCGCTGCAACCAGGGTTTTCGCCGAGTTGGTCAATAGCCATGAAACCAGCACGATAGGCGATGTTGGTAATATTGAAACGAGAAGTAACACCGTCATCGTTGATCAAAGCGACAGCCGCGGCGATTTCATTAAGGACCTGGAGCTTCTCGCTATCCGACATGGTAACATTGGTCGAGCCAACTTGCTTGGTGCCGTCTTGACCACCCCGAAGACCATCCAAGTTGGCGAGCAGCTTCGCCTTGATGTCGTTCAGAACTGAATCGACAGCGTAGTCGTTGGAATAGGCGTTGGCAGCGTCGTTGAAGAGCCTCTGAAGGCGAGGAAGGTTGTCATACGCGGGGTCGGAGGCGATGAAGAAGGCATTGAAGCTGTCACAGAAGCTCGTGAGGTCCGATTGAGCGGCCATGATCGATTCCAGGAACTCCAAGACAAGGGGGATGTCGTACGCGTGGTCCACACTGACAGAGGGCTTGTGGCCGTCCAAGCTATAGGTCGCAGGGATTCCACCAACGCCAGTCATGATGGGGCTCGCCGTCAAGGATGCGACGTTGTCGAACTTCTTGTAGGTGAGCGTGGGACAAGCGCCTTCCGTCTCGCTTGCCATCGTCGCCGCGAACCATTCTGTTGCGTCGCTGCTGCTGGCCAAAAAAGTCGCATCAGGCCAGGAAGCGATGTGGATGGTGATCGGGATGGTAGTGCTTGAACCATGTGCCGGATCGTACTCTTGTCTGGTGAACGTGCAACCACCGACATGGCCGAAGCCACTGGCGGCAGCTTCGGGGTTACTTTCCTGGAAAGACTGTTCATCCTCGCTCTCGAATTCCTGGTCGTCGAGCTTGAAGTTATACTCCCAGCACCCAGAAGATGCAGACGCCGTGGTCGCGGTGGCCGTGTTCGACGCCAGGACGCTGCAGCCGATGGTTGGCGAGCAGGTGCTGGCAACCCTCGTCGTGGTCGTCGATCCGGAAGCATCAACACCAAAGCTGGTCAGAGTAGAGCAGATTTGGGTCGTGGTCGTGGCGCAGCTGCTGGTAGATGCAGGAGAGCTGGTCAGCTGGGAAGAGCCAGTCAACTGAGAAGAGCTAGTCGACTCAGAAGAGGAAGCTGACGACTCGATCGAGTCCGAGGAGCTGATGGACAAATCGGAAGAGCTGCTGGTGGACTGAGAAGGGGTTGCAGACTCAGAATCGCTGGTCGCGGTGGCACTGGCCGACGCAGGTGTCGAATCAGGATCCAAAGGTTCAGGCTCAAACTTCGGGTTGCCATCAACATCGATCGTGAGAGCGGGAAGAGACATCCAGCCAGGGCCGGGCGGCTTGCCAGGAGGATAGATGCCAGGAAGGGTGAGCTCTGGGAGTCGGAAACCGGGCGGGCCAGGCGGGCAGAACCAACAGCCACCAGGAAGCACAGGAAAGTGGATGGTGTGCTTGTTTCCATGCTTGTCTTCAGACACTGAGTCGCTATGACTGCCCTTGGTCTTCTTCGGATCCTTGGTCGAAGACTGTTCGCCGCTGCTCAGGATGATTGGAATTGGGGTGATGACGATCGGAGCGACAGTCGACGAAGTAGAAGTGGAAATCGAAGACGACAAGGAAGAAACCATGGAGCCCGCCACAGTGTTGCTGTTCGTAGATGCAGGGACGGGGGCTGTCGGAGTAGGCAGGTAGGTTGCAGGTGAACTTGAAGTCATTGCTCCAGGCGAGGACGTCTGAAGGCTTGCAGTCGATGAAACCATTGAGAAAGAACTCGTGGAAGAGGCTGATTGACCAGCAGTGCTTGACGTCGCGCTTTCTGAGTTTTCGGCAGAAGTCAAAGTTGGAATGACGATGACCGTCGTGCTGCCGTTGATGATAGCCGTCGACGAGACATCGGCCGAGAAAAAGCCAGAAGTGCTCGAAGAAGAACCAGTCGTAAAAGGCGGAATGACAACCACGGTAGTGCTGCCGTTGACAACGGCTGTGGACAAGACATTGGTCGAAGGAAAGCCGGAAGTGCTCGACAAGGCGTCGGTGGTAAGAGCTGGAATGGCACCAACGAATGTCGTGCCGTTGACGATTGTCGTAAGCGCGACATCGGATGAGGAAAGACCAGCAGAGCTCGACGAGGTTCCAGTGGTCAGAGGTGGAGGGAAAGTGACCACGACACTGCTGTTGACCGTCGTCGTAGAAGCGATGCTCGACTCGGAGGAGGTGGTGGGAGAGGCATCCGAAGAAGTCAAGGGAGGGAAGAAAGTGATGACAGCGCTGGTGATGACCGGAGTTCCATTGACGGTTCCCGTAGTCGTGACGACTGACTCGAACGAGGAGGCTCCGCTGGGGTGCAACGTTGAGCTGGAAGCATCGCCCGATGTCGAACTTGTGCCTGGGATGAACGAGGAGCCAGAACGCGAGGAAGTGAGCGAAGCGAGCCACGTCGAGTAGTCAAAGGTGGAGCTCGACAGAAATCCCGTCGTTGAGGGCCAAGGCGTATTCACGGGGACGTTCGGCGTGGATGGTGAAGCAGTGGTGAGGGAGACACTGCTCAGATCACCGGTCGGCGTCAAGGGCACTAAAGGACTGAACGTGGAGATAAGTGAAGTCTGGACTCCAGAAGAAGGCAGGGCAGCGAAACTCGTTCCCACAATTGTGATGATACTTGTCCAAGTTGTAACGCCGCTCAACAACTGTGTGCCGTTGCCAATGGATGAAAGACCGGTCGAAGTGAGAGTACCAGAGGAAGAGAGAGCTGAGGACCAGGTCGTGGGCGGAGGCGCGTCCGAAGCCTCCCAGATCGTGCGCGTGTAGTACGCGCCTAGGCCGTCGATGCCATGATCCGAGGAGAGGGTGCCAGTGGTGAGAGCAGGGGAAACCAGGATGTTCAGAGCAAAGACAGCCAGGAGGAGCTGCCAAAGCAGAGGAGTCGCCATGGCTGGCGGCGGAGGGCTCAGTGAGCCAAAGCAATCGATCGTACGAGGGTGTATGGGCAAGCAAAGGTAGCTGGTGAGAGGGTGTGAGGAAGTCAAGCAGACCGGAGGTGGTGTGGTGGTTGTGTGGTTGCAAGCGAGCAAGCAGACGAAGGAGGAGTGTATAAGAGGGCGGAGGTTCAAAGGGAAACGGACGAGCCTACAGTGGTGTAGAGAGCACGGGCCTTGTTAGCGCCGCTCTGCCTGCCCATATACGCCAGAAATAATGCTTCGGGGTGTGATCTCGCAGTGAGTGAGTGGGCGTGATGCCCATGAGCACGGACTCCTTTTCTGGTGTTGACCGTCGGGTAGTGGTCGACCTTTAAACCATCACCACCATCATCCACCCACTACTCATTTGAGAAGAGCATCATAATCTTCTTCCTTCTGGGCTCCTAAACTTTACGGTTGTCGCTTAAATTTTCATGGTACTGCGCGCGTCTAGGGAGCTGTCATCAACCACCACGGCTACGCGCCGGGAGCTGTCATTCTGCAGCACGGCTGCGCTGGAGGAGCCTTCGTCCGCGACCACAGCTCCGCTCAGGGAAGCTTCATCCACCGCCACATCTGCGCTCAGGGAGCCTTTGTCGACGGCCTTCGTCGCGTCCAGGGAGCCTCCATCCACGACCACGGCTGCGCACAGGGAGCCTTCGCAATCTTCGACACCTACTTTACCTGCAGGACGGCAGCACATACGCCAGCCTGCAATTCGACCGTCTTGAGGTGGCCTGAAAGATAAGCTCCTCGAATCTCGACTTTCCCAAGGTCTTGTCCAGAGGCAGACAAGATTGCAAATCGTAAGTTCTTCCCAGATCATGGAGCGTCCCAGGACTCACCAAGAAAGGAATATATTCCGGTGTCTCCCGATCCTTCGCAACAAGTTTTACAATGGAGTCTTCGAGGAACCCTTTCGGGCCGCCGGACGTCAGCTACTGGGAAGATGTTGAGAGTTTTGGAGTTTTGTAAGTACCACCGTCCTTGGAAGAGATCAAAACGTACTGACAAGCCCTCTCAGCGGCGGGGGACAGAAAGATGGTCACCATCCTGGTCGGTCCAAACGCAAAGCCATACGTTGTCCATGCCAACGTCGTTGGTGGTAGATCCCCTTTCTTCAAGGCGGCCTTTGAGAATGGCTTCAAAGAGAGCGCCACACAAATCATGACTCTCGCGGACACCACAGAAGCGGCATTCCGTGTTGTTATGGAATGGGCCTATTTCCGATGGCTGCCGTGCTACTCCTTGGCCGAAACCGACGACTGGGACGAATTCTGCGCTGGTCGGAAAGAGCTGAGATGGGTCAACATGATGGTCAACGTATACGTTTTCGCTGAAACATATTCTTTTCAGAAGTTAGCTAATATCATTTGTAAAGATTTGGTTTGGCGACTGTGGGAAGTAGACATCGATGACCCGCAGCAGCCGTGCTTTCCGTTTTATGCCACGGACACGATCAACAGGCTCTTCAACAACGTCCCGGAAAACTCGGAGCTCTGGGAGCAGTTGGCTATCGCTTTTCTCAAGCGCCTCTAAACAGGTGATCTGGCACCTTATCAGCTAAGGCTTGGAAACGTCGCACCCAGCTTCACCAAAGCTCTCCTACTTATGCTCGCGGACATAAGGCTCGACTTGCCTTTCCATGTCTCTCCAGCCATCAATGTTCTCAAGCTGATCAACATAAGATACCAGCCCATGGAAGAGGAAGAGGATACGGAAATGTTTAACATTCAACCCGAGATATTCGGAGTCAAGCTAGAGGAAGCAACTCGTGCGATGCAGTCAAGCAAAGACGCTAAAATCCGAGCCTTAACGAGCGAAAATGAAAGGTTAAAGCGAGAGGTTCAGGACTTCAATAAGCGACTCGCTTAAAAATAAGGTTAGTTGCAGGGGGTCATCTGCTCGTAGAATAGAGGAAGGGCGGAGTACGGGTGAACAAAGACGTCGAAAGACACAAAAACGGCCTGCACATAAACTCATTGGAATACGGAGAATTCCTGCTCAATTTCATCACTTTACCAAAGCTTGCTCACAAACGTCTCAGATTGCAGACATCCAACATGAAAACGTAGCTGTAGCGAAAGCCAACTAGAATAAGCTCTACCCCAACTGCAGCTGACGCCAATAAAAGATAGGTACTAAGCAAATGGCTCACAAGGCCCGGTCTAATACGCAAAGCACTGGAAAACGCAAAACTTGATTTTGTTGATGTAGAGCCAAGACGATTGAAAACCAAGAGGTATTGAACTCGAATTTTTTTCCTATCCACCCAAATCTAGAAAATCAAGAAAAGAATGTCTTACTTGATTTACTGCTTCTCCTTGTACGCCTGCTCGTGAATGGCAATTGCACTGCAAACAGACAGTCAGTCAAGTAGAGGCAAAAAGGTGGGTGGGAAACTCACCGTCCACTGGGGTCAGTCTGCTTGCTCCAAGTGGGGACCCAGCGCTTGACAGTGCCGGCGCAGTAGGTGGGGAAGTGCTCGTCAAACATGCACCTGTACCAGTAGGCCTCCTTGGTGTCGGGAACGTCACTGCCCCACTCGGGCTTGGGGTTCTTCATGTCCTCATCCGAGACGTGGAGCTCGGCGTTGTCTTTGAGGGCGTCGATCCAGCCGTATCCGACGCCGTCAGAGAATTGCTCCTTTTGGCGCCACAGAATCTTCTCGGGTAGGTACGGCTTGTTGTCCGGCTCGTCGGTCGTGTCAAAGGCGCGGCGCAGAATGTACTTTTCGATGCGGTCCTTGGTGATCATCTTGTCGGCCGGGTCAATGTTCATGCACAGCTCGAGGAACTCGCGGTCGAGGAAGGGCACACGCGCCTCGACGCCCCACGCAGACGTAGACTTGTTGGCGCGCAGGCAGTCGGCAAGGTGAAGGTTGTCGACGCGGCGGACCGTCTCTTCGTGGAATTCCTTCTTGTCGGGCGCGGCGTGGAAGTAGAGGTAGCCGCCGAAAATCTCGTCGCTTCCCTCGCCACTGAGAACCATCTTGACGCCCATGGCCTTGATCTTTCTGCTGAGAAGGAACATGGGAGTGGACGCGCGGATGGTGGTGACGTCGTACGTCTCGAGGTGGTAGATGACATCGGAGAGGGCGTTGAGGCCGTCCTCAATAGTAAAGGTGAAGCTGTGATGTCTGGTTCCAAGGAACTTGGCAACCTCCTCTGCCGCCTTGGTGTCTGGTGCGCCGGGGAGACCAATGGAAAACGAGTGGAGCTCCGGCAGCATCTGGACAGTGGTCAACTTGTTGTCGTCGTCGATTCCAACCAACTCCTCATCAGTGCTGCCGTCCTGCTGTTGTCTTTGCTGTTTTGCCAGCTCGTTGACTCTCTGGATTTCCCTCTGAGCAATCGAGGCAACCAAACTCGAGTCGAGACCGCCAGACAAGAGGACACCAAAAGGAACCTCGGCCATCAACCGTTTCCGCACCGATTTTTCCAACGCCGCGCGCACCGTCTTGTAGTCCACCGGAGTCTCGGGGATGCTGCTGGGCTCGACGAGCCACTTGGGGTCAAAGTATCGCTTCAATTGGTTGGTCTTGGAGTCGTAGACGTGACCCGGGGGGAATGTCATGATGTCGTCGCAAACGGGGTGGAGGCACTTCATTTCAGAAGCAAAGTAGACGGCACCGGGCGTCTGGCTCGACCTGCCCATGTAGAAGGAGGTCACACCAATGGGGTCGCGCGCCGCAACAACGCGGTCCTGGACCTTGTCGTGGAGAACCCAGGAGAACATGCCGTCGAGGTGTCTGGGGGCGTCAATGTCGTGTTCGAGGTACTGCCTTGATTAGAAGTGTCCAGATTGGCGGCGCAGAGCAAATACCAGAGGGATAATGACCTCGCAATCCGAGTGCGTCTTGAAGTTGTAGGGGTTCTTGAGGTGCTTCCTCAGCACCCTGTGGTTGTAGATCTCGCCATTGACGGCCAGAGCAATGGTTCCCTCGTCGTTGACAAGAGGCTGAGCGCCAGACTCTTTGGATTATAAGCGATTGTCTCGTCAAAGGTGCGATTCACGTACCGACGCCGACAATGGAAAGACGTTCATGAACAAGGACTGCAAAGTCAGATCGAGGCCGATAAGGATGATAATTGAGGAGCGCTTACTAGTGTTGTTCGCGATCACGTTGCCACCTGTTTGATTCAGTATGGTGTCTTCTTTCGGGTTGAAGTATGCTCACTCCAGTCGGGTCCACGGTGACGGATACTGCGTTTGGTCAGCAAAGAAGTTTCAGAGACAATTGGGCTGAACATACGCCTTGCCCATTTTCAGGGCAGTGGGCTTGAACTTTTGGACATCGGGGTGACTGGCAATTGGTTAGTCGGACGATTCGATTGGATTCGCAAAGGCGCAGACTGTGTACGGACCAATGGCAAGCAAAGATGCCACACATTTTGACGGATGTGTGAGGCGACGAAGAGGATGAGGATTCTGGATAGCAGAGAGCAAGAGTGGTGGCGGGGATAATATAGAAAACAATCGCGGACTGGGCGGAGGACAGTTTTTTGAGTCACTTTTGAGCGAGCTATCGGCCGCCCGATCTGCCCCGCGGTGGGCCCAGCGGTGTCTTGGGAGCACGTCCGTTCTCGGCCCGCACGCCACCATCAGCTTGACACTACTAAGGGCCGTGATGAATGGAACTGTGTGGTCACCTCATGGTCGTCAAGTAATAACATTCCACATTCCTAGGTCATTCAATACTGCCTCTGGCTTCTGCGCCTCCAATCCGCTTCCTGCCGTCCGAAAATTAAAATCAAACAAAACAATTGAATCTACGAAATCAAGACTGCCAGTCCATCCGTTGAGGCACAGACGCCGCCACGTACCGCCTCCGCTCATGCTCCCCCCAATATCCTCGGAATCCAACCAGAAGAGAAAATCCATTGCTGTTTTTGACTGACCGTGTGCTCCACGTGTGAAGAACGTGAGAGCGCGCGGTGTCTAAAAGAAGAAGTAGGCCAGCAGGAAGCTGAAGAGGCACAGACCAGCAGCAATCTGGACCGAGACACCGCTGGCTGGGGCGTGCTGCATGGCCATGTTTTGGGAAGTCGGTCCTTTGTCAGAACCGCTGCTAACCACGGTGTTGCCCTTGCGTTGCCGGAGACCCTGATCGCGTTCTTGTTCAAGACGTGTGATTTTGGCATACGCCTGCTCCAGCTCGGCTCTGAGGCTCTCTTCCTTTCCAGACACTGCTGGGTTGTGTGTCGCAGCGACTGCCTCGCCTACATGCTTGCTGTCGCTAGGGCGCGATTCTGAGCGCGAAACGGTGCCAGAAGCAGGTGCAACACTGCGCTGCGGCGTAACGGCTTCGGGAGAGGGGGAGCGCTGGGAAGCCGACAGATCGTGGTTGCTGGTCGAAGTTCCGTTGACGGCCGGAGAAGTTTCGCCATCGGCAGGGAGAAAAACGACACGAATCTTCTTTTCCTGAATGGTGTGCTTTGCAGTTTGTTCAATGTGGCTCCACTGTCGCCCGTCAGTTTTATTCCTTGGCGCTCGCTTGTCCACATACGACAGAAGCAACGTTGCCGAGTTCATTGTCTCCAGTCATTGCGACGGACTGGACCAGGAACTTATCGCGGCATCGAGCGTCGGGGGGAGGGTCCTCCCTCATGGCCTGGAGCAAAACTGTGGGAATTAGGCTTGTGGTAATTACGAGTAGGACAGCTTATCCCACCTTGCACTTCAACTTCCTTTCCCGGCTCGATGCGGCCAGAGTTGGGTCGCACACAGTATCTGTCTAGAATGAGCAGCGAACGGCATGGGACGGGCGGGGGACAAACTGCTTGGGAGCCGTGGTTTTGACCTATTTGGCGTCAGAACGAGCTCCGTCTAGACACGCTGTGAAACACTTGCCTTGAACGCGACTGGTTCCGCATTGGGGTTGCGCAGTCGCAACGACTGGGAGACTTCGGTAGTGAAGGGGCCTAGGGATGGAGGTCAGGCACCAGAGTTTGGGACAGGCAGAAAAAGGCCAGCATACGCTTGAAGCCCAACTCGGGCGGCGAAAGCTCAACGGACATGGTGGTGACGGCGTTGGCGCGAGGTGGCAGGGGCGTGATCGCAGGACAGGAGACGCAATTACGCGATCGGCGGACAGGCAAAGGGCTACGGCGGAGACGGCGGAGAGCACGGAACGCGCAAAGTCAAAGACAACGAGGGCGGAGGAGGAGCGGTTCGATGGTGAAGGGGGAAAAAGTGACAGTGAGCTTGTGAGAAGCAACGGCGGACTGGAGTAGGTGGAGATTTACGAGTACCTTCTTCCCGCGGCTGCTAATTGCCCGTTGCCTGCACGCGACGACAAAGCCGGTGATTGTCAATTCAATACAGGACACAGTCAGCGGCCGTCGGCTCCTTGGGGCAGGCGGTGGAGCATTCCAGGGGCTCCTGCTGATAAATTCGAGACCTTTCACCCAAGCTCCACCGAATCAGGCTCACCGCCATCGGCCGGCGTATCGAATACGCATTTTGTGGTAAGATCAGCATTGCCGGGGATCCGACGTCACCACCCGATCAGCACCCCGCCAGAGCTCTGCACTGCCCTTCTAGAACTCTTACTCTCAACCAAAACATCCCAGTCACAACAACCTCCATCATGTCTTCCTCCGACCTAGACCAGCTCGTGGCCATGGGCTTTGACCAAGAACGCGCCCAGCTCGCCCTCTCCAAAGCCGGCTCCAGTGAGTAAACGCTAAACACGGTATCTCACTCAAACACGACTAACGATCTGCGTCTTACAGTCCCCGACGCCATTGATTGGCTCGACAAAAACAGCGAGAAAACAATCGAAGACATCAAAGCCGAAGATGCCTCCACCGCTGAATCAGCCGCCGACGGCGCCGGCCAGGTCGCCATGAGCATGCGTTGCGCCGACTGCAGCAAGACATTCCGAACTCAAGGCGAAGTCCAGTTCCACGCCAACAAGTCGGGCCACGCCAACTTTGAGGAAAGCACCGAAGTACTCAAGCCGCTCACCGAGGAGGAGAAAAAGGCCAAGTTGGAGAACCTGCGGGCCAAGCTGGCGGTGAAGCGCGCTGGACAGGCCGAGCAGGACAAGCTCGACAAGGCGAAGAATGACGTGTGTTTGGTAAAATGTACAGTTGGAAAGGCAATTCTAACGAGTGGTAGGAAATCCGTCGCAAAGCCACCAAGGAAACCCAAGACGCCAAAGAGGCCCTGCAGGCAAAGGAGCGCATCAAGGAAGCGCAGGCTAAGAAGCGCGAGAAGCAGGAGGAGATTGAAGCGCGCAAGCGCGTGCAGGCCCGGATCGAGGAGCAAAAGGCAGAGCGCAGGCGCAAGGCCGAGGCCGAAAAGGCTGCTCGTCTTGGACAAGCACCTCCAGAAGAGCCTCCGGCTGCTGCTCCTGCACCGCCCAAGCCGTCTGCCGCATACACCGAGGCCAGACTGAGGCTGCAGACCCCGAGTGGCACTGTCCAGAAGACCTTACCCGTGGAGACAACGCTGTTCGAGGTGGCACACCAGTTGGCGCAGGAAAAGGGCATCACCGTCACCAACTTCACCCAGACCTTCCCCAAGAAGGTGTTTGACTCGACCGACTTCGGAATGACCCTGAAGGAGGCGGGCATGGTTCCGAGCGCGGCGCTCATTGTCGGCTAGAATATGCATTCGAGGCGTATGGCTTGATCTCAAAAAAGGGCGGTTGCTTTCAGTGGGTGGCTCATTTGATTGGGGGTGAAGATCAACGGGGATGCTTCATATGAACGGGGACGATGATAGCAAGGTGGAAATATCCAAATGGTGGGATACCTGTTTATACCATTTCATAGAATCAAGACCATTGAACGCCTTTTATTCCCATCCTCGGTGACCTATTTTGATGCCTTGGCCTTTTTCGCCTTGGTGTCCTTGGTTTTGGCTGCCTTGGTCTCCTTCTCAGTCTTGCCCTTGCTGGCCTTGGCCTCCTCAACAGGCTTGCTCTTAGCCTTGCTCTTCTTTTCGGCCGGCTTCGTCTCTTTGACTTCCTCGACCTTTTCCTCTACAGCGCCACCGCTAATCCTCTTGGATCTTCTCGTCGTCTTCTCCGTCACCACCCCCTTGCTGTGTTCAGGTTTGACCTTCTTGACGACCTCCGTCTCCTGGTGCGGCTTCTCAGTGATGGCCTTGGGCGCCTCCTCAGCCGCCGGCAGCGCACCCTTCTTTTCCACTGCCTCCACGCCCTTGACAGCAGGAGCCTCAAAATCGTAGCCCATCGCCTTGAGCTTCTCCTCCTTTTCCTTGCGCCTCTGCTCCTCCTTCTTAATGCGATTCTCCCAGCCCTCTCTCTCCATGCCGAGCCGCAAATGGCGGCCCTCCATCTTGTTGCGCGGGGCGGGCTTGAAGCGGCGGTTGGCGCCCTTGAACAGGTCCGGGTGTACCTGGTCCGCGGGGATATAGCGCACCTGCAGAATGTGGCCGAACATGAGATACTTGTCCATGGTCTCGGCCGTGATGCGGGCGACGGACGCGTGCGCGAATTCGATGAAGGCGTAGTGCTTGGAGCGGCCCGTCTTCTTGTTGCGCGACAGCCGCAGCCGCGTGATGTCGCCGAATTGCGAAAAGTAGGCGCGCATCTGGTGCTCGTAGAAACCGTGGGGAATGCGGCTGTACATCAATTGTTAGCAACGAGAAAGGATTTGGCGTCGTGTGATTCTTACCCGACGTAAACGACGCCAGGACCCTCCTTGCCCTCCTCTCCTTTGGCCTTGCTGAGCTTCTTGCGGAGCTTCTTCTCATTCGGTATCGTCGGAACCTTGTCTGCGTCGAAGCCTTCATCCTCGCCGTCCTCCTCGTCATCGCTGCTCTCGAAGCCCTTTAGCAGGGCCGCTGTCTGGTCATCCTCCTTTTCATTCTCGCTCTCCTGAGCAGACTCCTGTTCTTGCTCCTCCGCGGCAGCAGAATCTTCAGCTTCCGGCTCGGGCTCCGGCTCCGGCTCGGATTTGCGCTTCTTGCTGCTCTTCTTGCTCGCCTTTTCAGACTTGGCCTTTGCCTTTTCAGCCGCGGGTTCCTCGGCCTCGAAAAAATCAGAAGCGCGCTTGCGAGTCGCTTTGGTACTGGCAGTAGTTTCGGCTTTGGCTTTGGGCGCAGCAGCCTTGGTATTTTGGGGCTTCGCGGCCGCGGTCTCTTCAGCAATGGGCGCTTCGGTTTTTTTGATTTTTTTCGTCGAGGGCGAGGGAATCGAGGCGCCGCCTGGATTTATTAGCTTCGGGTGGAGTTACATAGAGAGGCGTCCTACTCTTGCGCTTCTTGTTTGTCTTTTCGGGTGCCATCTTGGAATCAATGTTTTGTGATGAGAGCACCTGGCACCCAGGACGCGCCTGAACTTTTTTCTCCAGCAGCGGTGCGCCAGCAGGGTACCGCCGAAATAGCGCCGGCGTCTACAACTTCAACCGCGGCCAGCTTGGGTTTGATAATGCTGCACGACTTTCACGCACCTGGGAATTCTGATCAAAATCTTATTTTGCGAAGTCACTCATTGCCTATTAGTAACCCTGGGCTTGTCGGATTTCCGCGTTTGATTTTCGGCCAAAGATGGCAGCCAACATCGACCTCAACGACAGAAGAGCCTGGGATGACCGCGCCCTCATAGACGGATGGGATGCTGCGCAAGAAGAGTACAACGTATGGATCTGGAACCTAAAGAGCTTGCTTGTGCTGACGAATGCCAGCTTTACCACTCTGTCCAGCTTCATGGCGAGAACATTCTCCACTACCTCGACAGAGAGCAGCTGGAGTCTCTGAAAGAGTAAGTTCGTTTGGGGGATTTTGAGCAATGCTGATTTTCCAAGTGCCTTTCAAGATTCTGGAGAGGATGATTACATTCAAGCTATCGATGCCGAACTCGAGGCCCGTCCTGCAGAGCTGGCGAAAGAAGAGGAAGCAAATGTCCCAGGAGACGCGCAGGCAGGTGACGAGGAAATGAAAGAAGCCAACGAAATCGACAAAGGTACTTTCATCTCCCACGATCAAGCGGACAAGGTGGAATGTCACTGACTCATGAATAGACGACACAGCAGCGCAAGACCAACTACTTCAAGAGACGGCAGCATCCACACATCACGTACCCAACCCAACAGCACCAGGCCCGATCATGAAAAGTAAGTCAATCAGCAACCTTCTCACCATTGGTCCATCCGTCTAACAAGGCCGTAGTGGAAGACGAGCTACTCCGCAACTTGATGCTTTCATGGTACTACGCGGGCTACTACCAAGGCAAGTACGAAGAGCGCAGCAGCAGCAGCAGCAGTGCGTCGCAGGCACCAGGCAGTGGTGGACCATCATCCAAATGAAGGAGCCTGTCCATTCACGCCACCATGTCGAGTTTTGCTTTGCGACGACGCTGCGCCACATGCAGCAACGATCCGCCATTTCATCAACACATCCGACAGGCTGCGACGGATGCCAAAAGCGCATCGTCTGCAGTCCTGCCAAATCACTATGCACGTGGTTGACAGGCAGACCCATCCGACCAGGACTACCCGCGCACGACGAAGAAAAGCTATCAAATTCCAAGAATCTCATATCAGCCTTGAACATACATGGATAGCACTAGGACCGAGCCTCTCCTTCTCCTTCCACGCCAAACCCGCAAAAAGAGAAAAAAAGACTTGGTTGGACCGGCCATGTGGCTGGCCGGCGGGGCTACACTATGCGAGAAGGTTCAGTGTCACTCGAATAATGCGACGGACATGCGACGCGGTCCGAGACGCAGCCAACACGGCCAAGCCGCGAGGCTGCCATGTCGCCACGCGCGAATTCGCACCTCTCCTCAAATCAAATGGCGAAGTCGCCTTTTCGTGGCCGCCGCCCCGGGTGCTTGGGCGCTCCCGAGCTTCCGCGCGTGGGAGCGCCGTTTTGCTTCATACATGGGTTGGGCCGAGTGGTGGAGGAGGTCACTTGAGGCGCAGGTAGGTGGTGGCAGGCAGGTTTCTCAGATTTGATCGTCTTATATCCATGCTTGACAGCTCTTGACAATTTGCCTGCGTCTCTCCCTTTTTGATCCGTGCTGTGCCCTTTTCCAATTGCGAGTGTTTGCGGCATCGCCTTTTTCCTCATCCACTCCTTCTCGTACCGCAGCGCGGCATCCACCCACCAATCTATCCACCACCACTACAGCAATGCGCCCCCTCCCACTCCCGCTCCCACTCCTCCTGCTCGCGCGCTTTGTCGCCGCACAAACCGTGCACACAATCACCGTCGGCGGACTCAAAGAAGCCGCCGCGCCAGGCGGCCAGCCAGTACCCGCCTTCACATACCAACCCGAAAGCATCACGGCGGCGCCGGGCGACGTCGTGCAGTTCAACTTCCTGCAGCTGAACCACACCATCACGCAGAGCACGTTCGAGAACCCGTGTGCCAAAGCCCGGGGCGGTTTCGATTCGGGGTTCGTCGTGAACCAGGACGGCCGGCCGGGACTGCAGTTTAGCGTGCGCGTTAACGATACTAATCCGATATGTAAGTTGGGTTCGAGTTGTTCCTTCTCGATTGCTGGAGATTTGCTGATTGGCTTGGATGGATGCGTAGGGGCGTATTGCGCGCAGGAAACGCACTGCGGCAAGGGCATGGTCTTCGCCATCAACGCGCCGGAGAGCGGGACGACGTTCAACGTGTTCAAAGCGTCGGCCATCTCGCAAGGCGGCAACGGCGCGCTGACGGCGGCCGGCATCACGGGGCCCACGCCTGCGCCGGCCGCCGTGCAGCCGCAGGGGGGCCAGCAACCTGCTGCTGCTGCTCCCCAGCCAGTGCCTTCGATCGTTCCCGGCAATGGCCAGTGTCGCGATGGCAGCGCCTGCGCGTGCAGTTGTCTGTGTGGAACCAGTAGCTTTCCGCCCCAGGCGGCGCAGAACAATTTTGGTGGCTATGCGGGTAAGTCTGTTGAGTTGGCGCTTGATGTCTTGTGGGCGCTGGCGGCAAGATTGACAGGCCTGCGGTTCCTCTCCCTGTGTTGTTGGGATCGTGTGCATGGAGACGTGTGCTGACTTTTCTTTCTAGGTATGCTACCCGGAGGAAGTAAGAAGTGAGGTCGTCTTCTCTTCGTGTGCTTGATGCATGACAGTTGAAATCCGCTGCGCGATTGACTGTATTCCTGTATGAGCGTTCTTCAAATTTACCTGTTTAATCTGCTCAACAACGACTATTGAAACTGGAAGGGTATCTTGAACGAATCCATATGTCATGCGCCCTTGTAACCATATCGCAATTTTTCCAGCCCAGCCACATCGACCGGCGCGAGTTGTGAGCGAACCAAAAAAACCAGACCAAGCACAACTATTGCTGTCAGCAGAGCTCACGGAGACCAAGAGGACGACTTACTACCCGGCACCCACCCCTCCCACTCTCCAACCCTATCCCCAGCAGCCCAACAATTCAGCGCCACGACGCCCGCCACAAACACATTCAACAGGCCAATGTAGCGCTCAAGCGGACCATCGCCATCCGGCAGCAGTCCCAACGCCTGCACCCAGTGCGCCAACGGCGACTTGTCGCCCACACCCGCACCTCTCGGCCCGCCACTCAATTCAAACGCGCTCGGCGCGGCGGCAGCAAGCGGCACGCAACACAGGACCCATCCCGACGCCGCCAGGCTCGTCAACGCTAGCAGCGCAGTCAGGCATTCGGAGAAGCTGGAGGGAGCGAATAGCGGGCGCAGGTAGAGGAGGGCGGATAAGGCAGGGAGAGACAGAAAAGCGCGGCGGTAGAACGTCGTGCGAGCGGCATCTTGGGCGCGGAGACGCGCGATGAGCTGCGCTTGTTCTGGGTCTTGTTAGGTAGCTGTATAAATATTTGAGAGAGAGAGAGAGAGAGAGAGAGAGAGAGAGGGTGACAGCGTGCCTTCTTCGTCGATACCCTCAACGGGATCGTCGGAGTCAGCATCCGAGTCTGTGGGGTAGCGGAAAGCTTTGCGCAGGCGCGTGGATGCCATGTTCTGCCGTTGCTGAAGAACATTGAAATGTCCGCGGACGTCGAGGTGGGATGCGAGCACGCGGCGGTGATGACGCACGTGGCAGAAAAAGACGCTAGTACACCGCCCGCCGCCGATCAGTGAGCTCCCGATGAATTAATCGACTCGGCCGCCAGCAATCCGATTGCACCACCACACCACGGCAGCACCCCGTCACGATGCGCACACCCATCCGCCCAACGGCCCTGCGCGCCGCGCTCCAGCTTCCCCTCCAGCCCGCCCGCAGCCTCGTGTCCGCCCCCAAGCCGGGCAGCGGACCGCTCATGACGCGCCGAGCGGACCGGGCACTGCCGGCGATCCACTCGCGGCGGTGGATGTACACGCTGCCGCTGTTCGCGCTGGTGGTGGGCGGGTCGACGCTTGCCATCTTCAACTACCAGAAGCAGACGTCGTCGGTGGTCGAGGCGACGCTGTACGCGCTGCGGACAAACCCGCGCGTGCGCGAGGCGCTGGGCCCCGAAATCTACTTTGCCAGCAAGGTCCCCTGGATCTGGGGCACCATTGATCAGGTCCACGGCAAGGTCGACATCGAGTACAAGGTCAAGGGCCGCCGCCAGCAGGGCACCGTGCGCTTTGTCAGTCTGCGCAAGGATAAGAAGGGCTTTGTGAGTTTGGCGCAGCCTACATCGCGTGCTGGAAGAGAGTGCTGATGCGACTACCGCCTTGCAGTTTGAGACGGTCCAGTGGAGTCTCACGACCGCCGACGGCCAGACGCTGCAGCTTCTCGACCCCGACAAGCCCGATCCGTTCCGCCGCCGGGACGACGACGATGATTGAATAAACTGAAACTTGCAGACGACGAACAATGTATAGGGCGACGAAGAAGGGCATTTGGCGGGTCCTCGTTTTTTCCCCTGGCAGACGTGTATCACCACTGCATCATACGGCGTTTGGAAAATGGTCATTGCAGGCTGGCAACTGTTGCCGCAGCTAAAGCACGCGTGCAGCGGCAGTCAGTTGCAAAAAATGATAACCACTCCCCCAGTTTCAGACGCAGCACGCAAGTTCTCGCGGATATTTGTCAATTCTACGTTCCCATTTTGAGCGCCCCCCTGGATGAACCACTGTCGAAAAAAGTTTTGTAAGGAACAAGACACATTAAGGAGTGGCGAGAAGAGAAGAAAAGAGAAAACAAGTGTTGTGCCGAGCGAATGGATGCACGCTATCAATCAGTCATGCTGTCATTATTCGGGTTGCTCGTTAAAGGTATGCCAAGAGCCAGGCGTCATGCCTGGCAAAGCGAACGAATTCCAAATCGTCCAGTCGAAGAACATAGAAAGGGTATATAATCCATTGCTGACGCGCAGGGGTGTCAATGGTGGGCGCATAGACGCAAGAAGAGAAGAAGAGCATGAGAAGCGACGAAACGTCTCATGATCAAAAAGTCGGCGACAGCTCGTAGGGATTGTTTTCGCGCCTCAGAGCCCGCATGCTGGGGTGGTGCGTCAGATCCGGCTTCTTGACGGTGCTGCGCAGGCGCTCGAACTCGGGAGAGCGGTTGATGGGCCCGCCGTTGACGGGTGGCGAGATGTTGAGCGGACCGGAGATGTTTTCGATGAAGCCGGTGTTCTTGGCCTTTTTCGACTTGCTGGATTTGGTCGATTTGGCGTCGGACGCGTCGTTGGTGTATTCATTGCGGTTGGGGAAGAGCGAGGCTCGAGCACTGCGGAAGAGAGAGCTCGACGCGGGCGGCGCTGGAGCGGCGGCAGCCGTGGGAGTGGGAGTCCGTGGCTGGTACGGCGTCGGGCTGCGCGTGTTGGGGACGCTACTCATGGACGTCTTGACACTCAGCGTCTTCTGGGCCTGCTCCATTTCGCGCTGGGCCTCGGCGTCTTGCAGAGCCACTACGCCTTTGGCTCGGATACAGCGGGCGCTGATGCGGAGCTTGCGGTCTCGGAAGACGAAGCTGATGCCAATGTTGAAGAAGCCGACGGCTATGCTGACAATGCCGGAGCTGAGCACCAGGCGGAAAAAGGGCGTGCCCAGCGTGGCTTCATTGATTTCCTTGTTCAGACTGCCAAGAAGATTGACACCCATGATGATCATGGCCAGGCCGAGCACGACGAAACCATGGTCGTAGCTGAGGAGCGGCCAGTCTCGCAGAAAGTAGTTTCTGAAGATGGACAGCTCAGAGACGACGAGGAATACTGCAGTCGTTAGTGGTGTTGTGAGTGAGAGGGAAAATGCTTACAAGCAACGAGGGCAGTAATGACTCGACCACAGAGGTCAAAAAAGTAGTACTGATTGGACCGGATGATGGTTTTGACAACGACGACAATGCTCGAAGTGCTGACGGCGAGCAGGACGAGAATGTTCAAGAGGCGGAAGATGTTGAGCAGAATGTAGCCTGGGCCAGCCAGGTTCTTGATGGAGAAGAGCGACATTTGGCTGCTGCAGAGAGGTGGTGGAGGATGCAGAAGCGAGGGTGATGTGATGGTGGACGGGCGAGTCCAGAGCCTCTACGAAGTGGTCAAGTGAAAGCCTTTGGAGCAAAGTGTATGCATCTGCATGGAGCCGGAAGTGAAGTGAAGAAGCAGAAGCAGAAGCAGAAGCAGAAGCGGACGTGAAGAGCTTGACATTTGCGTGTGTGTAAACCAGCGATTGGCAGGGAACAGCAGCGTTCTAGGTCTGGGAGCTGCCCGGCGGCGCATCGAGCAAGGCGTTCGATTCAGCCAATTGCCCGAGATTTCGTCACAATTAATGAAACGCCGGACGGGCTGGAGTCCGTCAGTCAGTCGATGGCTTGTGGTTTGTTTCTGCCGTGTTCCCTGCCCTGCGGCGAGGCGGCGCCCGTTTCATGGATGCCTCTCTCGACGAGTCGCTGCGCCTGGCAACCAACCGTGTTGGTGTTGTTGAGCAGGGGAGCGAAAACTGCGTCTGCCATCATCGACAATTGAAGTTGACTACATAGGTGTCGACCTCAGTGTGGTCATGATTGTGTACCGGTATAGGTCGAACTTTGAACGGAAGCTGACCGACGGCGCCGCTGCTTCCATTCACGTTCTGACAGGCCGAGCCTACTATTTTTAGGGCGTCACCCACCTTCTCTCTCTCTCTCTCTCTCTCTCTCCCTCTCTCTCTGCACCTTTTCTTTTTTTCTCCTCGCCCTCTCCGTCCGACTACCAACACCACGGACAACCCCACCCCGGTTCTTCATCAACTCCCACCATGGCCCGCGGTAATCAGCGTGAAAAGGCTCGTGAAAAGAACCAAAAGGCTCAGGCCGGCCTCGTACGTCCTTGTCCCCGTCTCCCATCTTCTTCTGTCGGGCTTGCCGCTAACCGCCCTCGCAATCCAACAGAAGAACAAGAACAATGTACGTCGTCTGCGATCAGCACTTCTAGGCCCGTCGCTCGCTCTATTTTGTCGCCCGGCCTCCCTATCCTCCATTTCGCCCATCTAACGTGACCTCTGTCCAGATGTCCGGCAGCGAGTTCCAGCGCGCCAAAGAAGACGCCGCCGCCATCATGCGCGCCAAGCAGGCTGCCGGTACGTCTGCTCCTTTCCATCACCGCCATCTACTAACTGGCGTCTTTGCTAGCCGACGCCAAAAAAGCCGACGCTTCCAAGAAGAAATGAGCTTCATTTGCCTCTTTCCTTTTCCTTGTCGTCGACGGAGCTACGGGGTAGAGTTGGTTGTTGTTGGTCATCGTCTTTGCGCGCGTGTTCGTCCCCTGCGTCTCTTCCGCGTAGGGGATTGACAAGTTATACCCCCTACCCAATTATACATACATACATGCTGCCACGACTTTTCCCGTCCGTCTTCCCAACTCCCTGGCCGTGATTGCTTTCTCGAATGAGCCTGGCGCCACGGTGCCACCGGCAATCCTTTCCCCCATCTTACGCGGCCTTGGGCAATGCATCAAAAGCGATGGCGGAGGCTGTCCAGGCACGCACTCCAGCCCAGAACAGCACGAGCAGACAGCAAACAAGGCGCCAAGACAACGGCGCACCACCATCAATCAAACACAAATCCATGCAGATGGCCGATTTTCCCAGCCTGATCAGATCATCGTGCCTGACAGCATCCGCGACTAGAAAGAATAGACTCGAGAGCAGCGACCAGGTCTGCTCTCTCGACCCGCCAAGTCGGGACCCGTCTGGATCCTCGGACCGTCTGTCGTCTTGTCTGTCCCCTTTTCTTCCCTCTCACTTGCTCGCGATAGCACCCGAGCAAGGATCCCTAATCCCAGGTGCCTCGTCCCCCGCCTGGTGCTGCTAGAAGGTGCATGCTCCTGCCCGGCCCGCCGTTCCCTGCAACCGAGCAACGTCAAAGAAAAACTTTATTTGGACCTGTCCTGTCTTGCCCTGACGTGTGCTGCTACTGCTACTGCTACTGCAGCACCTCCTCCTGCTTCCCTCTAAAACAAACACCGTTTCCGCGTGCCTGGCCGCCGCTCGCGATTTAGCAACAGCAGCATTCTGTTCAGATCGCCAATCCACCACATCAGCAGCGCATCCCCTCGCAACTGACGTGCTTGACGTCGTTCGTTCGTTCGGTGCGTACACCGTCCGTCAAGCTTTTTCGCAGCTGAACCGTACCTCACCGCAGCGCGGCGTAGTCATGACAACAAACCTCCCTCCCTCCAACCTACCTACCTTCCTTACCACCTCACAACCTTTCAAACCGCCGACCTAGCACCCTGTCGTCCGCGGCCAAACCCATCCACTCGCCTCAGTGCTATCATGCTTATTGCTGACAAGATGCTCTCTCCGCTCGCGCTTGGCTGAAAACATACCTACCTTACTCTGTCTTTGTTGAGCGAGTGATGCCACACTGATGTGAACCTACCCCTCCTCCTTCCCAGACAGGTGTGCCCGCGTGCGATAATCAATCCGCCACAGATCGCGCGCGCCGACGGCTCGCGACGAGACGGCCTCATGAACGCTGGCGGATCGCTCGATCGCGTCTGACGTCATTGTTCCCCTCCCCCTTCCCCTCTTCCTCCTGCTGCTGTTCACATATGCCGAGACTTGAAGCTCCCCACAATCATATCCCCGCATGACCAGATGCTCCTGCATGCTCGCGCTCCTCCTCGTCTCCCCTTCCCTTGACGTTTGCCGCGCCTTGCTTTTGCTGCGGGAAACTTCGCACGCTTCCCGTCCGTCGCGAAGACACGCCGGACGCCTTTCGAACTGAGCTGAGCTGAGCTGAGCTGAGCTGCCTAACTCAACACTCTCGCTCCTACATACATGCAAGCACTCGTGCATACCCCCACAACAAACACACCTATCATCCCACTGCGCGGATATAAGAAACGGCAGAGCAGCACGGCACCGCGGCCGGACGGCGGGTCGGCAGACAACCGAACCGTGCCGTCGGCTCGGCTGCTGAACATCACCCCTGCCCTGTCCTGTCTTGTTTTGTCTTGCCGTCCCGATACTGTACTCACAAATGGGCAGAAGGATGGTAGACGGCGGACGGCGGCGCTTCTTTGCTGGCAAGGGCAGGTAAAGCAAGGCAAGGCAAGGTAAGGTGAAGTAAGGTAAGTAATTAAGTGAGTACGAAGGGAGCTGTCCGTCTGTCTACCAGTCTGGCTGCCAGTCTGTCCGTTTGTTTATTTGATCGCCAAATGTCACGCTTACCCCGACACTGTGGGAATGGAAGCTGTAAGATAGATAGACGTGCATGTTTGAGAGACGAGCAGGAAGTGAATCGGCGGCATCATCCCGCTTGCGCGTCCTTCGGGACCCGTTTCCTTGCCGGTTGGCTGGCACCTGCCCGGCGTCTGACAGAGCTGCTTTGCGGGAAAAAAGTAGGTCGGGCATCATCACTGCACATCTGTCTGTCTGTCTGCTTGATCAACCGGCCGCTCACCCACATCGCGAGCTGCGTAGCGTAGCGTGGCGGGGTATGTCTCTCTATCATGCACATGAGGCCGTTCCCCCATCTCTCCGTTTATCGCGTTTGCTGTTTACAACCTGAAAGGTAAAAGAGAACGGAGATCGGCTTTACCGGTGACGGTGAGCGCGCTGGTAGATAAGTCCTCCAATACCTCCTGCGGTTAGATTGCGAATCGGAGAGGGCGTTTCGGAGGATCCCAAGGTATGTACCCCTTGCTCCTTCCCCCTTTGTCATGCTATTATATCTACCCACCTGACCGATCAGCAATGCGTAGATGCGGCAGACCGATCAAAAGGCCGAGGGGAGGATGTGATGTGATAGTTTTCCTCTCTCGCCATGTCATCATCATACCTATCTATCCATCGCAACAAGTCACGCACCACCACGAACCACGAGATAGGGGAAAGGGGGTGGGTGGAGTAGAGCGACATCAGTCGTATCAGCGACGCTCTGATTAGTTACTGCTTCACACGTGCGGATGATTGCGCTGCGTGTACATGCATGCAGCCTCCGGACGGAAGCTCCAGTCTCCTCACTTTTATTGCTTCAGAAGAGGGGTAGATTGCAGCCCCAACTGTCGTCTATGTTGTGCTTCAAGCCTTGAGCAGGCAGGCAGGCAGGCAGTCTGAGGCAAGATTCACGCTTCCCGCTTTTTCAAAGCTGCTGCTGCTGCTGCTGCTGCTGCTGCTGCTCTACTGCAATGCTGACGTTTACGCAGCGAGCGGTACACAGTGGATGTGCAGAGAGAGGATTCTGTTTGGCACGATGGCTGCTGCGTCGAGGGGTTTTTCATTCACGGCTAAATATAATTACACACGCCTTGTGGGCAGCAGTCGTCCAAACTACATTTATTAACCCTCACTCAAACAACCGCACACCACGCTCCCTCCCAGCCAGTCCCCTTCCTGCCCCCTCTCCACCCGGCGCAACAAAGTCGCGCTTCTTTCAGGTGGGACGAGCGACATCGGCGTCGTCGTCGGCGGCGGCGGCAGGTTCAGGGCCAAAAAGCCAGGCACTATCCAAAGTCAGCCTACTCTCAACCAACGTAGTCAGGGACCTATATCGGGCATTGAGTCAGGACAGTCTCGTTCACACAGTATACAGCTAAGTGGTTTCTCGTCAACAACTCACTCAGCATCCGAATCCGGCAGCGCCGATACCTGCAGCCCCAACGGCCTATCAAAGCACCCCATCGCGCGCATCTTGGCAACGCACTCTGCCAGCTTGCCGTCGTACTCCTGGATCTTGACCGTGATTCTAGGGACTAATTCTTCCAGCTTCGTTTGCACGGCGACGAGGCGGTCGTCGACTGTCTCTTTGAGTGCGGCGTCGACGCGCGGGTCGCCGTTGATTGGTTGTGCTCGCTGTTCGGCCTGCTTTTGGTATACTTCTTCGAGTGTTTCGCGCGCTTCCTCGAGAATCGTGGTGAGCTCGTCGCGTCGCTTTGATACGCTTTTGTACTTGGTTTCGGCTTCTTGTTGCTCGGCTACGGTGTAGTGTGGCGTGGCTTCGTTTTTGCTTGATGGGTGCGGTGAGGCGGATCTGGGAGTGTCGATGGGCTCGTTATCGTCTAGGTAAATCTCGTCGTGGATTGGAGACATGGCGGCAAGTGATGGGATGCGGATAGTTTTTCGTAGCGATGTGTAAAGAAAGGCTGTCCGAAAGGCTCGATTCTGGCCTCTGATGCGAGCGGTTGCGGACAAGGTGTTGTAGTGATACGCGAGAATAAGAACGACTCGAGTTTGGCCTTTGCTGCGTGGGTACCAAGTCGGAAGACAAGCAAATTCTCGTGGAACGATACTCGTCTTGACGGAGCAATGGGAACAATGTTGCAGATTCGAGGTCGAGCACAAGTCATGTCTTTAAGGGAGGTCTTTGCCATGCCCATGCACCTTCCAGCGAGGGCGGTCTCAACCATAGGACGACTTCCCTTCCTTCCATTCGAGTTGATTCTCCTTTCAATGATTCAGTTGGAATCGTGAAACCGGCAATTGCTGCCATCTCTGCATATGCACAAGTTTTGGAGTGGGTATAAATCCCTATCCGATTCGAATTAGCAAAATACGGAGTGTGAAATCTATGACGGCCTCTGGGAAAGCCGAAAAAACAATGTACAGCGAATCCAAACCGGTATCCAACTCCTCGCCTCGCAAAGCGCCTGCCCACCGCTGCATTCATGCCTTTTCACCCTGCAACATGTCCGCATCCTTCAGCTTATCGATCCACGTAAGCGACTTATTTGTGCGAGCCACCAGCCCCCGTCACCCTCAAGATAAAGTTGACCACGACGGCCGCCAGCAGGGCAATGGCCAGCACCGTCGGACCAAAGCGGTCATCGAAGCCGCTCTGGCCGCGCTGCCGGATGCTCTTGGCGCGCCAGTGAAAGGTGATGAGGGCGTAGAGCATGGCGGCCATGGCGACGAGGGTGAAGAGGCCGGCGCTGATTTGGCCGACTTTGTCGCCAAAGTTGAGGAGACCGACGGCGAGGCCGCCCAGGATGACGGTGAAGTTGAGCCAGGACAGGAACGTGCGCTCGTTGGCGAAGAAGACCTTGGGCTCGACGCGCGTGGGCAGGGCAATGCGCTTGCCTGTAGGTAGAGGTTAGCATGCAGTGACATGTGCGCTGGAAGCTGGGCTCTTACCAGGCGCGGTTTGGAGGAGGGGCTGGCTCGACATGATGATATCGCGGAGATTCCTTGGGGAGCGTGCGCAGGGCAGCTTTGGGGCGTGCGTGACAAGGGCGGGCGTGTATATATTTCGGCGCGATAATGCGATGTGTTTGACGGAGAAGCTGGAGAGGTGTTCCTGGCGGCTAGAATGTACCTCGAGAACGTCTGTGAAGAATTTGTCGGAGTGACGATGTAAAGAGACGAATTGTCGACGCCGCACAAGGTCGGGAAAGTCGCCCGTGATTGGGGGTCCCCGCTCGGACGGGTGGTGGCCGCCTCCGATCGACTCGACTCGTCTGCCAGCGGTGGCTTGCCCGTCGCTCCGCAACCGTCACCAGCTCACCCACCCACCCGCCTGCAGAGCCAGCTCCTGATAGCACAACACAACATCCCGACTCCCTGTCTTGCCGCAAAAACACTTGCAAAACACCGTCCGCTCCCCTTTGCCGTTGCTTAAACACCTCCTCCAAACTATATCACACACAATGGCTGCCCCTGTAAGACAAGTCTTGGATCCCGCATACTCCTATTCTACCTACCTGCTAAACATAACACCCTTTGCAGCCCGTTTCCGAGACCCGCCTCAAGCAAATCGCTACCGACGTACGCCGCCGCTTCCATCTTTCCATCTCCCCAGACTGACAGGAATCCCCACCAGGCCTGCGATGCCGCCATTGGCAAGGCAGAGAGCTACGTTCACGCATCGACGGCCGAGTGGAACGAGACGATAATTGTACGTCGAGGTTGCGCCCCCAAGCGGGGACACGTGCGTCTGCATCAAGGAGCCCGCAGTCTGACCTGAGGACGCAGAACTCGATCCTCAAATCCCTCATCAGCGAGACGTCGACGGGGCCCAACAACCAGCCGCCGTTCAAGTACGCCATCAACAGCACCATCATCCAGCACGCCCCCACCTTCAGCCGGACCGCCGACAGCGACTCGACCGAGGACGCCGCCGCAAGCCTCGCCAAGGTGGGCCGCCGCGGCATGCATAGCGCCGCCGGCGCCTACTGGAACAACGAAAAGGACGGCATGTGGAGCTACAAGTACGAGGGCGGCGACAAGAAGGGCCTCGATGTCGTCATTAACATCATGTGGATCGCCATTTCCTAGACCGCGCGATTTCACTTTTTGCCGCGAAAACCACACGTACACCATCGCTGGAGAACTTGTCATTTAGATTGGAAAGAGAAGGGGATCATATGGGCCACTTTTTCTTTTTTCGCATATACTCTTGTGCAGTTAGGTATTGAGCATGCCGCTTGTTTTGGCTGGAGCTCGGAGTCAGTCCGCGTCGTCTAGAACGGGGCTGAAGTTTGCTTCTTTGGATCTTTTTTGTGTTCTTGTTGTTGCTGCTGCTGTTGCTGCTGCTGCTGCTGCTCTCTCTCGGTGTGGCATCAAACTGGAAAATCAAACTGGCATCTGGACGGGATTCGAGCATTGGGAAAAACTCAAATGGCAAAGGCCGGCCTGCTCTGGGCGTTTTTTCTTTTCTTTTTTCTTCTTCTTTTTTTTTTTTTTTTTTTCCTTACTTTTGTCAATCGAGAAGCGTTTGGACCGCACTACCCACTGTCGAAACAAACATGGCGGCTGTCTGCAGCTAGGAAGGTACCTGCATACAAACTCCTCGCCTATTTACCCAATCCTCCAGCACCAAACCCTTCAGACACAAGCCCCTTACATTAGCTGCCGCCGTCACCCTTCCTCTCCCTCTTCCCCTCCCCCACAATGTCCAACAAACCGCTCCCAAAACGGCGCATGTCCCAAACCCTCCCCTCCCACAACCGCCCAGACGGCACCTAATCCAAATCGACAAACGGCTCAGCGCCCCCATTCACGACGCTGACGGGGACTTCGCTCGACGCGCAGAGCACCCGCTGGTCGATTCCGCGCCCGCTTTTGAACGTGTCGAACATGATGCGTCGGGCTCGTCCGTCGGTGTGCGCGGCTCCGTCGCGGATACAGCGCTCGTGTGGGCGGCCGACGGCTCCGTAGGCGAAGGCAAGGTATCGAAGGCAGCGGGTGGCCAGATTTCTTGCTCGGCCAGGGCCATGTGGTCGTCATCATTTTCTTCCTCTTCCTCGTCCTCGTCCTCCTCCTCCTCCCGCTCTCCTCCCTTTTCCTCGTCTCCGCCTTTCCCGTCGCGCTCCTGCGAAGCAGCGCTGTCGTGGTTGCGGTTGTGCGTGCTCGTTTCGGTTTCGGGTTTTGCTCTGGGGATTCTGCTCTAGTTTGGGCGCCTCGTGCAAAAACCCCTTCGCAACTTCAGGTTGCCAGCACCTCGCCCTGCGCCGGCGATCATGACGCCCTTGATCCACCGGACGCTCGCCCTTTTCCCCTACGCCGGAGTCGCCCATGCGCGCTTCGTCCGCTGCTACCGTCTCCCTCCAGCGCTACGTGCCCGCCCAGGCTCCACCCGAGCACGACGACGCCTCCATCGCCATTTTCCGTTGGCGGTGGCAGGGTGGACCAGCGCGTGAAGCGCCTCGAGCGCCGCCGTTGCGTGGCTGGGTTGCGTGTAGCTGGCGGAGGGATTGGGCGCGTTGGTTGAGGCGCCGTGGCCGGGGAGGTCGAGGAGGAGCGTGCGGTGGGATGTCAGGGGGAAGGAGTGGGTGTGGAGGTGTGTGAGGAGGCGGTGGAATGAGAGGGTGCAGGAGGAGTTGCTGTGGACGTGGAGGAGGGTTAGGGGGGAGGGGGTACTGGTGTCGGGCGAGTTGGGCCTGAGGGAGGAGATGTGAAGGGTGCCGTGGGAGGTGGCGATGTGGTGGTGCTCTAGGGGGAGGCCGGAGTTGCCGGTGAATGCCATGATGGTGAGTATTGCGCTGGATGAGAGTAGTTGATGGCGTCCAGTGGGTTTGAGTTGAGGCTGAGCAAACGTGGGGAGCAGCGTCCCATTGTTTGCGTACGCTGCTGCTGACGACGCTCGTGGTGTGTGGTCGAAAGACAACCTTCAGGTACAGTATGCTTCCTTGCTCTTTCAGCTTGCCGCAACTCAGTACTTTGCTTGGGAAATCAATCGACGACCCAAGAGTCCGCAGGGCCCTCCCACGGCGCTCCTCATATTCCTCGCGACCCCCAGTCCAGCTATCTCGCCCGCTCGACATGTCGTCAGATCAGCAAACCCACCTTTGTAATCGCGTACCTTGACCTTGTGCGCTCATCATCTTGCGTCGTCCTGCTCCCACTTCCTGTGTTTTTGGTCTGCGGCGTGGTATCGTGTGTCTGGGAAAGGCGGCTTGGGCACGTATCTGTTTTGTGGTAGCTGTGATAGGTCAGCAGGTCCATAGTTTGCCAGAAATCTTCCTTCGAACACGGCTGATGGCACGTTGAAACTGGATATCCTTTCGAAGAGCTATGAAAGTCCTCCTTGCTTCCTCCCTCTTTTGCTATTGTTCGTTGAGTGCCAAAGCAGGCCCGCGATAGCTCGACGAAAGCCGAGTGTGTCTTCAAAGCGTCCAGTCGTCCAGACCGAAATATTTCCTCATACGCTGCTCGCGCTTCCCCGATTCGGTGACTTGGACGTAGAAAGACGGGCCATGGTGCTGTTCATTTCCTTGATGTGTTGTCCTTTCGCCCTGAGCTCCTTCCGATTGTATTCCAACAACTGATACTGACGATGGAATGCCCGGCTTTGCCTTTCCATGTCCTTGGTCTTCTCCCTTAGCTCCTTATCCTTCTCTCGAAACGCATGACTCTTCACCTCAAGCTCTATCTCTTTTGAACTGACGAGACTTTTCATATTCTTAAAGGCGGCAGACCACTGCTTGCTGGTGGCCTTCAACGCTTGCGGAAGGAAATTGGCCGGCAAGTCCTCAAACACAGTTCCAGTCGTCTCAACACCGTCAAGAGTGGCCCAGTGTTTTGCGAACTCGTCGATGAAAAGCTTGCATGCGCCACTATCTTCTGGGACATTCTTGAAGAGCCGGATAATAGTGGGATAAGTGAGGTATGTTTTGAATCCGGCAAGGTTCCAGAGACAGATCTTGAAGCGTGCGTCGAATTGGCCTTCGATGGCTTTGGAAAGGGAATGGACGGCGTACGTCTGTGAGAAGATACATGCGCTGCTCATGAGAAAGTCCCAAAGCAGCTCTTCTTTCTCGCCGTCGCGAACTCGCGCGACCTTCGTCGGGTCTTGAAGTTGTGACCACAGCAACTCTGGAAGCTGACGCGTTTAGAGCCATTGCATGACGAGTTTGAAGACCTCTTCCTCTGTATCCTCCAGTGTCATGACCTGCGTCTTGCCCTCTTTGAACTCGCTTTTAAAGGCTCTCTCAAAGAATGACGATTCGTTGCAGATGACGCTGGTGTGGATGAGGAAGACCTTGCTGCTTGGGCAACGGCCGGGTCGGCCTCGCTACAAATACTGTTAATAGATTTCCGTCGCAGAGGAAGTGAGGAAGTGGAGTGAGCACTTACGAGATGTTAGGGACAGCTTTCGCCATGCTACCAAAGAAAGGTACGTGAGGGAATTCTGGGTGTTTAGCTACTGTGGGCTCTTTGCTGTTTGAGGGCGAAGCCGAGGTGTTAGAAACATCAAGGCATTTTCGGGAGAAGTACTCGCCTCTCTCGCACGCGTGAAGCTCTTAGTGCTGTCCACCGAGCTCGAAGCGCTGTAGCACCAGCCATGAAGAAGGCCCAGTCGCATTGGGCGCGTAGGTCAGAGGTGCAGAGAGAATCTCAGCGCCAGACCGCT
Organism: Phyllosticta citriasiana; assembly: GCF_038021145.1. NCBI lineage: Eukaryota > Fungi > Ascomycota > Dothideomycetes > Botryosphaeriales > Phyllostictaceae > Phyllosticta > Phyllosticta citriasiana. The sequence continues at coordinate 306,318 of NW_027117294.1, forward strand.
CATGGAAGAAAATCACCAGCAGCGCACCCGCACTAGCCTAAATCGGGACGTCCAAACGACACAACACTCCTTGTTTCTCGACATCCACCTCGACCTCAATTTTGCCCGCAGGTCAACACGGTCGACAGCTACGCTTTCAGCCTACCTTCCGATTCCGTGCTCTTCTGCGGCATTTACAACAAGCTCACTCTGTCAAAGATATAAAACAGGAGACTGCGTTGGCACTGAGGTTGCTGTCTTGTCTCGTTGACGGCAGAATGCCTATTTCGTGGACGATGGAATACCATTGCCGCACGACATCACCTCTCGGCTCCCAGCATCTCCCGCAGTAAACCATCGAGCATCGACACCGTGAGTACTGATTTTGGGCCACTGCGTCCATCGCATTTTTTTCTCACGCTCCACCCGTTCAAGGGCCTACAGGCCACAAGTCTTGCTACATAACATGTTACGAAAATCTCCACTGTAGCATTCAGCGTGCTCTTGCTCGCACGGCACATTTGCAATATATCTTCACTTGCAGAATCGGGCAATGAGGAAGGAATCAGCATATCTCGCGTTCCAGCATGGTAAACAGAGTCCCACAGGTCTGAGGACCGTTGATTTTGGAAAAAGCACGATTATTGGACTTTGTTTGGGGGACTATGGAATCTGCTGGGGTGTGGCAGGCCAGAATATGAGTTTCCGGAATAAATCTGAGGGGTGAAAGATAATGCCAAGGGGATGCCAGTGTTTCCTACACCGTGCTCAAGCTGGAATCTGAGTATCAATCGAAAATTAGGAACCAGCCAATGTGATGATTGGAAGCAAAGAGACGCATCAACACCCTGCCATGTGAAAACGGATGAGCCCTGGTTGAGGTAACCCTCCAAAATTTTCCAAGGAGGCTCCCTTTATTTCCCGGCATGACCCGAACCAGAACCAAGTATCGTCAAGAACGCTCGTCCCGAACCTCTTCCAAGTCGGTCATGCTCATAAGGGTGAAATTGAGAGGCAACTCTTGGAACAGCTCAAGCTCCACTTGAGTCGCTTGTGCCGGCATCCAGTGCTCCGCGAATTTCCTGGAAAACGTCTTGCAGATTGGGGAGGTTTCCGGGACGTTTTTGAATACGCGTATGATGGTGGAATGGCTCGGAAAAGGTGGGGCCTTGTCAATGCCAGTCTCAAAGCGCTTTTTGAATCTGGTATGAACGAAATCGCGAAGCTTGACCATGTCGAACATTTTGGCGAAGACGTACACGCCGCTCATCACGTAGTCCCACACCAGCTCGACTTCGTTTCCTTCCTCGTCAAGCACTTTTTCATGAGGCCCCCATCTGACAACATCCCTGGGTCTTATTTTTCTGAACAAGGGTACGCGACCAGTGTACATCCAGTCCATGACGATCTTGAAGACCTCTACTTCAGTCTCCTCCAGGATAATTACTCCCTCAATGCCTTCTTTAAATCCGCTTTTCAGGGCATTGGAAAAGACCGGAGAGGACTTGCACACGATATCCATGTGGATGAGGAAGTGTCTTTGATTTGGGCCGATCTTGAAGGTCACGATCCGCTGTTCTCCATCGCTGAGCTTGGGTGTCAGTACACTGTCTCCCCCATGATTGATGGTACATACGAGGCATCTGGTGTAGTCTTCGCCATACCGCCAACCGATTATTTGCGCTAGTGGATTCAGCGCAGGGTTCGCTTCTTCTTATAAGTTCCGGATCATCGAGTATGTTTGTGGTTTGAGCGATGTGAAGCTGTCAAGCGTGCAAAGGTGGTTGTAAAGATGGGATGGCCTTAATTCCAGTGGCTTTGCTGCTGGAGCAGCGCTCTTCAAAGACGGCACGAGCCGTCAAGCTCATTGGAGGTCGTAACTTGTTGCAGTGAAGGTGCGGTCGAAGAGTCGGATTGGGTTGGCGAACAGAGGTGAGAAGAAAGACTTTGGTGCCAGCTTTGGGAAGAAATTCAGGTGACAGCGTCGCTGCTCTACCCGAGAGAGAAGTGCAGGACTAGATGGGATTATTCTGGAGGAGCAAGAGGTGGAAGCGAGAAGTGCAAAACGAGGGGTGATCAATTGGTCGGGAGATGCGTGGAGATGTCGAGAAGACGTGGGTGAATGCCGCTTCAGGATATTTCCACGCAGCGCCCGCACTTGCCCAATTTGGAAAGGTTGACTACACGGTACATGTATTCTAGATTGAATCCGTTGGATATGTGGATACCTTTTATATGTAGCGGCAGCCCAGGATTTTCTTTTCTCTTGACACCCACGGTGGCTGTACGGGGGGGTCAGTAGTAATAGTTGTGCGCTTGTTGTAGCCGGGCCCTCGACAATCGAGGAGGCTCGTAGCGGTGGTACCTGCTGTGCCCTGGAAAATATGAGATGGCGAAACTAGACTGGAAATCAAAACCTACTCGGGCGTTGCATGTTTACAACTGCATTCTCAATGCGACTGGCCATGCGCCGTTTGTATTCTCGCATGCGGTTTTTTGGTCCGTGCTCTGTGTCCACAGGTCCATTAAAACGATTGTCCAAGAAAGAGCCCTGCGTGCCCCAGCACAAATTTTGATTTTCCATTTCCTTTTGTAGAGACGATCGACGTTCAGCGACCTTTTTCAATGCCTGCAGGACGAAACTCTGCGGCAGATCTTTGGTCAAATGGTCATAGGCTTTGCATTGACTCGGATCCCAGTACTGCGCAAATTTCTCGACGAAAAGTTGGCAGAGTGGAGAAGTTTCCGCGACGTTGTCGAAGACCCTGATAATAGTCACCATGGTCGGATAGATTGGTTGTATTTCGGAGTATTGTTCGCGAAAGAGATCCAAAATGGCTTCGGCCAGTGCGGGGACATTGTAGATGGTTGAAAATATGTAGCAGCTGCTCATGAGATAGTCCCATTGCCTCTCAATTCTGAATCCTTGGTCATTTTTTCTCCAACACTCGTCTTGTTCGCCTTTCTGCGGCACTGGTAGTTTCCGGTAGTACATCCAGTCCATGACGGCATTGAAAACATCTTCCGCGGTATCTTGAAGGACCATCATTTTCTCACGGCCTTCTTTGAATGGACCCTTGAATGCATTGTTGAAGAATTCGGAGACGCTGCAAATCATGTCTATGTGAAGGACAAACACTTTTTCGTTTGGACCAACTTTCAACGTCACCATCGCCTGCTCGCTTTCACTGAACAACTAAATGTTAGAAACTAGCTCTGTTGTGATTTATGAGAGTACTCACGAAAGCGGGAGTGGGCTACTCATCGTAGAAGCAGGAGTCCCTTGAACGTATGCAGCGGGAGGCGAGGTCTGGGATGACCGGGACATTTTCCTTTGCAAACTCAAGAGTCGGGACTGAGCTACCAAGATTCGATTTCAAGCCTCCAACACTCGACTTGAAAGTCTAGTTCTTACTGAGTTTGTTCCACTGAGGGACAGCAGAAAGTCGGAACGCAAGGCTTTAAGTAGCTGATGAATGAGTCACGTTGTACGGAACCGTCAATTCGACCTGGTTGACGAGCAACAAGGGGCAAAGCGTGCAACCACGAGCCTTGCCACGTGAGGATTCTGTTGATAATACCAACACAAGAGAACATCAAGTCTGGTGTGATTTCTCCTTGATTCAGATGTAACTGTCTAGAAACTGGTTCCCTCCTGGTTGCATACCAAACCAAACAGTACCTTGGTATTCAGTGCCCCTTCAACTTCCACCCTCACCTGCAAAGAGTATGAGACAGTCCACCCACCCTTCTTTCCTCTCCAGCATATTTTGATAACCAACCAAAAGTAGCGGAAAAAGCACTGAGAGTTCTTCCGGCTAACAATCGGCCCAACGAATCGAAGTCTCCACAGCAAGCAACTCGCAGAGAGGCGAGCTGGGGGAATCTCTTCAAAAAGCCTGGAAGTACGATGGTTGTGGGCATGGCATCATACGAATCAGGCTGGTTCTCTGAAGCGCATATCCGGGATTCAAACTCTTGTTCGTAGTTGTTTCAAGTAATGGTTGTTCCCCACGCGAAGCCGGGAGGTCAGGAATTGAAGCTTTTTGGGACAATGCGACCATTCCAGCGATTTCATATGGAACATGAATGTGCTGGTCAGAGAGATTAGGTTCATGTGAAATGGTGACCCCACATGCTCTATGAAGTCGGTCCCGACTGCGGCCATTCATACTCAATTTCGTCACCTCTACACAACACACGATTTCAACAGTGGTCGGAATTCGATGTTAGGCGTGGATTGTGGTAGGGAAAGAGATGTCGAGAGGAATGGGCTTGTCGACGTGGAAGGCTTCGTCGGCGTGTGGCTTTCCGACAAAGATGGCACTGGCAGCATATCAGTGATGGTTTAGATGAGTAAGCATGTCTCTCACAGATGGGGTCAAGCAAATTGGTGAGGAGACTTCCTGTTGGTAAGGTGGTGAGTTGCTGTTGCTTGGAAGACGACCAGGCAGAGTTGCGTGCGGGGAGAAGCCCAGAGAGTGAACAGGCAAGTCGACGACGGGAGTCACCTGCGTACGGGCTTACAGCCAAAGGGTCCGGGTCGGCACAGTCGGAACAAGCGTACTTCTCGCACTGTTAGTCGACACTGTCAGTGTGGACGTGACGTGCGCTCTTTTTTCGTAATTCCAACCCATAAAAAAGCCCCAAAACAGCTGGCAATAAAGGAGAAAACAGATGCCTACGCAAGTCAGAGGCATAGAACTTTGAGGCACGACAATTAAAAGCACGTCAAACTGTAGCGGAAATCGAGAGCGACATGTTTTGGAAGGAATCTGTTTTCGTTCAGGCCAAAGGAGAGGAAACAGAAGAGCACGACCGAGCCATTCCATTGCGAATACTCGAATTGTCACCTGGAGACATGTGAGCCGACCGAAAACTGGCATAACTACCTCAGAGGACAATCGGAAAATCCCTCAGAGCCATCGGAACAGAGAACAACGGACTGATTTCATCTTCCAAGCATCATGATCCTGCCCTTGAGGCTATCCGGGAGGTGCAAATGGAACATGAGATCTCCATCTGGCTGGTTGTTGAAGAATGCCATAATAGCCTTGGAGACCGCCTTGCAGATTGGGGCGTACTCCGGGACCTCGTCCAAGAGTCGGTATAGTGTTGCATCCTCCGGTAAACAGTTGAAGATTGACAGCGCGTCGTTGCAGGGTGAGAAGTGCGCTTTGATGAAGGCGTCGTGAAGCGCTTGGGCGAAGTCCTCCACCATGTACATGTGCGCGAAGACGTAGGCTCGGCTGATGGCGCTGTCCCACGTGCGCTCCGCCTTCGAGCAATTATCGGTCTGCAGAGTGGGAGTCTGGTCTCGGTGAGTGGAGAAGGGTGAGATCTCTCTTGTACGCATCCAAGTTGTGAAGAGCTCGAAGGTATCGGCGTCGGTCTCAGGGAGATGCAGAGTGCTAGTCTTTCCCTCTTGGAATCGGTTGCTGAAGGCGTTGCGGAAGAATTGGGATTGGATCACGATGTCCTTCTTCTTCAGGACGAAGACGGTACGGTCGACGACAACTCTGACGTTCAACCTAGCAATTCGTCAGTTGAGCTCGGGGAAGATCTGCATTTGCTTACGGGTTGTCTGGTAACATCCAATCCCAGTGGCGGGACGAGTTGATTGCCATGGTGATTATCCTTTGGTCTTATAGAGATTGTTGTTGTGTTAGAGAAAACAACGAGAGGTGGCTGGGAGCAGAGGTTGTGTGGTGTGAGAAAACAAGTTACGCCGGCGGCACCACCTGTGGCGAGGGCAACGGCACTGTCAGTGTGCACCTAAAAACATTTCACAGAAATGATAGCAACAGTGTCAAATTGGAGTCTACGCCGATTTACTCAGACCCCTTCTGCCCCGAAAGTTGCGTCCAACTAAAATTAGCACTCCACTCACCTCGCAACATCTACTATTGATGCTTCCTCTCCGACACCCTCCATTACTCTACACGCCTATTATAATGCCTACGAAGATTAAATGGACGAACAACGGCAACTAGTGTTAATGATCAGGCCAGAATTTCATCCAAAGTTCGCACATTAAACGCTGTAGGAACCATAAAACACGACGAAACGAAGCAGTGAGCAATTCACAAGGGTAAAGGGACTTCTGCAGCAGCAGCAGGGTTTCATGGCGCCTGAAGACGGTTTCCAGAAATCAAAAGAACTAAAAGGCTGGAAAAGGAAACGGGGGACCAGGAAGTTGCGAGCTATACGCGAATTGATGAGCGACTTGATGTCGAGACTTACCCCACATGGTGGCCTTTAATGACCTACGGACCATGTTTCCTGTTCATCCATAAACCATTCAGACTGGAGTTCCGCGCAGCAAACAGTTAACGTAAGAGAGCTTAGCGCCAGCGACGCGTCCACCGATTTCCGAGATCTTCTCCCTGAGTTCGCGAGGGTAGCTGAGCTCAAAGAGAAAAGCGCCATCATTCTCATGGTCATGAAAGATGACAATGGATTTGGCGACAGCTCTAGAGGGCTTACATTATTTAGGGAGTTCGCTCAGGATAGGGTTGAGATCTTCGTAGGTTGGGAAAGCATAGAACACGTCGAGCGAGTCTTGGACCTTGGGGAAGAATGCGGCCCTGTATTCGTCCTTGAGGCGGTCCTCCAAGCTGACGATTTGGTAGAGATGCGCGAACATGTATAGGTTGATGAACTGCCGCTGATTGGTCATCTCAGACCTGGTGCGAGTCGGAACGGGGCCAGTGAAGAAGGTCGGCAGTTTGCCGAAGCGCATCCAATCTGCGAAGATCTCGAAGGTTTGTTCGTCCGTCTCCGGCAGGTCGAGAACACCATTGCTAGCCTCCTGGAAGCTGCCATTGACCGCGTTGAGGAAGAAGCTCGACTGCTTCATGAGAGGCACCTTCTTGATGACGAATGTGTGGTCTTTTTGTTCGGGAGACTGACGATGATCGCGGCATTTTCTACACAGGCGTTTCCACTTTTAGCACAGGCGCATGGTCTGCAGAATCAAGAATTGACAGTGTTAAAATGGGGCGTGTGCTGACCTGCTCCGACCCCTCTCCACTGCTTTCACTATACAGCTCTTGTGTCCCGAAAAGCATCTAAGAAGCCGCCTCCTACTTGATTTTTCCTTCTCCTCCTATCCCACCAGGCTAAGTGATCATACTATATTCTCACTTGGGATTCCGACAAGAGCAAGAGGGAATGGCAAGACTTTTGTATACGTTGAGAAACAGAAAGCAACCCGTCCAGACCAAACACGCAAGCACAACAGGCTTTCACAGCATCTTGAACAACTGAATGATTGGATTGGCAAAGAAAGATAAAAATGAGGCTGAATGCTCTTACTTCATGCCTGCAAAATCTGGGTCTGGTCCTGCATTTTGTCTCTTTTCATCATACCAGCCCAGGAGTCGTGCCAGATAGTCGCCAAACAGGCCGAGAGCGATGCCACCGCCGGTAAACCAGCACCCATGTCTAAACCACCACCAGCAGTTTCCCATCTCCTTCAGCTTGACTCTCCAGATCATGGTACCAAGCGTCGCGATTGCGCTGCCACAGCTGCCAATGTAGAAGATCGGGCCGGCGCCCACAGCCGCTCCAGCGGCGGCGAGCAAACCAACTTGGACGGCTGCCAGGCCAGCAAGCACAGACTTGGTGTTTCTCTCGTGCGCAAGGGCAATCGACTTGATGCCAGCTTTGACGTCATCTTTGATATCCATGTGCGCATAAATCATGTCGTAGAGAACCGTCCAGGCAATGTTGCTCGTGTACAAACATGCAGCGGCTTTGAAGGCGGCTGTGTCTGAAAGCAAGTCGATACCCAGTGCTGGAAATCCCATGATGGCACCCCAAGAAAAGGTCAGGCCGAGAACAAATTGTGGATAGTAGGTTACGCGCTTGGCCAGCGGGTAGGTAGCGACGAGTGCAAGAGACGGGACGCCGTAGTAGAGGCAGTCAAAGGGAAACTGGAGCAGCACGGCGAGACCCGTCAGTAGCTGGCCGCCAGTAAAAATGACTGCTTGCTTGGGCGTGACGGCACCCCGGGCAATGGGTCGAAGTCGCGTTCTTGCGACGTGTGGGTCCAAGTTGCGATCCCACAGGTCGTTGATGGTGCAGCCGGCACCGCGCATGACAAGGGCGCCAGTCAGGAACAGCATCGTGGTGCCCACTATCGTTGATGGTGGAGTGATTGGCGTGGCATGAATTCCAGCGAGAAGCGTACTGAACAGACAAGGAAAGAAAAGATAGTAGGTTCCGACGGGCTTGTCGAGGCGGACCAGCTCGGCATACGGTATTACGGACGGAGGGAAATATGAGAGGAGGCCACTTTTCGGTGCTTCGTACGCTGAAAGCGGCGGATCATGCTGAGATTGGACTTGTTGCAAACGAGCACTGTTTTGGGTACAAAAGACTCGTGATATAACATCTCGCCTATCACCGCGCTTCGATGCTGAGGTTGTGCGGCTGCGAAAGTTTAGCCCCCTGGATAGACACCTTGGCCGCTCCCGGAGTGTCCGTGGGGCCAAGTCCACATTTCGGCCAGCTAATCGCAGCGAGCCCAACCGTGATGAGCAACTTGAGATTGAAGTAAACATGACGGAAAAGAAAAAAAATTGAAAAGTCGTTTCCGGATGTCGAAACAACAGTCTCCCCCTACGCACAGTGATTCTGGAATACAGCAGACCGCTCAGATGGGGCCGATGGTTACACCAAATGCCGAGGATATCCGGTTGGCTTGAGTATCGTAAACAGGACGTGGTGTTGAGGTTATGTTGAGAGGAAAATGTCGTGGCCTCGACGGGAAAGCCGCTAACGCGAACTCTGGGGAGGCCCTTGCACGCGGAACGTAGGTTGATGCGACCACCAGCCGGCCGCGTCCACTACCGACTATCTCTCTGCTCTTCGTCCTTTCTCACAACCCCACCGGATTCCTCGGAAACTGTCCTCTGCGCTCATCTTCGCTCCTTCCACGCGACACAACTTCACTCCGCAAAGACCCTCTCAATCATGAAAGCTTGGACCCGCGCGTTGCGAACGAAGCTTTGATCTTCTCCAGCTCACCTCAACCGCTTCCTCTCTACCATGCCTGCGCAGCGCCCCCGCGCGACTTTTGAGCCGATCCCTCCCGACTTCGACGTCCGCGAAGTCGTCGAAAACACTGAGAACTTTGAATTCGTCACATCCATCAGTGTCGAGGAGATTCAGAAGCAGGGAATCGACCAATTCGAGAAGCTCGTGCTCGTCTACGTTGTGGGTGGGGGCAGGCCGCTCGTGATCGAAGGCTTTGACCAGATTTTGGACCCATGGACGTTTACTCCGGGCTGGTTGGACTCCAACTGTGGCAAGAAAGGTAAGTTCGTGCACTCTGTGCCGTGCGCCATTCTGACTCTGACTAGTTGAGAATGCGCGCGACATCACCAAACAAGAGGATATCCCTCTTACGATCAGTCACTACCTGAGTAACATGCCCCGTCTCACCAACCAATACTTTGAGAGACGAGACAACTACAAGGACAAGAGTCGCCAGCGCGTTTACCTCAAGGATATTGATTGCCCCAAGGTCTGGCAAGAAAAGCTGAAAGAATACATTCCGGGCGGTGTCTTCTACCTCAACGAAACCATCGGTGAAGTTGGCGGCCCAGGTGCCGTTGATGAAGGCACCAGTGCGAAGGGTAGGAAAAAGGGCCGCGGAATTGCGCGTGCAGGCGACTTGATGAGTAGTCTGCCTGAAGAGATGAGGGCGGAAAACCTCATGTGCTACATTGGTCACGAGGGAACCTACACGCCCGCCCACAAGGAAATGTGTGCCTCTCTCGGTCAAAATATCATGGTCAACGCCTCCGGGACCGTCGGTGAGGATGGAAAGCCGGAAAGGCCGGGGTCCTCGATCTGGTTCATGACGGAGACGAAGGACCGACACACGGTTGCCGAGTACTGGCTCTCAGTGTTGGGCCATGATATTGAAGTTGAAAAGCATTTTGCACAGGTTGCGGCATGGAAACGCGCCCCGTTCAAGACGTATATACACGAACAGAAGCCTGGCGATTTCATCCTCATCCCTCCGCTCGCCCCACATCAAGTTTGGAACCGCGGGACGCGCACAATGAAGGTCGCGTGGAACAGGACGACCGTCGAGACCTTGGAGATGGCCTTTGATGAAGCATTGCCCAACGCCCGCATGGTGTGCCGAGATGAGCAGTACAAGAACAAGGCCATCGTCTACTACACCCTGCTAAAGTACTCGGCACTACTCAAGCAAGCCAAGACGCAGAGCGAGGCCAACCCCCAGCAGTTCGAAGAATTGCATCGGAGCACCAAGGTAAAGCAAGTCAAGCGCGATTTCAAACGGCTCCTGCAGCTGTACAAAAACATCTTGCTTTCGGAAATGTTCTCGCCAGACTTGCCGAGGGAACATCCCGAGTTCATGCCCTTCGAGTCATTTGTCACCTGCGCGTACTGCAGAGGCAACATCTTCAATCGCTTCTTGACTTGCAAGTCCTGCGTCCACGGATTGGGCACTGAAATCGAAGAACCCTACGACATCTGTATGGACTGCTATGTCATGGGTCGGAGCTGTTATTGTATTTCAGATCTCAAGTGGGTCGAGCAATGGCGATGGAAAGACCTTCTCTTCAAATATGAAGAGTGGCGTCAGCAAGTCCTTGAAATCGAAAATGGTCGCCTGACGGAGACGACGCCACTTCCATTGTCCGAAGAACGACGCTCGTTGCAAAAGAAGACGTTGGCGCAAATATGTCAAGAGCAGTTGAGAACGAGGCCGTGGGTAGACCCCAACGGTCCTAACCCGAAGGATGACGAAGACAAGTCGGACGAGGAAATCACTGTCAACGACGACGGCACGGTCCGCAAGACAGCCAAGAAAAAGTCAAAGGCGTATTTGGCAAAGACTGCATCGTGTCACGTGTGTTTGAACCGTCATCCAAAATGGAAAATGGCCAAGTGCACCACCTGCGACTTATGGTTTTGCTATGGCGCGCTGTTCCGGGCGCACGACTTGATGCCCCAAACCGTTATGGAGAATCCGCGATGGCAATGCCCACATTGTCAAAAGGTGTGCAACACTGGAGCGTGCAGGAGAGACCCACGGCAGAGACCATACGAGCCGAAAGGAACGCTCTTGGGCCATGACACCAAGAAGGTTGCAGATGCTCGAAGCACTGAGGCTCTTGTCGACTTTTCTGTTTCGAATCTCAACTGGATTCGAGACGAGGATGAAGCAAGACTAGAACGGAGAAGAGCAGAAGCGGATCTCGACAAGCTAAATCAGGATCAGCGTCTCGCAGATGAGCACGAGGAGCTGGAGGAGCCCACTCAAGTGGTATATGCCAATGACGACGAAAGCTTTTTGGATCCAGCCCTGAGATCTGGTCCGTCGGCGAGCCAAGCTTTGCCTGGCCCGTCCCAAATGCTGGATGACGCGAGGGCTAATGGTATCGAGTCCCCCCCATTCATGTCGCAAGGGGACGGCGATTGCGATACGCTCAATGTGCCTCAATCTGTACAGTATCAAGACGAGTACATGGGCATGAATGGCTATGCCGACGCTGAAGATGACGGTTTCCCCGACTTGCCACGCAAGCGACACCATGACGGCGATGACCCAATCAAGCTGACTGCAAAACGGCAAAAGACTAGCAAGGGAGACAAGAAGGCGAAGCAACCTGTCAATGACGCGACAAAGCAATATCTCAAGCAAATGGAAAAGAAGAGGCTTGAACAAGCAAGAAAAGAAGGCCGATTCATCCACTTGCTTGGCAGAATGAAAGGACGTCAACAAATTGTGACCCTGCGCCTGCCCTCAGAGAGACTTCAAGAATTCAAGCAGAAAGAGTTGGAGGAACGGCGCCGCCAGCGTTCACGACCCGCTGGTGCGGGCGAAAATGGGGCGTCCGATGTTGCTATTCTGCAGTCCGATGTTGCAGACAAGAGAAAGCAGCCTACCACTACAACCGCCACAAAGCTGAAGAATTCGAACAAGGCTCGGATCGCCCTCGAAGACGATGACGACTATGACAGTCGTCGTCGATCAAAGTCAGGCAAGAAAAAGACAAGATACGAGGAGATTGACATTGGCTCTGGCGACGAAGAGGAAGAGGAGGACGACGACGACTACTATGCGCCACGGCAACGCAACCGACGCGCGCGTGTGCGAGGTGACGATGAACTTGTGGAACTACCGGACAACTGGCGCGATGGCACGCGACGTCGAAGAACCGTGGGCGAGCACCCAACCACCAACGGAGCCCAGGTTCGTCCCCCGGGCACCAAGCCAGCGCGGGCGAGCACCGGTAACATGTCAATCAACATGAGTAGCGACGATGGCCAAGACTCTGAGGCCGAGAACGGCGAGGCATCTGAACTCCCAAAGACTGCTCCCATGGCCCCTGTGGCACCCATGTTCCGTCCGCAAGCTCAGGCAAAGCCTGTGGAGAATAAGGAGACCGAGGCCCAGAGGGTGCGCCGTCTTGCAGAGGCGGCCATGCGCGAGCAAGAGCTTAAGAAGCAGGCCGAGGAAAATCTCCGCGCAAAAATGCAAGCTGCCGGCATCACTGAGGACAGTGAGGTGGAGTCTTCATTGTCTCCTGAGGCTACCAGGACAGCTCCCCCGCCCTCGCACAAGGTTAGCATCATGGACCGCCTAAACGGCAAGAAAGTCAAGATTGTCTCTGGCCCGACTTCAAAGAGCACTACGTCGAAGAATTCAGCTGCATCGTCGCCCGCCCCGGCACCGCGGACCGAGACTCCCTCGAGCGGCTTTACTCCCGTCAACAAGCCAGCCTCCATGCTCAAGACCACCGTCCAATACCCCGACACCGAAAGCGAGGACTATGGCGAGGACATTCCGGCCCGACCTGCGCAGCCTGCGGCAACAAACGGGAGTAGCGAGAGCGATGGCGTTGATGACGACGGTGAAGACATCCCGGCGAGGCCCAAATCGTCGCCAGCCGCGAAGTCGAGCGCAAGAGGTGGCAGAGGTGGTGCGCGCGGCCAAGGCCGGGGTCTAGGTAGAGGCAGAGGCAGAGGCAGAGGCAGAGGCGGTGCGTCGCGTGTTAAAAATGCTGCATAGCATTTCCTTCGCTTTTCGTCCTTTCCGGTGTTGGCAAGGCTGCCGTAGCTGACAGGGAGGTCCGGTGGCTCTCCTTTGATCCGGTGGTTACGTCTTTTTTGAAGGGGTCAGTAAGTCCGCGTCGCATGAAGAGGTTACGTTCGATGGGTTTGAGGTTTCGAGGCTACGCTACCGGTGACAGAAAAACAAACTCGAATTTGAGACGTTCTTGTGATTGCTTATCTACTGTGCTGGTTTGTCTTTTGCTACATCTTTCCCTCCTCCGTCTGCCGGGCGAGTTTGCAGTGCTCGTGCAGGTCTGGCTGATGGGGTTCAGTGTTCCCGTTTGCGCTCTTGCCAGCGCAAGTAAGCTATTCTTCCCTGGACATTTCTCTTGTGTACCAGCTAATCCGAAGCATTAAGGCTCGATACCTTAACCAGGGGGCACCGTGCGCTCTATTTCCTGTCCTCTGAAGCCCACGGATTGTATTGAAGGCCAGGCGTAGTACCTTGGAGTTGAAGTACTCGCGGTCGTTGAGCAAATCGGTGAGCTAATTTTTTTGGCAAGGCTTTTGGTCGACTTATTGAGCAGCAGGTAGGCACCCGCGCCCCGAAGGCATGGGCAACCTGGGACAATTTTGCAACGCCATCGTGGTCGAAATGGCATAGTGTTGCATCCTTTGCTACCAGGTTTACTCTGTGGCTTGGTCTTGGGCGCTTCTAGGGACCAAGCGGGGAGTTCCAATTCCATCCCACTCGAGACGCATCGATCTCAAATCCGCTTTCTTGTTGTTGTCCGGAGTTGGTAGCGCCTTCTTGACAGTGAGTTCTCTGATCTCGTGTTGCAGCGCTTCCGCTTTCGCTTTCCACATCTTGGCCTCCCTAGATTTTTCTCCTCCGCTGATCCTCTGTTGCCTGAGTAGCTCGCGCACGTGGTCCAGCTCCGCGTTCTTGATATCATATAGGTCGCTCCAGGCTTCGTCCATGGGAGAGTCCGTCGCTTCAATCCAGTCCTCTTTCTTCTGCAACTCCTGGAGCAGCTTGTTGATAAGCTCTTTATCCTTGGCCGAGTTGTCTCTCATTTGTTTCTTGGTTGCGCGCTCGGCATCCAACTGAGCTTCAAGATCGTTGTACTTGCGCTTGAGCTGCTTATGAGAGTCCTGCTCCACGCAGAGTTCCGCGTTTACTTGGGGGCCATCCTTCCACCGAGCCTTGAGATGGTCAAGTGCCTTGCCGTTCTTCTGGCGTTCGCCGTCCACGAAGTCGCGTTGGTATTTGGTAAATTCCCCGTGGAAGCGAAAATTGAACTTCTGCTCCTCGTCCTCTCGGACCTTTGTCCTTTCCTGCTCTAGCCTGGCTTCATACCCTCTCTTGAGCTTCTCATCCGCCTCTTCGAGCTGCTTATGGTACTGCTGTCTCAATGACTCTTCGAGTTTCATCCGCCATCGCTTCTGGACTCTCGTGTTCTGGGCATCCGGAGTCTCCTCTGGCTCGCTGGTGCCCGTTTGCGATTTTTCGGCCGGCGCCGCCATGGCTGAGGCTGTTGTCTTTACTTTGGCCAGTTCTTCGACAGTCAAGGCTGTTTCGGTGGCCCACTGCTCAATCTCAGGCTTCTCGCTCACGCGGCTGCGTTTTCGTGGGTGAAGTAACGCGTGTTGGCAGTGTCAGGAGTGTGAGAAGGAGAGCGTTAAGTGTTGTAGAGCGATGGCCGCAATGGCTTGTGTCGGCACTAGAGCTGAGTCCTGCCGCATTGCCTGTTCAAGTGGATATCAAAATGTCATCGCCATTCACTTAGTGACGTTCCCCGACTTCTCGGCGTTCCCGTGTTGCTCTTTGGCACTGCGCCGGGAACGTGAAGTGGTACTGCGCCGAGAACGTCGCCTAACCAAATTTACCAACTTTCCGTTCGGGGAAGGGCGTCGCGGGGCCTTCTTTCCCGTCCACCATAAGACCTCAACCGCTTCTTGTCTACCTGCATTTCCGCTGAGAGTTGCGCCCTCTCCCGTCGTTTCAACGCCCGCCAGCGCCAGGAACTACCTTCCGCTACTCCTCAGTCGCCAATGGATTCTCTCAAGGATGGAACGATGCAGGCTGAAGTCGAAGAGCTTCTCGCTGGCACAGAGACGGGAGATTACGTGTCCAAAGACCGCTTCAGCAAGGCCATGAACGTCATCAAGAGGCTCCAACAGGAGATCTTGCGCAAGAACTACAAGCTGGC
The DNA here is from genome assembly GCF_038021145.1 of Phyllosticta citriasiana. Lineage (NCBI taxonomy): Eukaryota > Fungi > Ascomycota > Dothideomycetes > Botryosphaeriales > Phyllostictaceae > Phyllosticta > Phyllosticta citriasiana. Next base: position 321,554 of record NW_027117294.1, read on the forward strand.
GAAGGCTAAAATCGATTACAGTTTCGAGCAACGAAACGACCCTGCGACCCCCGTCGATTCTGTTATGGAAAGGCTCCATGAACAAGAGACCGATCCTGTAGCCTCTACTACTTCTCGTTCCGACACGCGTCGCAGGCAAGAGACCTCGAAAGCTTCTCTTCCGGATGCACGCCACGACCTCGAAATCAATGCTGCCTCGATGGCTTCTCGTACTGACACGCGTTACAGCCTGCGCAGTCGACCTAGCCCACACCAGAAGCCTGAGATGGCTACTCAGCCTAAGGAACAAGAAGACAGGGAGCGTCACCTGCCGCCTATTCCTGCTTCTGCCTTCATCGTTCAGGAAGACGAGCTGAGGGAGCGCCTTCGCAATGTACATTCCCCATAGTAGCCTTGTCTGGGCGATTTGCTGATTCGACGCAGGCTGCCGGTGGAAACCGCATTCGTCATGTTCGTCAGCAGGTGGATGACCTCCCTCACGGCCGTACCGCGATCTTGATGACTGGAAAATGCGAGGCCATCGACATCCTCCATCGTCCCTCTGGAGGCTCTGGTTTGATTCTTCAGCTGGCTGGCCTACGTCAAAAGACTCCCTGTGACCGTTGCTGCAATGCTGGTTCCTTGGGTCGTCCTTTTGTCGGCTGTCGCGCTGTCCCCGGTTTCTTCGGTGGCGCCTGCGCCAACTGCATCTACAATGATGAGAAGCAGCATTGCAACTGTTCCTCGTTCGATCCTTCTGAGGAGCCCATGACAGCCGATGAGTATATCAAGTCGCGTGCCGAAGACAAGGAGGTGGATGAGGTCGAGGAGCACATCTCTCGTCTGGAGGCTATCAAGAAGGCTGGCAACGCCAAAAACGCTGGTACTTCCACGGCGCGCGCATCCCGTTCGAAGCCATCGTGGCTTCCAACTGCTAAGAACATTGACAACACTGGAGACAACGATGTGGAGATTGAAGATGAGAAAAGCCCTGGAGACAACGATGACGGAGTCACTCGCAAGAGGAAGAGGCAGGGAGTAACTGTGAAGATCCCAGGTATGCAGGACAGGAAATCCTGAGAGAGTAAATACCTGAGAAACCAAAGTTTTAGACTAACGATATGTGCAGCGACGAAGATCCACAAGCGTTGAGGACTCCTCTTTTATTCAAGTCTGACTTGGCAAGGCTAAAATCGGACACAAAGCAACGACATTAGCTTGAGCAGGAACCAGAAGAGTAGAAGACTTGAAAAAAAGCCGGCGACATTGGCGGAGGGCTTCTCAATCGGAGATGGTCAGCTAGGATCGGTCTTGCTTTCGATTGCGGCCTCGCAGGGGCGTTAGGACAGCACCGGTAACTCCAGATTTTGCATGCAATTTTTCTCGATCGAGTCTCCAGGTGTCCATCGGAGCCCAGCCGAGCAAGACTTTGGGCTGCAGATGATGATGTGGGGTAGTCGCCTCACGCTCGCTTGCTCCTGGCTTCCCCTGTTGTCGCTTGTGTGAAACCGGACACTGTAGCCATGAGAGTATTGCAATCACGATCCAATGATACGACAAAGTTGCCTTCTGTGCGGCTCTTTCAAAGAATTCTGCAAGCCTGCCCGCTGGCCTGCCGCTGCTGCCGCCCAAAAATTCCTCTCTTTTCAATACTTACAGTCATTGATGAGCTCCACCACAGATTGACAAGAATGGAGAGGGCCATGCGAACAACCAGAAGGAAGCAGACTGATTGCAGCAATAGGTGAAACTTCACTACTCAAGAAGCTTGCGTGCATTCTCAGTCTTCAGCCTTCGTCAAATACCAAGATGTTGACTGTAAACACTTCGACATTACGCAAGACCGATTTCATTGGACCACACAAAAGGAGCCTCACTTTAGAAGGCCCTGATAGGTGTAATGTACAATGAAATCGCCGGTTCTGGGAACTCACCAGCAGTTTCAAGCATCAAGCGTTTAGAAATCAGGTTTTGATCTCTGCCTCGGGGCTGTGCCTCATCGCCTACACGAGGAACAAAGGTTTGATCTGTGCGTCTTCTCACCAAACCCGCTATTGTTCGGGCACGCCTCGCTTATTCTGCCTGGTGTCGCTATCTGGGCGGGCTCTCGTGCATGAAGAAAGACCACGGATTGTTTCCAAGGCTCGATTGGGCTCAGAGATTGGTTCCCCGCTGCTGTACGCCATCCTGACGCGCAGTAGTGCAGTATGCATTATTTCAGGTCGCCCATGAGTATGAGTGGTACTGACGAATAGAATTTACCCACGACCTTGAGCCTTGTTCCCCGGCCCGGTGGAGCCGCTGCTGGGCGTTCGATCTTTCTTCACGATATAATGGATCCGCCGAGGCGAGTGAGACCAACGTCATTACGCAAAGGAGCAGGGGCTGCCTCTATGTTAAGTGTCTCTCCTGCTTAACTATGGCCCCGCTCACTCAGAGGAAAAGACGATGCGGTGACAACACACAGCCACCGTCGCCACGCCAGCCTTGCCCAGACGCTCTCCCAAGTCTTGTGGAGGCAGTCGGGACATCAGTATGTATGCTGACGTCTTTTCGTGGCCGTGATGTGAGGCTGTCTTGAGCTGTTCCAGACGCCTGTGAGGAAATCTAGGTGGAAGCGCTTCAAAGCCGTCATCAGACCCGTCCAGGGGTTCAGGGCCAGAAAATCTCAGGTCTGTCTCATTCAACCATTGACTTTGAGCAAAAAAACAGCCGTTGTTGGATACCAGGTAACATAGATGTGTAACTAGAAAAGGTCAGATTTGTGGCAGCGGACGCTCCAAGTTCTTGACCCTTCTCCCGACGGTGGCCACAAGGGCAAACATGCTGCCACTGCCCGCTTCAAGCCTGACTGAGCTCGCAACTTCGCCCGTCAATCTTACCTGACCCGCATCAATTTTGACCGCAGTCGCGTCAAAGCTCTGCCCGAGATCCTGATGACTGTGCCGGAAGAAGCATTGTCGGCTGCGTCGATTAAAATTCTGGAGCGATGGCACTCCACATGCCGGCCAACAGATCTCCATGAAGCGGCGAACGTATCGATGCAACTTCCTCGTCGTCGACGAAGACGCCGATTTCGACCTCGTCATAGTCCTTTGCACGATCCAGGACGAGGGCCTCGCACTGCGTGACATGTTTGATGACTTTTACGCCCTCGACGGCATGAACCAGGGCGGCTTCATACTCCGCCATCACGCCGTCGGAAGTACGTTTGCCGCGATTGCGGCTTCCCCCATTTCATGTGATGACGTGCCGTCTTTAGGAGAGTTCCGCGAGGAAGCACGACGCATTCAAAAAGAAAGACGAGACCGATACAAGCAGATTCAAAACGATGCCGGGCACGCATTGGGAACTCATTCGAATGACTGCGCGCAGTGTGGGGTCGCGAAGTGTGCTCATTATGGGCAGACTGTCTCTCTCTGCGTCCGATCAGCGGACTTGTGCGTCTGTCTTGAAGCCACATCAGCTTATACGAAGAACCGTGAACGTGCTTTTATATACACACTCCTTGGGTTTTGGTATTTGGATTGGCTTTCCAACCTTGCCCGGGAATGGCTCGATGAAAATTTGGGGCATCTGGATTGTTCGTGCTGCGATGTGCAGCCATTATGGTTTCATGGAAGATTGAGGTCCAGCGGGAATACTTACTTGGGTGCAGGCGCTGTTCGCTATTGCAACGCATCCTTCTTCTTGAGACGAAAATTTCCGAGGTACAGCTATGCCAGCAAACGGCGGCTTCTGATTGACAACTGTGGTAGAAAACGAACGCTTTTTGAATGCGTATAGCCCAGAGCCTACCATTTCTCTCGACGCTCCCTATGGAGGCAAAATTGTCTCTGCAAACGCTGATCCAGGGTCAATTTGTCACACATCGAATTCAGGCCCTAAGTGATGACTCGCCGGTTCCCGGAACCCTCATTCGGGGTGGGTCTGGTTAGCTCATGTTGAATGCGTGGGTTTGTCCGCGCAATCCGCAGCGTGTCGTAAGAAGCTTGTGGAATGTCCAAAAAGATAAAGTAGGATTTCGCGCCAATGAATATATATGCTGAACGGAGAACGACAAAGAACTTACATTGGGGCAAAAGCCCCAATGTTGTATCCGAGCATCCACAGCAACCATCCTTAACGAGTGATGGTCGTTGTTTCCTTCCATGCGTACCGATCCCTTCAGGAGAGATATTGATTATTTTCCATCGAAACAGTCGTACATCGTACGCATACTTGGACGGTCAGTATCAAAGCTAGTCAGGGGGGCAAGGGGGCACAGACTTACGGGCGCCTCAATTCGGAGCTATATCATTCTCTTCAGCATAATCTTCCGACAACGCAATGTCGAAAGCAAAGTTTTCATTTTGGACAATAAGGAAGCGAGTGGCACGGGTTTGGTATGAATTTTCAGACGACCAAGTCAGGTTCACGAAGCCCTGAGTGAACACCTTCCACACGTTGATCGTAAAGGGCCCATGCACCTCGTGGTGGCTCCACATCGCTCTCAAGCCGGACAACTCCATCAGGTTGGGCGAAATGAAGTTGACTTCGTCGTCCGTCTTGATTGCCGACAAGCGCGCTAATCGCGTTTGGTTGCGACCCAGGCAGGTCTCGCAAGTGAAGCCACGCTGTTTGCGGTGGCTGCTCGTGTGAAATGAATCTCCTCTATTGCGCAAGAGTGATCAGCTTTTTATCTACAAGATTCTGATGAGCTTGATCGCGATGCTGGACTGGCGCATTACCTCTCTTCACGGAAACATGAGAGCGCCGATGCGGCCATCTCCAGCGTTTTGCAATCATGGCGCTCTCATGCTTGCGGGGCTTCCCAATTTTTTTTCCAGTACTTCCACCATCACATTCTGCCTTTGGACTGGATCATATGCGCACCTTTCGATGGAACCGTGGAATTCTAAATCTCCAATTCTTTCGGCTGTAACAGGCTGTCTGTGTCTGTGTATCTGTCATCCAGTCTGTGGTTCGTGGATGCAGCGTCAGTTGTCGGTATGACCGACAACGGCACCGTCATTTGACGGTATGATTGAAGAGAGTTTGGAACAACTTGAAGATGATTGGTCTCTTGAGAATGGAGAATACTTGGTCAAGGAGGAAACGGTGTTGACGGCTGGAGCGGTCTTTAATGTGCCGTTTCCGCCATGGCCGACCTGATGTGCATACATGCTATTGGATGAGAAAAAACGGGTTCTGATTGCTTCGCAGATGACGTGCATCTTAACGAAGTTGGAAGCTCTAGGGCGAGCGGGAAAGCCCTGTCAGCCTCGTTCAAAGTGCTGCAGACGCCAAAGTCAAGCCATTATCAGCGATGGCGCAAGGCTCGCTCCAAGACATTGATGTGTGTCCATGTGAGGATTTATCAGCACAATAAGCGCATATAAGCCCTGCTTTGTGTTACGTTGGCTTCTGGAGTTTTGTACAAAGACAAACCTCGCTGGATGACTTGTTAGAGACAGCTTGTACCTGTACAGAGCTCCGTCCTTTTACAATTTATTCGCAGAAAACGTGTCAGACGCCTTCTTCGGCTGATTCCGCCTCATTATTCATGCATCAGCCCCGCAAGCAACTGAATGTTGCCCTATCACAACCACAGTGATGCCTGGATTTGTTGAGAGCCTGGCGGAGACGAGGGTGTGGAATCAGACCAAAGCATTACCCACCGGAAACATCGGATTCGCGAGACCGGCGAGCGACGAATCAAAGTGCATGTATTTAATTCGACATGAATTTCGCCAGGTCAGGTAGCCAGGGGAGAAAGCATACTGCAACGTCGCAATGGAAGAAGCTCCAATTAACAGCGGCAAAAACGAGTACAGCGGTGCTGACACCCCAATCACACAAACACCGCCCAGAAGCACTAGCAACAAGCCCAGCGAAGGCAGTGGTAATGCACATGATCACGCCGCCGACGACCCTCCAGAGACGCTCTCAGACGTCAGATCCGCACTCCACAAAGCCAAGCGCCACGCACGCTGGCTGGCTCCACGGCTCGCTCTTACTGACACACATCACCCTCAAATTCCTACTCGAAAACCCCTCGCACGAACCCTTTCTGCCCTTGGATTACAGCAAAGACCCGCACGATTACCACAGCTTTGTCGACGGCACGATGTGGAAGGAGGCGATTGGAAAAATTCGGACTTTGTATGCTGAGCTGGAGAAGGAGCAGAGGCGTCGCATGGCTTTGGAGACGACGTGTCGGTGTTTGGAAGCGAGATGGAGACGTTTGGAGGAGATTGGGGCGGTGCCTGGGCCGTAGGGTGGAGGTGTGGGCGGTGGGTAGATGGTGGTTTTGGTTTGTAGTTGCAAGGGAAGGCGCTTTGTGAGAAAGTAGCGGTTTAGGCACAGCTGCCTGCCGGTAGTTTCGCAGACTGGATTTCACTCGTGGACAAGACAGTCTTCTTGTGTAGAAGACAGAAGGTCGAGAGAGACGTTGCCATTCCACACGGCACAGTCAGTCTAGCTCAAATGCTTTACTTGAATTCCACTAGTGCCACGCGGAAAAACGACTCGAGACATTACATAGACTCTCACTCAAACGCGAAAGCCAAGTCGAGTCGGCGCGTGCAAGCCAGGCAGGCAATAACCAAAGCATGGATGAAGGCGCGCATGCACTGAAAAACAGACAAATGGACTCTAGCAATGCCGAGCAACAGCGCAAAAGAAGGACTGGCTGACCGATCGACCCGTCCGCCCACCCAGCCACCTACCGCGTCAAGAAACAGAGTAGGCCGAAAGAGAAAAGCATGACATGGCATCGGCAGCTCCAAGACATCATCACTGAACAAAGAAAACGCGGCCAAAACGACCACCCCCAGCCACCAAAACCCCCCTCTTCCTTCCCCCTGAGCCTGCCTACAACCTCACACTCGCACCCAACCCGTGCCCCACAAACCACACGCGCTCCTGCCAGCGGCCAACCTTCAGCCCGACATCAGCGCTCGCATTAAGGCGCAACTGGCCACCGAGCGCCTTGCGGACGGCCTCGTAGCCGACGCTGCCGAGACTCCAAGCGACGGGCAAACGGGGGGATTCGGAGAGCCCAGGGGGCACGGCGAAGGGGAGGTCGTATTCGATGCGGCCGACGGGGTTGGTGTGGTACAGGGCGGTCGCGTTGAGGTAGGTTACGTAGAGTGTTGTGGCGCGGAGAGGGGAGGCGAGGGTGAAGATTGCGGTTGAGGAGAGGAGGTGCATCTGGTGGGGTTGAGTGAGTGAGTGAGTGACGGAGAGGGGGGGTTTCGAGGGGGAGGGGGAGCAGGAGGGTTAGGTGCAGGAAGGGAGACAAGATAGACGTACCGTCGCGCCCCTGATGAAATGCGGGCCATCGTCACCACCCAGCTTCGGCGTCGCCAGCTTGACGCCCATGGGCGACAGGGCGTAGCCTAGCGACGGCAGCGCCGGTATCGTCGCGTTGTGGGTTTTGAGCTCGAGCGTTGTGTTCCAGCCTGTCCACACAGCACAACATCAGCACACCATCAAATTCAACCTACACATGTGACCTGTCACATAACACAGCATGACCATGACGCCGCCCAACCCCGGACGCAGGGCATGTGTTGATGGATGGACGGGAGATCGACAGAATCACAACGTACCTGACAGCCACTGCGACAACAACTCCCTCCCGACAGCCTTTCCGTCGCCGCCACTCATGCCCGCCGGATCCCACACCGCCTCAACCAGGATATTCGTGTTGTTGCCCGGTCCGATAGCCAAGTCATGCGCCGTGACGTGCCCCATGACGGTGCCATTAGTCAGGATGAAGATGTCGGCGTAGGGAACGTCGGCCGAGTATTTGGTCGGGTTGGTGAAGTTGACGTGCGCCGTCATGCGGATCGAGTCGGGCGTCGTCTCGACGATGCTTAGGTTGCCGATCTGTGGCGAGAGATGGGAGAACGGACTGTGACCGCTGCCGCCGCCGCCGGAACCGATAGCTGTCGCGGCAAAGAATGTCAGATGTGTGGTTGAACAATGACGTCTGTTGTATTCTAGGCTTCTACGGAGAAAAAGGATAGAAAAGAGATTCGTGACGGCGGAATGAAAGGAAAAGTCTAGAGTGACCCACGTTTGACTGGCACGACGCCCTTGGCCGGAATCTTTTGAATCTTGAACGAACCCAGCCCAGTTACCATTTCTACATCTACCTCTGCCTTGACACTCAACACCAAACTCTCCTTGCCCAATAACAACGCCTGAACGACTTTGGTGAATTGGTCCTCGTCGGTGATGAAGAGTGGAGCATTCTTGACTTCAGACTGCACCAAGAGACCAGTTTCATTCTTGCCGTGGACGCGCGTGGCATTTGCTGGTTGCCACTTGTTGAGATCGAGATATCCGAGCTTCTTGCCTTGGTAGAAAATGTCGGCGTCCGCGCGAACCTTGTCAACATTGATGGGCAAGTTCATCTGCTCGGGCAATCCCACGAGCGCCTTGACTTTGGCGTCGATACGCGGTTGCGCCTCGGGTGTCCCGGGGTCGGCACTAACGCTCGGCAGGCGAAAGTGAACGTCGGAAAGCGAAAAATTCTTGAGCAAGTTCTGGGGAAGCTCGCGGGGGAATGGAACAGGAACAGTAATGTCGGACATGAGGTCGGTGATCCACCTGGGCGTGTTGACGTCGGGCGAGTCGGATCCTCGGACGTAGACCTTGGGGTCCTCGCCGTGAATGTAATCATTAATCAACAAGTCTAGGGGCGACTTTTTCTTTCCAGGGCAATTTTCCATGAGCTCGTCTGGGATCTGTCTAACAACACCAGTGACATTGACTAGGACATTTGTATAGGGAGAAATTGAGATAGGATCTGTTATGGCATCAGCGACCATGATGTACGGATCCTCGGGTTCGCAATTGGCGACGAGTATTCCAAATCCAAGCGCGGGAACGGTAAGATCCAAAGGAAACTGATTGTCGGCCGAAAGGCTTACGAGAGCCTCCACGCCCTTGCGGGCATCTGGCAGTATCTTTTCGTGAACCTTGAGCCCCTCTATTTCGTAGGCTGGGACCGAAGGAATTGCATTGCCTGTGGCCAAGGCACTGTTAGTAAATGTCTGGCATTAGCTTTCCCCCCTCCGAAAACAAAACAGGGTGGACCTCACCTCCAAACACAAACAACTCTTGGATCGACGTAGTGCCGAGCGGAAAGATGCCTGATTTCAAAGGCACCTGCGCATTGCCCTCCACCTTGAGTTTGCTCAGACGGCCATGCATCCAGTCGTTGGCCATGTCTCGGACGCTGTCAAAAGAGCCCGGCTTGAGATCCGCCACAAAGTCGACGTGTGTCGTGTGGCCGTTTCTGATGTCCACTCTGAGTGGCGGTATTATCGCAGAGCCCACGACGTCGCTGCTGTAGTCGGGCAGCACCACTTGCACCTTTGTCTCGCCGCTCTGCACACTTCTCGCCAACCACGTCCCGAAGCGGCCAAAGTCCCGCACCGACTTGGTATCCACTCTCGAGGCGTCCATCTTGAAGTCTCCCTGTACGCGGACCGATACGCCTTCGGGCGTCAACGACTGGAAGCTCAGGCCCGTCGGCTCAAAGACGACGGCTTCTTTGGCGTATTGTTCGACGGCGGCGGGAGCAAAGAAGCCCACCACCATGATGAGAATGACGAGCAGGCATAGTATCAATAATGCGACGAGGCTGGGCCACCGCGTCTTGCGTTCCTCGGTGTCGCGTCGGAGGCAGCCCAACAGTGACCAAGCAGCTTGGGAGCGGGTGGGGCGTTGTATCGTGTCGTCGTCGTCGTCCTCTTCGTCGGTCCTCTCGTCGCGGGCGAGCAGAGGGGTTTGTTCGGTATCCTCATCTTCCGGCGGCGGCGGCTTGCGCGTCGAGTGTTTTGACTTGGCAGACATGGTCGAAGCTGGTCTGGAGTTTGGGGTTGCGGTTGAGCCCCACGGGGTATCGGACATGGCGGGTTATGCGGTGGAAGCGAGGGAAGATGGAGGCAGCGATTCTACAGCATCCTCTGGGGGCGATAGACGAGGCCAGCTCCGTACAGCCAAGGGTGGATCGAGAGTGAGGTTGGGGAGAGACGGCGCAGCAAGAGGACGACTAGTAGTTGACTTGAGACTAGGAACGTGGTGCGGCAGCCTATCGGAAGAGGGCCGCTCGCGGGGAACGGAACGGAAGGCGTAGATCCTGGTAGTGGTAGGGCGAAATTCTGTCCGAGCGCCCCAACTTCTCTCGTCACCTTCGCGACTGGCCGTTTGCAGCTTCCGAGGCGCCCTGGGTTCCTCGCTTGCCGTCTCATACTATCTTACCTCCAGCTCCTCTCCCGCCATGCCTCCCCTCCGCCTCTGTACTCCTGCTCTGCGCACCTTGACCAGGGCTCCCGCTGCTCGCCGCGGCTACTATTCCGCCAACGCGCCGACCAAACCGCCGCGCCACCTGCTGTCCATCGCGGACCTGACCCCGGAAGAGCTCACAACCCTCGTTCGCAATGCCCTCTCCTACAAGCGCTCCATCAAAAAGGGCAGTGTGCCCAACTCCATCAGAGGCGCATTGGATGGCAAGACGATCGCCATGACGTTTAGCAAGCGCAGCACGCGCACGCGCATCTCGACCGAGGGCGCAGTTGTCAAGATGGGCGGACACCCCATGTTTCTAGGCAAGGAAGACATTCAATTAGGTGTAAGCCATTGGCCTCTTACAATCGACTCGTCTAATCCACCCAGGTCAACGAGTCCCTCTACGACACGGCTGTTGTCATGTCCAGCATGGTTGCCGGCATTTTCGCGCGTGTTGGCCCTCACTCGGACGTCGCAACGCTGGCCAAGCACAGCAGCGTCCCCGTCATCAACGCGCTTTCGGACCTCTACCACCCTCTCCAGACCATCGCTGACTTCGTTACCATTTCCGAAAACTTCCTTTACGCCCCCCATTCAGACTCACTAGGCGCTGCGGGCCTCAAGCTCGCCTGGATCGGTGACGCGAACAATGTCCTTTTCGACCTGGCCATTGGTGCCGCCAAGCTGGGCGTTGACCTTGCCGTCGCTACTCCCAAGGGATACGAAATTCCCTCGTCGATTCGGGACCAGATTGCCGAAGCAGCGGCTGGCCCTGGCAGCGGTGGCGGCCGTCTGATTGAGACAACGTCGCCATCAGAAGCCGTTGCTGGCGCCAACGTTCTCGTCACCGACACGTGGGTTTCGATGGGACAGGAAGCCGAGGCGCAGAAGAAGATGGCAGATTTTGCCGATTTCCAAATCACAGAGGCCATGGGACGCGAGGGCGGCGCCAAAGACAACTGGAAGTTTATGCACTGCCTGCCGCGCCATGCTGAGGAGGTTGCGGACGAGGTCTTTTACGGTCCGCGCAGTCTCGTCTTCCCAGAGGCCGAAAACCGCCTGTGGGCCGCCATCTCCGCTATCCAGGCCTTTATTGTCAACCAAGGCGACATCCAGGTGCCTCTCGAGATCTCCAAGCACATGATCGGCCATGTCGAGGGCCAACACCCCGATACTCGCAGGGGACAAGCTATGAAAAGGAACATGAGCAAGCCCCCCACTAGGTTTTCTCCTAAGAGAGAACTCGCTCTTCAGACGGAAGAAAAGGCGCAGGAATGGTTCTTCAATGAATCAAAAAGCAGATGGTCCTAAGGAGTTGCTACTATTCGCGCATAGGAGCTAGTCAAAATTCTTCAGTTGCATCCAAAAGCTTATATACAGCAAAAAAAAAAAAAAAAAAAAGTCGTCTAATCGAGGTAGGGTATGCATCTACAATGACGATGAATCAAAGTAAATGTGCCCAGGTCTGGCAATCATTAATGCCTCTGCCCTCCGAATCGCTTTGTAATGCGACCAGGAAACGGCAGGGTGGCTAAAAGTGCAGTGATGATGCTCCAGATGCATTTCCGCGTTCTCGCATTTCAAAAGTGCTGTTCCACCGCGCGTGACGCCACTGCAGACATGACGCCGTGCGGGCAGTCTGTCGTAGTCGTGGCTCTTGCAGTAAACAAGTCGATCATGTAAAGCAACTGCCGATGTGTGATCAAGACAGCTCAGCCAGCCTGTCACACGAGGGCAGAGTATCGGTGATATCCGCGATGGGTAACCCGAGTGGAGTCGCAGTGACGTCGCGGGTTGCCGGTCAAGACGTGGAGACAGGCGACGATAACATGTCTGTCTGCTGCGTGCCAATCCAGGAACCAGAACGCGCTGACATGTGTAGTGAGTAGACTTGTTGTTGGAGGGGCACAGGAGGCTCGTTGTTTTGTTGGAACCATGTGATTGGCCCACCGCCCGCTGCCCAAGTGCTGATGCTGCTAATCCAGGGCGCCTTTTTTTTTCAAATCCAGGTTTTCCAAGGGGACTTTTTTTTTTGGTTGGGAAAGTGGTCCCCCTTTTCCGCAGGAATGCTAGTAGCACCTCGCAGCCAGGGAAGAGAACGACGACGACGACGAAGAAGAAGCCCCTGGAGGAGTCGACGAAGCAAGCTTGCCCGGAGAGGAGCGCGCGCTGCCCGAAGAAGCAGAGTGGTGGTTGGCGGCGACAAGGGGCTGCAGCGGCTGCGGCAAGCTTCCGGAGCGAGCCTGGCGGACGTGGACGAGCTGCTCCGACAGAGCCGTCCTCTGCTGCAGCATCGACATTTTCTGGGCCTTGAGCTCGGCTTCCAGGCGCGCGACGCGCTCTTCGAGCACGGCAATCTTGGTGTCGCGCGCCGTCACGCCGCCCTCGACGTCCTCGAGCCGCTGGTGCAGCCGGTCTAGCACGGCTTCGAGGTCGGTTTGCGGTTGTCGCCCGAATAGGTACGTGTAGGCGCGGTGCATGGTTGATGAGACGTAGAGCGACATTTTGAGCGAGTAGTTGGAGAGTGATGGGATTGAGTGAAGTAGTCAATTGCAAGAGCAGCAGCGGGCAAGGCTTAAAGACAGGACTTGCGAAATTGGAAATAACATGTCGTACCCCTGCCATTTGTGACATGGCCACCCACCTGAGTGATATCAGGAATCCTTCGACGACATCACATGCTTGGCCCACGCGTTCGACACGTCGCCCAAAACGGAGTCAACGGGCGCAAGGGACCACGGTGGAAGCATTCTTGCTCAGGTAGTTAGAGCCCGGAATGGCGAGAGTGGACAGGGGTGCGGGTCGCTCCTTTGGGGAAAAGGTGGCCTTTGTATGAACCACAGTTGACATGGGACGTTGTGACGTTTGGCGGGTTACAGGTTGTCGTAGTCGACCGTTGGCTCTCTCCAGTCAGGTTAACCCAGGGCGCCGGCGCGTGGACCTGGGCCGTGCGCTTTCGACACTGGAAACCGGGCGGGTTCCTACATCGACATCAGCCGCAATAACGGACAGACGGTCTTTCATTCAACCCTCCCCCCCCTCCACAACCACTCCCGGCCATGCGCAAACAATGAACGAAGACCGCCCGCCCCTCCAGGACGACGAGGTCATCTTCCTGGCCCGCAAGGCCATCGCCCAGGCCAGGGAGGAAACCCCCCGCCGCAACGACCCTGACCCGGACGTCGTCGCCAAGGACCTCCAGCAGCCTGGAGTCACAATAGATCTCGGCCACCACAGCATCAAGCGCCTGCCAGACGATGTCGTCGACATCATCAAGGCCGACATTGAGAGGTGCGCTCCGCTCTGCCCAGCTTGCCTACAAGTCGCCTCGAGATCCACCTCTAATAGGCTCCAGACTCGCCCTCTCCCACAACTCCTTTACCACGCTCCCCCTCCGCCTGTCCGAATGCGCGCGCCTGCGATACCTCAACGTGCGATACAATGCCCTGCGCGAGTTTCCCCCGGCCGTATGTTACTCCGGGTACGACACTGACGCCAGCGATGCTAAATCCGGCAACAGATATTGCAAATCCGCACCCTCGAGATACTCGACGTCAGCAAAAACAAGATTCGCGAGATCCCCGACGACATTGCCAACCTCACCTCGCTCAAGGTCCTCGCCATCCAGCGCAACAGGATCGAGAAGCTGCCCGTGTGTCTCGGCGACATAAGCAGCCTGCACATGCTCAAGCTCGACGGCAACCCCATCTCCTTTCCGCCGCCCGAAATCCTCAACATCAAAGAAAGGGCACCCGTGCCGTCGGGAGACAATGAGCGCGACGCCCTAATCACCACCCAAGTCAAGCGATATCTGCGGCAGGTTTCGACAAGACAAAGGCTCAAGGTCGAGTCGGAGGGGGACTCGAGGTACGTTGGGCGCGCCGTGACGCTGGGTAATGCTGACGGCAGTAGCGAGGGTAACATGGAAACGCCTCGTCCCATGCGCACGCGAGCCGGCGGCCGGTTTCCCGTCAAGCCTAGCATCAGCGGTATGGATGCCTTTACAGACATTACCGGGAAACCCGACTCCCCAGGTAACGCTCCTCCCATTCCGGCGAGATCACATGCGAGGGTCCAGTCACAGCAAAGCGCGGCATCGCGAAGGCCGCCCGTTGCGCCTCTGGCCGTGAATGGGAACGAGCGCAACCGAAGCCATAGTGAAGGCACCGGCTCCAACGCAATCCGGGCAAAGCGAATGGGCATGGTGAGTCGCAAGGCCACAGAACTCGCACCAGTCACCGAAGGACGAACCAACAACACCAACCACTCACGCGGCGTGAGTCACGGGTCAGCTCTCTCCGAATTCTCTAGCAACGGCTTTCCCGCAGACCAATCCAAGGCCAAGATGCGCCCCCTGTCGAACCTCGTGGAGCACAAGCCTTGGACGGCCGAGTACGAGGAGGTTGTGCAAGCGGCTCGCTTGACGGCTGAGTCTGCGATCGACTACCTCCTGCCCACAGAAAGACTGCTCCGCCGTGCCAATGTTCCCGGTCAGCCAGGACTCATGACCCAATTCCATCGTGCGCGCACTGGGGCCTATGCCCTGTCGGAATTGCTTGAACGGTTCGACGCCTTGACCGAGGATCAGGAAGACGAGGCCGACAGTCTGGTCGACAAGATTCTCAAGGAGGCGGATGCGTGTCTCGACGCCCTCGTCAACCTCGAAATCTTGCTTCACGACGCAATGGAAGACATGTCCAAGGCAGCAGATGATCCTGCAGTGCGGCGAGCATGGCGTGCACAGCTGAACGCGCAGTACATGGGAACTGTCGAGGCACGCAATGCCTGCGAAATTCTCGGCGTCGAGTTTGTCGACCCGGCTGGACCCAAGGCCGACGGACGCGATACTCGGGTTTCGACGACCCCTACTCAGACGGCGCCCCGTCCCAGTCAGAGGCACCCTGGTCAAAGGAAGCAAGGCCTGTCTCTCGACACCAACGTCGCGCCCAACGGCGGACTTGGGCTTGTTCCGCCCATGCAGGAAAATGGCCGATCAAACACCCTGACGAGCGCAGCATCTGCCGTCACTCCTCGCTCTGGAGAGTCGTTTGCCACTCTCGGCTCGGTAAGCATGTCGCGCAGCAGCACGATGCAGAGCATGGAAGAAGCGGACGAAGAGCAGCAGTTTGAAAGAATCTGGCAAAAACTGGGCATGGCGTGCTACTGGACGCTGCAAAACATGCCGGTCTGTCACCAAAGATTCGAGCAAGCCTGCCTCGCTGCCAAGTCTGATCCTGAGCGTGGCCTCATGACACATGTCAAATGGATCAAAGTCTTGGAGCGGTCGACAGAAGCGCATCAGGCGGCTACGTCGCTGAACGAGGTTCTTGCATCCATCAAACTGCGCGACAGCGAGTTTCGTGCCTCGCAGCGCTTCTGGGAGCTCTGCACTGCATATGTCAAGGTAAGATCCCGACCTTTTTTTCAAAGACTCAACTGACAGCCACAGACCTGGAGCGACCTCGCCGTTGCAGTCAAGGATCTCGGTCAGATTGGTCCGCTTCCCGAAGACATCAAGTCCTTCATGAAGCCCATCCAGAAGGCTGTAAAGGCGGCTAGCATCCTCATTACATCCTCTCCCTGGAGCCACCTGGCTGTCCGTTCTGATTCTGTATCCTCCTTTTCGACACCCACTCAATTCCCTCCCCGCAGCGAGTCTCGAAACTATGGCCATGGCCACGCCTTTGGGAACAGCATCAACAGTACCTCGTCTGGGCCTGTTCCTTTCGTCCCTGGTCCCACCAGCACTTCGGTACCTGGTCCTTACTCCTCCCACAACAGCACGCCGGCTTCTAGCATTGGTCACATTACTCCAACGCCGGTTCAGCCTGCCACTCCCATGAGCGCCGCGCTGGGCGCTGCAGCTCAGGCGACTGTTCCGAGCACCCCGGGCCATTTCCCGCCGCCTCCCAGCATGGTTCTGGGCCCAACGTCGACGCCCGTGGACCCTCCCATCACAGGCCGCTTTGCAGGCAACGTGTTTGAGAGGGCAGACCGGCTTCTCCAATCGACGTCGCGCAGGGTTTGAGGCGGCGCGTTTGTCCGCATGCACCCTTTTTATCCATGTTGCGCAATCTCAGCAGCGCGCATCTTTCCATGCATTCCGCGTCCTGTCCATATCCGCGTCTGTTGCCATCTTTGTGAACAGAATTCGCATGGCGCTTTCGGGCGTTTTCTTTGTCAGTTTGATCTACCTGAACATTTCATTTCATTGCCTCCCACAGTAGCAAGGGTAGCAGAGCAGATTTTTTTCTTTTTCTTTTTCTTTTCTGCGCGCTTGTGCAGGCATGCAAGCGGAGCGAGCGAGCAATCGACAAGCACGCATACATACCAGATGCATCAGCGAAGGAGTTTCTTAGTATGTTTTCATCTTTTCTTTTCATTGTCTCCTACTCTACCAAGGAAAAAAAGGCAAATGCGTGTGTACTTTTCTTTCGTCTTCGGGAATCGGGCAAAGGCGCTACTGACGGCGTTTGACTGTTTGGCGGGCGCTCTGGATCGGACATGCTACGTATGGGTCTCTACGGTATCTCTGATCTTTCCTTCTGGCGTTTCCTTTTTCTGTTCTTGCTCTCTTTTCTCAGTCAGTCACATTTCATTACACACGTCGTAGCAGCGGCTGGCTTGTCGTCTCGACGTCGATCGATCGATCGATCGGGAGACTCGTCGCCTTAACCTACCAACACTGTGTATCCAGTCGCCTGTCTGCAGATGGCGGCGGCGGCGGCTGCGGCGTCAGGACTGTGTATCTGTCCTTGTATCTGTACGATACCGTCCCTGTTACTTGTCGACTGCGTCGCGCCTGGCGGGCGTGGACAGATCAAATCATCATATCATGTCATGTCATGTCATACGTATCCAGCTATGTTGGTGTGTGGGGCCTGTCTCTGCTGTCAATATCTTGCGTGTCTTTGTTGCTTGGGTCTGTAAATAGTGCGCTAACGGGAACGCGCATAGCCAGCCGCGCGCTGATAGTTGGGCGCAGGCATGCGAGTTTGATTCAAGAATATTTCACTGGTTAGGGTTAATTGCCCAATTGATGCGGTTGCGGAGATGTGTCTGGCCGGCGTTGTCGTTTACCTCTTCTTCTCCCGTTGCCTCCTCCCAGCTTTTCTATGCACATCTTTCTGACCACCACCACCACCATAACCAAAACCACCAACGCCCCTCCTCAGCCGACCAGCGCAGAAATATGCAAGTATCCGTCCGCCACCTATCTCGACTGCCAAGCTCAACTAACACACCTAGACAGCAGCGCCTTCACCTACCCGTCCGCCGATACGATATGATATGATACATCTGGTCCAATACACGCAGGCAGGCACCTACCCACCCACACACGCACACCACTCATCCGTCCTCCTACCCCTTTGCGTACACACCCGTTCCCTGGCCTTGCCAATGACATTCGCAGCGCAGCGCCGCGCCCGATGGATGCGATGTCCGTCGCCGTTTGCCCAGCCAGGCACGTCGGCGTCGATCGACATTGCGGTGTTGTGTAACACCGCGACGGCGGGGGGCCGCATGTGGATGGTGTGTCTATCTCTCTGTGTGTGTGTGTGTGTGTGTGTGTGTGTCCCTAAGTTGTGGAAGGAAAAAATGCCGTGCGCGTCACCGCATCTTTCCGCATTGGCAGTGAGTGAGGTGTTGTTTTAGTGACGGCGGGTATGTGCGTACTCGCGGATAGTGATGTTGCTAGGAAGGGGAAGGGGGGTGAAGGGGGCTCTGGCAGGGGTAGGCGAGATACGGGGGAGGAGTTGAAAATGGGGAAACGGTCAAGAGGTGAGCTACTCACCCGCCCCCCTTCTACCTTTTCTTTGGAGGTCGGAGGCATTCTTTTGGCTGACTTTCTTCTCGCTCGTTTACATCTTCCAATTCCTTTTCGTTCCAATACATATTTTCATCGGTCAGGGGTGCTGGGTAGTCCTCCACGCTTCTGACCAAGCCGGGTCCGGTGGCGTGGGGGACTCATCCTTGAGGAGCTGATTGAGGGCGTGAGTTGAAGGTCACCACGAGGACATACCGCAGCATTGGGAGAGTATGGCTCCCTCTGTGCCCTTCAGACAACTCATGTGTCGTCCGTGAGCGCCTGTCGCGTGCACGTTCGGTGCCCTGCGTCGCTTGGTCTTGCATGGTTGGTTCTTTTTTCTCTCCATTTCCTCATCATGTGCAGCCTGACCATTTACCTTTACCTTGGGTCTCTCTGGGGCTGAGGAAGTGGTACTTGGTGAAATAATGAACACGAGTTCCATGTCAACCATTTCCACCGGTCAAGACGTCACTGTCTTCGGAACCGCCGAACAGGCAGGAGAGGGGAAGAGTTTCTCCACGGTCAGACTTCAACCCCTGCTGTTCGCGCACTTTGGTTGCTTTGTGTGGGCAACGCCAATTTCAACCATCCCGCCTGTCGGCCAAAGGAACTACCCAAGTGAGTGACAGACGCCCCATCACAAAGGCCTTTTTCCGAACTTTTTGAGCTGACAATTCGCTTTTCGCAGTAGAAAGATTTCGTTCCCCCATTCTTGGAGCGCCGCACTTATCCCCAACACCCCCTTGGATCGGTGAATACCGGTCACGACTCGCGACATGGCGTCTGAAACTATTCTCCAAGTCTAACTCACTCTTCCTGTCTGCGGTCCCAGCATTCACTTGGACCGAAGTCTCCCTCGGCAAGGCGCCATCCTCCGTATATATAACAGACTGATGGCCACACAGTCTATAATCTCTTCGTGGCGCCACCGGACTACATCTGTTCGGAGGAGCTTTTTGGCGATGATGGCAGTGAGGCCTTTCCGCTGCTTCTTCTGCTCCTGGGCCACCTACCGGAGCGTTTCAGCGTCTGGCATTGGGCGACGATGTCCAACAGGCAGTATTGCGTGTCGGACTCACCGCAGTCGTTCGTTGCACAATCATCTTGCTGCCCAAGTGGAACGCGGTCCAGTTGTCGTTTTCTTCCACGCATGATGCATGCCGAGGACCGCAACCGCGAACGCCCAGCGGTAGAGACCATCCAGCTCTTATTTGCTCTTCAGGACATGAAATATTGGCACTTAGACTGGCGCGAGCGCATCAAATACATCAAAAGTCGTGGTGAGGGCGGCACGGACAATGCTCTGCTGAGCAACGTGAAGGAGACCGGTCCGACAAGCGCACTGCCATCAGCGCCTGCAGAGAACAGCACGGTGGGCTGCTTGTCTGACGTCGTCAGCAGATGTCAGAAGCATCGATGTGGTCCGAACTGCTGTTCCGGAAATGGTCCCTCTAGCCATTGATTCGCAAGTGTGGCACCTTCCGTCTCTCTGTTGCCAGGGTTCTTCGCTCAGTCCGTCTCAGTCGAAAAACTCGCAGTCAACTTGGACCACAGAGTGTTTGCCGACGGACTCACATATGTGGCAGTCTCGCGCGTCCGAATACTCGAAGAGATGGTCGTTCCCAGTGCACCGCTCCCTCGAGGAGATCATGGTGACTCCTCGGCTGTCAGTGGCTCTTCATCCACGAAGAGTCCATGGCGTCGCTCCCGGTGATTCCTTGTGCTGTCGAGAGCATGGAAACTCTGGAAACTCCATGTCGACCACTCCTCGAAGGAATCGAAGAAATTGGACGGGAAGAGCCGTAAGCTTCACCAGAATTTGTTCTTCCTCTTCCTCTTTAACCTTCTCTAGTGCGGAAAATGTCATCTCTGGCAAAAAAGCTGCGATAACAACCCACACCGAATAGAGGCGGTTCGCTCTCGGCCTTGCGAGACACACCGTCACTGTCCGCTTTCAGAAGCGATACCAACCCATTCCTCAGGAAGCGAAGGCGCGTCCAACACAACGGCCATTTCCAACGGATCCTCTGCTCTACTTTACCCGCGGACAACCGCAATCCGGGCATTGGGGACCTGCAGAAGGCCCTGTCTGTCTACACTGCGCACATTGGGCTGAAATCGGCCATTCGCATCGACCTGGCGCAGGCTGTCAGGTACAGTTCCATCTTTTTCCATCTTCTTTCTCTCCTTCTCACACCAATAGAGCACACATGGGAGCCCTCGTGAATGCCGTGGGCCCGAATTTCCTGCAGTGGCCAGCCTTTCCCCGTATACAAAATCCTCGGCACGGAACGCTCCCTTGCAAGTAAGCCGGTCTAATCAAATCTTGCGATCCAACGCTGACCATTTTCACGCCCAGCATGCGTCCCAGATCCCGAGTTTCCTTCGTTCTGGAGCACCCAGTGGCGGTGGGACTACTGGATCTGATCCACAGCGCTCTGCAGCACGGGAAGCCGCTCCCCAAGGCAGAGCTCAGGAGTTCCTTTTCGTCCCAGGCACCTGCCGCGCACCGGAAAGCGGTGGTATATATACCAGATGCGCGCCGACTTGACTCTATTTGAGTTGGTCCACAGGCGCAACCACAGGAACTCGATACGGACGCTACGGATCTATGAACAAGACGGGGCGATTTAGCGTCACCGCGTCCTTGTTTATTTCCAGCCAGCGCCGACCACGAGCAGTTCGATCGCACACAGTCGATTCTGCACCAACCGTTCATGGAGGGATGCCCGTCATCTTGTCGACGCCATGGGAGTTGGTGTTTTCTCCATATGCCGAATCCATCATGAATACATCCAAACATGCATTGGCACAATTTGTGAGTGGCGTATGCGATATCCGGTCGGGTGAGGTTGGCGACGTATCCCATGTGCTCTCCGAGCTCTCTCGCTACCCGGAGAGGACATCCTGGTCATTGTGGAGCCAGATCTTGGTCTTGCTCCAGGATACGAAACCGTCTTCCCATGCCGGCCCGCAGTGGGAAAAAACGCCAGTCTTTAAGTCCATTCACGACCCGTTTTCGGCGACACTGTTCTCGGAAACCCACTCTTGCGGTGTGAATCTGTCTCCAGAGTCTCAAACACCCCGGATGAATCTCCTGCAACACTCTTCCACACGCTGACTCGTATATACTCTCCTTTGTGTAAGTCAATCTACAATTTTATTTTGGCGCTTGAAATGCTGATTTCTTCACAATATATCACGGCACGACCTGCCTCCACCCAAGACAACTAATTGGTTTCCTTCGAGGGCTTATGGACTTTGCCGCAGGGAGTTGAAGGCAGACCATGCCTCGGCTGCTATGGACTGCGAGCATCGAGCCAGACAAGTTCACGCCGCACCCCGAGAGCTTGACGAGATCCAAGAGCATTTTCTGGACTCGATCCCTTCATTGTTGCAGTTGCGGGTCGGCCACCGTCAAAGAAGTTCTATGTGGACGACACGTGGCTCAACTTTCAGTGAGTCCAGTTGCAGGCTCGAGGACGACGATGGAGTCTTTCTCAGTCGATTGTTCAATTCTCTGCGGGAGAACTTCGTCGACTCCTACACATGGGCCAATGGATGCACCGATGGCATCCAGCTGCACCGGTACAGCGCCACCCAAGATCTTGGACAAACGCCTGTGACCTCAATCAAGTCGCGGGCGGATGGCGCCACGTCCGCCCGTCCATCCAACGCGCTGTCGAGGACGACTGGCGCGGTGCGGGCAAATAGAAAGGGTGCTCCCTCAACATGCACCGGGCTGTCACCGCAGAAACGCCATCGGCACATTCTTCTTCGTCGTCCTTATTGCAACCCCGGTCCAAAACGATGCCACTGACGCCATTGCTGCCGCCAGCGCCAAGGTCCCTGAGCTGTATTACCACAAGCCAGGGCCTGACGGCAGGGGCTCCCGGCGGGCGTCCGCTAAAGACCTTACACCGGAAGTCTGGCGGTTTTCGGTCGACAGATACCATGGCTCACCTGTTCGCCCAGCAGCAGGAGGGCGAACCAACCACTTCTCCGCTGCATTCCATGATTGAAGACCACCAGCGTAAAAGCCAAAACAACATAACACGCGATGCCTCTCGGGAAATCCAAAGGCTTGGCCAGCTTCCTGCCAAGGTTCTGGGCTTTGAGCATGTCGATGCCGTGGTGGAATCAGCAATGTCTGGTGCCCTATCTTGGAACAATGCGCCTCGTGACGCACTCGGGGCGGTCCAGATCACGCCGCCAGGTCACCGCGACTGACAACAGAAACCACGTGGGCCTAAGTCATAGGGGTAATAACCGTCGCAGTAATACCCCCATTACTTACCCCAACAAAGAAGAAGACCGGCAACGATGAGAAGATTGTTGAACTGAGGTTGGCCAACATTTAGAAGGCCGCCGACGACCTACATGAAGCGATCAGGGTGCGCACCGAGCATGTCAGCTCTGCCGACAAGAACCTGGAACGTCTCGCACACCACATGTCGCGCATTGGACTATGACTGGGGCGACGTCGCTTCCAGATTTTGGCGTTGCTCAGACCTCCAGTCCAAGTTGACTTGCGTTTCGAGCCATTGCAAAGGCCAACGTCAGCAATGGAGGTCTCTGGCGGCTCTTGATGGCCTTTGACTACCGCGCTTGTGCCGGCACAGTGTCTTGTGTTTGTCTTGAGGAACACAAGTCTCAGCAGCAACCATGGAGTAAGTCAATGCTCGCAACTCCGCTGCGAGTACGCAGACCTGATGATCCACAGCCGCAACGCGCGCAACTGCTGACGTGGGACAGTCTCGATTCATCGCAGGCTCATCCAACAAGGCTTCGTCATCAATACCTCTTTCTGCTTCATGATCACCGTCGGAATTGGCCGCCGGGTCAAGTCGATGTTGCACTCTGTCGCTGGATGCCTAGCTGTTGCAAATCGCCATGGCTCGACCGAATGCAAGCTTTCACGCTTTCAGCAACACCGCACTGCCGTCGTCAAATGCGTCAACCCTTGTCAATCGGCTTCAAAATTTCCCGGTCCCAACAGTAGATGGCTGGATTACGTGGCGTTGGGACCTACTCGCTATACCTCAACACGATCTGTTCCTCGGATACACCGTATGTATTTTCACCATGCACGGCACCCAGGCACCCCTCGCTCTATATTCAGACAACCCCAGCTTCTCCTCCTACTGTTACTCCTCTTCCTCCTGACCGTGCGGGAACGTACAGTCCCTGAGTGCCATGCTCACTTGAATTTTATGTAAGTTTGTTGGTCTCTCCTGCTCTTCCGTTTTTTGATCATCTTTAGACTTTCGTAATTCTTACTTTGAGTTGAGCAAGGCTTGCGCGAGGACGAGTCTTTTCGCAATGAGCGTTCTTTTCGTTGCTCGTGTCTCGGGAACGAAACGATCGTCTCCTCGGGCTCTGCTTCTGTCCTGAAGGAAATCTTTTTAAACCCGCGGTTCATCATGGTTTGCAGCCGCTGAGGAATTGGTTTGGAACAACAACACCGCTGACTTCCAACCTGCATTGACACACGCGCAATGAGAGCAATTTTTGATTGTTTTCTTGTCCATCCATCATAGTCAACCAACTGTTAAGACCACCTCGAAATCTCCGTCAAGGCTGAGTTGGCCAGCCTGAGATTCAATCAAGATACATCAGTTACCAAAGTCTCACAGCTGTTCGTGCTAATTGAGGTCTCACAGAAACCCTCCGTGTATGTTGATCAGAATCTGATCCGACTTCACTTTTGTCACCACGAGCAGCCCCAATTGCGGAGCTGGCGCCCTTGCCGCCATTTTGCGAGCTTTTACACGGATCGTTTCTTCTCCACGTGACTGTGGGTGTCCTGGGGATCCAGGCCAAGGACAGAATGCAGCGAATGCGCTGTACCAACGATCCCACAAATCTCAGAGCGCCCTGCTCAATCAAGATGCAATGGGCTCTGGCTGTACATACGCACACGCTCACGTCCTAGCAACACTCGGACAATGCCCTCTCCACATTGCCTCGACAACGACGCCGCCGCATTTCCTCCCTCTTACCGAGCTGGCAGCCGAAGCACGACGTCGAGCAGCCTTCTGCTCATCCTGGCGACCATTTCGGAGGCAGAAATCGGCAAGTGCCACGATTTGGTGCGCCATCATTGAACACGGCCGAGAGCGCTGGTGATGAACACGAGCAGCAGCAGCAGCACGGACATCTGCTGCCGATGAGATGCACGACCTTTCTCCAGTCTGAAGACTGAAAGAAGGTCACGAGAGGGAGAAGAACAGCAAGCCGAAACCCCACTGGGCTCTGAATTCATGGCTCTCCCGATCTTCATTGCTGCTTTCGCCACTATCTCTGTCAAAGGTGGACCCCGCGGCGGTTCCGACCAAGATACTCCTACTCGCTATGCCCAAGATGCGATTGTCTTGCGGGTAGTGAGACATCTCGGCCAGGAACAAGATGCGAACTCGAACTCGAACTCAAACGCGATACCGATTACCTCGGATTTCAACTCGTATATATATCCTGCTTCGACATCTCGAAAGCATTTGCCAGGGGCACTCGTGACGAGACCTCTCTCTGATGCGAGCAGTCGGTCACATGGCAACTGAAGACCTCGATCTCGGCCTTGCCCCCGCTGTGGAGATCAAGTCTTGTTACCTCCTTTCCAAGGCCCAGGCGGAGGGAGACCATAAAATGGTCTGCATGCATTGTTTCGAGACCCGAGCATTCCTCGACATGTGGATGGATGAGGACGAACAGTTCCTCACGGAGTCTCTTAATCAGGGCCACAGCCGGTAGTGGGTGGATCGTCAACTGGCTGAACCCAATTCCCTCTGATGTGGCAGAGGCTTCAGCGCTGATCGAGCATGACGGTTCGCCTCTACCTGAGCCCTTTCGAGGAGGTTTTGAACGGACCGCGTCGTATCCTGGCCCAGCTGCGTCGAGAATCTCTCGAAAACTGAGGTGGAGAGAGTCCCCAAGGCCTAAATCACGGCCGAATTTCCCGCTTCCCGGCGCTTTCGAGGCCGTGACTTGGCTTTCGAGAACACCTGGTCGGACTGGCGGATCGAGGGCCGAGAAAGATCAAACTGTTTCTTTCCAGGCGGGGGGACGGACACTCTCCTGCTGCTGCTGCCCCTGAAATGATTTTTCTCCCCGGATCATGGAGCCCTGCGGCCCCCCCCCCCCCCCCCCCCTTCTCGATCCAGGACCGCCAATTCATACCTTGGGGATTCGAAGAAGCGCGGCACTCACATGTCGTTTTTGTCACTTTTCCCCTTGGCAGTATCCTACGGCGAGGGTGGAGCGGGCAAGTCTGTCTGTCCTTCTCCGCGTCGCGCACGACTGCCTCGCCTCTAAGACAGACAGCGTGTTTGACCAAGACGTCTGCCTCTTTCTCTCTCTCTCTCTCTCTCTCTCTCCCTCGTGAACCTCCAACCAAGACATCCAGCTGACTCGTCGTCCGAGTCCGCGTCGACGCAGTGTCTTCGGCGTTGAAGACGAGCAAATTTAATCCGCCTCACCCATCGTGTTGGCGGTCCCCAGCACATCCAGGACATCACCGGCCATTCCAACAAGATCCACATGACAGCGACGCGCTCCGAGTCTGGCAACGGAGACGGTTTGGTTCAGGGACCACGTACCGAACCGACACTTCGTAGGTTGACTTTGACGTTAATCACGGATCTGCCGCGCTTCGAAATGAAGAAAGGAGACGGGGACGGGGGACGAGCTTGAATGCTCATACTCAACTGGAAATACCGCGTGCGTGCAAGAATTCAGATTTGAGGAGAGGAGATGAGACATGGAAAGCGACGAACGGCCTGCTGGCTGGCTGCTTTTTGCCGTGGGCAGACAAGGCCAGGCAACGTGATGGATGCACAACGAGTGGATGGATGGATGGATGAATGAATGAATGAATGAAGGCTTTGTAGTATACACTTTACGGTTTGCTGGATGTGCGAAGCATGTTTCTTAGATATATGGATAGATGTGGAATAGGAGGGTGGAGAATAGATCATATTGAGTGGAGACTGACTTTCCTTGTGACGGTTCTGTGATTTTTCGGCACTGGTTCTTCCCGCGATTTGAGATGGACGTGTGTGTAAAACGGGTTGAAGCGGAAGTGTTGCGCTGGACGATGGACGAGAGGACAGGACCGGAGTGGACGCGTGGTGACATGTGACTCAGCTCAATGTATTTGGTGTTATAGGATCGATTGCTTCCCTGTGTTTGTGTGCTGTATATGCATGTATGTATTATTGTACAGTACAGTAGCGCATCTGTGTTTTGTCCCGCCGACACTCCGTACTCCTGTCAATCCATCAATCCGTTTGTATGCTTTTTTTCGTACACATTTACAAAGATGATAGAATTTGTGCAGACGTCCAATCCCAGCCCGTGACGACTTCTCCACAATTGGCTTAGAGGGTTGGAGGTTTTGGAGCTAGGTACGCTCTGGCTCTGGCAGATCAGAACGTCAAAGGATCAACGGCCCTTGAGACGCTGGACCTCAGACCTGAGCCGGCGGTTCTCGTCCTCGAGGCCTTCGATGCGGGCTTCGAGGTCTTCAGTCTGCTCCTGGGCGCCGACGCTGAGCTCCTCGATGATCTTGAAGATGCGCCACAGACGCAGGACGATGACGAGCGAGGCGACTTCTTCAATGACGCCGCGCAGCAGGATGTCGAGGATGAAGCTGGCCAGAATGACGAGGGCGTCGAAGACGTGGAAAGGGGATTTGAGGTGTCTGCGTCATGTGAGTACTAACGTAAATGGGTCTTTTCAATTTTTTTTTTTTTTTTTTTTTTTACAACAGATGGAGGACGGAGGGAGACGAAGAAAAGACCTACTCCAAGCCAAAAGCCCACAGCGACGCCGCCAGTTCAACCATGAAGAGGCAGGAAAAGACGAGGCTGACAATGCCCAGCGCCTCGAGGCCGTCGTTCCAGGCGTAGGGCAGCCGCTTCTCGCACAGGAAGAGCCGGATCACAAAGTCTATTTAAGCCCCGAACTCAGAACCATGCACCAGGGATAGGGGGCGAGAAAATTTGGAGCTGGCTCTTCCGCTGCATGTGTTGGTGATGCCTACCTGCAAAGATGCACGACACGTCCAGGCCGACAAGCAGCAGGACGGCGTAGTGGCCCGTCTTGGAGCTCAGGAAGCGCTGCGTGGCCTGCCGGCTGCGCGCCACGTCGGTCTCTGACGATGCCGACGGCACGCGTCCAAAGTCGTGGTCGCCGAAGCTTGTCAGGGTCCTGCTCGTGTCGAGCAGCGGCTGTTGGGCGTTGTCAGAGTAGTTGGGCATGACGACGGCGGCGGGCTAGGGTGGAACAGGATGAAGAATTATGCACGGCTTGCAAGGGACTGTGGGGAAGGCAGAGAGGATGAAAGGTTGCAGGATTCAGGACTGGCTGGTTGGCGGGCGGTGATGCAGGAGCCGTGGTGTTTGCCGCGTTTAGCGTGGGGCGTGCTCGCTTCCGCCTGCCTGGTCCCTGAACCGCTGCCACTACCAACGTCGATGGCACTTGTGGGAATATAAAACTGCAGTTTGGACTTTGAGACATTGTGGGCCACCAGCGGATTGCTCTTCCAGCCATGCAAAAAGACGGCAGCCAACTTTGCATCCATGATTCTGATGGCCAAATAAACATCTGATAGTCGATAAGATGGCGACGCCTGCAGGTTAGAGGTCTTGGTCGCAGCACTTCGAATGAGAGCCATTCACAACTCGGTGGTAAATGTAAATTGAAAACGCACAGCAGCAAACAGGTGCGAAAGAGTTGCGCAATCTTGTGGACTAATTTCATCAGAATCAATGAGAAAGACAAAGTGGGCTGTTTTGGAGAGATTCGTCTTCACATTTGGGCTCTGGCGCTAAGCTGAGCGAGACTAGCGTGGGGCGCTCGGATCCACCACCCCGGGTCTTGGCTTGAGCTTGACGCGACTTCCACTGAGGCCGTCGACTTCCATTCGGTTGCTCCAGTCTCCCCACACAATCATCCACTCCATCGCCTCCTCCTCAACCTCGCCCTCACCCCCAATACCGCCTTCGCTCCTTGCCCAATCCTTTCCCATTCTCAACCCTACCCGACCTGCCGCGGTATGTGCGCATTCCACCCCCAACTTGTCAACAACGTCCGACTGCAATCAAGACGCTTTAGACACCAACGCCACTGACCTACATGTGCCACGTAGCCGCGCATCTAGGCAGGAGCCACCAGACACTGATTCGACCGCCAACATGTCCGACGTCGACCACCACGAACATGACGTCGAGGAGCCCCGCCCCATCGAGGACCCCGACGCAAACGAAGAAGTGAGCTCCTACCGCTCCGACGCATGAACCAAGCCAACCTGATCATGCGCTGACACACTACCAGGAAGAGATCACCGCTATGAAGAAGCGCGTCCAAGAGATGGAAGCAGAGGCCGCCAAGCTGCGTGAGATGCAGTCGCATCTCGACACCCAGTCGGAGAATCTGCGCGAGAGCAAAGAGGACATTGATGCGCGCAGCGTCTTTGTTGGAAACGTCGACTATGGCGCTTCGCCAGAGGAGATCCAAGCTCACTTTCAGAGCTGTGGCGCCATCAACCGCGTCACCATCCTTCTCGACAAGTTTACCGGTCATCCCAAGGGGTTAGTGTTTCCAAGAGTTGGATCTGTTTCATGAGTCTTTTCCTCGTGGCTGGCTGGACCATCTTTCATACCAAGTCCATCCATCCACCTTTTCTTCTAAATATTCGCTACCTGGCAAGAGCTGCGCAGCAAGAGCCGGACGCTAATTGGGCGTGTGCAGGTATGCGTATGTGGAGTTTACAGAGCCTTCCCTCGTTGCCCAGGCGCTCGTTCTCAATGAGAGCGTTTTCCGCGGACGCAACATCAAGGCAAGTCACATACTTCGGATCAGTCTGCTCAAGACTAACCCTAGCGCAGGTTGTTCCCAAGCGCACCAACCTTCCTGGAATGACTCGTGGTGGCCGTGGCGGCCGTGGTGGACCCCGTGGTGGACGCGGCGGCTGGGGCGGCCGTGGTGGTTACGGCTCGTCTCCTCCCCGCGGCGGCGGGTATGTCTAAAATTTCGTACATTCCCATCATGTCTTTTCCCCAAGTGCAAGACTGGAGGCTGACTTGATGTGTTGCAGATACCGTGGTGGCTACCGTCCTCGTGGTCGTGGCTATGCTCCTTACTAACTCACCCATGACTATGTTCGGCATGACCATGGAAAATATCCACACGAAAAACATTGACACGACAAACGGCTGCCGCCTTCAAGGTATCAAAAGTGCAATCAGCATCGACGACTCCCAAAATGCTCCGCCTTTGGTTCAGAATTGGGCTTAATTTGTTGAGGATTGAAGCATGGGGCATGGAAGAGGAAAAAAGTGCAACTGAAGGGTTCTTCATAAAACGGACAGTCCTGGGTTGCTGGGGGATTGGATCCATAATACCCTTCGTTCCGCCTAAGTCTAAAAACAATTGCATGGAAGAAAAAAGCACGCAAAGAGATGGTGACTCCTTGCCCAAGATGAAATGGCCAACGCGGAAAAGAAGAATCAGGCTGTTGCCTTCTGGGCCTTGTGCCAGGCTGCTGTTCCAATGTTTGTGTTCAACTGGTCAAGCATTGGCCGACTTTGTTTTGTTCTGCCTACAAGACGAGATCAGGGACTGAAATGTCTTGCAAGAGCCGGAGCTCCGCGTGGTCTTCTCCCCGGCTCCGACCACCCTGGCTGCAGTGTCTTGAAGACTGTCAAACGCGCTGCCGAGACAAGGGGCCGCCGCGACCACACCCCCTATTCGCACCTCCTGTTCAGATATATAGGCGTGTAAGTGACGGCTCCGAGTGCTTCCAGGAGCAGGAAAAGAAAGTGCAACTGAACGACAGCTAGGCTCGAGTTTCCCAAGACAACACCACGGCAAACAATCGCACTCGGCTCGACACTCTCGCGGCCAAGCACGATGGCTATCCCTGACGATAACAACGACTCGTCGCCTGATGAGGCGCTAATCACCCTCTGGGCGCGCCTCTGGTCGTGCACCCGCGCCGAGGCGCTCGCTCGCATCGACGCCACGCGGAAAATCATGGCGTTTCGGTCAGCCGAAAAGTCGGCCGCCAAGGACATGAAGTGGGAGCAGGTGGCCAGCATGTGGGAGCCGCAGGGAATTGGCCGGCTGGAGTGGGAGCATTGGGTCCAGACGGGGAGTTTTGGGGCAGATGTCGAAGTCTTTGGCGTCAGGGGGTTGAGTCGGGGTGAGAGGGGGAGTGAGAGCAGTGGGGAGGCGAGTGAGGAGGATGATGGACACAGTGGGGAAGACTTGGTCACAGGAGACAGTTTCTCAACTTCGACAGATGCATCTCCCTCCAATTCGGCTCCTCCGCCTTCGCCGGCCTCGCCTCCATACCAGCACAACAGTCTGAGCACCGACGACAGCATCGACGAAGAAATTTTCCAGGCAACTCTCGTCATCGTCGACGAGTATGGCGTCGAGCGCGGCGGAGTAATCGCTAAGGCCGTCTGGACCGCGCTCCGCGACCATCTCGACCGTGGCCATATACCAGACGGCGAGTGTCCAGCCTCATGCCTCGTGTGCAAGTTCATCAGAGACAAGTTCGACAAGATCCGCGACGAGCACGGTAGCTGCATGAACAGGCGCGAGTCTCCTGACTGGTCCACGACGGCCAATGCCAGCGAGTCCCCGCGCAGCACCATCGACGCCAGTCTTGCTGCCCAGGCAGAGGTCGAGGTGGATGTCGGACCGCACGAGCTGGACGCGTCGCAGACGAGCGCACGCAGCTTCGACGACAACGCGCTGCCGCCATCTGAGCGCATCGCGCTGACCACCGCAACACCCGTCGTCTTTGCGCCGCCGCGCTGCGTCACGTATCGCTCGTACCAGACCCCGCAGGCCAGCCGGGCCATCGTCTTTGACCCGTCAACCAGCAACGCGTCGCTGCATCCCCACCGCGCGACCATTGTCCCCGTCTCTGCTCGCTCCCGCAGTGCGCCGTGTCTCTCGCAGCACCCCATTCACAGTCCGCTATCGCCGCTTCTCCTATCACCCCCTGCTGGCACAGTCGACACGCCTCTCGTCTCCCCCGGCACCAGCATCCCCAACGGCAATACGAACTTCACACACAACACCAACAACACCCCCACCAAACCCTCCCGCCTCCATGCCCTCCTCCGCTCCGGCAAAAAGCTGCTCGATCTGCCCCTCCCCCTCTTCCCCCGCAACGGCCGCCCCGGTGCCCGCAGCGCCCCCGTCTCCCCCGCCACCCCCTTCACCATCGGCAGTCCCGTCCCCCCCGGCGCCGCTGCTGCGATGCAAGAGGCCAGCAGCAGCAGCGGGGGCGGCCGTCGCCGTTTCTCGAGTTTCGCGTTGCCCTTTTCGCCGCGGCCTCGCGAACGCTTCGATCTGTTTGAGCCGCTGTTCTCGCCTACGACTGTCGATGTTGAGAGGGACGAGCAGGCTAAAACTAGAGCACCGTTCTGGCCGCGCCAGGAGCGCGAGTGCGAGTGGGAGTGTGAAGAGCAGGGGCAGGAACGCTGCAAGAGCAAAAGTGGCGCCGTCGACCCTCCACGACTCTCCCTAGATCTCCACCTCCGCGACTTCCCCCACGACCAGCGCCAACCCCATCGCGGCCGTGGCGGTGAACGTGGGCGCGCGGACGCTCGGCGCGCGTGGAGCAGCGTCGTCGCTGGCTCGACGGCGTCGGCGAGGAGGTGGGCGCGGCGCGGGGCTCAGAGGTTGGGTGGTGGGTCTGTTTCTGGTTGCGGTGTAGGTATTGGTGGGGAGCAAGACGACCTGGAGGTGTTTCCGCGCTTAGGCGGCGGCGATGTCGGCGGGAAAGGAGAGGAAGAGGGAGAGGGACGCGGAGGAGGAGGAGGAGGAGTAGTGGATGCGGAGGGAAGGACACACGCCGCCGTCGCCGCCACCGGCGCAGCCAAAGAGCGAGAACGTGAACGAGAAAGAGGACGAGAAGAACAGTCGCAAAAGAACCAAACAAGGCGCATCGACAACATCACCACAACCACAACCACCGCGACTGGACCAACGCCGCAGCCCTCACGCCCTTTTGACCAATTCAACGACCCCCCGCTTCCCCCTCTGCCGCGCACGCCGCGCATAGCGCCGCGGCTTTCGCTGTGCCTGCTGCCGACGCGGATGGATTTGGATTTGGATATGGGGTTGGATACAGATACAGAGAGAGGGATGCAGATGGAGGGGAATGTAGGGACGAGTACGGCGTCGAGAGCAAGGCGGGATAAGGGTGAGGGTGAGGGTAAGAAGAGGTGTTTGGATTGAACTGAGGCACTTACCTACCTATGAATGTATGCGTTGAGGAGGGGGGGGGGGGGGGGGGGGGAGGGAGTGAGGGAGTGTGAAGGAAGCGGGCGATGACGGAGGGAGGGTAGAAATGCAGTCAGTTGCTCGACACTGTACATACTACAGGTACAGTAAGATCAGTGCAGAGGAACAGACGGACAGATAGATAGACAAACAGACGAACAGACAACTCAAGCTTCTTTTCTCGTCTCTCAGTCAATTCATCTACGAACAGCGCTACCACTTTTCCATTCGTCCAATTTGCATGACAACACATGGAAAATAATCAAGTCGCTCGATCCGTCTGTATACCTCATCTACCACTACTCGACACGCAAAGAAGGAAGGAAGAAAGAGAGAAAGAAAAAAGAGAAGACAGCAGAGCTTTTTGAAAGTGGCACGCCCACGCCCACACTCGACTCGACTCAAACTCATTCATTCATCTTTCTGCCTTTCAGTCTTTCTCTCTCAGTCTATGTACCTAGTAAAAACGGATTCTCGTTGATTGAAGCGTTTGAGGCAGGACGGGACAAGATAGGCAGGGCAAGAAAAGCCAGGGCAGAGGACCCATCTATCTCCTCGCGGATGACAAGGTCTGGCGCTCGCAGTGCGATGAGAAGCATGATTCAAAGACGCGCGTCAGTCCCGTCCGCTTGCTTGCCCGCCCGTCGTCTGTTTGCAAACAACTCAGACACCAAATGGATACAGGTGTTGGTGGTCGTGGACTCGCTGCCTGCCTGCCTGCCTTTCTGCTTCCGCCACCGCCCGAAAAAGGTTCCTCCGCCTGCTTGTTACGCGCGTGACGAGCCAAAAAGTGAAGAGAAGAAAGTGGATGCGACGATCTATTGCGTCGTTAGGTAGAGTGAGTAAGTAGGAAGCATCAGCGCTGTGCATCGAGTGAGTATAAAGCGCCAGACGCCGTTAATTCGTAGCACGTGTCCTCGTCAAGCTGCCGCCGCCGCCGTCTCCCAAAACCAGCTGATGAAGGTGGTCATCACTTGCGCGGCAAGGCAGTCAATCATTTGTACTCCCAACGCATCCATCCAGACCTGCGTGCACCGAGATTGCGGGCCGTGAAAAAGGGAACCGCCAGCCAAGCACTCGCCTTGGTGGTTCATAGCTTAGCGACCCTGATTCTCCTTGACGACCTGCTTAATCTTCTTCTCATAGGCGACGCGGTCCTTCTTGAACAGGTTGAAGGCGTCGGCCTGGGCGGGCGACTCAGGGTTGGGCTCGTCGAGCAGCGACTGGATGCCGAGCAGGATTTCCTTGACGGTGATGGCCGGGCGCCAGCCCTCGTCTTCGTTGAGGATGCTCAGACACACGGTGCCAGATGGGTAGACGTTGGGGTGGAACAGCGGCGGAACGAATTTGCCTGTTGTGCGCGGGGCGTCAGCTTTCTCACTGCCAAAGCGAAAAGTTGGGTGCGAGGAACCCGTACACTTGGGCGGCTTGGTGGGGTACTCTACGTGAAAGTTGTTAGCGCTTGGGTTACAACATGTTGCCCCGAGACCAAAAATCCCAATATGCATACGTACCCTCTGGAAAGGTCATCTCCAGCTTCAGAGCTGCACCGTCCCAAATCGTCTTTTCCTTGCCGGGTATGACGCACTCCCACTTCTTCAGGTCCAGCGTGTTGGCAGGCGTCTTCATGGGACGTGCGACGAAGCCGAAGGGATGGTCCTTACGCCACCGCTTTCTGTTGCGTTATTCATGAGATCGGGGACGACCAAGGGCCTGCGCTCCGCGGGTGAAGCGTAGGGATGTGACGGGGAAGGCGGCTCACCTCTCTTCTGAGAGACGCGTTTGCGCGAGCGAAGTCATGATGGTCGCGGTGGGTGAGGCTTCGGCTAATGTGGGCTGGCCAGTGAGTCAATGTCGAGATCACCGGACGGACGTTGCCGCAAGCGACGAGATTGGCGTGGCTGTGGCAGACAAGAGGACGGAGTGAGGTTGTAAGAGAGAGAGAGAGGTGATGAGCGTTTGCTAGGAAGAGTTGAGCGGCGGCCAGCGAATGCTGTGGATCTCTCTGCGGTCTGTGCCCCAATCTGCAGCTCACCGCCTGCGGGGTTCACTGGCCGACGTGACAGGGATTCCCACGCCGCCCGCCCAACTCGCCCTCCACTTCAGACTGCCGCACCGATGCACTTGTCCTCCCCGTCATATTCCTTGAGCAGCAGCACTCTGGCACGGAATCATGGCGGACAAGGACGACAAGAAGCAGCCGCCTCCTGCGCAGGCCGTCGAGGAAATCCCAGACCCAGACGAAGATGACCTCGACGATCTAGATGGTCCGCAAGCGCCCTGCACTGCGCACTGCCGACACCCATACTGACTGCACCGTAGACGTCCTCGACGAATTCTCCGCCACCAAACTCGAAGACAAACCCTCTGCTCCATCGCAGCCGTCCGTATCTGGTCCAGGCAGACCCGCTGCCCCCGCCGCCCCCGCCCCCGCCCCCGCCTCTGCCTCTGCGCAGGCTCCCGACGACGACGAATTCGCACAACAGCTACAGGCCGGCATGGCTGAGCTGCTTGGCGAGCTGGGCAACAATCCCGACATGCAAAAGCAGTTTGAAGACCTCATGAAGGAGCTCGGCGATGCTGCTGCTGCCGACGCCAACCCCGCCGCTGCCAGCGCTGCTGGTTCCAGCGCCAAACCTGCGTCCACAACTTCGACGCCCGGTGCCGCCAGCGCAAAGCCAGCCGCTGCCGATAAAAAGGATGAAAACTTTCAGGAGCAGATTCGCCGCACAATGGAGCGCATGCAGGCGTCGGGCGAGCAGGCTGATGCCGCCGCCGCGTCGTCTGGCTCGGACGACTTTTTGGCGCAAATGCTGGCCGAGATGGAGCGCGGCGGCTTCCCGGGAGCTGGAGAGGGAGGCGCGAATGACGAGGACTTTTCCAAAATGCTCATGGGCATGATGGAGCAGTTGACCAACAAGGAGATTTTATACGAGCCCATGAAGGACCTTGACGACAAGTTTCCCGGCTGGTTTGAGAAGAATCGGGAAAAGTGCAACAAGGAGGATCTGGCGCGTTATGATGAGCAGCAGCGCTGTGTCAAGGAGATTGTGCAGAGGTTTGAGAGAAGCGAATACAGTGATGAGAATACTGCAGACAGGGAGTACATTGTGGAACGGATGCAAAAGGTGAGTTTTCGCAACATGTTTCCGGAGATGCGCTGACAACTTTAAGATGCAAGCTGCCGGATCACCACCGCCTGATCTGGTTGGAGACGACGGTGCCGC
Organism: Phyllosticta citriasiana; assembly: GCF_038021145.1. Classification (NCBI taxonomy): domain Eukaryota; kingdom Fungi; phylum Ascomycota; class Dothideomycetes; order Botryosphaeriales; family Phyllostictaceae; genus Phyllosticta; species Phyllosticta citriasiana. The sequence continues at coordinate 357,161 of NW_027117294.1, forward strand.
GCGCGAGGCTCTGGGCGAGCTGGACGCGGGATGTCCAACGCAATAGTTTGATTCAAAAGTGTCCTTGGTATGACAAGCTCGTAATTACGGTGATGCCTGTACATATGGTTTCTGGACAGCAAGCAAGAAATAAGATGATACCCAATTCTCCCAACACCTGTTTCTCAGCCCGTCATGTCCATATCGTCGTCATTGTCGTGGATTGTGTCTTGTGGGGGGCCATGACGACTTCTCGGTGGTGCATTGAAGGCCTCGTCAAAGATGTGGTCGTACTCGTCGTCACTCCCAAAGGCTGGACCGTCGTCGTCCTGGCCTTGCTCCTCTTCCTCCATCATGTCCAGCAAAGCCTCAAGCTCGGCGTCTTCCTGTTGCGCCACTACGTCCGCTTCTTGCTCCAGTGACTCGCTCCTTTGCTGTTGTGACAACGGGCGCTGATACGACCAATTCGTCGCCTGGCTGCTGGCAACAACATCGTCCTCCTGACCCTCCCACATGGCATCTGTGTCGTCGTCGTCCTCGTCCGACGGTGGCTCAGCAGCTTTGGGTGCTCGCCTGGCCATTTCCGCCTCCCACCTCTTCTGCCTCTGTACATAGTCTAGCCTTAGGATCTACACGCGCAATCTTAGTCCTCGTCCGACCAACGCGCTGACGGCCAACATACCTGCTCGCTTCTAGCCGCCCACCGCCGGTCGTCCCTATCGTTCGCCACTCGCCGCAGAAACATGTCGCGTCGACGCTCGCGCACGGCGTCACTCCCACTCCGTTGCAGAAGTGGGTTCGGCTTCGCTTCTCTCCTTGCAAGCGGCGTTGATCGTGCGGGTGCTGTCGGCTTGCCAAACACTCCTTGTGATGGCTGCGCGTCCATGGCGCTATTGGTGTAGGCAAAGGGAAAAGGGCGTGGGGCGAGGTGTGCATTCGGGTCGCGCGGAGTGAGAGGCGAGGAGCGCGTCGGCGCGTAGGCGTGTGGCGGATCTTGCGGAGGCGCAACGGCGGCGTAGGGTGGACGAGACATGAAGGCGAGCATAGCGATGTCTAGTAGAAGGCTGGGCCGACAGGAAGGAGCAGGTGCGGTGTATGGCAGGTAGGGTTGAGCTGGTGGTGTCGGGTGGTCTGGCGCCGTTGAGACGAGCGGAAGGGGACCGGAACGTGAACGCGTTGCTGGTCAATGCTTGTTAGTGCTTGCTGGGATGATGCAGGGGTTGTGGTGGTGGGTGGGTGTGGCTTGTGTGGTGTGGCTTCTGTTTGCCCCGGCGTCCGACCCCCGAACAACATCTTCGTGTCTCTCCAGCTTCCAGGGCAAAGCACCTCGACGGTGCAGTCTTTCATTTAAAATAGCTCCAATGAAGTTGCAATAGGTGAAAGAAGCGACATCTCACTGAAGCTATGAAAGATTCGTTCACGACCGCAGTTGCCCGAAGGGAGTTGTCTACCACTAGTTACGTGTAGGGAGCTGTTGTCCATCACTCAGCAAGAACCAGGATATATCACCTTTCTTTTTACGCACCATGATGCCCTCACATAAGCCTTCACTGCCTCCTCCCTGGGCTGGGCTAGACAGCCTGTGCGACCACGCCGGCAACATAAGACGCTGAGCCTCCGCTGCTTCTTCAGCCTGATGGGTCATTCTGTCTCTGGAACTTTTTGCAAGAGAAATCGATCACTCCATCTTTCTACGCGACCCGAACTTCAATCTATGACACTATGGATGTCCTCGCAGCCCTCGATGTCACCGGCTCCGCTATTGAAACTGCCGGTCTTGGATTCCAACTGTACAGAAGTATCATCGACCACGCCGAAGCTATTCCACGAATGGCGGACCTTGAAAAAGCTATCGTGGGGACGTCGGTGACCATCAAAGAGCTTGGCGAGTTGTTTAAAGATACCCAGGTTCGCGCATTGCTGTGCCAAGAGGCGGTGGACGCGGCTATAGACGCCGTGTGCGCCTGCAAAGGAATCTTCAGCAAGCTTGATGTGGCAATCGATAGGTCTAAACCAAACACCGTGGGCTCCAGTTGGCCGTTTTGGCAAGTCAATGTCGACGTCTTGAATGTGGAACTGGACAGGCTGAACATTACAGTCTTGGATGTGGAACTGGACAAGCTGAAGATCACGTTGCTACTTCTCACTGAACTTTTGAAGTGCGCTCTCCTTGTCAAACAGGGCAAGGACATCGAGGACAGGCCTAGGAAAATTGAAGACCTGGTTCATGAGGAGCGAGAGGCCGTGGCAAGATACGAAGCATGCTTGTCACGCGTCAACGGGGACCACCAGAACTTGTATGTTCGTCAATCTCCATGATCTGGTTTGGAAGTCTCACTAAAGCTATCTCGCAGGAAAAACAGCTTGACCGCAAGGGGCATTTCGCTATTTGCTTCCGGGTCCCTTCAAAACCAAAGCAGCACAGCTGATGCACTGAATCAAGCCGAAGCCCATATCAACAACCTGCTTCAGGTGGTTGCGAGAGCGAAGCAGAGCTTTACCGGATCCAGGGACAACAACTTGCCTCTCTACCAAAAGACAATGCTTAAGATAACCTACTCGAATGCGCGAACTGAACTAGACCGTCTCATAATCGATGTTCTCGCCGAACCGGCAGCGGCTTCAAGCGAGACCAGGACGGCAGCCCTCGTTCTGTTGCGGCGTTTTACAAATGTCTCGATGGAGATTGAGAGCAGAAATTGGCATTGGAATCGATAATTTGGCACGGCAGCGCGTAAAAGACATAATGTTTGAGATTTACTTCATGGGTCGCTCTTTTCTTCTCAACTTTCGAAGACAGATGGGAAGGGCGGACAAGGTATTGAATTCTTGAGATGGTGTGAGCTCTTCACAAATAAAACTTTTTCTCAAAGGAAATGGTAAAAACGCGCTGCAAAGCCGTAACAAATCCCAGTCAAATAAGCTTGCCATGGTAAACACCAGGGCGGTGCAGGGCTGGCGTCTGGTGTGGCTTGTGCTGTGGCTGTCGGTTGCAACTGACAACCTCAACCACCAAGTTTTGTCCCTCTCCAACAGCCGTAGCTCAGCATCACCGGACAAGGTCGTAATCTGCATTCAAGAAGGCTCTTTTCTTTTGCATTTTGTCTGAGCTTGCGCCTCAAAAATAGTCCGAAAGCTCGGGCCACTACTCGTGCCTACCCTCCCTTGAGGGCACCTAGCGCAGCGAGGAGAGTGGGAGCGTCCAGGACGTATTTACGGTAGTGTTCGCAGCAGTATTTACAGTAGTATTTACAGCAGTATTTGCAGCAGTACTCGCAGCAGTACTCGCAACAGTACTCGCAGCAGTACGCAGCAGTATTTACAGCAGTATTTGCAGCAGTATTTATAGTCGTATTTACAGCAGCACAATAGCATTAAGTATTTAAGGCATTAAGTTTATCTAAGGCACAAAGCTAACCCACTATAGTAAGGTGAGGTCTTATATATGGGCGGGTAAACTTTGGTTATAGAAACTTTCTACTAATCAGATTCTTTCCGCCTTTAAATCCACTAATCAGAGCATTCTGCCTCCAGAAACCCTTCTAATAGAGATGCTCCACCTCGTTGGACAATGCCTGCATGATATGCAGCATGTTTGGGGGCCATCTCAGCTCCTCTACAAGCGGTGCTGATCAGCATGTGCGGTCAGGACATGTCTAGTGACACAGGAGGCCAAACCACGACTGTTCCTTGAGCAAACTGACCGAACACTCTCTCCTCGCGCTCAATCCTTCAGTCGCGGGGCTCCCATCTAAATTCCCCCCTCCCATGGCTGACGTGCTAGGCGTCGTTGCCTCCGCCGTCGGCGTTGCAGATTTCGGGCTCAAGCTCTCAAAAAACATCTACGACTACGCCAACTCGGTAGCCGGAGCAAGCAAGCGCATCACCTACCTAGGCGAACACGTCGACCTGACGTCCAAAACAATCAAAGAGCTTGGAGACGTGTTCAAAGATGCCAAGGTGCAGGCGTTGTTGCGCGCCGAAGCGGTCGACACGGCCCAGAAAGCCATGGATCACTGCGATTCGATTTTCAAGGAGATGGACGCCGCTCTGAGCAAGTCGAGATCGAGTAGGCTGGCGTGGCCGTTTCGACAGGTCAAGGTGCAGGAGTTGAACGCCGATCTTGATAGGTTGAAAACGACGCTGCAGCTGCTTTTGGGGGTTTTGGAGGTTGCGCGCGATGTGCACAGGGAGCGCGTGGATAGGGAAAGATTTGATGAGCTCTCGAATTTGATTCGTGCGAGGAACGAAGCGGAGGCGAGGTACAAGGCTGCCGTGGCGGCTGATCAGAATGCCTTGTCTTTTCCGTAAGTCTGACTAGCGACGCTGTCCGTTCTCAACCAGAGAGAAGTCTTACTGATAGTCCGTCGCAGTTCGATCAATCTGGCAGTGGAAGGGAGGTTGCCGGCTGTCGACAAGTCGTCCCGGGAACCATCTATTTCCACCAACGCATCAGGGCAGCAATCGAACAACTATTCAGGGACTTCCATTTCGAAAGATCTGGACGAGGATACAGAAATGACCTCTGCCGACACTCCGCTAGACCTCACGGTCGAGTCTCTGGACCAGGTTGCAACCCATGTTAACAACTTGCTTGGACTAATCAGACGCGTGCAGTACGGCCTTGTCAGGGGGACTCCGCCGTCAATGGCAAAGAAGGAGCTCGAGAATGCTTACTTGGATACTCGGACCACTCTTGACAGCCTTATTTTGGCCAACGGACCTCAGGGCTCGGCCGTGGAAGACACGACTAAAGATCCGCCTCCACTACTGCCGCATGCTAGTTATGGCGGACCTCTTGCAGGTGAATGGCAGCCTCTTTTTCCGAGCGACTCGACACCTGATCAGCAGTCGTATAGCGTTGGAGTCTCCCACTCATACGCCCCTCCGAACCCAGCGACTCGAGGCGTTCCCCAAATTCAAATACCACACCATCCACCGGCGCCAGCGCCTGCCGCCGGTTCACCTCCTGGCTTTGCTGGTGCTTCATCTCCTGGTTTCAGTCCGTCATCTCCTGGTTATTCTCCCACCCATTCTCCTGTATCTCCAAGTTATTCTCCTACATCTCCTGGTTTTGGCACTTCATCGCCTGGTTTTGCCCCCACAACTCCTGGTTTTGCTCCTCCCGCTCCTGGACCACAAGCACGAGGAACTTCCCTGCCGTATGGGCGGCAAACGGCTATACTCATAGCTCAGTATCGCGCTGCTTTATCACAAGCTCAAATTTCTGATGCTCCCGCACCTGACAGAGCAAGCTGCTTTGCTCCCGACTTCCCCGAAGCCATAAAACTGAGATTGATGGGTCTCCCAGAGGAGCAATTTTTGAACGCCTGCGAAGTCTTGCTCGCAAAACTCAATAGCCAGGCTCAGGCGTCATCGAACAATGGGCCACGGCCGTCCATGCCTGCAGCAGGACAGCAACTGCAGATGCCGAATGCCTCGAGCATGGATGCAGCGCTCGCGCTCGCCATGGCTCAGCATCGCGCTAGTGCAGCACAAGCTGGTATGCCCGGTCCTTCTGCGCCGAAGAGAGCGAGACACATTTCTCCTGAAATTCCGGAAGCTAAGAGACAGAAGTTGATGGAGCTTCCAGACGAGGAATATTGGGGACTTGTTGAAGTATGGCGGAAACAGGCCGCTCTACGGGCTCAGAGGGAGGCGATGGCTCAGGCTCAGTCCCAGGCCCAAGCCCAGGCCCAGGCTCAGGCTCAGGCGCAAGTTCAGGCTCAAGCGATGATGAACAGCAGGCCACAGCTTGGTCAACCCTCTGGTTCTGACCTCGGCCAAGACACCAACCCAGAGAAGCTGCCTGAAAATCCAGAAGCCGACAGGAAGGAAAGTGAGGTTAAGGGAAACCAGACGAACTCGAAAGAGAGGTCTTCTTCTGCTTCCAGCGATGGAAGACCAAGGCTCGATGGTTGCCACGGACCAGCTTATTGTTTGATGCGGCATTGGACCACAGCTTTTGATGAGGACTGACTGACCATACAAGCGCCTTTCATAGAATTTTACACTGTCTAGTTTGAACACCCTCAAGATTTCCACATTCACTTACACACCATGACGTCTCATGCGAGATCAAGCTAGAATCCACAGAACATGTTTGGTCGTCGTTTGCTGGCCGAAGCTCTTGCCATGGTAACCCAGTGTTTGGTGGCGGCAAAGGCCCGTGCGCCCGTTTCTCCGCTCCCGCCCGTCAGCTCCGTTCCCCGTCGAATGCTTGCCTGCTCCACACGCCTCTCGTTTCCAACCCTCCCTCCCTCACTCTCGAACGCACAAGTCTGCCGTCCAACGAAATGCTCGACGACGGCATCGGGCACAAATGACGCAATCATTCACAGCGACGCAGCCCGGATGCGCAACCATGTCATGTCAGCAACAGGCACTGTGAAATAGGTACGCGATGAGACCGGCGGTCAGCAGCCTTGTCGTCGCTGTCGTCGTTGTCGCCCAGCCCAACCTCTCGAATTTAAAAAAGCACCCACAGGAAGCACTACTTCCAGCCATCTTCACCGTGCAGTGCAGGGCTCCGCAGCAACCCTGCCCGACAGACATTGACGGCAGCCCGCGCGCTACCGAAGAAATAGTCTTTTTGTTTGCCTGTCACCTCCCTGTCCTAGTCTCTTTCTCGCTATCAACTTGTACATATCTAAACATTCCTACCTGCCGAATTGGACCTTTGTCCGAGCCTTTTTCCTGCGTCCTCTGCTCGTGCTCCGTCTGGGTCGCTCGACACAGGCCTGCCGCGCGGATCAAAAGCGCCGTCTCCATGCCGCGCCCTCTTCTCTCGTTGTCGTCATGTCTCCTCCTCGTCTCCTCTGCTCACCTTGTCCCCGCAGAACCGGAACGGCCCTTCAACTTGGCGCGACATGAAAGGCACTGGCCAGAGCAAGAGGCCCTCGTCAAGCGCGATGCCGGAATCCGCGCGCGCATCAACGTCGAGGTACCGCGCGCCGTCCGCAAGATGAGCGAAGACCCGGGCCAAAAGTTTTACTTGGACTATTGGGAGTTTGGCGCTGCTGCAGCCGGCGCGGATCACAACCAAGTCATGCTTGGAGACGACGACTATCTCAACGTGACTCTGCTGCCGCCCGTGTTGAAGCACGCGGAGGATGTTAGCCGTCACTGGAATTTCCCAAGATTCTTCCAACAGGGCGAGCATGGCGCAGTCCAAAGGCGGGACTTCCAATGTCCGACTGGAACGTCTGCCTGCACGAGCATCGACCGACCCGATTCTTGCTGTGGAGTAGGAGAGGTGTGCCAAATTGTACAGGATACAGGGAATGGAGACGTTGGCTGTTGTCCTGAAGGAAGTACCTGTGGGGGAGGAGTAGCCAATTGCGACACTTCGGCGGGATATTCGAGCTGTCCCGACAGCACAAATGGTGGCTGCTGTATCCCAGACTATTACTGTTCAGGTGTAGGATGTGAGTACCCGGAGCCTTCTTCAGCCAAGCTTTATGGTCCCTCGTATCCTTAACTGACTCATGCTAGGTCTCAAGGCATCAATCAGTACGACAATCATCACGGAAAAAGGGACGACGAGGACGTCAACTCTGTCCAGCACGGCCACCGGCCAAGCCTCTCGCCGGACGTCGATAACGACAGCAACGACCCAATCCCAATCAAGGAACCCATCGTCAGAGAGCACGTCCACAAGTACCCAAGACTCGTCAACAAACGCAGCCTCGAGCACCGCCAGTGCTGTTGCGCCATTCCGCCCAACGAGCGGCAGTGATGAATCGTCAGGCACGTCGCCTCTTACTACGGGCACTGCCTCTGAAAGCCTCAATGGCTGTCCGACTGGCTTTTACATGTGCTCGGCATTTTATCAGGGTGGATGCTGTCGAGTAGGCCGCGACTGTCACTCGACGTCGTGTCCGGCTTCTGCAAGCATTACAGTCGTTGACGGGAATTCGCTGACGATAGCCGGTGAGTCGGGCGTCAGCTTTGCTTCGACGACGGGAGTCTGTGCCAGCGGATGGTCGAGCTGCGCAGCAAATCAGGGAGGAGGCTGCTGTCCGAGTGGGTATGGCTGTGGAAACAGTTGTACGTATACCGGGACAGGAACTGCGTCGCCAAGCGCAGTCGCAAAAGAAGCACCCAGCTTAGCCACACTGAATGCTGCAGTCTGGGGCTGGATATGGATCGTGGCAGGAATGGCGAGTGGATTGGCCATGATTCTGTTGTAGCAGTAGCAGTTGCAGTGAATGGAATGATGGTCATGACATGTGCGAGTCCAGGCGCGCCGCCGGCGAGCGCGAAATAAGGTGGATAATTGACCTAGCGTCACACAAGAGGGCCGGGGTATCTGTCAGATCAGGTCGTCTGATATCGGGCCTTTTCGAGTTGGACCAAAAGCGGGCGGCAGGGTGAGGTGGTGTGGGTAGAGGGCGGCGATGGAATCATGCGAGTAGGCAAAAGGCACTGTCGACGAGTGAAGCACTAGCAGGAAGAGTGGTGTCGATCAGCGGAGAGGGCTTCCCCACGAGGGCACATCATAACCGCCAGCGAGCTTTGTCAAACACAACGTCAACCGTCCATCAATCCCCACGGCTCATTTTGCTCCTCGTCTCTGCTGCCAACCAAACCACGCGACGCGCCCGAGTCGTTGCCACACAACCGACCTACATAGCCCTCAGCTCCTACGCGAACGACCCCGCAGCCTTCAACCCTTCACAACCACACCCGCCAATTTTCAACACCCCAGCGACCGCGCCGCCCACCACGTCGACTCTGCTGGGGCAAGCTGATGGACCTGGATAGGCTGCTGGCTAAGTCGCGATTGCCTTGAAGACCGCTCTTGGTCTTCAAACGCTAGCGATAGCCAGCATGCCCTCGAGCGCGAGAGAAGACGGTGCCGCCGTTGCGGCGGCGCCGCAGCACCCCGTCCCCGATTCGGTCGTGCTGAGGCACGAATACACCAAGCTCTGCAAGAAATATAGGACCGAGATTGCGGCGAGCTCGAGCAGCTTGCTGTCGACCGTCACGGCCGTGAGTCGAATCGTCCTCTGCAAACAGACCTTTCTGACGCTGCTGTAGTATCCGTTGGATTCGGTCAAGACGCGCATGCAGACGTATGGATCATCTGCTCTTATTGCCGACTCTTCTGACCGTCTGCAGATATTCCAACAGATTCACCGGCGTCGTCGATTGCGTTCAGCACACATACCGCACAGAGGGCACCAAGGGCTTTTGGCGAGGTGAGCGAGGAACTTGCGCTGTGTGTCGCTTCACTAACGAAATCCAGGCGTATTTTCTCCGCTCGCAAGCATCACACTCGTCCGCACAGTGTCCTTTTCGGTCTACCAGCGTGCCAAATACACCTACGATGAATGGATGAAGAGAGCCACGGGCAGCTCGCCGCTCGCAATTGCCAATAGCACAGGAGCCATGCCCAACATTGCAACCATGTCGTGTTTCGGGGCCGCCGGTGCGACGGCTGGCGCTGTAATCACATTTATTGCCTGTATGGCATGGAAACGGCATTGTAGACGCTGGCTGACTTTTCCCAGGTCCCTTTGAGCTCACCAAGATGAGCGCTCAGATTTCCGTGCTCGCTCAATCCAAAGAGGGCAATGCGAAGCCAAACCCAATCAGCGCTAGTTACGCAGAGCTGGGCACGCTGAGGACTGCGCAAAATCTCGTCAGGCAGAGGGGCTTTGGTGGCCTCTATGCCGGTGTTCACTATCACTTGCGTGAGTTGTGTCGGTTTGACTGAGGAGGCAATGCTGACGTCAACGGTAGTCCGCGACAGTATCGGGACTGGGATTTATTTCACAACGTACGAAAGCTCCAAGCAGCTCCTCGCCAACGCCCGGGGCAACTCGCCTACTTCGCCCCTCGCCGTCGTAATTGCAGGCGGGCTGTGTGGTCTCGTCAGCTGGGCCTGCATCTACCCCATCGACACGGCCAAGTCCATCTACCAGCGCAACTGCTTCACACAACACAAGAACAAAACGGACCGCCCCAAGATTCAATTCTTCAATCCTCGCATGTACAAGGGTACGTCATAGGCGGCACGGCACCACCCCACCTGCACGCTAGTCAAGTGCACTAGGGGAGCAAATCGACCAACCAAACGTCTTGGCTTTGTCTGTGACTTGAGCGCTAATCCGATTTGCAATGATAGGCATTGGCGTTTCAATGAGCCGCTCGTGTGTCGTCAACGCCATCTTCTTCTCGGCCTTTGAGTATACTAAGAAGAGAATCAATCGCCTCGAGTACGACGAAGAGCTGTTGCGCACCCACGGCCGAGCATAAATATCTTTTTCGCCAACATCAACTTGTGTCATGACGTCACGTGTCGAGCGTCGTCACGGGATCGACCAATCTATCGGATCGGACTGGACCATAACCACAAAAGCAGGCACGAAACCATCCTCACCATTCTCCTCTCTGTACAGTATACAACGGATGGTGGAGCAGCTGCAGTTGCTCGCCTTCTTTTCCTTTCTCCTCTCCTTATTCTTTTCTTATCTCGGCACGGCTCATACAACACAACGACTCCTTTTTCCCAGCACACACACGCGGATGATATGGAGGAACGATTGCACACGGCAACGGCCAAGGTGCGAAAGGGAAGGACTGCTGGAGGGATTCATGCATCGATGTTGAAGGACGCAAGATTAGCAGCAAGCAGTGTGGCTGACAGACAAGCCAACGGTTGCGAAACGGGAGGTCAATCTGTCGGTCGGTGAGCTTGGCTCGCTGGCTTCTGTCTGCTTGCTGAATACCTCCTAGCTCAGATAGTGTAGCGGGGGTGTGGTGGTGTAGGTAGGCAGGATACGCAGGATAGCCGGCCAGTGCATTGGCTAGGGAATAAACATATTTGCATCTTTATCAGTAAACGCTTTGCGGGTGTGTAGGTCTGTTGGCGGTCTTCTCGCTATACGTACGCCCGGTGGGCAGAACTCCCCACCCATGCACCTGCGCAGCCGGTAGACAGCAATAATGCAGCAAATGTCCTCCTCGTCTTTCTCCGCTCGATCAGGACGACATCGAGGTCACGGCATGATATCCAAATCCCCATTCCTACCACTCTAGGTACCGCTCGCTCGCCTCTCGAGAACGGCCCGTGCGGCACCTCCATATGTACCTACATGCCCACATGCCTACCTACATAACTCCTTATCCGAGGTATGGTGTCGCGTCGCATCGCGTCGCGTCGCGTGCTCAAACAAACAAAGCATCCAACTGGTCGACCGGCCGCTGTGCCGCTCTAGGTACGCTGCGATACATGCGGTGGACGGTGCCGTGCCGTGGCGGATGGATGATTGAAACGGACGGGCCTCGCTCCAGCGTAGCTAGCCGAGAGAGGGACGGATGGACGGACGGACCTGAGAGGCGAGCATCAAGGTGCCGCGCCGTGGTGGGCGCGTTGCGTGGTTGTTATCGCGCGCTGGCTGGCTCCACTGGTCCCCGGACGCTGCCTGGCGGTTGCGGGCTGGGGGCTGGGTGTGCGGATGGGATAGGCGGACGATGGACAGACAGACAGACAGGCGGGGGGGGCAGTTGATGGGAGAGCGTGTTTTGCCCTATTTCTTTCTCCTTCCTTCTCTTCTTTTCTCCGTCAATTTTTCCTGGGCGCTTATGTCGTGTCGTGTCGTGTCGTCTCGCCTACCAATGGTTGAACGGCTGGCTAGCTGCATCATGAGGCGACGAACCCTGACGCTCCGTCTTTTCCGCTAGCCGCTGCCGAGTCGCCACGACACGCGACAGACAGACAACCGCTCGCGCGCGCTTACGGCGTCAGCGTCAGCTCTGCAGCGGTAGCGGCTGTTAGGATTGGAATTGGGAATACGGGGGAGAGGAGACGGGGTGAGGCAGCGGTGGTGGTTTGTGATTTGTGATTGATGAGGGCAGGCTGGCGAATAGAGAATATAGACTAGCGGGGGGTGATACTGTTTGGCGCGCTTCTTTGCCAAGATGGACTAGGGAGTGAGTAGTGTGGGAGGGAGGAGGGAGGACGATTGTCGGAGTATGGATATGTGAAGGACTTTTGACCGCCGCCGCCGCCGCCGCTTGTGTTGCAGACAGCCCAGGCAGCTGAGGTGGACTGGACAGGACCGTTGACCGCACCTCAGCAAGTGTCCGGTCCGGGGGCGCGGCGCTGCGTCGGTGCCGGGCGTTTGACGCTAGGTTGTGTCGCGAGAGAATGGAAACCGGACAGACAGAGGCAGATGCATGTGGTGTTGAGATGAAGACTTGCGGGCCAGTTTCTCGGTGCAGGCGCTGGGATTCAGATGCCTGTCAACAGCATTGGAAGGAGCCGAGCAGTTCGTGTCTGTACATGTACAATTCATGTTCGTACATACTGTACTGGACAGCGGCAAGCATGCCGGATCAGCCCGAGACACAGCCAACGGCTTCATGGGAGCATCTGCGAAGGGATATGCAGGGTCTTGATGGTCCAGGTCTAGGTCCAGGGTCTTGCGCCGCACGGCCTTATCCGCGGACCACCTCACCTGCACGCTTACCCAGACGCAGACCACACACACCCTGGCCTTCGACCAGTGCAAGCAGCCTCAGCCTGACCACCCCATGCTCTGCTCTGCCCGAGTTCGGCAACAAGGTGGATCTCCATGCCGGCATAAATACCACGGCCTCATCGCCGCCCATCTCACGATGCCCTTCATCCAGCCCGTCCAGCTGCCGTGGTGGTGAAAGACAGCCCAATCCCTTTCGTCTATCACCCATCCCCAGCGCCTCATTCACTGCCAATACCCGTTACCTCTCCGGATCCTCCTCATCAGCCACCGTACCACATCCACATCGCGGCGCCAGCACCTGCACACGCTCCGCCCTGCCGAGCTATCCGCTGCGTTGGGCTGAAAAGTTCCATTGTACGAACAAAGAAAGGGACCCTTCTTTCGACCGCGGCCGGACCACTCCAGCTCGGGCTAGATCGCCTCGCTATCGCCCAGCGCGCGTGGCATCTGGATACAAAAATAATACACGCAGTGATTAACCCCCCGTTATCCCCGTCATTGTTAAGTCTGACAATCGCTCTTCTCGGGCTATGTATGTATATTTATTTCCCACTTTGCGCGCGCTGTTGCTTCGTCAATTGTCACCTCGTCCACTCGCTAACGCCTGGCTTCAGCTTCACGCTTTGCACCTTCGCTCTAACTTGACATCATCTTGAAGACATCTTTTTGCTCATCTAATTCCTTCTTCTCTTTCAAGCAACCCAAAAACCAAGACCTACCCACCCAGCAAGAAGAAGAAGAAAAGGAAAAGAAATCAGCCAAAATGTGCTCCTACACCTACAGCTGGTACTACTGCAACCACGACTACTACATCTGGGCCAACAGCATCGAGGTGTGCCCAAACCGGCTGCTCTCGGGCTACTCGTACGACGCCTGGAGCATCGACATGTGCAAGAACATGCAGGTCTCGTGCGCCGGCTTCTCAAACTACTACTGCCACGACTGCTCCGAGGACGTCAGTTTGGAGTTTGAGCTTGATGAGATGTAGTAGTGCTGTTGCTGCTGCTCTTTCTTCATATTCGTTTTCATCGTTGTTGATGAGGCAGAATTTGTTTGCTTGCTTGTTGCGCTCTGAGCTGTGGGGTTTTGGCGTTCGACTCGAAAGATTTGTTTGGCTTGGAGAGAGTTGGGTACCATGGCTTGCTTCTTCGGCACAGCACGCGTGTTTGGGCGCTCTCGGCGCTTTGCTTTGCTTTGCTTTGCTCTCACTCCTCTTTCTTGCTCTACTCTCCCTCGGATATCATGGATCCGACGCTTTACTTTCTGCCTCTCGCATTATTCATGCGTCCATTTCTCCGCTTGTCTGGCATTGAGGCATTCTGCCGGACACACCAAACCAAAGCAGCAGACCGCACCTTTTTCGCCGTGGTGCGGCGTCTCATGTCATCTGCGGCAGCTGTCGGCACTGCACCTGGCCCCTTTTCCTCACCGCACCACCACCACCCACGACACGACGCGACGCGATGCACCTCACCGCAAGACGACTCTCCTTCTCGTCTCCTTTCGGCTTGGCTCGGCTTGGTTCGGTTTCTCGCCCGCACGTCGCCACCGCGCGACTCCTCCCGTCCTCCCCCTACTCCTACTCGTGGGAGTATGCCAGCCGGCAGTAGAAGCATCGCCTCGCCTCGCCTCGCCTCGCCTCATCGAACAGACCCCTCGTTCTCCAGCACTCGTCTCGTCTCGTCTTCAACGCCCCGGCACACTCCAGACACGAGCAACCTCCCGCAGCCGAACGGACGGACGAATGGACGTGTGGTAAAAGCACCAGCAACAGCACCAGCAACAGCCAACGCCAGAACCCAAGTCCAAACGGAACGCGCAACGCGCGGACCCACGGCGGCGCCGGTGGCGGCGCCCACCGGTGTTGATCAGGGTCCTTGGGTTGTCTGTGCGTGCGTGCGTGCGTACGTGCGTGCGGTGGACCCATCGCATCCGACAGCCCCGAGGACGGCGCCTGGTATGCGGCTAGGGTTCGGGTCAGTTGGTTGGTGGGGTAGCTGGGACGAGTGGGTTTTCTGTTTTCGTTTGGTTGGAGAGGTGTTGGGTGCGTGGTTAGACATGGGGCGGGTGGATGTTTGGGAGTTTGGATGATTGTGAAGGAGAGGAAGAGGGAGAGGAAGAGGAGGAAGTATATGATTGATTGATAAGAGCATGGTAAATGGATAGATGAATGGCTGCTTTGATTCGTTTCAGCGCGGCGCGGACGTTTTCTTTGTGGTTCCTTTCCCATCCTTTTCTCTATCTGTTGATTTAGCTGTCTTTGTTCTTTGTCCTACTTCTAATGACAAACTTTGGTCAAATGGGTAGGGGTATCTATCTATTCTATTTCCATCAATGCGCTAATTACTAGACCTACACCCACGGCCTCAACTCAACTCATCAGCAGCCCAGCTTAGGTAGGTAGCCAACCTACTCCATGACGCGCTCGCCCTCGCCCGGATCGACGCGGCCGCCGAGCGGGCCCTTGTCGATGCTGGCCTGCACCTGGCGCGCGCGCCTCCTCGCATCTATATACAGCATAAACTCGGTGTACGTCTCGGGCATGACCTTGACGTCCGCATCGACGGTGAACGTGTAGTTGAACTGGCCAGTCGGCTTCGTCTCGCCGTGCTCGACGTTGCGGACCTTGGAGTCGACGCGCACCTGGACGCGGGTCTTGCGTTTCTCGCCGATGGGCGAGGCGGAAGAAGAAGAGGAGGAGGAGGAGGAGGAGGAGGAGGAGGCGGCGTCGTCGACGGCCGGCGGGTCCGTGTACACGACCGTTGCCGTCATGTAGAGCACGCTGCCGACGGGGACGGGGTTCTGGAAGGTGCTGGGGTCGAGCGAGACGAAGGTTGGTCGCGTGTGCGCGAACGAGGCGGCGCAGCAAAAGGCCAGCTCGAACGTTTGCTTCAGCAGGAAGCCGCCGAAGATCATGAAGTGGTGTCGGTTGCGATACTGTGGCTGCATGATGGACGCCGTCTGTAGCCGCGTCGCCGACATGAGTTGCACGTTGGCTGGCCGCCGTAGTGGGTCGTTCGGGTCGTGCCATTGCAGTTGCTTCTGCCACATGGCGTGGATGATGTCGCTTTCTTCGTCGTTGGGCGTGTGTTTGATTAGCGACTTGGTTTTGAGCTCTTTGCGCCGTTTCGAGTTTTCCTCGCCTCGGGCGAAAAATGCCTTTTCCTCCTCTGTCTCTATGAGGAGGGGGTTCACGTCGACCGGCCTGTGGTGCGTCAGTATCAGCAGTGTGGAGAGGCAAAACGGCTTACTTTTTTGTCCCCGGGTCAAGAGAGACCATGGTGAATGTGCAGGTCATGAGGACGTCCTTCTCTTGAACCTTTTCGCCTTCCTTGGGGGCTTTGGCGACTTGCAGCGATATTTCCATGCTGCTCCTGCCCGTGGCATACGTCACCTGTCCGCTGTACTCGAGATCGCAAATCTCGGTCAGAGGGTTGCGAATGGTGATTCTGTCACATGCGGCTGTTACTGTCGTGACTTCTTCGCCCGTGTGCTTGTAAGCAATGACGCCCGAGAGGGCATCCAGGTCCATGAAGATGGTCCCGAGCCTGAGTCATGTTGGAATGTTGTTCAATCTTGTAGCCATACGACTCACCTAATGTGGCCAGACGAGTTGAGATAGGTGTCGA
The DNA here is from genome assembly GCF_038021145.1 of Phyllosticta citriasiana. Classification (NCBI taxonomy): domain Eukaryota; kingdom Fungi; phylum Ascomycota; class Dothideomycetes; order Botryosphaeriales; family Phyllostictaceae; genus Phyllosticta; species Phyllosticta citriasiana. The sequence continues at coordinate 373,260 of NW_027117294.1, forward strand.
GAAGCCATGGATCTTGTGCCAGCGGTAGAATCTTTCCAGTCAGTCATTTGCATCTTGGGTCAAGCTTGATGCAGCTTACGACGCGGTGGTAGCTGTCCGACATGCGCTTTGGCTCGAGTTTGCGATTCGCCGGGACCTGAGGGATTCCTGATGCTCTTGTTGGGTCTTCGCCATCGCGTTGCTTCTTTCGCAAGGCTTCAATCCAGGGCGTCTGTATGCGGGCTTCTGTCAAGTCCCTAAATACGCCATCGGTGCAGGCTGTTGGCGTGCTGCTGAATTCGCGAGTGGTGATGCATTTTTGAGCATCAGCCAGTCGACCTGGCTTGACCGACGACGCACCAGACCTCAAGTGCCTCAGAACAGAGCTCGATAATTTGATCATGGTGTCTATGAATTTTGGAAAAGGAGGAAAACAGCTCGAAGACAGAGGTGCAGCAAGGGGTGAGGTCATCATGGCAGCCTTATCGGGCCGTGCCCCGCCGACTCGGCTTCAACAGGAGCACCTGCCCCGGTACCCTCCGACTCTCCCACTGCAACAAAGCCAGATTTGAATTCGTCATTCATGTCGGAGACGTTGGACCTCGGGCAACTCTGCCTGAGTCTTTCCAAGGCCAACCTCAAGCTCGTCTCTCAAGGATCCATTACCGCCTCTTTGCAGAACACCGCCTCGACTGACCTCACATCTCTTTCATCAGTCTTGACAGAACGGTCTGGATGGGTTCGTCGAGGACTGGGCTTGCACCTGGCCTTGGACATTTGCGTGGACGCGAAGCCTCTGAATTGCCAACAGTCTCATCAAGTCGCAAACAGCATCTGCTCTGCAGAAGCAAGTGTCGTCCAATGACTGGCTGCTAGCGTGCTAATCGGATTCCAGCTCTGGAAGCAGCTGCACCTCCAACCAACGCTACCGGTGGACCTTCGAGAGGAGCCCAACAGCATCAGAATCAACCTGTCTCATACAGACGTCGACTGCCCAAGCCAAGAGAAATCCCGACATCGCCTGGCAGTAGGTGCCTCCATTGCAGATGTACAGCCTCCAGATGGCGTCCACGTGGTGCGCTTGGAGCAAGTCAAGCTGAAGATTGACATTACGACCACGCCGCAGTGCAGGGTCCAAAGGAAGAAGGATCGTGGCGCCACTCGACGAATTGAACGCAGTCAGCCAGAGGTGGGCGAGGCTCCAGCGTCCGACATGGACTTAATTTGCATGGACGAGATTTGCGAGGAAGAGGATTTTGAAATTCTCTCGGATGACTCAATGCTGCTGGACTTGCCAGAGGACCGCACCTTGACGGATCTCCCCGAAACCATTGTTAGCAGTCATTACTGGAAATCGACTTCGAAGACCACCAGAGTCGACAGCGGTATTTCCATGGAACCTCACGATGAGCAAGTGGATGGAGTCTTATCGTCCGAGACCATCGCCAGTCTGATTGACACTGCCCTTTACTGCTCAATCTGCGAAAAAGCTCCAAAGCAAAAAGGTGGCATTAAAGTCAAGTCGGACGACATGAAAATGAAGTTGGCGAGTATTGCACCATCACTATGGAGTCCAGGCTTTCTCAAGGTTTGATTTGGAAAATTTCGGGCTCGCTGCTATGCTAAACAGAATGCAGACGATATCTGAGCGTGCGCCATTTGTCCCGCCAATCGCACACACCTTGTCCAGTCCTTTATTGATGCAAGCAAAGTCTTCGAGTTTGCGGGACAAGCTTACAGAATTACACAAGTTGCGCCACGAGACTTCATTCCATTCTGTCTCCATCAGTCTGTGGGATCTTCTGCAACGAGAACTGTATGACCCGGGAGCTGCAAGACGAATTCGACCACTAAAGACCGAAAATGTCCACAGTGTTGGAACATTAGATGACGACGACTTGCTTCCAGAATACTGGAACGATTCCATGATTGACGGCAATGAGGACCATGGGTTTGAAAACCTGGAGCATGCCGGGTCTGAATACGAGGCATTTTTGGGGATTGAGGATGACGACGAGGATAATGAATCCGGCCTTTTGCATGACCCCGACTTTTCAGATGAAATGATAGTCGACTCTGCGTACAACGTGCCTTTGCAGGCGAGTTTCGCATCAATGGAGCACGAGGACGAGTTTTTGCCCGGAATGCTGCATTTTGAAGATTTCTTTGAGGACGAAGGACTTGAGGACTTACTTTGACAGATTATTCTGCTGATTGGCATCGATTATTTGTTTCCTGGTGGCAGCTGACAACCCTTTGTACGGATAGCTCGTTAATGAATGGCAGACTGGCATTTAAGCGACAAATCGCACGCATCGCAAAGATCAAGACTAAAAGTAGCACGTCCATGCGAGATGGGCACAGTGGGCTGATTTTAGATTCGACGGGGATTCGACAGGTCGACGCACAGAACAGCGAGCGTTCTGTCCACCTCACAATATCTGCTGCAGCCGAAGATGCGCGTCAGATTGAGCATCAGATCAGCAAAATCCTGGAAATGCTCCTTGGCCCTGCGCGCTTTACCAGGCTCAGGGTGTGGGGCAGCGCGAGTTTCTCCAAACTTGAGCGCCATGTGGTTTTCAATTATCAACCGACTTTTCCCTTGTTTACAGCGTGGGTCCAGAGTGTCGACCAAAGTGCGGTGGCATCTTGCTGCAGACCGCTGCAAGTCTGCGACGCCTTGTACGACGAGTGTTGTCCCTATCAACGGCGCCATTTCCCTTCCAGTGCGCTTGCATCGCGTCCAGCGGCGCCTCCATGCCCAAATATGCTTCTTTTGCAGGCCAAAGGATGCAGGGCCAGGATCCGACCCGTCAAGATCAGGTCATGTTTAGATGTAGGTTCAGCTTCGGCGCTCGATCGAGGACATCTCTCCGCCAGCAAGACGCGATTTGGCGAAGCGAAAATAAGAGCGCTCAAGAGGTTCGCTTAATTCCATGGCCCTTAGCCAGTCATCCATAGACAATCTGGAGCTCGCCGCGTTGTGGTCGCACCTGAATGTGGCTCAAACGCTCTGACGCCATTCAAAGACGTCCTAGGCAAAACGTCCGCAAAGATGGATATGAGTTGCTTACCGCCACGCGCGAGGTACCTAATTTCAACCTTCCTTCGCGACCATCTCTTGCTTCAGTCAAGCTGTTCTATTCCGCCTGGTTACACAAGAGACGATAACGCAACTAACCCACACGAGGCACAGCACCGCAGCACGCCTGAATTTCGTCCCGTCTGCCCCAGTTCTCCACCGACGCATCCTTCTGTACGACGAGTTTGTCGTTTAATTCAGTTGGTGTCGCCCATGTTTTGTTCGCTCCCTTTTGCATTTCAAGGTGTTTTGTTTGGTCCGTCAACATTTGAGGCGACTTGATCCCAGCTGCCAATTTGCCAAGCGCATCGGATTCGGATACTGGCGTCAAGACACCAAGCCTCGCCGTCACGTGGAGCATTGACGAAGAGGCTCTTTGTCTGAGAGGCTTTTACCGGGTTGTCTTCCAAAAGAGTCCGCCAAGTTATACGACAAGAAAGTGGGAGTGCAGGCATCGGAACAATCCCCAATGATTTAGCGCCTCGCTGGACGACGGGAAAGATTCAGGGTTTTGAGTGCTCGACCGACCCTCGACATTTGCATACTTCATCTTTCAAGACAACCGACTTGAGCCCTCGTATGGACTAGATTCACTGGATTTTGCGACATCATGCCTACGCGGCTTTTGAAAAAGCTGGAGGAGGCGCCGACAAAACCTACTGGCATAACGACTAAGTACCACATTGGACAGCGCGTTCCTTTTCACTGCGATCCAGGCATCATTGTAGCATCATATCTTGTGAGCTTTATTGGTGCCGTTGCAACAGTTGAACTGCTTCACCGTCGAAAGTCAGGCCAGGGCTGGCGGAACTGGTGGGCCCTCTAATCAGAATCACTGAAATAGAAATACCACTGACAGCAACTAGGCTCCAACTTGGAGCTTGCTCCATTTCCTTTGGTGTAGTTGGAATATGGTGCATGCACTTTGTCGGCAACCGCGCCATTGAGCTAGGTGACGGCAAGAAGGAAATCCAGCTCTACTACTCGCCAAGTTTTACTGCACTGTCGGTATTCCTACCCGTCATTTTTCTGTTTGTCGGCTTCGCATTTGCAGAGCGCTATAACCGCACCAAACGGAGTCTTTACCTTTCCCTTGGCATCACTGGCATCTTTGCCGGCCTTGCAATCGTCGGCATGCACTATATTGGCAACTTTGGAACGACCACCTACAAACTCTACAATGACCCCCGTCACATTATTGGCGCGGCTCTCATCGCTACGTTTGCCTGCTATGTGGCTATTACCCTCTTTTTCCACCAAAAGGAGCACTGGATCAACAGTCTGCCGCGACGATTGCCTGTGGCGGCTATTCTGGCGGTTGCCGTCACGGGCATGCATTGGACGGCAGCAGCAGGAACGAGATATACCCTGAAGGAATATTATACTGGTGCTGAGAGTGCAAGAAACAAGAATACGATTGTGGCGATTGCTCTGGTAAGTCTCTTCCCCTATCAAATGACTTTGCTGACAGAACAGTGTATCATGGCGCTGCTTGTCTGCTTCCTTATGATGTGGTTGACATCTCGAAGGAAGAAACACCTTGCCGACAGAGCGCAGCACGTAGTCCTCGCGTCCGCAACCTTTGACCCTGATGGAAAGATTCTCGTTACGCAAGAAGGTATCCTGCCGTGCCAAAAGATTACAAGGAGATATAATCAGAGGGTGAGTTGGTCTTGAAACTCTGAGTCTTTTGCTGACGGGTTCAGTCCTTCAACGATGAGTTCAACGTTGCACATCCCGTTTTCCAATGGATCTTTCGCGTCACATACAACTGGGACTGTGTTTCAGACCTAATAGGCTCCATGCGACAACATCTCCGTGCAGTTGGAAGTTTGCGAGACGTTTCTACCCCTAGTAGTCGCGGCAAGCCATCACCATCACCGATCAAAAAAGACGACGGCCCGGCACCAGAGCTTGACTACTCCATCATCTTTCGCGAGCACTTTTGCGTCGCCGCTTCGGAATTGGCATCGTCATTGGATACCAGGATTCAAGATTTGGGCACTTTGTGGGAAGAGATTCTCATGACCGGAACCGCAAACGCGGGAACAAAGGCCATGAAACCAACCAGCAAGGACGACCTTGAATCGGCCATTTCCACCGCGCCTCCATCTCTGTTTGGGAGGGGCCAACTGCTGATAGTGACGCGACAATTGAAAAGGGAGGAATGTGCTGGGATGAAAGCTCAGGGGTTTAGGTGGGCCACGCTGGATCAAGTGGGAGACATCATTTCGAGGAACATGCAAGTGAAGAAGACTGAGCTGAGGGAGACTGTCGGGCGCTTGAGAGATTACACAAATCGCCGCGATGGACTGCCCAATTCTGGAACCTGGCTCGCCTTTTTCGCCCTGCGACCTGCCCTGAAGCCGTTGTCTTCCAACTGGGACGTACTGGTCCCGCGATGCGAGCCGCACCACCTCCCAAAGGTCAATCTTTCCGAAAACCCCCCAACAAATGCCATGTACGACTTTTTGCGACGCTTCGACAATCTCTCTGTCGCAGAGTGCTCCCGGATCATCAGCAGCGGTCTTCGGGCACAAAAGACGGACAAGATATGGACAGATGAAGAGGCCGAGCTCGCTACCACCTTCCGTCAAGGCATGAACGAGCTACAAGCCATGGTGCCCGAATACTTCTTCCGTCAGGCCCTCTTTTCCGCGCGACCACTGCGCGATTCCGCCGCCGGGACGACGCGTCCCGCAACACTATTTGCCTTTTGCATCATACCCGACGTGCACATGTCGTTGAACCGGTCTCGAACGCTGACATACACGCCGCTCTCCTTTTTCCGCTGCCGGCAGCACATCCACCGCGGGTCGGCCGACCACGCCGTCCTGGCGCACAGCATCCACCGCGAATTCAGCGAGATCCGCCTGCAGCACCACCACCACCACCACCACATGCGCGACGTGCAGCGCAAGAAGGGCCTGCAGCGAGTGGCGTCGCTCAGCAACAAGATGCAAAAGTCGCTGACGGGCCGCACCACGCCGTCGCATCCGTCCACCGACGCCATCCTCGGCGGCGACGACGTCGACGATGCTCGCATGGCTCCGAGTCCCGCTCAACCCTCACGCCACGCCGGCATAAAATCGTGGCTCTCGGCCGTTGCACACAGCAGCAGTCACCATCACTCGCAGAATGGCGGCGGCAGTGGCAGTCGGCGCGACAGCAGCACGGTGCTGGGGGACTCGGCGAGCGAGCGCGAGCTGGTCAGCATGGACGACATGCTGAAGCGGCGGGGCAGCAGCCGGAGAAGTTCGCGGGACGATGGTGGTGGTGGTGGTGGTGCGGGACTGGGCGGCATCATGGTCAGTCAGGACATTCGCATCGAGCCGGGGCAGAAGAAGGAGGATAGCGTCATGGAGTTGAGTGAGTTGGGAATACATTCTGAGGCGGGGCAGGGGTACAAGGAGGAGGATACTTTTGTGGATGAGCTCTTTGAGTGGACGAGTGCGCAGTGGAGGCGGTCGTAATCGTGGAGTTGGACGTTGGATATCGGGTATGTTTGAATGGGTGTTGGTTTGTGGAAACTGAATGGGAAGAGAAGACTGTCGATTCGAGCTGCGCACATAGAGTATGCATCTGTATATACATCCCTCCCTCCTTCAACCCACCCACTGTTTTCCCCCCTGGAAATATTACTCACTCATGCCTACAACTTCTCCAACGGCACCGCCTTATCCTCCCTCATGCGTAAACGCCAAATGCACAAACGGCCTGCGCGCGCCGCCGTCATTAGGTTTGCCACCCACATACACTTGCGTCGGCGGCAGGGCGTGGAAGAGGACGACGACGTAGAAAGCGGGCAGCCCGGCGCGCGCGATTGGATTGATGAGGGGGTCGGAGAAAGAGGGAGAGGAGGAGGAGGAGGAGGAGGAGGAGGGAGAGGGAGAGTGGTAGATGTCTCAGCGAGGCATTTTGGTGGGGAGGCGGCTGGGTTGGGTTTGAATTGGGATTGATGGGTGGATGGATTTGAGATTGAGTTGGAGTCGAAGGCTTGTCCGGTTTTGCCTTTGGCCCTGCATTGAGGCGGTTTTATAAGTTTGGCTGGGGTGGAGGGTTTCTGGTTTTCTGGTCGCTGGAGGTGAATGGAGGTCAGTGTTGCTTGCCGTTTGTGGTTAGAGGGTTGGTGTTGGTGTTGAGTAGTTGGTGCGGTGCATCCTCCTGCCTTTGTGCTCCTTCGGTTGTATCACGTCGTGATTAATGGAAAGATGCGTAGATAGTGGTTGGATGCGTTTATATCTAGCCGAGGATATTGGAAAATGTGGTGGTTTAGTGAGACGTAGCACCAGAGAGGAATGGAACTTGTCGTTGGTGAGTTTGCTTTTCTCCCGGGCCACAAGTCTGTATGCTCGGTCAATGGGCATTATTCCTTCCTTTCATGTGTTTTTCATGCGTAGTGCTTTGGATGATAGGGCTGACATACGCTGGATGCTCCTCAGTGTAAGACATAAAAATATTAATAAAATAACTGCATAGCATAATTGATCCATAAGGCACCTTAGGATTAAAAGTGAAGGACCTGTGAGACGCAGTGTAGGAGATAGGTCTCAAAGTAATTGCCTCGCACATGAATAAGAGAATAACGCTGCTACACTTCAGCATTAAAGTATCATTAACACCAGCAATCATGGCAAATAACATCATCACATAACATCTAACCTAAAAGCCCGCCGCAAGCACTACACCCATTATTAATATAAATAAAGTAAGCACCTCCACCCCTAAGTAAAAGTCGTTGAGCTTGCGAGCACGAAAAGCCGCAGAAAGCGGTAGACCAAATTAACCGTGTTTTTACCACTTCATGCCTCAGCCATGTCTTGCGGGAGAAATTGTTCTCTGGTGCAGTCGATGGCGCTTTATATACACACAGAGCATGACGCCTGGATCCTCCCGTCACATGCGCACATGGTCTCATGGTTGGGCAGTCATGTTCATTGACGGCTGTCGTAGGTCAGGAGACTTCATCACTTAGCCTATCTAGACATGTGGGGCAACGAAAAAAGGTGAACCCAGACTTCTTCTACATGTCATGATGGAGCTCAGCATTACTACAGCAGAAAAAACGTCGACATTGGAGGATGAAGTTGAGAAACGGGCAAGTCGCGCCTGTCTCTTTGCGAGAAAAGAAGAGAAGAGCGTGTTGATGTAAGAGAAAGCGGACGCACACCGCGGACCACAGCTGTATATGTGTAGCTTGCTGCAGAACCACAAACATATTAAGAGCTTAGTTCTGTTGGAGATGTACCTCTGAGTTTGACTGCATGGGTTGAGGGTTCGTTTCCAGGAGCCTGCAAGAGTGGCATTAATACTTTGCCGAGCTACCCAAGGTGTCAGTCCGAGTGCTCGGGCCGGTGGTGAGTATCACGTTGACAGTAGATAACTGCACGTGGAGCCCGCGGCCAGCGCGAAGTGATCAGGAGGGAGGCGAGGAAGACGACGTGTAGAACTTCTTCCTGGCTTCGCCTTTTGAAGAAATACCTACCTGACACCATCACCCTCCAACACCACTACAAAGTAAACAACAGCAAAATTCAACGACACTGAGCATCACCACCGCATCGACCACTCCTTTCCTCTCCCATGCCCTCGCTCACACAAGAACAAGAAGACAAAACACACAGCAAAAACAGTGTGATCAGCTCGAAGTGCTATATCCCCAAGCCGCCAGCACCGCAGCGTTTGTGCGTTGAAAACAGCCGTCCGAGTCCGAGGCCCGGAAGAGATGTTTTATATCCCACATCCCACATCCCACAGCCCTAACCACTCCCATCCGCCAACTCAAGCACCACATGCTCCTCGAGCGCTCTTTCTCACTTCCGTCGTCATTCCTTTCACGATCTCATCGGGTCAAACCCACCCACTCCACCTTCCCCATCATCGTCATCGTCATCATCTCCGACAACCGGAACTACGCTCCACGCTCCACGCTCCGTAGTCGGCAGGCACCCACAGCGCAACAAGGAGAAAAAGCGCCGAGGCGAAGCGCGAAGAGCAAAGCAGAGCGGGGCAGAACGGAAAGGAAAAGAAAGGAAAGGAAAGGAAAATAAAAGAAAAGAAGAGAAAAGGCAGGCAAGCTAACTAGTTCAGCTCCATTGTGAGGATCTGATGGCTGATGGTATGTAGTATGTAGGAGCAGCAGTAGTAACGCTTCATTTGTATTTCAGTTTCGACTTCTGTTTGCTGTGATTGACCGACCGACCGACCGACGCCGGAGATGATGATGGTGATGATGGTGGTGTTTTGGAGAAGGCATCTGTTGGTCGTTCGTGGTTGGTAGGTAGGTAGGTAGGACTAAGGCTACACTCACACGGTGGTAGTGTTTGACGGATTTGACAGATTCCGTGCCGAGACGGAAGGGTGAGGGTCAAGGCGGACAGGCAGGTGTAAGGCGAGACGAGCTCAGCTCAGGTGCGAACCGGTATTGAACAGTAAGTCGGAGACCGAAAGCGGACGGGGATGGTGGATGCCTAGTAGGTGAGACAGGGAGCTGAAAACCGACAAGACTGAGAGTGATGAAGAGGATGACGGTCAGATTAAGCATTGTACATATTAGGCCCCAATGGCAGTCACCCGTAAGGACGCAGAGGGAGGCAGAAGAGTCTGTCTGGTCTGTCTGTCTGTCTAAGCCTGGCTCTTTTTCAAAACGCCGGAAACAATGCCATCATGAACCCCCCCTTATTCGACTCCAGCTGCGCCAAAGCGGCCAGCCTGCTCTCAAACAAGCACGCCTCTGCCGTGTCCCAGCAATCTGCACAAGTTCCCCGGACGCGACCTGACGCACATGGCTTTTGAGTCTGCGCGTCGGACAATCCGTGTGGTTTCCCCTGGCTGTTTTCCGAAGACGCGCCGCGGCGACAACTGGCTCGTGTCGTCATGTCGTGCAAGACGATGATGGGATGCTGCGCCATTCTTCGCGGTCGGCGATGAGGCAGGATCCAGAGATCGTCGTCAGGGGTCAAGTTGGAGTAGACACTGCTTTTGGCCGATGGCTCGAAATGATTGTTTTTCTCTCAGCTAGAAATTTTCGAGTGGTGTTGGTGGGGAATTTTTTTAGGCAAAGAGGCTGGCGCCGCCGCTCTCGACGGCTTCAATCTCGGCCTTGGTCCATCGAAGGCGACCGAAGCGTGCGGGCAGCTCGGTGCGGTCCCAGAACTCGCCAGGGCCGGGCTTGACGGGACCCAAGGCCGCGCCGGGCTTGGAGCCGACGTGGGCGGACAGGTCGCGTCTGTTGAGAGGGCCGTGCTGCTGGGCCTTTTGGCGGTAGCTGGCGAAGGAGTCGGGAAGAGATTTCATGGGCGAGGCAGGGTGGACGTGGGGGGTGTGGTCGACGTCTGCGGGCGGAGGTCAGTCAAGGGCGACGCGTAGAGCTGGCGGCATGTGAAGATGGCACAGAGCTGGCACAGCGGGGCAGGAATGCAATGACGTACGAGTTGGAGGAGAGCGCTTGCCCAGAAAGCGAATCAAGGGCTTGCGAGCCTGCTGCAAGAGACGACCGGTAGGACGCATTTTTGCAGAAGAGTGTGTTGTTGGGCTGTCGAGAGATTGCGCTGGGTGAGGTGTCGGAGCGGAACGGCTAGCGGCAGGTCGGCGGACTTGGTGTCGAGTGGATCTTGGTTGTCAACGACGTGCTGGAGGAGGAGGAGGAGGAGGAAGAAGAGAGGAACGGAAGAGAACGGCGCCGTCTGGATAATATACCGTCGGGCGGAGAAGCAGGAACGTGAAGTCCTCGTCTGAGCGTCATCCGATAACGGTGGTGGTCCGACTGTCCTGGAGAGAGAGACGAGAGACAAGAGAATGCCAGAGGTGGTGGATTAGGTCAGCGTCGGGATTGGCAGGTCGGTCTTCGGGTTCGTTCCGGTTGCTCCCTTTGGCGCTCCTGTGCCTGCAGTCACGCCACGTCCTGGAGATGGCGAAGGTCCATCTGTCTTCTCTCGACATTTGCAAGCTGTTGACAAGTACGACGGAACTGTCGACCCGGATGGTGTTCCCACCGAAGCAGACCACCCGCAGACGACGGAAATAAATACTGATTACAGTTCTACCTACAGCTCCTTTGCTCGACGTGTTTGGCAACCCCGCCGTTTCCAATCGCCGTTTAGCAGACGACGTCCATGTGTGGTCGTGCCTGGATTGAGCCAAGAAGACACGACCTGAGCCTTGGGCAACCCGAGAACCAATATTGCTACCAAAACCACACGACGCTTCTCGTGACGATTGCGAGATGCTTTGCTTTGATTTTCTAGAATGCTTCGCCTCCTTCATTGCATCCAATTCATGCATGCCGCGGGAGGTGTTGGTCGGAGTCGGTTGTGATGCTTGGCGGGGTGCGTGCCTCCAAAGCGGATTTGTGAGCGGACGAATCGCGCCCGAAGCGGATACAGGATACCGATTCTTGTTCCGTACAAGCTCTCTCGCGCTTGCGTGCTCAGGTCGTCGCTCCGACGCCCCGAGTTGGCCAAAAAATTGTGTCATTCGCTTCCATCTTATCGATGCCTTGCTCGCCCCGTGTCCCGCGCCCTCTCAACCCCACACGCTGCGACTCGCGCCGACTGACCCTTGTCTGGAGACGTTCGCATCAACTTCGTTCCGAACAGCTCTTCCAACATGCCTCATGAGCTGCTTCACTTTGGCCAAGTCCCCCAATCGCGTCATGACCAGCTCCTCAACATCCTCGCCGGAATTGCGGGCATGCAGCCCCGCCGCCTCATCGAGCGACATGTAATCTACCGCCCACAACGCAATCCCGTCCAGCGCCAGTATGCAGTCGGCGCCAGCCAAACCGTCCAAACCACCCAGCGCGCCACCTCTCGCGAACAGCTCCAAAAGGACATGTACTACTGGCAGACGGTCAAGGAGCTGGATGAGGTCGACTTGAGTGAGCCGACAAACGGCGTCGACACCAAGCCACATGTCCAAAACGGTGAAGCGACTCCGGAGCCGCGCAAGGGTTGGACGATGCTATTCCAGGACATACCAGAGGCCGGTCAGAGACCCATCAATATGCGGTGGATACAGACCTCTGACGTCAGCCTTGGTGATCCGCATGCATTCATGAAGGCCTCTCAGTACAAGTAGGAACGTCCATGCCGTTGTTGACCGACTGCTAACGCTCCAGGTACGTGTCCGAGTATATTGACGAAGGCTACCAATTCGTGCACAAGAACGCCGTCATCCATCTGCATCGTATCCTGCGCCTGCCCAACTCCGTCCCAGGTCGCGATTCTCCCCTCGAAACCCTCCCGCCGCTGGACAAGCTAGAACCTCTTGACAGCAGCGGCGCATACATTCTACAGGTATCGATCAAGATTCAGGACAACTACAAGCCAGAGACGCGGGAAAAGGCCACGGCAGAAATCATGGCCTTTAAAAATGTCATGAAGGGCGTGGTGGAGCTCGGCCCTGCGGAGAGATTGTCGCTAGACACACGCGTCAAGGCGGTTGCGGACTGAGATGACGATGAGAATGGACGTCAGCTAGCATTCGATACCCTTGGAAAAGTCAGAAAGTACCTATTCTGGTTCTAGAATAATGTCAACATGGAAATCTCAAATGCATCAAGCCGGGCAATCTGAGCTGGTGACGTAGGATCCGCGCACTGACCCGAGGCTTGCTCGCCAATCGATGCTAGGGCATCATGGCCTTTTTTTGACCACAGCAACCTCCAAATTTTGAGCCGAACAATCAATGGATCTGCCATTCGATGCAAAGATTTGGTAGTGCGCGTGTCGCAGGTCTATCCCAGTCCCGCGCGGCAACCACATTCGCGCGGCACGTGGCGACGCGACGTCGCGTCCAGACAACCGGAAACCTCCAAACTCACACCTCTTCCTGCAACTCGCCCGATACAGCACAGCAAATCTCGATCAGGGCCGCGACCATGGCCGAAAAGGCCCCCTCTCTCAAGCGACCAAGCACAAAAGACAGCTCCGTCTCACCACCGCCTGTCAAGCGGAGACAGCAGTCCACAGCCACTCGTGAGACTGGCGTGACTTCGCCCAAAGCTGAGCCTTGCTGACATGTCTCAGCAAAAGCTGTGGCCGAATTTTTCAAGCCGGCCTCGCAAAAGGCCCAAGAGCCGGAGAAAATTGGTTGGGCAATTGTCGACGACAGCCTCTTGGTAGGCACCTACAAGGCGTCGACAGCAACGCCCTTGGCCGAAGCCTCAGGGCCGCGCCGCATAGCTATTTTCGACCTGGTATGTATGAGCACGCTGCGTTTCAGCCGTCCGCCATGTCCAGCGCCCCGGGCCCAGATCGGATCTGACCTCTATAGGACGGCACCCTCATCACTCCAGCATCAGGCAACAAGTTTGGCCGAGATGCTTCGGACTGGAAGTGGTGGCATACCGGCGTGCCCACCACCCTGCGAGAGCTGCACGAGAAAGGGTAGGTAGGCACCCATGCCGTCAGCTGATGGGACGCTTGCTTGTTCTCGCCCTGCCCCTCGTCTTGTACCACGCCGCCGCGTATGCTAACCGGTTATCGCGGCCTGCTCGCACAGCTATCTCGTCGCCATTGTGAGCAATCAAAGCGGGCTCAATGTCAACTCCAAAGCTGCGGGCAAGGCGCCCAAGGCAGACAGCAAGCGGCTAGAGACATTCAAGACCAAGTTGGCGGCCGTCCTGTCGCAGCTGGACCTCCCCATCTCCATCTATGCAGCCACGACCAAGGATGAGTTTCGTAAGCCTCGCCCCGGCATGTGGCGCCAGCTGCTCGACACCAACGACCTCGGCGGCGGCCCGGGCATGGTCGACATGGGCGAGTCCTTTTTTGTTGGAGATGCAGGCGGCCGGTCGTCGACGAGCGGCGGCAAAACCAAGGACTTTTCCTGCTCCGATAGGTGTGTAAATTCAAATCAGCATGCCATGTGCTGACAAAGTGGCTTAGGGACTTTGCCGCCAACATTGGCATCCCCTATTACACGCCCGAGGAGTACTTTCTCGGCGAGGAGCCGAAGCCGTTTGCCAGAGAATTTGACCCCACAGCTTACCTTGGGCTTGTGGCTGGAGCCACTGATGCAGGCAAGTCCCAACCGTCTGGTACGGAGACGCTGTGGCTGATGTGTTCTGACGGTGCGCCAGCCCCGCCGCAGTTCAGCAAAAAGAACCCCGTTGATGTCGTCCTCCTCTGTGGCAGCCCGGGGGCCGGCAAGTCGACTTTCTTTTGGCGCCACCTCAAGCCTCTGGGCTATGAGCGAGTCAATCAAGACACGTTGAAAACGGTATGTGAGCTGGCGAGGTGCCACCTGCTGTGCCACACCCTCTACCCACTCGAGGCTTGCACGTGCCGTGCAACAGCCCCTAACCACCACCACCCCCATGCCAGCCCCTGGACATATGCACCTTTACTGCGGCGCCTGTTGTAGAGACACCAAAGGCTTCGCGACACACCATGAGACATGCATCCACTGACAGAAAACAGCGTGACAGATGTCTCAAGGTCGCAGCCGAGCATCTTGCAGAGGGCGTCTCTGTTGCCGTAGGTTCGTGACCGCCTTTGTCGACTGCCGACCCAACAAAACAGCACAATGGGCATTATATGCACAATGCCTGCACAAATCCAGAACACACCCCGCCAGCAGCGCTGCACTTGGCGAAAACCACTCGCAGCTCATCATGTGCTAGTTTGTATGCACTAACCCGAACTGGCAATTCACAGACAACACCAATGCAGACGCAGAGACGCGCGCCCATTGGGTCAATCTGGCGCAGAAGCACAATGTGCCCATACGCTGTGTTCTTTTGACGGCGCCGGCCAAGCTGTGCGAGCACAATGACGCTGTGAGAGCGTTGAGCGCGAGCGAGCAGGTGAGTTATTATTTTTATTTTTATTTAAATTTTTTTTTTTTTTCTCTCTTTCGCTCTACATCTACATGCCGGAAGTCGAGGCCGCAGCAGCCGTGGATGGGATGCAACACGCAGGCAATCCTGGTACATCGGCGCATTGCCGACCCTCGATCGCCTGCCTTTGCTGCCCCGCCGTCTCGATCACTCATCTTGCGCCGTGCTGGATGGACCTGGCCGGTGGTTGTGGTTGCAGACCAGCGGCGCGTCACGCCAGCGACGCAGGGCGAGAATCTCGCATGCGCTCTTCTCCACCTACAAACATGCCTACGTACCTCCACCTCCACCTGGAAGCGACGAGATGACCGAGAGCCGGTGAGCGAGCGGCACGACATCCGCCTCCGCGCGGGCGGGCGAGCGAGCGAGTGGACCGGATTGGAGTGGACTGGAGTGGATTGGACGGATGCCTCCTCCTCACCATCATCAAACGCATCCTTTCGCCTCTCTGCCTGCTCGTACCTAGTCAGATCGCCTGCTCGCTTGCTCACTCGCTTGCCCATCGGCTGCTCTGCCAACTCACGCCAAATGAGACAAGCATATGGCGCTTTCTCACCCGTCCTCACCCACCTCACACACCACCACTCCCTCCCCCCATCCATCCATTCGTCTCCAGTCGTCCAACGGCCATCAGCCATCAGCCACCAACCGCACCCTCATCCGTCCTCAACGCCTTCCTACCACACCGTACATACATGCAAGAGACACCCCTTACTAACCTAAGCCTTGCGCCAACATCAGTTGAACCCCGAACACCGCAGCATGCTGCCCAAACTCGCCTTTTCGAGCTTCGTGTCGCGGTTTCGTCGGCCGCAGGTGGATGAGGGGTTTCAGGATTTGCTTGAGGTGCGGTTTGTGGTGAGTTTTGCGCCTTCTTTTTTTTTTTTTTTTTTCCAAATTTTCTCAAACACCTCTTCCCTAGGGGTGTTTTTGAGGGGTTGAGCGAAGGAGGAGAAAAAGGGGCCAGGGAAAGGGTTGGAACTGATTGGTGAAGAGTGACTGACTGACTAATGATGTGCACAGTTCGACGGCGATGACGAGGCAAAGAGGTTGTGGGGACAGTTTTGGGTGTAGGCGAGGTGGGTGAGTTGTCGGGGGTTTGTCTGTTTGTCTGAATGCGTGAATGCGTGAGATGGCAGAGATGACGGACATGCGTGGACGAGAACATGGAGAGATGGAAAGCAGATCAAGTGTATGTACCATAGGAAACTCCTTTTGATCCATCCCATAAACAAGTCAAATCCCCCCTCCTCCTACCGCGAACAGCCCCCCCCCCCCCCCCCCCCCCCCCCCCCCCCCCCCAAAGCTCCCCACCTGGCTAGCTCCCTTGGCTACTACCTAGCTCAAGCAAAGCCATCACATTGCTGGGATGATGCCTGTTCGCCACGCGGAACGAGGAACGCGGAACGCGGAGCGGGGGATGGGGGATGAGGGATGGAAGGAGCCGCGCAGGGGACGGGAGGGAGAGCGATGCAGGGAGGTACCAGGGGCAAAGGGAGACGATACTTTCCTTTGCGCCGAGGTTTGCGGAGGACGGGGGTTGTGCTGAGTTGAGCTGAGTTGAGTTAGGGGGGGGGGGCGATGTCATTGTCATTATGTGGGGAATGGAGGTACGTAGGTACGCAGGTAGACAGGTAGACAGGTAGGTAGGTAGGTAGGTAGGTAGGTGCACGAAAAGAAGCCGTTATATCGAGATTGGATGGGTGGATGGATGGGTGGATGGAGACATGGATGGATGGGACTTTGATTCAAGTGCAGTGTGCAACTACATGGGGCACACCTACCTATCATCCTCCCTTCCCGGAAAACACCCATCCATGCTCCAAACAGCGCGAATGAAGGGGAAAAAAAAAAAAAAAAAAAAAAACCCCCAACCACCACCTCATGCCAGCGACATCGGCGAGTGCGGGGGCGGGGGTAAGTAGGTATGTGTGTGGGAAAAAGAGAAGAGAAGAGAAGAGAGGAGAGGAGAGGAAAAGCCATCGCGTTAAGCTTCTGCGGCTGATGTTTGGGTTTAAGTTGAGTTTGGAGGGCGAGAGGGGTGTGACGTGACGTCAGGCGTCTGTTTTCTCCCTTCCACGCCATGTCTTCATTGCAGTCTCCTTTTGCGTGGTTTAGTCTTTTTCGGTGTTGGCGGGGTTGGAGTTTTGAGGCATTTCCTTCCCTTCCGACTCTGAACTTCTCCATTCTTCTGCGCGACTGACGCCAAATGGCGCGAAACTAACCACCACCTTGCCTGTCAATGCGGACGAGAGAAAGAGCATGGATCCACCACCGGTCAGGTATTACGCGAATGACGAAAACGCTCTTCCGCTATGTTTCTGAGTGTGTGTGTGTGTGTCGAGTGCCGCATGCACGCACGTACGTACATAGGCAGCATGCACCGGGCGTACTGTACGTAGATGCGATGATGGACCAGCTGCCTGGGTGACGTTCGGGAGGATTGGTCTGCATGGCATGGCATGGTGTGAATGACGACGACGACGACGACGACAAAGCCGAGGGACTAGATTGGATGATGAGGAAGTTGTGGGGTTTGGGGAGAGATGGAGGTGGAGAGGTAGGCATGTAGGTAGGCATGTAGGTAGCTAGAGACAGACAGCTTCATTGGGGGAATTTGGAGAAGAACAGGAAGACGAGAAGACGGAGAGGAAACCCAGGTTTTGCTGTGTAAGATAGGTGTGAGATGTGAGATAAGCAGACACACACATACATACAAGATGGAAGGATCGCATAGCATGGCATAGCATGGCGTACATACATACATACATACATATTCACTGAGTACATTCAACATACCTACCTCACCTCGGCGAAAAAAAAAAAAAAAAAAAAAAAAGCGACAGCTCACATTCTGGCCAGCGGCGGGCGCGCACATCACCCGCCTTGGCCGGGGATGTCGGCATGGGCGGTGCGCGCGCCGCTTGGGTCGGGTCGGGGATTGTTGGGCCGGGGAAGGGCAGATTTACGAGATCCGATGGTGGAGGTGGTGGGATGGATGGAAGGGTGAGTGAGATGAGATTGATGGCGAGATGAGATGCGTGGTGGTGGACCATGGAGTGGAATGGAGCGAGCCGTTTGCAAGTGCCGCCGGCGGCGCAAACAGACCAAACTGTCGTGACTGAGGACTGCCGCGCCGCTGGAGCTAGCTGCTGCTGCTGCTGCTGATGACGCCAATGCCGGATTGTGGTGGTGAGGGTGTAGAGAGGTCCTTGACAAGGAAAGCTAGAAGGAAGCAAGAAGGAAAAACAGGTCACCCCATCTGTCTCGCGCAGTCCCAAAAAGAAAGCAGCAGCAATGGTTCGTCTCGGTCGGCCCGGAGCAGGCCGTGAAGAAGTATTCTGCTTTTGCCAGCGCAGCGGCAAACGACAACGAACAAAGGGTCTAGAAACGTGGACCGCCTCTTTTTACTTCCTTTTTCGACGGGCATGGCTCGGAGCAGCCCCCATATCCCCACAGCGTTTGCCAACGGCGGCAGCCGCCGGGGAGATGGATGGATGCGTGTGGTTGCGCGGGGCTAGAGGGAAAAAATGTTGCGGCGTGGAGATGGACAACGAGACAAGACATGGGCCGGGGTGATGGCGTTGGAAGGCAAAGGGCCAGCCGGCCAGCCAGCAGCGGCACAGCAGCGGACTGTGGAGACGACGATACGAAATGGGGGCGGATGGGTACGTAGCTGGAGAGTGGGAGGGAGAGGAGGGCGGCAACGTGCAGACAGAGCGACAGACAGACAGAGCGACAGACAGACAAAGCGACGGACCACGTGTTAATGATGGACTTGGTTCTCTGTTGCGAATGACGATGGAAGCAAAAAATGATGCGGAAGTGCCTGGGCAAGGATGGGGTGGAGGGCGATGGATGGCACAGGTAGTAGGTAATGGTAACCTGGTGCTGGTGCTGGCGCTGGTGCTGGTCCTGGTGCTGGTCCTGGTCCTGGTCCTGGTCCTGGTCCAACGGCTCCAACGGCCAGACCACAGCGCAGCGTCGCGGGCCCAAGACCGAACCCGAACCCCGGCCTGTTGGACGTAAAACGACATCCATGGACCAAAAGGTGCACGCGAGCGAGCATCGAGGGCCCCGTTGTGCTCCCAACCCACTCCTTGTTTGTGTTCTGGTCGTATCATTCGGTGCTTTCACGGCCAGGAATCGTTGGAAAACAGCGTGCTGGCTGGCTGACCGACCGACTGACTGACTGGACTGACTGGACTGACGACAATGACAAGCCTGGAACATTAGCCAGGAAGCCAGCGCTGCGCTGCGATGCTTGTCTTTGACTTGTTGCCATCCATCCATCCATCCATCAGGTCCACCGACAGGACAGGGGTGCGGTGCCGCAGACGTGTGAGCGCACTGCAGCAGCAGCAGCAGCAGCATACAGGGCAGGGGACAACAACGACTGAGGGAGAAAAAAATTGATCCATGTCGCCGGATGCGCAGCCCAGCCTTTTGTTCCTTCGCTTCTGCTTCTGCTTCTGTTTCTGCTTCTGCCCTCCGCTTCCACCACCACCTCCTCCACCTCCTCCACCTCCTCCACCTCCTCCACCACACCACCACCACCCACATATTCACGCCTGCACCCACCTGCTCGCCTTGTTCTCCTCCTTCTCCTTGTCTGCTCGCATCGCCCTCACGCTCGCTTCTGGCCTCGACCTTCTGTTTCCCCGTCTGTCTGTCTCGTTCAGCCTCTTCTGTCTCGCATCGCCTCCGCTTTGGACCACTCGACCAGCCCGCGGCGCCTCTCGTCTTTGCACCTGACAAAAAACACGACGCCGCCTGATCCTTGCTGTCTCACGTGTGCGCTCAGATTCAAGCCTGTCCCCAGCTTTGCAAAGTCCTGGTCCAGATCTTGAACAACGCCTCTGGAGCCCCGTATAACAAAATCTGTCAGCGACCTACGTCGTCTGCCCTTCTTCTCGTCCCACCGACGCGTCGACGAGCCCCGCCACCACCAGACTTCCCCCCTCATACAATAACCATCCCACCGACTGCTCCCGGACAATGCTAGTGTTCTGAACCATTCAACCTCACCCATGCGCGACATTAAGCCGCTTCTTCTGCCAACAATGGTCGCCTCGGACGACAAGACTGTGGATTCAGCCCAGTCCACCTCCGAATGCTCCACTCCTCAGAGCTCGGTATTTTCCGCATACGGCCATGCTCGGCACCCAAGCTCCATTTCCTCCATCTCGTCGTCGCCGCCGTCTTCGTACGAGCACCTGGACAACATGACCTCGTCCACCAAGCTGCCGCGATTGCCAGAGGATCCCATGGAGGAGCCTGTCCGCTCGGACGTGGAGGACGACGACGACGACGACGATGACGATCAAAGGCTGGCCTCGTGGTGTTTGTGCAGTATGTTTTTTTTTTTTTTTTTTTTTTTTGCTTGGCCCTCTCCGCCTGCTCTGCTAACTTGGCAGGTGTCACCGATGGCTGCCCTCATTCCGAAAACAAAAGCACCACCAGCCTGGCCCAGACGCCATCGTACGAACTTGACGACGAGGAATCGAGAAGCCTCTCGCGTCGCTGCAAGTCGGGCGAGTCGCCCGGCATCGCCTCGCGTTTCCCATCTCTGACCCGGCGATGGAAGGAACGCAGCAAGACCTTGTCGTCGCCATCGCGAGAAAACACGCGCAGCACCCGCTCCAGCCGGGCGTCGTCCATTACGGGCTCCGTCGTCCAGGCCTCGCTCAACACCAGCGAAACGGAGCTCCCTTGCAGTGACGACAACACGCCGTGTCCGGAGGACGTCGTCAAGACGCTCGAGGTCGAGCCAATAGATCGCAAGGCGCTCGCGTCGACACCCTTGCTCCCGCCGGTGCTCGTTTCCCAGCGCGCGTCGGACGAGACGCTCTACCAGTCACCCCTGCAATCGCCAACCGTTGCAGACCCCAATGCCAGCTTCTCGGCCCTGAATAGCCCGCTGGGAACCCCCCAGGCACCGTTTGTGCAGACGCCGCCGCTGTCGACGCGGCCATCTGTCGCATCTTTCCGCCATGGCCGTCCCAACGTCTCGGTACCGAGTGCTGACATTCCGCCAATGACCATCAGCGACGACGGCGACGTCGAAGACGAGTGGTCGGTGGTCCTGGGCCACGCCAACTTTTCCATCTCACCGGAGCCTTACATGCCCGATGTCTGCGATGCGCCTGCGCTGCGCGAGCTCGCTGCCAACTGGGAGCGCGCACGTTGCAACTACACCAAGCACCGGGTCCGCACCGGCGAGCACTTTGGCGTCACGTCCAAGACGTACAAGCTGACGGAGCAAAAGTGGGCCGGCATCGATCGTCAGTGGAAGCGCTGCTACGACCGCGCCTCTGATGAGGCCGGCCTTGCAGACGCCGCCGTGAGCGAGCCTCCGCCCGTCATGACCTTGGTGTCGCTCGAAGACCCCAAGAAGCCCGGCCAGTTTCCCCAGCTGGGCGACGAAGACATTGTCGGGCCCATGGTGCAGATTGCCGCCAGGAACATGCAGCAGAGCCCGAAAAAGAAGGCCGCCCTCGTCAAATTTTTCAACGACATCAAGTTCCCGGGCGCCTTCCTCGGACGCAGCCCTGCCGTTTCCACAAAGTGAATTCCATTCTTGGACACACCTCGAAAGAGGTACGACGCTACGACTTTCAAAGGCGCATTCCAGCTGCACCTTTTGGACACTGATGACACGAATTTCCCTTGGTGGTCATAGGTCTGTCTGCGAGCAGGTCACGCTGCTTGCTCTCGCGGCGTGCAAGCACGCCACTAATTCCTTGTCCATAATTTCTTTCCTCTTTCCTGGCGGCTATACCCATCATCATCATCACCATGGCCTTGTGCGACCAAGCGCAGCAGCAACAGCGTTGCATGATGGAGAAGCGCAGTCACAACCACGACCACTACCATCTCGCGTCACGTTTTCCCAATATTTCACCGACCTACTAACTACTTCATTTTCTTCCTGAGCGCTACAAGGCGACGAGCCAAATCTTGCTTTTTGATGAGGTGTCGTCGACGGCGACTGGAAGCGCCCGCGCAGCACACACACACACACACACAGCACACAGGCGGCGGCCACGTCGTGGCATCGTCACCTGGCTCTCCACTAGAACACGGGCAGACGGCGACAGCACCACAACCACGCGTGCATGCACGCAAGCTCGCACTGCGCCGCCGTTTTGTCGTCGCGCGCAACGTGCCATTGCCTGGACGAAGCCTGCTCGACATGGGGCCGCGCAGAGCTACTCCTCTCGCTCCGCCCCTCTGTCGGCTTGTCCGTCGCACGCGGCCGCCACCACTGCTACCACCACCACCACCACCACCACCATTGCCTGCGCTGTGGTGTGTTGTGCTATGTTGCAGCTCTGTGTCGCTGTCTGCTGGACGCACAAGTCGCCCAGTCCGGCCCAGCCATATAGCGCCAATTAGCTCGACGCGATCATGTTCTCGTCTGAGCCCTTTGCTCCTATTGCTTTTTCCTCTCCATCTTTCCTTTTCGCTCCGCATCGCGCAAAGAATATTTTTTAGTAGGATATCCCATAGACCTAGAGGGAGAGAGAGGGAGAGAGAACAGAGAAACAGGAGACGGCAAGACAGGAGGCGGAGGAATCAGGACCCATTCTCGCTGTTTGCAACCGAGTAGGCGCAGAGCGAGCAGCGAACCGTGAAGCTAGGTGTGAATGGAGCAGATGGCGAAAGGCGAAAATGAAAGACAGACAGACAGAAAAGAACCGGCCAAACAACGGGCGTTGCACGCTGCCTACCTGCCTGCCTGCCTGCCTGCCTACCTGCCTTGGCTGGCTGGCTGGCATATGGTGCAGTGCAGATGCCTCTAAAAAGCGAATACAAGAAATCTCCCAACGTAACCGAAGCAAATGAACATGACGTGTAGAAACGACGCAACAAAGTGATTTTGTCGTTTGCTGATGTGATGGACGCTAGATGGTGTTTTTGGGTGCCGCTTGACTTAGGTTGGTCGTTTTATAACGCAAGAGGAGATTGCGTATGTGTGTGTGTGTGTGTGTGTGTGTGTATGTGGGATGCTACCTAGGTACACGGTAAATACATCATCTATCTGCCTGTCAATCAACATCGTTTCACTCACTCTGCGCTGTCGACGGTCATTTCTTCGTTGTTGTTGTTGTTGTTATTGTTGTTGTCGTTGTTGTTGTTGTTGTTATTTCCATAAACACGTCTATCATCGAGCAATTATTTAGCATGACTCGTCTTTCTCAGTAGGTACATTGGGTCAAGAGGTGTGTCTGTCTGTCTGTCTATTCATCACGGCATGTGGCTATGAACAGATAGATGACTATCTACCTATCTACCTATCTACCTATCTACCTACCTGCCTGCCTGCCTGCCTAGTCGTCTGACTCTTGGCGCCGTGTGTCAGTTCTGAGGTGAGGTGCCTTGCTTTTCCACGTGCATGAGCACGCGGAAGCCACCTACCCCAGATGGTGTTTGGGTGGTTTCTGAGTGTGGCGGTTGGCGGGATGACTGGGCGAGTGCGATGTTGGGAAAAGGTGGGGCAGGACAAGACAGGTCTGGACAGGACGGAAGAAGGATGGATGGATGGATGGATGATTTATTGGTTTATTGGTTTATTGATTGGTTGCAACGCAACAGCGGCTTTTTGGAGAGAGGAATACCTAGGTGCGTGAGGTACAGGAATGGAAGAAGTGAGAAGGGAAGAAAGGAGATGATGACTTTTGTTTGCCGTGCCGTGCCTTGCCGTGCCGTCCACCGTACGTACCCAGACAGAAGAAAGGAGAGGAGAGAAAGAGATGTGCAGCTAGCTCTGCTTCTGTGCCTTCGACCTGGCTCCCTCAGTGTTTATGGTTGTGACCAGCGTGGTTGTGCCCATGATGCTGATGTCCACCCCCAGCACCACCACCACCACCACCACCCTCCTCCTCACCAACCGTCCACTCAGCCCAATACGAATCATCCCACCACTGGCTCAACATGTCCTCTTTCCTCTCCGCGCTGACATCTTTCCTCCTCATCAACCGTTCCCACTTCCCAAACTCGCGCTTGGTCAACAAGCACGCATCGAGTTCGCGCGTGATGCGCTCCTTGTCCAAATCCTCGCCGATGAACACAATCTCCTGCCTCCGATCGCCCCACTCGCCCTCAAAGTCCTTCTCGACCGCCTTGCGCACGTCCGGGTCGTCTGCGCCCCATTCTTCGGGCTCCATGCAGCAGAACCAGTCTTGCTCGTACTCGATGCGCAGCATGGCGCCTGCTGTGTTCCAGCTGCCGGCTTGTGTGGGCCGCGTCGCGAACCAGAGCCACCCCTTGGAGCGGTGCATTTTGGCCCAGAGGGGCGAGGCGGCTTTGGCGGCGACGATGGAGGCGGGGGTCGCGCGGGAGGGAGGCGAAGAAGGGGTCTTCTTCTTCTTCTTCCCCCTCCTCCTCTTCCTGCTCTTCTTTTTCGGCGAGGTGTTCGCCCTTTGAATCTTTGCGTTTCGAGTGGCGGCTGTGTGTGTGTGCGTCCGCCATCTCGACATCGACGTCCATGAGCGAGGCCGAGGAACCGGTCCCCTTTTCACTGGCCTCGTCTTCACTTCCATCTCCCTTCCCATCCTCCTCGTCCTCATCCTCATCCGGATCCGGCTGAATAAGCACAAACTTGCCCGCCAAAAGGCGATACAAGCGCATGGGATCAAATGGCCTTCTCGCGCGGTACACAAAACTGCCGATCCCATACTCGAGCGTTTCCGGCTTGGGGGCTAGCTTCTTTTTCCCGTTGACGTCCATGAGGAACATTTCGTGCAGCGAAGCCAGCCACCCGCTCATCATCTGCGCCTCTTCGAGATTGAAGCTGCGCGTACCGACCAGCTCCTTGGGCTCGACGCGGCCGAACTTTGTTTCAATGATCTTGGCTTTGGGGTTTAGGTTAGTGATGCAGCGGTGGATGCGTGCGAGGGTGGGGCGGTCGATCGCGTCGGTTTTGTTGATGATGATGACGTTGGCGAATTCGAGTTGGTCGGCCATGCTAGGCGGCGTTAGAAGTGGAGACGGAAAGGGGGTGAGGGAGGAAGGAGCATACAGGTCTGAGATTGTGCGCTCGTCTTCTGGCGGCACTTCGTCGCGGCCAAACCGATCCGTCAGAAACTCGCCCGTGTTGAATTCGGCGAAGAAGCGGAATGCATCTACAACCGTGACCATCGTGTCGATCCTCGCTACGGTCTCGAGACCGCCGGCGTTGGCTCTATATCCTCATCATCAGCACACTGTCAAAAGGTGGGCAGGCGAGTTGAAAGGCAAGAAACACTAACATCTTCTCAACAACCTCGCGGTCCTTCTTCTCCATGGCCTCGGGTATCTCGAGCATCTCGGCGCTCAGGGCGGCCGAAAAGGTCTCGGCGACTTGCTGCGGCTCGCTGATGCCGCTGCTCTCGATCAGCACGTAGTCGAACTGCTTGCTCCACGCCATGTTGGCCAGCTCGACCAAGAAGTCGCCACGCAGCGTGCAGCAGATGCAGCCTGTGTGTAGGACGAGGGGTCAGCATGTGCGTCGAGGAGGGGATGACAGAATTGATGAGGGAGGCCAAGGGAAGAGGGGGAGGGGTGAATGGGGAATTTGGGGAAGGATGGAGAGGGGGAAAAGAGGAGAGGGGAGTACCATTCTGCATCTGCACCAGATTTTCTTGCTCGTTTTTGGTCGACAGCCGCGCGATGTGTGCGCCGTCGATGTTGACTTCGGCCATGTCGTTGACAATGATGGCGATTTTTAGCCCGTGCGTGTCCGAGTGCAGGATGTGCTTGAGCAGCGTTTGTTTTGCCGCTGCCCCTGTTTGTTGGCTTCTGTCAGCAAGTTGTGTGGCGTCGTTTGAGTGCAAGTGATGCCTTTTAGGGATGATGGATGTAGGTGTTGTTGCTATTTTGAAGATGTGGAAGGGGAAGAGAGGATCAAGACGCACCAGGAAGCCCGACAGCACCGTCACGGGCAGAAGGGGCTTTTCGTCCTCTTCCATCTCATTTTCGGAATAATGTGTCTAGGGTAGAAGTGGTTGAAGTGACAGGAAGAAGGCAATCCAACATGCAGTGAAGAGAAAAGAAGGAAAAATTCCACCGCAAGAATCCAAGAGAGAGAGAAGTTTTCAGCCGCAGCAGCCAAACTAATATACCCAGCAACCCCTTCACCACTCACTGCCTCCTCTCTCCTCCACCAATATCAATCAGCGATCCACACACCTCATCATCGGAATCATCCCAACCGCCCACACATCCACATGCCTCCGCTCATCAAACGCAGCGCCGCCCTTCCGCCAACCAATCGCGCCGCCTGCACCATCTCGCCCTCGTCGTCTGCCGCGACGCAGTGTCGTCGGGTTCCTCCGTGCCTGATGTCACCATGTAAAGCACCTTGGAGGACGCGCGCGACGCCGTTGCAAATTGCTGCGGCTGATTGGCCCCCGCGGGCGGCGTGCCTTAACACCATGATGTCTGCTCCCCCTAACCACGCACCTTGAGGGATACATTAGTAAAATACGGCTGTGATAGGCTGACGGTCTCTACAGGTAAGCGAGCGGTGGGGGAGAAATGCGATTTGCTTGAGTCGAGGGATTCGGTCGAGTGGGTGCCAGTCGCCCGTGAGATGATGGTGGTTGGGCAAGGACAGAGCGGGCGGCTCTCGCCCGTTTTATGAGAAAGCTGGCCTCCGGGATTGAGAGTGCTCAACATGGTGGCTGCGTCTAAATATGCTGCCATGGCAAGGAGCCAGACACCCCCTCCCCTGGAGCATACTGGTACTGGCTTTTTTCTGTGCAACAGAAAATTCATGCGAGTCGACGTGACAGAAGAGAAAAAAGATGACTCGGGCAAGAACAACGCACTAAAAGAGATTCACCTGTTCACCACTCCAGCAAATTGCTCCTACGCTCTTCTTCCATGTAAAGCACCTACGGGAAATCCCATCGTCTGACTCCTGGCCTGAACAGGAACAGCCAGCACGGCACTTGAGAGTCTAGGCCGTACCACTACGTCCGGCAACGGTATTTCTGCGTACCTACCGACGGCAAACACAGCACATGACCTAGGCTCTGCTCACCTCGCACGCTCACACCGGTCGAAAAGACCGCATTCCTGTCCTCGAGCCACTACGCTCCACTGCATGACGTTGCGTGCGACTACCAACAAGCATAATGGCTAATGGACAACGGGTCACGCTGGCGCAGTCGTCGAGTCGCTGTGATACGTGCAGCGGTACCCGATTAGCGCAACAAACGACCACTTTCCAATCCTAGTTGAATATGATCACCAAAATGGGGACACAAGCGAGCAGGACATCCACAAGCTCGGCAAGTAGTCAAGAGGCGGACAAACAGCCGACTCGCTTCAACGACATGGATGGAGCCGTGGTCTAGATTGAATCTTGGCCAACGCTCGCGTGTCAAGTAGGCTGTCAAACCCTTAGCAGAAGGCAAGCCCCGGTCCCAATTCTTGCTGTGCCGATCGTTGAGGAGGATCGAGAACCCGGAGAAGCCGTGGATGCGACCAAATTTGGTGTAGCTAGCACGGGGACAACAGCACAAATTCTGTTGCGATACTCGGACTTGACACCTCGCCTGCCGGAGAGAGATTCGAAATTATAGAATCTGGACCACCAACGGCCCGCGAGGCAGAAAAGGTTTCTGGAAATCTACGGACCGCCATATCAAAAGGGAAAGAGGATCCGCCTCCCATGTAACCGGGGGAGATTGTTGAGAGCAAGAGACTTCTTTCCTGGTCGTGTTGCGGAGTCGGCGGCTCAAAAGTGGCTGGATGAGGCTGGGGTGAAATTGTGACGCCTGCCTTTGTTTTTTTTTTTTTTTTTTTTTTTTTTTTTTTGTTGGAGAACAGCCTCTCCTGCTCCGAAATTAATGGCCAGCGACTATATAGTAAGTCTTGTGCTGACATGGTGGAACTGGACAGACTGGGAGGACGTCGGCAATGGCGGAGCTTGCAAACGTCTTGACGACTGCAATGAGACATGGCTTCGGTGGCTGACTCACGAGTCTTCTGTTGCACCCAGGTGATTTATCAAGCGGCGACTGCGTCAGAGATGGAAACGATGGTGTTGAGTTTGGGTCGCCGCGTGATGATGAAAGTCGCCCAGTGAGTGAGCATTGGGCACATGTGGGTGGGGATCTCAAGTGCGCTTGGTGAAGATCATGG
Source organism: Phyllosticta citriasiana (assembly GCF_038021145.1). Taxonomy (NCBI): domain Eukaryota; kingdom Fungi; phylum Ascomycota; class Dothideomycetes; order Botryosphaeriales; family Phyllostictaceae; genus Phyllosticta; species Phyllosticta citriasiana. Next base: position 401,297 of record NW_027117294.1, read on the forward strand.
CGGATTACTACTGGAGGTGGCGTTTGCTCACGGACGACTTGGAAGTCGGAAAGCAAGATTTGGCTGCATGGCACAGGGTTGGAGGACTGTGTCGTGATTCTAGAGATGCGAGGCAAAGGAGTCAGTCGGTGGGAGAGTCGCGCTGGGCATCCAAAACACCTCTGATCTGATCAGCAGGGCCGCTGGTGGGCTTGCGCCTGCCCCTCGATGGTCCCGTCATGACAGCCCCCCCAGCCACCGCCTGGAAACATGCAATCTGACATTTGATACCTTACCCGCCTGGCTTCATTGACGACTGACTGTCCATATCATTGCTACCCTCGTCGTCGCTCTTTGATCTCTTTTCCTTTGTGACTCTTGGCCCCGCCGCCCACGGTTGAGCATCCCTCTCCCGTCCCACTGCACATCACGAACCAACCAACCTCCCTCACTCACTCCTGCCATGCCCCGGCACGTCGCCGACGAGGCTGCAGACCAGCTGGCCGACCTGCACACGAACGACGCCATTTCAGACACCATGAACACGTCCGAAGACGATGCCATCTCGCCCCCGCCGCCGCCTCCTCACATTGCCGCTCGATTCTCCCGCCCCGCAAACAATCGCCGCAAATCCTCCGCCGCATCGTCGCGTCGCAACTCGCTCTCCTCGTCACACTCGCATCAGAGCAGCCTGTCGCTGCGTGGCGGCAGCCAGAGCAATCATGTCGCCTCACACCTGCGTCGCGCATCCATACTCGAGAGCCGCAAGGCCAGGCTGGCAGACCGAGCTGCCCACGCCGAGCAGGTCCGGCTACGAGCCGCCCTGGCCAAAGCCTCTCCGCGCTCCTCCAACAGCGAGGAAAAGGCCCTGGCCGCCCAACAGGCCCGGGAAAAGCACCTGGCTCAAGTCGCTGCCGCCTGCGCCGAAGAGGTCCGCCGCGCCAAAAAGGTCGCCGAGGACATGAAGGAGCGCAAGGCCTCCGAGGAGAAGCGATATCGCTTAGAAATGCAAGAGAAGCTGGCAGAAGCGGAGCGTCGGCGTCAGGAGTACAAGCGTAATCAGCGACGACCGCGTGGGGCCAGCGTGCCCTCGAGCGACCTTAAAAAAGGCGCCCCCTGACGCGCGATCTATAATGGACGACGACACGGCTGCCAGGCGCATCCAGAGGACTTGGCGCACCAGGCGCAGGCGGCACATGGTGGAGGTTTTTCTCGAGCTTGGGCTGTCAATTGACAAGGTGCACGACGCAACCTTTGAAGACATTTCCTCTCTCCTTTCTGAAGTAAAGGTTTTGTCAGCAGCAGCCAAGGTGCTCGACTTTTTTGGTCTGCAAGGTCCCAATGGGCCAATTGGCGAGGATCCGGCTTCTGTCAGAACCTTTCTCAGCGCTTATTTGATTCTTGGACACCCTGCCGAAGTGCTCAGCAGTAAAGACGGCGATCTGGAGCAGGACCTGATTAAAAAAGCCACAGACTTGATTATTTCCTTCGAATCTGCCCTCTCCAAGCTCTGCATGTCTAACCGCTTCACGCCGCCGCCGACCCAGGTGGAGACTGTGTCTCTCGCTCACGGTGCATTCGTCACGGCATTTGCAGACTGGAAATCCCAGGATTCGCGCACCCTGATAGAAATGATGGTTGCGTCGTTTGTTAATCTTGACGCGATATGGCAGAGCGTTAAAGATGAAACTCGCGGAGAGGTTGCCAACGACTATCGCGAGGGAATCCGCGAGAACCAAGTCATTTTGCTCAGCAAGATTCGAAAGCTTGCTGGACCGGACAGGGCCAACACCCTCATCAAGAAGGCCATTCACGAGAGCAGGCGCGCACGTGTTCGAGACCGTCGGAGGCGCCCCGTCGGTGATGTTAGACCCAGAGCTGCCGAGAGTGAATCCTCGGAAGCATCTAGCACCCAGGGAGAAAGCGAACACTCTTCGCACGTCCTCCACGAAAATCTACCATTTGAAAACGGGTCCAGCGGCGAAGATTCCCAGTCAGATGCTCTCGCCAAGCTCTTTTCCCCAATGCCGGCCAACCGCGTCCTGGTGCACGAGCTGGCAATCGACAAGGAGTTCCGGATTGATGAGCAGCAGCCGTCAGAGCTGCGAGACGCGCTTAATCGCGAGATTTGTGAGAGCATGAAGCGTGGCTTTGAGCGTGGCGAGGGCGCTCCGTGGACGACGGCCATGGCTGATAATATCCGGGGCAAGATTCTGCGGCTACTCAAGCCGGGCAACTCCATGTACAAGCTCATATCTGACGCACTGGACCCAGAGTTTGTCCAGCAACAGGCCTCACAGGGCGTCTTCTCGTACGAAAAGTTCTATTCTTTCATGGCCACCATTTTGCCCAAGCTCTGCGCCCCATTCCGAGATGTGCAAGTCAAGGCACTTGCTGAAGAGCTGGAGCAGCCTGGCGATCTGGACCAAATGGTGGGCAAGCTTTTCAAGCTGCTTCACGTCATTGACTTGCTCGCGCTCGACTATCAAAACTATCTGCTCCAGCAAATGGCGCCAACCCTCATCAAGGAAGCGCCCGGCTATGAACAGCGCATGTTTGAGCAGGACCTGCTCTCGCACACCATCACTCTGACCAAGACACGGCGATGGTTCAGGAGCGCCAGCGTCGCCTGCCTCACCGAGACAGACCGCCGCGATCCAATTTACGGGGCGGCACCAACCGCACAAAAGATCTATGCTCGCGCTCTCGTCGACCTCGCCATTGCTACACCTCCTCTCCAAGAGCAAGAAGTCCCCGAGACTCTCCACCTCGACCACGCCCGTCTGGCACGAATCCGCGACGATGCAGTGCGCATTACGGCCATTGGATCCATTCTCCTGACTGCAAAGAACCTGCTCCGCCGTGACGTGCGCTCACAATGGAGGCCCGAAGCCACGCGCATGTGGGCTCTGCTGCGCGACAACGGCTACGAAAAGGACGACGGCTCCATGCCCAACAAGGCACTGACGCTGCTCGAATCGGCCCACGCCATGCCTCCGGCCACGCGCGCCCAGCTCCTGTCCACCGTCACCCGCCTCCTACACCAGGCCGCTGCCGGCCCGCCTCACCGATCCCGTTATGAAGGTCTTGTTTGGCCGCCTCAAGAACCACGTCCTGGGCCGCATCTCGGCGAGCACGTCTGGCGAGCGTGTGCGTGCCGCCACGGGCGCCAGCGAAGGGCTGGCTACGAGCGGCCTGCCCGAGTTTGTTGGCCAGGTCGGCGAGTTGGTCGACTTGCTTGGCCGCATTGGAGAGGTGGATCGCGCAGCGCATGGCTCGTGGTACGACAAGATTGCAGCAGAAGTCGAGATGGGCGAGCGCGAGACGTGAGTCGTCTTGACGCCATTTCTTCAAAATGTCTAGGACCAGCACGAGTCGCCGAGAATACTCGAGCAAGAAGCAAACTTCTTGTCTACTTTCATTTGCTTGCCCTCTGCGGGCTTCTCTCCTTATCTCTCGATGCTACCTGCGGCTACCCACGGCGTTCCTCCTGATTCCGCCGTTTTCTTTCCCTCTCTATTCCATCATCTCATTGTGGGAGGTTTCGGTCCCCAGATTGCTATCGGGCTATTTGTTACTTACGGGGCGTTGAGGCGCATTATCTGGTTGGTTGAAATTGGTGGGATGCGCTTGTCGCAGCGCAGTGCGTTGTTGCAATTGGATTTTGTCGTACCTTTCCCTCTCACTCTCTTATCTTTTCCCTTAGGCGTCTCTACTGCACATTTTTTCGTGCCGGGCCTGGTCTTTCCGAGTCCTCTGTTCTTGTCTTGTCTATTTGTTTACTTGGGTCGTTTGTTTGTTTGTGTATCAGATTCAACAGGATGGGTTAGACTGGGCTGGGCTGGATGGGTCCCCGCTCATCACTCCATCTGTCTGTCTGTCGGTCTCTTCATTCTGTGTCGCACCAGCGTGTAACTGAGATGCTAGAATGGCTACGGTGTGGTAGATTCAGGAGAGAAAGTCGGGAATTGAACGAACGCTGCTTGTGATTCCACAGTGGTCCAGTCCGCGTGTTTGCTGATTTGCTTCGTGGGGAAGTATGCTCTTCATCATCCATTGAATAGACTGCGACGGCGCCCATCATCACCTGAAAACGCCTTTCTACCGTCTATCTCGCCAATTCTACCGCTCTTTGTCATTCTTTTATCATGATTGCCTTCCATTCCTTGATCATGACATCTCGCGTCGATTTCTCACCCGTCGTGCTTGCTCACACGTGGAATTAGATAGCTCGCAACGACCAGAACGAAGCAGAGTCATAGGCTGTGACAATCGCATACACGGAAGCGATCATCGTCGCTGTGTTGCCGATGCGGTAGATTTGCCTCGAGGTGTTGCGCTTTTATAGACGGCGAGAGGGCAGAGCGGCGAGTGACTGACTATCTCTTTCACATGCTGAAATTCCCACATGCTGCAGGCGGTTGCTCCCTCGTGCTGCGCGTCTGAAGGGCTTGTGTGCTGGCAGTTGTCAGTGCTAGCATCACTTGCTCTGCTGGCATTGTGCCATTGGCCCCCCAAGCTCCCCCATATTTCTATAAAAGCCGTCAATTGCTTGCCTGGTCAACTCTTTCCTCGACATCGCCAGCGCACTCGCCGGCGTTGGAGCGACCTACCACCAAAAAACACGCGGGTGGTTTTGGAGTTTCTTCAGGCAAAACTCACTTTTTGTTTGCTTTTCTCCTGTCGTTGGATTCTTAGGTTGCCCTTGCCGCGGAAAAGAGAGGCAGACAGACAGTGAACAACCGCACTCGCCGATTCTCAGCTAAATACTGCAATACTGACGTGCAGCATCATCCGCCAACACCGCTCCACACCTCTCCTCCCCTCTAACGCCTTCGGATTCTTCCACACCGACGCGCCATCGCTCGGCCAGAAGGCAGTGTCGAAGACGACTGAGATCGCCGGACGGCACAGCCAAGTGGGATGTTGACCATGGGGAACGATTTGATTTCTGCCGGGCAGGCGTGTCGTTGCGACTCTTGAAGAAGAGATGCACGACAGGCTTGTCTTTTGTACCCGCCCTTCCAAGCCACGAAGGAAAGGCAGCGGTCAGGAGCTCGCTGCGGCGGGCCACATGCCTCCTTTTGCAGCATCAAGTCTTGTGCTTGTGACTATGCTTGTGCATGTGCTGAACGAGCCCAGTCCGCACGGCCCTCACAGAGTCTTATAAAACGACGCCTTCTTCTCCTGCTACCCTGCTTCTCGACAAACTCGTCGCGGTCCCAAGCAAAATTCAAGGTTGAGAAAAGCAAGACTTGGTCTGTGGTTGGCTAGGCTGCCAAATTCACCTTCCGACTTGTTTCATTTTCTGCTTCTCCTTCTTCCACTCTTTCTCGCCTTAGGGCGATCCAACTCTCCTCCCCTTCCCTTGCCTTCATCACAGATACAAGGTATTAAGTGTCAAAGTAGCGAGCTAATTCTCACCGTCATTCCACAACGCTGCTTTCCCATTACCCATCCGCTCTTCAACCACCAACACTCTACGCCCGCTCAAGGCCCGGCGCAAAATATCGTTTCGGCGGACCATTGAAGCCACGGAGTGTCGCGTTGGTTTTTCGACTTCAACAGATTGGATCTGTGAAGGTGATGGCCTTGTTGCAGATGGAGCAGGGGCGACATTTTTATACAAAATCGACGAACACGAGAGTCTGCCCGGTGCGGGAGTCGGGAGGCGCACATGGACGAGTGGAAAGGAGAGCGTGTGATACCCCTGATTGCGCATTAGCTGTCGGCGGCTGCCTATAAAGCCTGTCTTTGATTTTCCTCGCTTCTCCTCCTTCTTTCTTACCACAACGCTACGGTTAAGGTTGATGGGGCCCGACCGCCTTCTCATTGATTCACTGTTGGTGGACCGTCTGTTCCTTCTTATGGAAGCTCTGCACTACTTTTCTCTGTCTGCTCTTCCTTCGCGCCTCCGGGAGAGGAGAACGGGGGAAGTCTGGAAAAGAGGGAAGAGTAAATCAAAGAAATGCTGGAAACTAGCTTTCGTTGATGCTGCTTGACATTCTGACTCAAAGATGCGGGCCCGCGTTATTGTTATGCCCTCACTGAACAAACTTTATCGGAAACCATCTACTGCCTGCCAAACAGGCGATGCTCAGGGGCAGCGCGCCAAGAAAAACAGATTCTCTTCTGCAGCAACTCTCTAGAGAAGCACAGTGTCGTAATATCCAAGTCCATCTTATCAGACCGAACTCGAATTGCCCGTTGGAGGAGTAGAACACCGCCCACGGCGTGCCTTGTACACATCTCCCGGGGGGGCAAAGGAACAAAAAGGCGGATAGACCACGCACACATCACATGCATCAGCTGCCCAGCTATCCAGCACTCAACCTCGATTCAGAAAGATCCACATGACAGCCTCGCCATCGTGCTCAAACTGCGCATGCGCCGTTTTCCCGTGCAAGGCACAGCTGGGAGGTATATAAAGCTCCTTTTTTGTAACGCTGGCTGAGCCACACAAGCTAGACGCCATGGAATCAAGAGCAACATTGATGATGTAAGCGCTCACTTCGCCAGCGCGGCAGAGGAGTTCTAACTCCTTGGTCGTTCTCGTTCCTCATCCCGCCGTCTCTTCAACCTTCTCAATATCCTTGCTCTTGCGCGCTGCTGCCGCTGCCGCTGCCGCTGCCGCTGCCACCGCCACAGCAGTAATCATCAGCAGCACCGCACAAAGACTAAACCGTCAGGTTCAAAAAATCATATCTCCTTTCCGCTAAGCAGAGTAAGCAAAACAATCAAAACAACAGAGCCAGAAGTGCGAAACGAAGATGAGAGACGCGCGTGAATGTCGTTTATACGAGTTCGAGCATGGCAGACCTGCTCCCGTCGCCTCTCACCGTGTCGGCGTAAGCAGAGTGAGGCAAGGAAGCAAAGAAGTGTTCTTTTATACCTTGACCGCTGGAGCATAGAAGACGAAGCGCGTGCGTGCGAAGTGGGCGATTTCCGTACACGTGCCTGCGCGCGCGCGCGTGTCTGACTGCCAAATCATGAAGCGCATGGCTACACTTTCTCGTGCCATTTACTTGCTTGCTTGCTACCCAGCCATCCAGGTATAAAACTCGTTCATAACCTCGCCGTTCAACTCGGCAAGCACACCGCAGCACCTGCGGCAATGCTCCAGGTAAAGAAGAATTTGGGCAATGACTGTTGTCGGGCAACAAGTCGCGCATGTGAATGGACTGCTGCCAGGTGCTTGGAGCCTCCCTGTCGAAGGCGTCACTTTTCTGTGCGCCGCTGATATGAATGGACCGCTGCTCGGAGCCTCCCCGTTGAAGGTGAGGCTATTTACTGCACTGCCAACCTCCTTTCCTATGCCTTTTCTTCTTCATTCTTTTTTCCTTCCGCTCAAACGCGCCGTTGCCCGTCACATTTTCCCCTCATTGCTCGCCACCATCATACCCCCACGGCGTCCAGCAATAGCAAAAGAATGCTACTTCGCATATCAAAAAGACGGACTGACCAAAGCAATCCATAATGTTTCCAGGCGCTCCGTCTCCAAGTGCCAGTGCCTATGGAGCGTAGCGGCAGAACCAACTCGCCAGGCGAGGACCTGGAATGCGAGCTCAGTAGCTCGGGTCGTGTCGTCGGCTGCTGAGGGAGGAAAAGAGAGGAAGGGAGGTGCTTTTTATACCTCGCCCGCGCATAAGCAGCTAACACATGCTGCTGCATTCGACATTAGCAGCTGCAAAGCAGAGCAAATTATTCGCTGTCATCACGGCCGCGCTCTGACCCTCGGATCGCCTGGAGGACATGAGGTATAAGTGCGTCTTCTGGCTCTCATTATGCTTTTCTTGACATGTCCATTCGCGCTCTCGAATCTCGGTTTCAACGTTGCGAACCCAAATTTCACTGCCCACTTGCGGCGGCAGACGGGAAGAATTTGACTTGGCGACTGGTTGTGGGTGGCTGGCGCCTGGCAAAGGATTGAGTGTTTGAGTTTACGGAGAAGGTCGTGCGTCGTCTGTCATTATTGTAGAATGATAATGCTTGCGGAGAGGGCCAAGAGAGGTGGTGCTTGAAAAGTGAGCCCACAGTCCAACATTCTGCTCATCCGGGTCACCACGGTATGCATACAGCCCGTCATCACTTCGAAGCTTTGATTTGGCCCGACATGTTTCTGAGCAGGCGCATGACGTCAGACACGAGATACAGACTACCTGCAACTACCATGGGCACGTCTCCAGCACTGCTGTTGGCAATCTGTGCACCCGTCCTTAGACCCTGTTGGACGTCTGGGCCAGCAGCGACGGTCTTATCGAGCTTTGCGAGCTGATTTGCTGCAAAGACGACGTCCTCGGCGGGCGTCGAATTTACCCAGGGCATTCCGTCTACAGGCCCAAACTCGACAGCTACCAGGGAGTCGCCGTCTTTGAGCAGCGGCCGGAACATTTCGGGCACGTCCTTACCGCGACTAACTGCGAGCACCCAAACAACGTTGCCTGATCCGTTCTGCCGGAGCGAGTCTACGCGGCTTGCGAGGGCTTGGGCAGAGTCTGGGTTGTGAGCTCCGTCGAGCAGCGCAGGAGTAGAGCTTCCGGTGACTGCGCCCAGGTCGATACTTTGCAGGCGTCCCGGCAACACCGTATCTGTGAGGCCATAAAACAGACTGAGCTCGTTGGCGGGCTTGCGGCCGAGAGCTTCGAGCGCAAGACAAGTAGCCTTGTGGGCACAGCCAATGTTCAGGAGTTCGTGCGGCTGATATGACCTCGCTTGGAGGAATTTGGCGTACTCTGAATCGGCCTGCGGTGCGCTGGGCACGCCGTCGACTTGGTGGATTGGACCAGCCGATATCTCTTTGGCGCGCTCTGAGATGACTTGTAGAACAGAGGGTGGGTTGGTCCCAGCAACCACACATGGCACACCAGGCTTGAGAATGCCGGCCTTTTCGGCGGCAATCTTTTCAATCGTGTCGCCCAAAAAGGCCTGGTGGTCGAGGCCAATCTTGGCAATAACCGTTACCAAGGGGATCTGGAGGACATTGGTCGCGTCGAGCCGGCCGCCCATGCCCGTCTCAATGACGCCCACATGGATGCCGGCGCGCGTGAAAATTTCAAAGGCAGTGGCTGTCAAAACTTCAAACTCGCTGGCGTCGATGCCTTCTTGTTCGCTCCGGCTCAGGACCAGGCGCTCAATCTCGCGGAAAAGCGACTCGGCGACGGGCTCCTCGTTGATGTTGATGCAATCCCAGCGGTCGACCAGGTGCGGAGAGGTAAAGCGGCCGTGTGATACGCCAGCCCTATGCAGCATGGCCGAAGCTGTGGCGCAGATGGAGCCCTTGCCGTTGGTGCCGGCCACGTGAATGGCCTTCCATGGCAGCGGAGTGTTTGCGAGCAGCCTGGTGATGCGAGCGAGGCCCAGCTCGATCATGGTCTGAATTGGTGAACGGAGTTGTAATGTGGTTCCGCTGCAAGAGCGGACGAAAGAGGTGGTCGAGCTTGTGCCTGAGTCAGACTCGCAATTGGCGGGCGGTCCGTGCCAGGCTAGTCCCGTTTGGGCCGTCTCACCCCGGATTGTCGCTTGTCGCGTTGGTTTCTCTGCGTCTCTCTACAATCTCCTCCCAACCTCGAGTTTCCATCCCAATAGCCTGCCCTGCTCATCGCCCGCAGTCGCTGCTTTGTCGCTCATTTGTCCACACCCCTTTGCGCCGTCAAATCCGCCCAATCTTCCAACTATGGGTCTTGAGTAAGTTGCCCACGCGCCTCCCCGGCCGGTGCACGCGCGTCGCGCGCAGCTCCAGCCTCACATGCGCTCCGCTCCACCCTCCACCTGAGCGCATCCACTTTCATCAACTCGGTCGCTGACGCTTGGTGCGCAGACTCTGGAGCTACCCCAACGACTCGCCGCGCAAGTCTTGCGCGACCAAAAAGGATGCGGCCGCGTCTTCGCGCTCCCCCATCCGTCGCCGCCATGCTCCGCCCGTGATTCGCCGGACCATTGATCTCCGCCGCATCCCGCCATCCTCATTTGTCTCTCCCTCTGTTCGCGACGCCTCGGCCGCTGCCGACGCCTCGAGACGCACCCACAGCGTCGATGTCGCATCCAACCCAGACTCGGAAGAGTCTGACGAGCCTCCGCGTCTGGAGGAAGTGTCGCTCCGCCGCGAGCATGCAGACCACGGCCTCCCTCGGCGCTACCTTGGCATGGACTTGACCTCGCGACCACCAAGAGACTCCGTCGCCAGAGACGGCGACGAACGCGCCCGGTCCTCGTCCGGCCAGAGTGGTGGTAACAGGGCAACAAGTACCAGTGGCATTGGTCCGCTGCGCCGCGCTCGTCCACTCCGCGACGACTCTCTTGAAATTGCAAGACGCGCCGTCAACAGACGATCGCGTCCTCTCTCAGACCATACTGGTGAAGAGAGGTACCGTGAACGTCGCGCTGCTTGGTTAGCATCAGACGCCACGGACTTTCCTCCTTTGAGGCGTATGGGTCGACGTCAAGTCACTGATGGACCTTTGCCTCCCAGCGGCCTGCGACAGAGCTCCCTGCGCGAGTCTTGGGGTCCAGCCAGTGTCGACGGCCTCGGTGATCGTGAGCGCAGCGTGAGCTCTCCCCCGTCCGACCACTGGGAGACGATACTCTCAACAATCACCCCCGACGCCCAACTGCCAAGTGCAGATTCGTCCTTCACCTCGGCTGCCGCATCTGCTTCCTTTTCCACCTCCAACACGACGTCTCAAGCTGGGACTGGATCTACGCGCTCGGCTTCGGATGGTTCCACCCCGACTGATCTCACCGAGCCGCTGATTCAAAGGGACGACGAAGAACAGCTGTTTTGCGAAACTGAAGACGAGGATGACGTGCTTGAGCGCTATCGATTTGATGATCGAGGCTCTCGCCGTCGCCCGCGCATAACACGCGATGAAGATGGAAACCATCACGTTTGGACGTCTGATGTCTGGACGACTGCTCCATCGCCGCCGACCCGTAACCCAAGTCGTTACTCTTCGGATGCGCATTCGCGCTTGCGGGAAATTACAAACATTGTTCGCAACCATCATACAGGCCGCGCCCCTTCAGCCTCTCGCTCTCAATCTCCGAGATCACGCAATGATGTGCCCGACGTTGTCGACAGTTTTATTGACGCTCCAACAAACGATGACAGAAGGGACAGTGCTGCCATTGTCCCCTACGTAAGCCGACCGGGATCGACTCGGAATGAGCAGAGCCCAGAGGTCACGACCGAGCGAGAAGCTTTTGAACTGTACTTTGTCGACCCCGACGATCCAGATCAGACGCCAAACAGGGTGCCAGGAGATTTGCCATCCACAGAGGGCCGCAGCGCCGCGCGACTGGAGGATTACTTGCGCGAAATCAATGAGCTCAGAGCCGAGCGCAGACAGCGCCAATGGACGGAGCGCAATAGTGCAGACGACTCGTCTGAACAGCAGTGATCACGTCTTGTGGGCGGCTCGTCGACGAATTCTGCGGGCACGGATCCAATGCGCTGGGGCGTGCGGCGGCTCCTGGGCAAGCTGCTGCGCTGTTCGTCGAGCGAAAGCCGTCGGCGCGGGCACCAGTGGTCTGAATCAAACTCAAAATGAATCATCCATGCTGCCGATGGAATGCCACATGTGCTTTTTGTCTTTAACCTCGCGGGACTGATTGCGCAATTTTCCTTCAAAAGTCGTTTGTGCCGCCATTCAGATGAGAATGATGCGGTCTTCTTTTGCTTTGCCATGAATTTCTGGGCGCAAAAGTTGCGATGCCGTCGGTCATCACAGAGAGATTTCCAACGGCCAGAGTCTTTTCTACTCGGTTGGGGGCGTTTAGACATTGATCAGACATTTTTGTCGTTGTCGACCGACCGACAGACAGACAGACAGACACAAGGAGCTGTAGTTCCAATTAGGTACCAGTCAACCAACCAACCAACCAACCACCCAACTGCATGTCCAAAGCTTTGCGCGCTCAACTAGGTTGTACAGGAGTGAGAACTACCTACCCGGAGTAGTCGGACAAGTAGCCAATCAGAACGGCCCGTGGCAGCACGCTGTACGCGGCGGCGCCAAAGCGAGGGATGGTTGGGCTGGGCTGGGCGGTTGTGGAGGTGCTGCCGCTGTGGTTGGTTGGTTGGTTGCGTGGTAGTGATCCGTCCATGGAGGAGCGGGGGTAGGGAGGGCTTCAGCCACAGATGACGTTGTTGGCACGACCTACATGTGGATGTATGGAGCAGTCAATTGCTTGCTGCTCTTCAACACAGACCAGACGACGTTGGTCTGATTCGAAGCAACCAGTCGGGAATTCCAATGCAATCCACAGAGAGCCCGTTCAGGAATAGCGCTGGCGTGCCAACTACAAAGCGAATGCGTGCTTGGGGGGATATTTCGTCATCGGTACGACATGGGGAAGGTGTGGCTTGAAAGTGGCAGCAGCAATCCTGCCAGTCAGTCAGTCAGTCAGTCAGTCATGATGGACTTCCTTGAATGGACTAGGCAATGTGCGGTAGGTACATAGTCTCCTCCTCATAAAGAGCCGTCGTTGTGCTCTACCTGCGTGCAATCTCCACCACCTACCTACCTACCTACCTACCTACCTACCTCGCTGCTCTGACATCGACTTCTGCCGACTACCACATACTCGATTCCTGTATACACGTCTGTCGAATAAACACTTGACCGTCACAACTGTCTGTCATCATGGCTACTCTTCACTGTACGCTCTCCCTTCTTCCACATGCATCATCCATCCATCCCTTCGCCCCAACCTCGACCTCATCCCGCCCACCACAACCCCAGCACAGCGCCCCTACTAACACCAACCCTCACTCCCAACAGACCTGCCCCCCGTAAAGCCAAGTGCCATCGCCTTCGGCACCGCATACACGCACGCCATCTCGCTGGCGGTGCTGGGCCCAGTCTTCGGCTCGGCGTACCGCGAGGCGCAGCGCGCCAACACCAAGGAAGAATTCTTCCGCAGCAAGGAGACGGCGACGGCGGCGGCCAGCTGGGGCAGCAGCGTGCTGGGCGGCGTCGTGCAGACGTACGGTGTCGCGGCGCTCATCAATGCTACTGGTACCCTCAGCTACAAGGGCGCTGCGTACCTGGGTAGCTTGGTGTTTTTGGCCAGTTCGGGCCCGTCGGTGAGTTTTCTTAATTTTGATGTTGGTTTGTTGCTCTGTGGATGGTTGCTGATGCAGTGTTTTGTCTGCGCGCAGTTGATTTCGGCCTTCATTACTGAGAAGCGTCCGCTCGACACCATTGCCGTCGGCACCGTCACGCGCCTGGCCGAGACGGTCGGCCTCAGCTTGATCCTGACGTACTGGGGCACGCGCACCAACCCCTTTGACTAGATGATTGTTGCGTCGAGGAGAAATATCAAGGCAGGACACCGGCCAAGATGGAAGTAGTGGGGACCTACAAGGGTGGTCGTGAGTGAGTGAGTGAGTGAGTGGGTCTGGGATTTGCGGCCGGCGTTGTATCAATATCAGGGAACACATGCGATTGTCGATTCAAGATTGCCATGGCCGACGGGATGCGGTTTGCTGCTTTCCTTGTTGGTGACGATCCACGGCGAAATGCTGCTTTGCTCCAGTCTCCACGTCACTCCTTCCTTGCTTCTGAATTGAAATCACTCGTTGTTCACCTTGACGTCATGGCTCAACCAGCTGGGCAGCCCGCCACGCACGCCCGCCGCGGCGTGCAGGAGGAATCAATCAACCAATGAATTCAGGATTCAAACACTCCCGCAACTCATTCCTCATTCACACTAACCTCTGCTGCCTCGCCGCGTGCTCATACTAGGTTGGCATGCCATGCCATGCCATGCCGTCGGCAGGATGCCGCAGCATCGGATCCCTTCCTCCCGCACCGCAACCTACCCACCAACAAAGCTAACCCTGAGTCGCGGTTGGCTGGCAAAGTCGGCGACGCGTCATTCCAACCCAGTCCGTCACCTGCGCTGACGACAGACAGACAGACAGACAGACAGCTAGACAGACAGCATAAACCGCACCGCCTCTCTCAATCGCTTGTCGAGACAAATGGCAAGGTAGGTAGGTAGACGACCGTGGTCGATTGGACATGGCCTTTTGACGCGGTGCTTTGCACACCCACAAAGCAGCCGCGGCAGTGTGCGAAGCACGTGTAATGAGTGGTTTGATGCTGCAGTGCGGCTAGGCGGTCGTGAGACGGTTGTTGGGCGGACCCGAGGGGTCGTCCGTCGGTCCGTCGGTCGGTCGGTCAGATAATGCAGCGCGCACGCATGCATGGGTAGGGGACATACGTGACGTGACATGGCAATTGATCCGGGGATGGATGGATGGATACGCGGAATAGGAATAGGAGTAGATATGGAGGTAAGGAGAGAGGCACGCGAGCAAGAACCCAGGCGAGCGCGGACAGAAGAGCGGACATGGATGGGCATGGGCATGGGCTTGGGATGGCTGCCCGGCAGATGAGATGGTGGCGACATACGAGAAGTAGAAGGGAGAGATTTGGAGGAAGAGGCAAGTCTCACTGCCTACCATGGAAATTAGAGGACAAAGCAATCGCTCGTGGCGTGATGGGGTTAAGGCTGTGCTGCTGTGCTGCTGCTGTGCTGGAGTCTACTACGTCTACGTTTGAGTCTGACCTGCGTCCCCCAGCGCAATCCAATGCAGAGCCGTCCAAATTAAATAAAAAATAAAAAATAAAAAAATAAAAAAACAAAAAAATAAAAGATAAAAATAAAAAAGCAGGGCATGGCGCACCGCACAGCCGGCCTGCCCGTCTGCGGAACTCCTTTTCTCGCTTCGCTTCGCTGCCGGGCCCGTATATAACCAACATGCCCCAGCCGCCATCACCCAACTGAATGCTCCCTCCCCTTCCTCTAGTCCTCGTCTTCGCCCAACATCGCTGACTGACTGACTCCTTTTTGTCTGTCTTGCCCTGCGACCCCCCCGGTCGATTATACAGTCACGCAGTCCCCGCCGGCACCAACCAAACATCATCCTCTGCAGATGCCGAGTTGCACCCCCCCGCGGCTCCCACCACCGACGACTTTTCCGTGGACTACGACTACGCCTTGAGCACCGCCGCCGCCATTCTTCGCCGTTGCTGATCCACGCAACGCGATTCCTGATCCAATCCCTATTTCTAATCACGGTTGCGACTGCGGTGAGACGACACTGCTGCGTCGTTCAGTCGTCGCGACGGGAGCAATTGTTGGTTGGCCGCCATCGCCGGAAAGCGAAAGCCGGACCGACTGTTGTCATCCGTCCTTCCCATGGGCTGAGATATACCCATCGCCAAAGGCCTTGACTCCGAATCCAATTCTGCGCCCTCTTCTTCCCACGGCTATTTGCAGCAGCTTAGCTGGTTTTCCAAGGATCTGCCAGGGCCACTGTCGTTGATCGGCCCTTTTGGTTTTCTTGTTCTCTTGAAACCTGTTGTTGGCGACCTGAGAACCTGAACCCGAACCTGAACCTGAACCTGAACCTGAACCGGGGAAGAAGGGAAGACATCACACGACACGTACGGCGCCACCGCACCACCTCTTCTCCAAACTCCAACCTCCAACCTTTCTCGTCACCAAACCCAAGCCTCCAATCCACCAACACACCCGCCACCAAAATGCCTCCATGGACCTACCTCCCCGCCCTTCCCCCCTCAACCCCAATGCCCGCCCACAAATCCAAAATCTGGACAGGCAAGAAGACGCTCTCGCCGCCGCCGGTCGATCACCACCACGCGCAGGACCGGCACGGGCAGCAGGACGAGGGTGAGCACCACCACCATGGCGCTGAGCAGGAGCCGCGCAATCAGCAGCGCGCGCCGCCTGGACAGCGGGGCGATGCGCATGGTAATGAGGGGCGGTGAGATGATGTTGGTTTTGGGGATGGGGTTGAGAGGATTGAGAGGATGGCATTGGATGCAGGAAAAGAAAAGACGTGTGCATTGATGAGCAATTGCTGCTGCCGTTGCTGCCCGCGCGATGTGATGCTCAGGAGAGATCCGAGGAGAGAGAAGAGATGAGATGGAATGGGAGGCGTCGAGCCGCGTGCGTTGCGTCGATTGGATACCTACCTAACCTGTACTGCGACGCAGCCACCTGTCAGCCATCTCGCCATCGCTCGCTGAGGAGTGAGCGAGTGAGCAAGTGAGTGGATGAACAAACGAACGAGTGACTGAGTGAGCCTTAAGTGGATGAAAGAGAAGAAAAGAGAAGTGAAGACGACGAAAGATATCTATCAGCGTTTAAGCATTTGAATGGAAAGAGATTTGATGTTTTTAATTACTTGCTTTTACCTACCTATCGACCTACCCATATTGCACGCACGCACGTACGCACACGTGCACCTTGGCGGCATGTGTAATCCACCTCATCTACCTGATCTGCCTGCTTTCTTTCTTACTCACACATATTGTGTTGTGGAGTCCTATGCTCTGCTCTGCTCTGCTCTGCTCTGCTCTGCTCTGCTCTACTTCACTCAATCATCAACTACATCAAGCATTTCATAAAAGCCTCACATAAGCATCTTCAAAAGCAGCATCATCATCACATCATCTCTTAATCCACAGTCGAATTGAGCGCTAGTCCTTCGCACATGTACCTGATAATTAACTATTTCCCATCTCTCCACCTCCTTGGAGTTATTAGATGCTTGCCTTGCACATGCATCACCGTATGCTCACCTCCTGTCGTCTCCGAATGCATCGCTGTATACGCAACGACCATCCCAAACCAGATCCGGAAGCCAGCCATTCATTCATTCATTCTTCCTCATTGATCACCATGTACAAGCTCTCGTTTTCTCGCCCAGCCCTTTGTTCTTGTACCGTACTGTACCTCCCTACCTTCTCAACGCAGAGTACCCCAGCCCAACCCAACCCAACCCAGCCCAGCCCAGCCCCAAAACCTCGCTCTCAAACGCACTCAGTTGCTCTCCCCATCTCACTGCCTTTGTCTGTCCAATGCAAGCAAGCCGTCTGTCTGTCAGCTGCCTGTCTACCAGCTACGATATAGTAGCCAGCCGCCGCCGCTCATTTACCAATCAAGTGCAAAACAGCATGGATGCGTGCACGCCTCAAGGTCGCAGTGGAGCTGTAGTCGCGGCACCCAAGAGCAAGAAAGTATGAGGACGAGAAAGAGAAAGAGGAAGAGGAAGAGGAAGGAAAGGAAAAGGGGAAAGAGGAGAAGGAGGGAATTCGTTCCTTTTGCTCTCTTTCACATCGTTGATGATGTTGATGTTGTTGGTGTTGTTGATGTCAAATGGAAGGGGAAAGGGAAAGAGGATGGGTTGATTGCATCTCTGCTTTTCTCTGGCTGCAGACAGCAACGACAAAAATGACAGCCAAGCGAAATTTTGATGGCCGACAATCCATCAGCCCGTCAGAGTCGTGGTGCGGTGAAGCAGGCAGCGAGATCCGACACGATTCGACGAAGGAAATGGAGCTTTCAGATACTGCAAACATGTTAGCCACACCTCCAAAGGAGTCCAAGGATCGGTAGAGCAAAAGGCAAGGCGGAAGGAAAATCAGTTGGTGAATGGAGAAGAACATCAGGCTCGAGGTAGGAACGTAGCAAAGAAACCACATACGACGACCAAACCTCCTCCTTGACCCTGATCTGCTTGCCAGCCGGCGTCGCAGGGCTCCCGCCATGACGCGCCGCCGCTGGACCGGCGGGGCCAGTGCGCTGCTTCTGCTGCTTCTGCTGCTTCTGCTGCTTCGTGTTGACAGCTTTGGCATTGGTCTTGACTCTGGACTTGGGTGTCGAGGTCGCCGTCGCCGTCTTCTTGCGCGCCGGCTGCGCGTAGTCCGAGTCGCTGGCGTGGTCGCCCGAGTCGCCGTCATCGCTGTTGAGGAAGGGCCTCTTCTTGCCTTTGCCCTTGTTCTTAGACGGCGGCGGAGGCAGCGGAGCCTGCTGCTTCGACTTGGGCTGCGGCTGCGGTTGAAGCTTTTGCTTTTGCTTTTGCTTCTGCGGGGCCTGATACGGCGGTTGAGGAATGGGCACGCGCGCGGAAGCCGACGCAGAACGAATGGGCGGAAGAGGCGCAGAGTTCAGAGCAAGCGCGTGATCGCGCATCTCGGCGTCGTCGATGGGCTTGCACAGCAGGTTCATGCGGGAGCCGTTGCCGTTGACGCAGCGGGCGTTGATCCACTCGCGCAAGCTGAGGCCGAGCTCGCTCGTCGTGTCGGCGGCGCAGCGGGCAGCGACGCCGTTAAGCGGGCTGCGGCCGAGACGCAGCATGAAGCGCGTGTTCTTGATTTCCTCCTTGGGAAGACGCTTCATGGCTTCGGTCAGACAGAACAGAAAGTCGGAGCCGTGCCACTCCTCCTCGCGCATCTTGCGCAGTGTGATGGACTGGTAGACTTCGGAGCCGAGGACTTTGGTGCGCCGCGGTCCTTGGTTCTTGACTTGCCGTTCTAGCTCGGCGTTCTCATTCATGATGTTGATGAGCTTGCGGCTGACCCAGGCGATGGCTTGTTTGCGGTCCTCGGTTGAGATCAGATCAGATTCGATTGGGCTGTAGTCTTGTTCGGGCTCTCGCAGACGAGACGGGCGCAGGAGGACGAGGAAAGTTTTGAGGTACTTGAGTGGGTCGGCTTGAAGCAGCTCGTTGGGCGGCTTTGGCATTCTTGGATGAGTGGCGGAGTAGATGCATGCGACTGGCTCCGAATGACCATCCATCAAAATGTGGTTGTGGTACTCGGGAGCCATGTTGGTGGAGTTGACAGTGACGTTTTGTGCAGTGTTCTGGAGTGAGCCAGAAGATGGGACGAGTGAAGATATTTATGCCCCGGGCACTTTCGCAGTGCCGCCGTCTCTAGCAGCCAGAAAGGCAAGGCACGTGCGACTTCATGATGCTCACTGTGTCGATAGTACAAGAGAGCTTGAATGCTTCAAGACGCCCAAGACTTGAGTGCTCCCTATCACATCCGTAGTCAGTAGCTTTAACGCTTCATGTCTTTCAAGATTTTCAGTGCTTCGTAGCTTTCTGTGCTCAAGCTACTAGAAAGCTTGTAGTCCCCACGTCTTTCTATCCTCTCAGGACTTGGGGTCCCTCAGTGAAACGACTTTTCCTATTTAGCAAGTCAGCCTGATGAAAACGACATGTGTGTCCAAGTTGAAAGTCCGCAGCACATCAGCCATAAAAGATCAAGATGACCAAGCTTGGAGAGGGCTGCCACGCAAAAAGAAAAAGCATGCTTGAAAGCTCAACTCTCTCAGCGAAGTCTCAAAATAAGAGCAGGGAAGAGATTGAAGAAAGAAATCTTTGGTGTATGTCTAAATACAGAACAAATTATCAGCCACCGCAGTTTGAAACATTTAAACTCATAGTGTGGTGTCTTTGCCATCAACTCCAGCAAGCAGGAGAGCGGAGGTATTCCTTTTCTTTTCCAAGACAGCCAGCCCAATGGCGCCCTCCAAAACGCCAGCCCAATGCAACGAGAAAGGCAATTATCTCTACATTCCCAAGAACATCATCATGCGCGTCTTGACAGCCTCCCAGCTGTTAAGCTTGGGGCGGACGTCGAGGTAAAAGTTGAGGCTTTTGCCGGGCTTGCCCTCGTTTTTGCCCGAGTAAAAGTCAATGACGTATTCGACCTGCGTTCCGCAACGGTCTACAATCCAGTCGTGGCGGTCGAAGGGGGCCTGGTAGCCGAGGAGGGTGTTGAGGCGGGCTCTCGGGGTGAGCTTCTGCGAGTTGCCGCTAAAGGAAACAAGTTTGGGGCCGCCGCAGCTGTGTCAAGTCAGATACAATAGACGCGAGAGGTGGACGTGTGGACCTACGCATCAGAGCCCCTGCCAGCCTCCCACTGCTTTATCTCCTTCCATGCGCGCTCATTGACGGCGTTGTGGATGGGGACGATGGAGTGGAGGTCCTCGGCGCGGGGATCAAAGTTCTTCCTCTTCATGGCATTGAAGAACATTTCCTCGGACGGGTATATCCAGTTGCCACTCGACTTGTCCGCGCCAGACTCTTGCTCGTTATTCGCCGGGCCCGCCGCAGCCTTGGCTTCGGGGAACGACCGCGGAATGGTCGATATCTCTCGCTCCTGGCTCAGCCCCAAGGCCCCGAGGACCTTGGAGCCCGTCGTTTGCGCCGGAACGCTCTGGTCCAGCTTGGAAGAATCGCATCCCGGGTCGGCGGGCTTAGGGGGAGCTGCGGGGACTGGATGCGGTGGATGTTGGTCGGACTGCTGCGAGCCGGCGGCTTTGGCTTTGGCCATCCATGCCTCGCGGCTCTTGTGGTCTACCGGGCACACGCTCGGCTGTGCGTCTTCGTCGGCACCCATGGCGATGGAGGTGGGCAGTCGTCTGTCTTGTTTGCGGCGAGATGAACAATCAATTGGAGGGCGGACAAAAAAATCTCAATGACACAATGGATGCGGAAATGCGGAAATAAGCAGCAGCCAGGCGCCAAGCTTTGGCCAGGGCGAGATCCCGGACGCAGGCGACGGACGCCAGGGTCCGCCCGTTAGCTGCAGCGGGACCAGGACCGTTGACCCCTCGACGTTACAATTGTTGCCCGCTTCTCTGCCACCTTTCTCAACACCACGCTGACCACCAAGCCCAATCGCCATGGCCGACTCCCTCATCTACCGCGCGAGCACCACTGCTCCGGTCAATATCGCCGTCATCAAGTACGCCGAAATCCCATTCAATGAACCACAATTGCTAACGGTGACGTTCCAGGTACTGGGGCAAGCGGGATCCCAAGCTCAACCTTCCCACCAACTCGTCCCTCTCCGTAACGCTCTCGCAAGCCGACCTGCGCACACACACGACGGCGTCCTGCAGCGGCAGCTACACAGGCCCGGACACGCTGCTGCTCAACGGCGCACCGCAAGACGTGTCGGGAGCCCGCACGCAAGCCTGCTTCCGGGAGCTGCGAGCTCTGCGCAACGCGCTCGAGGCCAGCGACGCAACGCTCCCCAAGCTCTCGACGTTTCCTCTGCGCATTGTGTCGGAGAACAACTTCCCCACGGCGGCCGGGCTGGCCAGCAGCGCGGCAGGGTTCGCAGCGCTTGTGCGCGCCATCGCCGACCTGTACGCGCTGCCGGCGTCGGCGACCGAGCTGTCGCGCATCGCGCGCCAAGGATCAGGGTCAGCGTGCCGGTCGCTCTTCGGCGGGTACGTGGGGTGGGAGAAGGGCAGCCTGGACGACGGCAGCGACAGCCTGGCGTATGAGGTGGCGCCGGCGTCGCACTGGCCGCAGATGCGCGCCGTGATTCTGGTCGTCAGCGCGGCAAAGAAGGGCGTTAGCAGCACGACGGGCATGCAGGCGACGGTCGCCACTTCGAGCCTGTTCCCGGCGCGCGCAAACGAGACGGTGCCGCGGCGCATGCGCGAGATGGAGGACGCGGTGCGCAACCGCGACTTTGAGGCGTTTGGAAAAGTCACCATGAAGGACTGCAACGGCTTCCACGCCACCTGCCTCGACACGGAGCCGCCCATCTTCTACATGAACGACGTGTCGCGCGCGGCGGTGCGCGCCGTCGAGTGCATCAACGAAGCCGCCGGCAAGACGATTGCCGCCTACACATTCGACGCGGGCCCCAACGCCGTCGTCTACTACCTTGCGGAGCACGAGGCGGAAGTTGCTGGCATCTTCAAGGCGCTGCTGGGCGACCGGGACGGCTGGATGGGCAGCAGGGGCGCCAGCGTGCAGGAGAACAAGGACGGCGTGGCAAAGATTGACGACAAGGCCGCCACGACGCTCAAGGAGGGCGTCAGCAGGGTCATCTTGACGGGCGTGGGCGAGGGCCCGATCAGCGTGGAGAGCCATTTGATCGACGACAAGGGCGAGGTCGTCAAGGCATGACCTTGACGAACAAAACAGAACAGTCCAAGACAGCGTGATGTCACATTAGCCATTTCCTTCCCCTTCTCCCTTTTTCGTCCCTCGACTTCTGATCCTGCGCGGTTCTAGAAGCAAAAACATACACACGCAAAAGATGTAGCAGTCTGGTAGTAATCAGACATTCTGTCCCAAATCAATGAAGCTGGTAGACATGGACTTTTCGAGACGACACCATGATTATTCCATTGCCTTGCTTGCCTTTCTCCGCTCAAGTAAATGATTCAGGACCGAGCACGGCAAGCAGAAAGCAAGCAACGATTGATTAGAATTAGATAAGTAGGCGTGTAGATACGCGAATACAGAGGTGATTGGGTAGGTAGGTAGGACAGTAGGGGGGTACCTAGCGTTGGGAATCCTCGACGATGACGATGATAGCCTGACTGATTGACTGACTGACTGACTGACTGACTGGCTGGCTGGCTGACTGGCTGGCTGGCTGAATGGATGTGTGTGATGAACGCCGCACGCACGCTGCTAATGCCCAGTATCCTTGAATATGCCGGCAGAAAAGGGGGAAGAGAAAGAGAGGCAGGAACCGAGGGAGGGAGAGATGTGTTGCATGCGTGCGTGTGCGTGCGTACGTGGGTCTCTTGAAAAAGTTACATCAGGCCGAATGCTTGGAGTATGGAGATGGAGATGGAGAGGTCTAAGACGGCGCGGCGTATGGCAGCAGAACAAGACCAAGGAACACAACGGAGCGTACGGATTGGGGCAAGGCAGAGAAGGGTTGCAGCAGGCAGGCAAACAGACAGCCATGAAATAAAGTCCATGCTCAGAGAACGCCTCAAGACACCAGGACGAGCACCAGACCAGACAGAACGACGGATATAGGTACTGTGTATACAAGAAGAAGCAATTGCTTACGACAACGACAATGACAACGCTGCGTCTCCCAAACGCCCTGCCTGCACGCAAACCAACACCTCATCGCCTAGCATACCCGAAGCTCGCCAGGCGCTCGCACGACGGCATGGGCAAATCGCGCGCCTGCCTCAGCTTCTCCTCGTCGGTGAAAAACCAGCCCTTTGCGGCCAAAAAGAGGTCATTTTTCCGAGCATACTCTGCATCACACTCGAGATTGAGCTTGCGCATGTAGCGGCCCTCGGCCTCGCGGTCGAGCTCACGCAGCTTGCGCGCCGAAAGGTCTTCGATTTCGTGTGGGTTGACAAAGTAGTTGATATGCAGGCGCTCCGAGACGCGCTGGTGCGTGTGCGGCGGCACGGGCGAGTCGAGCCGGATCGAGGGGCCCGGCGTGCCTGTGCCGGTGCCGGAGAAGAGCGAGGAGAGCAGCGGCACGATGAAGAGGAGGAGGAGCGGGAGGAGGGATTGCAGTGCGCTGCCTAGGCTGGGGGCTGGTTCGGCTGCGTTGGCAGGTCGTCGCCGCATGCGTGGGCCGCCGAATTGGTGCACGCGTACGCCGGGGCCGCCGTTGAGGTTGAAGACGAAGCCGGGGCCTGTGTCGAAGATGCCAGGACCGCCTGAAGCCAAAGTGTTAGATTATCAAACGTGAGTTGAGGATTGTCGGCTTACCAAATGGTCCTCCAAAGCCACCGCCAAAGAACTGCCTAAACATTTCTTCTGGCGATATCTCTTCCTCAAACATTGGTCCACGCGGACCACCACCTCTTGCTCTGAAGCCGCTGAAGGGCGATTCTGCCGACGCGGAGGCTCCGCCGCCGAACCTGTTGTCCGGATCACCGCCAAACTTGTCATACTTTTGCTTCTTGTCCGGGTCTGAAAGCACCTGGAAAGCGCGGGACACCACTGCCACTGCAAGTTAGCCATCCAATGTTCAACTCCACGAACCTAATAGACGAGCAATCCCCCAACCCAAACAGGACAGCAACAACTTACTCTTGAAAGCCTCGTCCGCACCCTCATACCCATTCTTATCCGGATGCGTGAGCAGGCTGAGCTTGCGATATGCCTTTTTTATCTCGCCGTCGGAGCAGGTAGCGCGGCGCTCCTCCAGCCCCAAAATCTCGTAAAACGCCGTCGGGCTGCACCGCTTGATGCGCAGCACCGCCGCCTTTTGCTCCACCGTGTACGCCCGCCCGGCACTCCCGTCGTGGTGCCCGCCGCGGTTGCGCGCTTCGCCGTTGGCGCCGTTGGCGTTGGCGTCGGCGCCTGATGCTTTGGCCGACATGTGGAGAGGGGGAAGGCGGGGAGGGGGAGAGAATGAGGCGAGACGGTTGGTGCGTGGTTTGTTGCGCGCAGGGCGACGTGGTTGGTTGGTTGGCTGGCGGGTTGGCTGGCTGGTCGGTAGTGCGTGGTGTTGTTGGCGTTGGTGGAGGAAGAGGCGCGGGGCCCCAGACCTATCTATTGACGGGAATGCTGAATGCAGAGAGCGGTGGCCTGGCCGTAGATTGGTAGGAGAGCGAGGCGAAGATGGACGAGGTGGATGGGTCAGTCGGGCGTGAAAGGAACAGCCGACGTCAACGTGGACGGCGGTTGCGTGTTGTTGATGGTTACCGTATCTTTCTTTTGGTGTTCTGTTCTAGCGTGTCCGGTCCGCTTCAGCCGCCCTGGCAGCACGCACCGGACTGGCTCACCGCCCGCCTGTTGTGTCGGCTCGGCTGCTCTGCTCTGATTGGCCAACGCCGCATATGACGAAAGTCCACAGTGCCTCTCTGATGCTCGTCGCCGACAACAACTACACCCACCACACGACCAGCCAACATGAGCTCGACTACAGACGACGCCGAGCCGCCAAAGAGTGCCGCGCAAATGCTGCGCGCATGGGGAGGTACCGATCAATGCCCAATCCAATCCACCCCAATTCATTCCAACCCAGCCTCCACCACCAGCACCAGGAAAACGCACCTGTTCCACCACCACAGCCCACCCCTCCCAATTCTCTCAACCAGCGCACTAACGCTTCTACCTACAGAGCACTCCTTCCCGCCCACCATAACCGCCGCCCTCATATTCGCGCAACACGCGCGCCCCTTCCAAACCCTCCCCATGCTCTTCCCGCCGCTGCTCCTGCTCAGCAGCTACGTCAACGTGGGCGGCTTCAAAAAAGACGCCGCCGGAATGTCGGCCGCCTGGAGCGGCGTCTACGCCGTGCTGGCTATGCGGAGGAAGCAGGTGCGTTACCTCTCAATTCACAAAAATCGCGACTCGGAAACATGACTAACCTCTTTGATCGTCCGCAGAAAATGTACGCCAAGTTCGGCGCGCGCGGTATACTGCGCGGCGTGACGGTCGGGCTGTGCGCCATCAACGTCGGCGGCGGCGGCCTGGCGTACGTGTTTGGCAAGCGGGAAGAGCAAGAGGAAGAGGGAAACGGCGGATCAAAGTAATCCTTGGCGAGGCTGGAGATGATGGCACGAGGAAGCATTACATATGGGTGGGCGCGTGGTTGAGGGCTGGCGTGGCGGGCTGCATGGCCCACTTTGTACAGTACCGATTGGGACGCGGGACGCGACGGAATGGCAAAGGGACGGAGCATTTGCAGGCGTTGTGGAGTGGACCGGCGACTGGCCGCACGCTCGATGGACAGACGTGGAGAAGCACTCCCTGGGAAATTTCATTCAGGTTTTGAATTAACCTCCTACTTGATCCACTTTCTACGGTACCTCTTGTTGGGCCAGATCGCTCCGTTGCGCGGGGCAAGTGAGTGAGTAGTGCATTACCTGCGTGCAGCTCGAAAAAGACAGCCTCCAATTCTCCACAAACGCCCGTGATGCAAACCGACTTACTTTCCCTCCCTCCAGCAAGATTCTACCCACTGCTCGTGTCCATGGCATCACCAGTCGGCACAGCAGCCGCCGCCGCCAGAGCCGCTCTCTTGGCCGCCTTCTTCTCGGCCCTAAACGCCGTAATCTTGTCCTTGAGCTCTGTGTTTGGAATCACATCCTCAATTTTGAGCGGGCTGCGGTTGAAGGGGTCGTGCGGGTCCGACAGCAAGTGGCTCTGGATGGTGCTGCGGTCGATGGTCATGCGGCTCTTGGGCAGGATGACCGGGTCCGACATCATGTCGAACAGCAGCGGGTCGAGGAACTCGTCGGGTACCTCGCCCAGGTCCGCCTCTTCTTCGTCGTCGGCGTCCTTGAACGCCTGTACCTTGGCCGCCAGCGCGTCCCACTTGGCGATTTCTTCCTCGCTCTTAAGCGCGAATCGCCGCATGATGTTGCCCGCTTTGTTGAAGTTTTCCGGCTTGTATGAGCGCCCGTCTCTTGCCACGGCGATAAGGAAGCTGTCCTTTTCCTGGAGATTGAGGTACACGTCGACGATCTCGGCAAGCATGGACTTGGCGTTGAAACCGTACTCCTGGGGATTCTCCAGCTTCAGATTTGACTGCTTCGGGCCGACCAGGGCGTCCAAGTTGTAGTCAAGCATGTCTGCCAGACGCTGCACGATTTCAGGCATCGTGAAGGAGTCGCTCAAGGCCTCAGTAAAGAGTTTAAGCATGGCAACGGTCTCGTTGGTCAGGCTCATGTAGCTCTTCGCCTTTTGCTTGGAGGATTCCAACAGCTCCTCCTTCTCCTTGCGGACATTCTCATCCAAGTGCGAGGGATCCCGGAGTTCCTTGGTGAGGTTGGTGATGGACGTGAAGGCCGAAAAGGACTCGTCAAGAACAAAGGTGACGTCGTTGAGGAGCAAGTTGACAAAGCGGACGAAAAAGTTCAAGTTGTGGTTGGCCTCTCTCTCCAGGTGCTCGCGGTAGACGGGGTTGCCCCAGATGCACTTGATGACTTGAAAGATTTCCAGGCGAATGTTGAACTTGTCGTAGAATTGAGTGTGAGCACCAGTGGATTCGCACTCTATGTAAAACTGCAGCAGAGCATGCAGCAAGTTGTCGGTCGCAAACGGCCAAGCAAAGAGCAAGTCTCCAAAGACGCCCTTGGACTTGCCGTAGTATGGCAAGGTGCCAAAGTAAAGGATGGTGACGAGGCCGGACTTGAGGTAGGGGTTCTTGATGTATGACGAGCTGCGGAGGAAGGCGATGCAGATGGTAATCAGCTCCTCGCACTGCGTCGAGGTGATGACGTGCGGCATCATGTGGGTGATGAACTTGAAGTTGTCGACCACATCCTCCAAAAAGTACTCGGGCAGAAACTTGAAGGCTTCTGGCTGCTCTTCGGGGAAAGGAAGCTTCAACTTTTGCTGTGGATATCCGGGACTCACGATGCGCAACAACCAGACTATGACGTATCTCATGAATTGCATGGCGCGGCCTTCGTTGGTTTCGTCGAGAAGAACTCCTTGCGTCGCCAATATTGTGCACTGCGCTCTCTCAATGGCGTCCTTGTACTTCTTGACGGCGTTCTCAAACGTTTGGAGCCGAGCTGGATTCTAAATTTGTGTTAGTCGTGAGGGTGCAGAGCGGGTGATGTTGTCTTACATGAGCAAACTTGTGCCTTTCCATCTCAAACTTTTCCAGCTCGCGCTCCATGTACTTGACATCCTTCTGAAGCTGAGAGGCCTTGGTCTTGATCGCCTCTGTACCGTAATGATGGGCCGCAACTGTCAAAAAGAAGCATTCGGTGATGAAGTTGTTTTCGCCGTCCAACTTCATGTCGTAAAACTCATCCGATGCACTTTGGTCTGCATTGAACTTGGTCTCCTCCCTTATGTCGACACGTGGAGATCTCTTCAAGTAGCCAATGTCGATGCGGTCAATCTTGGAAAAGGTCGAGTCCATAAAGGGGTCACACAGCCTGTCGAGAATGACGGTGACGTTGTGCATGAAGCCGTCGGACGAGACCTTCTTGGCGTCGACTCGCATGGCTCTCCTTTTGTGGTTCTTGTTGACCGTGGCCGCAAACCAATCGAGCATCTTGCTGCGCGAGTCCTTGACACGAATGAAGCGGTTAGCAACATCAAAGAGTTCGTCGTGATGAGTCGACAAGGTCATGCGGAGAGCCTTTTGAGCGTTGAAAACGACCGACTTGTCTCTGCCGCGGGCGTCTGAGAAGTACGTCAACGCCGTCTCGGCTTGGAGGGGAGACAGCTTGAAGAATGGTCCAAGTAGAGTGTCCGTCTCCAGCCTCGGGCCATCAATGTCGGAGGGCAGAAATCTAGGGGACTCTGCGAGGGCCTTGATGAGCGGAGGGTACTGCGAGACGTTCCGCAAAGCCAAGACATAACTCTTGTAGTCGTCGTTCATGTTTTTGGAAGCGAGCTCGATACTCAGCTGCTCCATGGCCCCAACCAAAGCTTCCTTGATGCTCTCATCTTCCTCGAACCGGGAGACAGCCTCGTTCAAAAAGTCATGACACAAGCCTCTGTCGTCTTCGGGATCCACCAGAAGGTGCGGAGCAAGGGGATTGGATTGCCACGAGTCTATGCCAAACATGTCGGGCATCGTCACGGCGAACATGCAATAGCTCATGCAAAGCCTCCGGGCCTCCTTCAGAACCTCGGAACGACCTGGATCATTCTTGTCTGCCGTACTCGCGCCCCGCGACTGTCTTGCTACCCGCTTCCAGCATCCGAGCAGATAGTCCAATGGCTTCTTATGGCTCGACGCCGCCTCCAAGATTGCCTGGTCCAGCACGTTGGTGTTGAGCAAAAGTGGGCTGCCGGCGTCCTCAAGATCTGACTTGACCCCCGGAAGATATGAAAGCTTGTTTCCTTGCGCATCCTGCTTGGTGCCCTCGTCCAGGGTTGCCCTAAAAATGATACTCAAGACTCTGTGCTGCCAGACCTCCAGAGGCTCCTGCGTCGCCTGTCGCGGTCGTTGTGGTGTTTCGCTCTCACTGTCGCGCTTCTGAGGTAGCGAAGGCTTTTGCGAGATGTTGGCTTTTGGTGCGGGAGAGGCCGGCTTGGGCGAGATTTGCGAGGTTGGGCTGGCGGTGGCGACCTTGGGGCTTTCGGTGGTTGAAGGTCGGGGTGCGCTCTGGTCTGTCTGGGGTGCGGCGGGGCTAGGAGACGGTGATCCTGGCGCGGCGGCGGGATCGATGGAGGACTGTGAGGCAGAAGCTGAGGGCGTGCCTCCTCCCAGCTTTGCCAGGCGCTTGTTGCGGATCTAACGAACGTGAGCTAAACACGGCGCACAGAGCGGCGGAACTAAGAACCTTGTCGGCTTCGGATTGCGCGTCAGACATGATGATCTAAATGTCGGATTGTAGCAATGGTGGGGAAGAAACGGCGTGGGAGGGCAAGGGCAGCGGTAGAGCGAACGCGTGGTTGATGGCAGTGGGAGGTTTGGACGTGGGAGTTGAGCAAGCAACCCACGTCGGCGATGATGGGTGGGTGGATGCTAACCTAAGGTCAGCTTGCCCGCGGGAGCGATGATGTATTGACCCGAGCACCCGTGCGGCAGCATCCAAAGCCAGCCCACTTTGCAGGTCGCGCTGTTTGTTATCGCTGAGCTTATACGACCTGGAAAGCAGACGGCACTTTCAACTATCTGTCTAAAAAGATGCAGCCATAGTTGGCTGGTCGGCGCATAGGCAACGTATCTACGGTCTTTTCCAGACACCAAAAGACCGTATTCAAAATTTCCGTCTCGAAAGCGATCGACATCTCTCGCCGGGTGGACAATTTATAGCCACGGCATAGAGAGGTGCAGAGTCGAAACACGTCGAGTCGTGACAGGTTATTCTGCCATTTGTCTCCGCCATCTGAGGCTATTTCAACGACCCAGAATTACCATTTGCTTGATATCGTAGGCAGTAAGGGGTCAAGCTTTCAAACGCTTTTGCAGTCATGATCTGCGTCTGATCAGGTGCTTTTGCCGCTTGCCTCAAATTGTTGTTCACTATCGCTGCTTTGTTTTGATCCCAAGGTCCGCGCCCTTTGATATTAGCTCCTTGAGCGAATCATCTAAGAGCATTTGACCACGCACTACTTGGAAGTCCCGGGCGATTTCATGCTACATGACAAATCTGGACATGGACGACTGAAAAGTGTGTGTGGTCGCTGCATAGCGATGTGCATAGGTCACGTATGTTTTGGGGCGGGGATGAGTCCCAGGGGCATCCGAAGCAGCCCAGTGGTCGCGTGCTCGTCCATGACCAGCACAAGCTACGCAATTCCGTGAGATAGACTGCCCGTCGTCCAGGTCTCGAGTACTCTTCGTACGTAGTGAGCAGCACGCGAGCATAAAGGGTTGCAAGCGGTCAAGGCCAATGGACAGCGACGATCAGGCGTGGGCGAGCTTGAGCAAATGAACACAGAGCCAGGCGTACCCAAAACTGGGGAAGTCAATGAGTGAGAGTGCAGTGGGTCTTCAGCCTTGTCGATTGCCTCTGCTGAGGCCTGAGAGCTAAGATGCACCTGTTCCCGGAGTCCGCAACCAATGACGAGTGTCGCCGTGACGCAGGCAGCATCGTTGAGTCTGCGTCTTGTGCTCCGACGACGCGACGACGACGATGATGCAGGCGTCGAGGCTAGATTGACGCTGTGGGTTGGCCATAGCGCATGTGTTGGGGAGAGCCAAGAGCAGCACGAGAGAAGATAGAGCTCGAGCAGGCTGGGCGTGAGTGGGTGAGCAGCGGCTGCACGCGCGCTGCAGTCCGACGTGGATGCAGCAGACTGAGTGAGAATGAGTTTGAGGTGGAAATTGAAGAGGAGCAGCGTAGCTGGACTGTTATCTGTTGGTTGCTCATTCGGGGCTAGTCGAAGGGGGGGCGTTGTCGAGAAGAGGAGAGCCCAGCCCAAGTCCGAACGAAAGGCCAGCACCCAGCACCCAGCACCCAGCACTCAGCACCCTCTGCGCTCCTAGCAACCCGCTACCACCTGCACCGCACCACACTACTACCACCACCACCACCACCACCACCTCTCCCTCTCTCGCTCACAGCAATCTCTCCTCCCACACACACACACACACACTCTCTCTCTCTCTCTCTCTCTCTCTGCTCCACCTCTTCTCGCATCTCTTGCACCGCCATACCGCCAAAGCCAACCGCGCGGCCAGCTTTGACCGCTCGTCCATCCCCCCCCCCCCCCCCCCCCCCCCTTACTCCCCCATAGACGCCTTTGCGGCTGTGCTGCTGTCGTTAGCCCCAGAAAGTGCGTCGCTCCGACTTCAACCCGCCGAACCCTCAACCTCTTCTCGCAACCCCCGACCGACATCATCAACCACCCTCCTCTCCTCTCCACTCGCCACCCCATCTATCCCGTCAAATATTCTCCCGTTGACTCGTCCAGATGGCCGAGATTCGTCGCAAGCTCGTTATCGTCGGCGACGGTGCCTGCGGAAAGACCTGTCTACTCATGTGAGTTGCTCCCCCGTTTGTCGTTCTGCAACGCCCACACCGCGTGTGCTCGTCGCAAACCTCCTGATCCGACGCTGACGACCCATCTTCCACAGCGTCTTCTCTAAGGGCACTTTCCCCGAGGTCAGCTCCATCCCCTACGCCTTCGCCCTTCGTTCCGCCGCCTCGCCTCGCACCATCACCTCCACCCCTCCGCTGATATGATAAACCTTCCCATCACCGTCGCTCTCGACTGCCGCTGCATCTGTCGCACGCCCGATGCTGATACCACCTCCAGGTCTACGTCCCCACCGTGTTTGAAAACTATGTTGCCGACGTCGAGGTTGACGGTAAGCACGTCGAGCTAGCTCTTTGGGATACCGCGGGTCAGGAAGACTACGACCGTCTTCGCCCTCTGTCTTACCCCGACTCGCACGTCATCCTCATCTGCTTTGCCGTCGACTCGCCCGACTCGCTCGACAACGTCCAGGAAAAGGTTCGCCTCATCGCCTCTGCCGCTGCGGCGCCCGCTAACTCGGCAACAGTGGATCTCCGAGGTCCTTCACTTCTGCCAAGGCCTCCCCATTATCCTCGTCGGATGCAAGAAGGATCTGCGTCACGACCAAAAGACCATCGAGGAGCTGCACAAAACGTCGCAGAAGCCCGTCACACCTGAGCAGGTAGGCGATACCCGCCACTTTGTTCTAAAACAGCGCTAACACGCCCCAGGCTGAAGACGTTCGCAAGAAGATTGGCGCGCTCAAGTACCTCGAGTGCTCCGCCAAGACCAACGAGGGCGTCAGAGAAGTCTTTGAGCACGCAACACGTGCCGCCCTGCTCACCCGCAAGAAGGAGAAGAAGAAGTGCGACATCCTGTAAATCGCCCGCAAGCGCACCACCCGCCACGGCTGCTTGGGGTCTAGCATGCAGAGTCGGACTTGTCCGTGGCTTTTACACACTGAGCTCTGATATCCTCGAACGAAGCTCGAATGCGAATCATGGAGTACGGTGAATGAAGACAAGCGTGGACGCTTCTCTCAGAGTTAAATGAGCCCATCCCCACATATTAGAGCTTCCTCATTCTCGGCAACCTGAGGCGTTCACATCTTGCGCTGGCTGGGGCTTTCCGTTTTTGACGACGGGCTGCTGGGGTTACTTTTTTGAGAGAGTGTGAATGGGTTGACAAGGTACATCTCTCAGGTTGGCTGAGCTACGAGTGTCATGGTCACGGATTTGAAAGTTAGGATTGCGTGTGGTCTCGTCCCATCCCTTCCTCACAGTACATCTTACGCGCCCACCTCCCACACACCCGTAATCCATCCATCCCGCGTTGTGCCTGGTCTGGTCTTTTTTTTTTTTTCTTCCTTTTTTTTTTCCTCATTTGGTCTGGCGGGGAAGGGAAACATTTGGAGGCAGCAGCTTTTATTCCACCTTTTTTTTGCTCTAGCAAGAACCGCCGTTTTATCTTCGTTGCTGAAGACTCGTCCATTTTCCCCGTCCATCCATTCTGTCCCACTCACATCCCCACCCAACCTCCCGCGACACCAACGTTTTTTCCATTGGTGTGTGTGTTGTGTGTGTGCGTTTATTTGCTGGCTTTTTTTCTTTTCTTCTTTCTTCTTTGTTTTTCCTTTTTTCATTCGTCTCCTTAACCAAGCCCCCAAACCTCTCTGGTCCATCATCTCACGTCTTTGATGTCGTCCCTATCATCTTGCTTGCGCATAGGAGGTGTAATAAATTTAAATAGGCGTCCAATCCACTTGATCCTCTTTGAAGCGTGGTTCCCATCCATCCATCCATCCGCACTGCCCGTCGCTTGGTTTGGAAAGTACGCAGTCTGTTCAACGTTCGGGCGCAACGCGCATGGCCTCTTCTGTCTCTCCTTGAGTCTTGCAATGTTGCGTTAATGCGATGATAAGGTTCTGTAGTGAGTCAGTGCGAGCCATGTTGGGTAGACGAGCGGCGGCTGTGGGTCGGTGCGGTGCGTACGACCGTCTGCCTACCGGTCTGTCTACCGGCCTGCTTACATGGTACCTGGTGCCTAACTAGCCATCGATGCACCTGTGCGGTGTCCTGTTGCCTCTCTGGCTGCATGCATATAGATTATTCCTGACGAACTAAACCACTTTCCTTGCCTACTTACTTGCTGCATCGATGCTCCTTTTTTGGTCACCCGCGGCGGACGGACGATCTTTGTGCTGTATATCGATTTGTGAGTAGGAACTTTTCTTTAGCTTTCCATCGCCTTGGTGTTTTTTTTTTTTTTTTTTTGTCGTCTACATCTTTTAACAATGCTTGCCGTCTCACTGTCGCTTGGTAGTCTTTTCCCATTTCGTTCTTTGCGTCATGCTGCCTGGGACAAGAGCTATCTACCTTTAAATACGCTCTACTCTATTCCACTGAATCCTTTCGTCTTGTCTTGCTTTTGTCCTTCTTGCCTACTCATTCCTTCCTTGCTACCGTTGCGCACTATGAACTTATGGGTTAGATAAGTGGGCATGTGGTTTGGTAGCTAGGCTATATCAAACACGTGCATGCATTCCAATTTCGCGCCGCCTCACTCCGCTGCTCCCTTCCCTCCCTCAACCATTATATGATAAATCCATCCATTTCATCTGCTGCCTTCCCTGTTTCTCTACCAGTTCCATCTAGCCCGACTTGCCTCATTCATCGCTTCGCCTCGTCTCTCCTCCTCCTCCTCCTCCTCCGCCGCCGCCGCAGTCTTAAATTTCTATCCAGTCGCGTAAAAGGGTGCTTTGTTTTCGTTGTTTTAACCATTCCACTGCCAATGCGGATCCATGGCTCATTTTACCCACGTCATCTTCTCCGCTTCTGCTGTGATTTTGGACACAGAGCACCTCAGTCCGGTCAAACCCCGCACACTCAAACCAAACCACTCCATTCCTCTCCCCAAGATTTCCCCCCATCCCATCCCATCCCATCCCATCCCAAATCCCGCCACCGCCACCGCCACCGCCACCGCCACCGCCATCTCTGCTCTGCCATGCCCTGCTTGCCCTGCCACGGCACGGCCAGCTAACCAGCCACACCCCGGCGACAAGCAGCACCCCTGTTCGCGCGCTAAACAAAGTATAGTGCACAGAGAAAGTGAGTAGGTGGCTGTGGCGCCGACCGACAGACGGACGGGAGGGTAGGGGAGGGATTGCCACAGGTACGGCTGGGGTGCTGGGATGGTGCGAGTGGGTGGGGAGGCGGTACAGCATGGTAGGTACTGTCGCGATGTGTGGTGGTATACTTCGGTATTTGCTGACTGGGGAGGAAGAGGGAGATTCGTGGGCCTGGGAGAGAAGTCGATGAAGAGTTGTGTGGTGGAAAGGCGGTTGTTGTGGAGCCTCTTGGGCGAAGTGTGTGTTGTGTAGCTGCACTCACTCCTCTCCAGACTTGTGACGGGCATCCGTCATGTAATCTGCTTTGGTAGCATGAGATGATGTGAATGGTCTATAGAGCAAGTACCCATCTCTAAATGCCAAATAAACGCTATATCCACTCCTCTAATCCTAATCAAATGCTACGACGTACCTACTCCACGCCCGCCCTCACCCTCCCACGCCTGTGCTCGCTCCACCTGGCCAAACTCTCCTTGACACCCCACCCATCCCGCAGCAAACCGCCTACCTCCTCCAGGCTCATGCCCGCAGTTTCGGGGTAGATGCGGTGCACCGTGGCCCACGCGGCGACGCAGATGGCCGCGTACAGCGCAAAGGTGCCGGCGGGCGAGAGGCCGTCCATGAGCGGCAAGAAGGTGAGGCCGACGACGAAGTTGGTGCCCCAGTTGGTGGCCGTGGCGAGGGCGGAGCCAAGAGAGCGGACGGAGAGGGGGAAGAGCCTGTTGTTGGAGTTAGCTTGTGAACGGCGACGGAAAGATGATGGTGGACGGACTCAGACTGCTGCCATGGCACGTTTCCCAGCCCCACGGCGTAGCCTGCGACGTAGATGACCATGGAGACGAGGATGATTATGGCCCACATGCCGCCCTGCGTCTGCGATGCTGCCGCCGCGCCAGTCTCTTGCTCGGGCAGGTCGAGAAAGTTGAATGAGACGCTGCACATGGCTAGCCCCACAATCATAAACGGAATGGACAAGAGCAAGATGCGGCGGCGCCCGACGCGGTCGATGCAATGGAAAGCAACGAGCGTAAACGCAAAATTGGTCACGGCAATGGACAGCGACGTTAGGGTCGGCGAGTTGAAGCCCATCATGGCGAAGATGGACGCGCTAAAGTACATGAGCACGTTGAAGCCGCACGCCTGCTGCACGCCCTGTAGCATGCACGCAATAATGAGGGCACGCTTATTTCCGCCCATGGTCAGCTCAGCGAAGCCGTCGTTGACTGCGGCGATTTTGGCGCGGAGCCCTTTGGTTGGGAGGTCCGGGTTGCGGCGGCTGCTGGCTGCTTCTTCCTCTTCGAGCACTTCCTTCTCGACGCGCCGGAGGAGCGCCTCGACGAGCCTGTCCTTGAAGTCTTGGTTTACGCCGTAGACCTTTTTGAGGACGCGGCGCGCGTGGTCCTTGCGGTTGGCTTTGACCAGCCATCTAGGCGTCTCGGGCATGAAGCCGAGCGTGACAAACTGTGTGGCTGCGGGCAGAGCACCGAGGCCTACGATCCATTTCCAGCCATGCGCTTGCATTGAAAAGATCCATCCAATCACATAGGCCACGACTTGGCCGCCGGTTATGAAAAGGCTTGAGACAACGACGAGACGACCTCTAAAGGGCGAGGGCGCCAGTTCTGAGATGTAGCTATTTGGATTGTCAGCGAGTAGTGTGGCATGCATAGAGCGGCTACATACAGAGGCACTACGAAGCTTGCGCTTCCCACTGCTATCCCAACAATGCTTCGTCCCCATATCATCCCCCAAACCGTGCTTGTGAGAGCTTGCCATAGCGCGCCCACAACGAAAAGCACGTCCGCAATCAAGATGACTCTCTTCCTGCCCCACGCATCCGCCAGTATGCCCGTCACCGGACTCGCAATCAGGGCAAAGAGGCTCGTGCAACACGTAATAAGCGACTTGTCCAGCGTTGTCAAAGGGCGGCCGGAAAGATCGGAGCCGATGCTCACGAGCGTGCTGGAAATGACACCGGTGCTGTACAAATGTCAGACAAAGCCCTCGGGTCCGTACGTCAAAAGCGTCCCTCACTCGTAGCCAAACAGGAGCCCGCTGACCCCGGCGGAAAAGGTCAGGGCCCAGATGAAGGTGCCTGGCGACACGATTTTGCTCTCGTCCAGGTCGTCGTCGCCCAGGTCCGAGGCTGCATCGCCTTCGTACTCGTCGTCCGACAGAGGGAGGCGGCCGTCGTTTATCAGCGGCTCCTGCGCGGGCGAGTCGGCGCGCAGCAGCGCCATCTCTAGCTCGAAGTCGATACGGGTCGCGATATTCGCGAGGGTTGATCAAGCGGCGTGGGTTCTGCTGCCGGTGCAGAGGCTCCGCTCATGGACGAAGAGGGTGCGGACCGTTGAGCCGGAGGAGCTGGCGCGCTCGTTGGTATGTCTGGGCGGTGGCCAGGAATATGATGAAGGACGGAGTCCGGCGGGCATGATCATCTGGGCAGCTCGGACCCTGGCTCTCCTCCACACTTTCACCCCACAACGCCTCCATATTGTTCCCCGTCCAGCACGCGAATTTGACCCTGTGATGCAGCCTTGACGAGATCGCCAGGAACTGTGCCATTTGCCGACGCGACGGCACCACATTGTACCACCCGTCCTTCCTCGACTAGACGCGAAGATTTCTTCTACGACAACCTGGGAGAATCGCTCTCCAAATTGCTTGCTTGTCCGTGGGGATTGTCAATACTGCGATTCGACGTTTCTACGTGGTCGCTTTTCCATTATGGCTCAAAGAGGACAAACATACAAGAATTCAGTCTTCAGTCCATCCACTCGTCTTCTATTATTCTATCAAAACACGGCATGTGGTCATGAACTCCCCCGTCCGTCATACAGTCTAATACAATCGTCCTCAATCGGCAAAGAATTCTCTACAACAAACCGGCCACCATCAAGCCAGCAATGTTGGCCAGCGCGACACCAGCTGTCATCTGGGCAGCAGCACCGGTGCTCGAGGTGGATGACGAACCAGTACGCGACGAGGAACCAGAGCGCGTCGTGGTGCCGGTAGCATGAGCAGCTGTCACGGCATTAGCTCGAAGCGCAAAACTTCTGGGGAATAGTTCGACTTACTGGCATTCTTGGAGACGTCGGTTGCGGTAGCCGTCGCTGCAACGACCGAAGCGCCAGCCGTCAACGACGAGCCGCCATCAGTGACGGTAATGGTCATGGAGCTCATGCCCTTGAGGTCATAGGACGTGGTAACGATGGGCACGGAGCCGCTGTTGGTCACCAAGCAGCTGGAAAAGGCGGCGCCCTGTTCCAGAGCCATCAGTAAATGTCTTCCCTCCTTCTCTCCCAAAGAATGTCAAGGAGCCTTACGGTCACGTCCGCGACATAGGAGCTGTAGCACGCATTTGCCCACGCACCGGGGCCGCCCTGGCTAATGGCGCAAGTCATGGAGCTGCCCTGCGAGCAGCCAACACTGACGGTCAAATCCACAGTGGCGCCATCGCCCGTCAGCTCCGTCTGGTAGCCAAAGGTGCTAGGGCCGATCGTCATGGTGACCGGATCCACAAAGTAGCACAGGTCGGTCGTGTCGATGTCGGCCCACGACTTGGTCCCCGTCGAAATCGAGTCCTTGCAGTCGACCTTGAGCGTCGTCAGCGACTGCTGCACCGTGATAACGGAACCCAGGTAGTCGGCCACGTCGTCGCCGTCGACGGCCGGGAAGGGAAACGAGATTTGCTTGTAGTCGTCGGCGAGGGCGACGGCCGCCGTGGCCGCTGCAAGGAAGATGGAACGCATCATGTTGGTTCGGCAGTGGTAGTGGTGGTGGTGGTAGTGATTTCTTCGAGTCGACGACAGAAGAAAAGATTCACGATACGACAGAGAGCAAACGGCGTCCCTTTTTCAAGACCCGGATGGCGGCAGCCGTTCATTTTAAAATTGCGTCGCTGGCGCCCGTCATCCTCTTTCGCGCACCATTAGACAGCGCCAGCCCAGGCAGCAAGCCCGCACGCCCGCAATCAGTGGCGCTCTAGAATCTCGTATCATGCAGTTGGAGAGGGACAAGCGCGGACATGAGGAGAATGGACTTGGGCTGGAGGTGGAAAAGACGAAAAGCCCGATCATGTCTGCGACGCTTTTTTGAGCCACGGCTGGTTCCGGACGTGGGTTGGGAGGAAGAGCTCCCTTGATCGCGGTGCGCTGTGCTGCCCTCCCCCGGTTGCATGTGTAGTGGTGGTTGTGTGGGCAGGCTAGACGCCCGGCACGCGCCACCTTTTTCGACCCTGGGCTGCCGTCCGCTCACTGGGTCTAGCAAAGCTTGTGCCGACCAGCCGTTCGTTCGTCCACGACTGTCCGCTTTCAACCTGTACAGACACACCGCAAAGCCGGCACACGGCACACGGCACCTCTCATTCTCACCAAAATATATCCATTGCCAGCCAAATCAAATTCTCCTTGCCTCCATTAAAATTCTTCCGGCCCCCATCTGATCTCGCCTGTCCTGCTTTTCCGCCATGGGATATATATCACTCAAAAAGCTCCGTGCACTGTCCAATCAAGCAACGACGCTACCGGCCCTGTCGACGCCACACGACCGACTCTGAGTGAGCCACGATTCCTTCTGACGGAATTGCACCTGTGTAGGAGGTCCTGGTAGCCGAGAGCCCGTTCTGTCACGTCACTGCTGGCTCGTTCCAGGGGCAAAAGTACTCCTGGCTTTGACGGCTGCGCTTGTTTTCGACGTTCCACGCGTGTCAATTGAGTTGATGAGCTGGGGTGGATATGTTTGACTTTTTCTTCTTCTTCTTCTTCTTCTTCTTCTCGTGGTGGTGGTGATGGTGGTGGTGGTGACGGTGGTGTCGTTCATCCCTGATTCTGCTCCTGCTTCAGCACCTGATCCTCCACCACAGCGCCGGCGCCCCAGCGCCCAGACACGCAGTCGATCAGTCAGCCAGTCGCTCAGCCAGCAAGTCATACAATTCACCATCCTCAATACCATCCATCTACGCTCACCTCATTCGCCCCGCCCTATCCAATCTCCAAGCAACTTCGCTGGCCATCCGTCCAGTCCAGTCCACTCCACTCCACCACCTCATACCATCTCAACAACGCAGCGACACCATAGTATCAACTCCCTCCTTCGCGGGCTAGACCGCACCTGCAGGTACCGCATGCCAACATGCATGGCCTGACCTGCTCGTAGCGGACCCAAGCGCCCAGCAGCGGAAGCACTAGCGACGATGCCGGCCGGGTGCGTGCGGCGGCGCAACGGCTCAAAAGGGTAGGGTAGGACCGCTGTTCACCAGATCGCCTGTGTATGTATGTATGTATGCATGCATGTATGGATGGTGTTGCGGGTTGTTTGTTTGTTTGTACCTGCAGGCAGTGGGTGGTGCTCGTGTAAGGTAGAGGACCTTTTGCCTATCTAGCGAGACAGTCCTTGATGCACAAGGACAAAAGACCTCTAACAAGCACCTCATTCATAAACAACACACAACTCCACCCTGATCAATTTCCTCCCCCCTCCCCCACTCAACCAGACAAACATTCATCAAGGAAGCGTGTATCTTCGCTTCTCCTACCTATGTACCTACCTCCTCACTCTCAAACGCAGGCTTGCTTGCTTGGATACGGACGGACGGATGTGCTGTAAATAAGCTTAAACACAACCTTCTTTGCCTTCTTATCCTTATTCTTCTCTCCACTTCACATCACACCCATCACATCACACGACCAATCGCCGCCAATCGCTTCAAGTTTGGCATCATCAATTTCTGCACACAGTTGCGCGAGATAACATTTATTTATTCGTTTGGCCCAAGCAGCTTACACGGGGTCTACCTGCTCACCGGCTCACTTGTACAGTACACCGTCCACGCACCGGCAGACAAACCAAGACAGACTCTCACCCACACCGAGACGGGTCTGACTGCGAAAGCGCGGAAAGAAAGAACGAAAAAGAAAAAGAAGCAAAAGTTACGCCATGGCTATGCAAGCATGCACTCTGCATCATCAGGGACAAGGGGTACGACGACAGACGGCAAGAGGGGGTGGGTGATCAAAATCCCAACCCAGAGAACAGAGGAACGGAGCAAAAAGCGCAAGAGAGAAAAGACTGGTGGGTTGGTAGACTGACTGGTGCGGTTTGGATGTGATTACGTGATTACGACTACTCGCTTGCTTTCTCGGAATCGCTGGAACGCTGGAAGAAAAATAAAAGAAAAAAGGGGAGAGCACAAAGGAGATGACAAGAAGTGGAGTGCTAAGAGACGGCGTAGAAAAGAGAAGGGAAGAGAAAGGGTGCCAAAGTACCAAGCGAGCGAGCGGGCACACTCCAACACCAAACAGGTATCCATCGAGCAGGGCATCGACGGAAAAATAAACAAGAGGGAGAAGCCTCCAACTCACAAAGCGCCGCGCCCGGATACTCCAAATGCGCAAGACATGATATCTCATCAATCCAGTCAGGACGCGCCACTACTGCTGCCACCACCGCCCGCACCTCCCCACCCCGCCAGCCCCGTCAGACTGTCCCAGATGGAGCGCCGCTTGCGCAAGTCAGGCGTCGACGAGCGGAGCCGCAGCTGCTGCTGAGGTCCAGTCCCGCTGCCCGTAGGGCTTTCGCGCAGCTGCTGCACGTGCTTGTTGGCAAAGGCCTGGCGCTTGAGCGCGACGTCGCTGGAGCCCGAAGCGGCGCGGGAGAAGCGCGATTGCGACTGCGATTGCGGACTGCCCCTGTATGGTTGGCGCGGGGAGCTCTTGGTCGAGGACGCAGGGGATCGATTCTCCTTGTTTGCCGTCTGCGACTTGGGAGAGATGGACGGGATCAGGCTGACGGGTGAGTGGCGAAGTGTACGTGCAGTTGTTGGAGAAGACACAAAGCCCAGAGGGGATTTGCCGTGGCGGCGACCTTGAGGTTGATTGAGTAGCTGCAAAGGCGATTCGGGCGGTGTCTGGAAATTTGACGGTTCGCCGCGCTTTAGGAGGGAGGGCTTGGATGGGTGTTCGGTTACTTCTACTGCAAGCCATTAGCAGATGAAGCAAACGACGGGGCTCAAGTTGCTGCATCCTCACCACCATTTTCGGTGGCGGGTGCCTGCTCATTCTTGGCCTCCGTTGCTTCTTCACCCGTTGGCGCATCGCGCGCCCCATCAACGTCTGCCGATGGGTTTGCTGCAGCCGATGCCGCGGCGGCTTCAGCCTCTTTGCGGCGAGCTTCTGCTGCCGCTGCTCTCTTCGCTTCCAGTTCAGCGGCCCTCTTGGCCTGCAACTCAAATACCTCCTTGCGGATTCTCTCGTCTTTGGCAATTCGAAGACGCTCCACCTCTTCGACGCCGCCGCTCTTTTTGAGTTTTCCTTCCTCTACAAAGTTGCTGAGTTCTCGCTGGAATTCGCCTCCACGGCGGCTTTCCAACTCCTTTTGCCTAAGCTTCTCAGCACGTTCGATTGCTTCAAGTCTGCTCTCATGGTTTGGCTGCAAAGCTCGCACTTCGTTGAGCATGCCGTCCTTGGCCTTGTGGGGATCGACTGCGGCATCGAGCTGCAGTGCATGCATGCCCTTGCCGCTAGTCGTGCGGCTTCCACCGCTCTGCAGGTTCTGTTGCTTAGTGGCCTGTTCAACTAGACCAAAAGTCTCAGAAAGCTTCTCCAAGTCGTCTTGCAGGTCAAGCGCGAGCTCTTCCTGCATGGTAAGCATTTCCCGGTCTTCCATGACCATCTGCAGCTCTTGCTCCCAAATCTTGGTCCAAATTGGCTTCTCCTTCTTGAGAAAGTCTTGCAACTTCTTGACCTCTGACGTAGCGTTCTGAATGTCTTTGGCAACCGTGTCCAGCTGTCTTGGACGGGGACGGACACCACGCTGGACGACATCCTTGCGCAGATCTTCGACCAAGTCCTGAAGGTCGTCAACGCGGTTGACAATCTTCTCCGAGTCGTCGTTGAGGGTCTTCTTTCCAGCATTGACATAGGCTCTTCCGCTTTCGCCTTCGACGGATGGAATCTCAGCCTTGATGGCGGTCGACTTGACCGATGCCGCCTTGGAACGAATCGTTGTCATGCTTGCCTCGACGTCAGAAACAAAGGATGTATAAGTTTGACGGACCACTGCAAGATCCCGCCGAAGCGATTGGATCTCGTCGAGCTGAGCCGCAGATCCCTTGAGGTTCCCTCCGCTTGGTGGTCCACGCAGAGGAGGCGCTGGCGAGAGCATCGAGGCCCTCGATCCCGCCGATGGAGCTGCAGCCAAGCTGGCAATCTCCTTTGCTGCTTCTTGTTGGCGGTTGGACACCCGTTCAATCACGGATTGCTGGTCGGAAATGGTCGTCTTGATTCCCTCGACGAGCTTGCGAAGATCACCGATGCCGTCGTCAAAGTGACGCTTGACCTCATCCAGCGCTTCGATATTCAGGACAAGGACGCTGCGATCCTTGATATCACCCAAATCTTCCAGCTCGTGCCTGACGCCAGACACGGGATCTTGAAGGTAAATATCGGGCAAATCTGCTCCGTTGTTGTGCGTGTTCCACGCAAACTTTTCGATAAAAGCTAGCTGTAGACGCGCCATTGATAGGTCGTTGTATCCATCGGCAAGCACGAATTTTTTAATCTTGCTCTTGTATTGAAGG
Organism: Phyllosticta citriasiana; assembly: GCF_038021145.1. Classification (NCBI taxonomy): domain Eukaryota; kingdom Fungi; phylum Ascomycota; class Dothideomycetes; order Botryosphaeriales; family Phyllostictaceae; genus Phyllosticta; species Phyllosticta citriasiana. The sequence goes on from NW_027117294.1 coordinate 443,927, forward strand.
AACAGAGTCAGCTCTTTGCCCGGTTGAGGCGACTGCTCCGGGATGAATTCTTGAGATTGCTCCGGAGTGGAGGGCTTCACTCGTCGAGAGGTCGAGCGAGTCGGGGTTATGATGGTTCCACGTCTGAAGAGCGATTTGTCGCGTTCTTCGCTTTGTGAGGTCCCTGATTCATCTTCGCCTGGTCCAGAAACTGTGGCATTGAACGTGGGCGTCCCCTCATCCATGTCGTCGCCCCGGTTTCTCTCTGGCGATTGCGCTCCAGCGCCTTCTTCGCCCTCGCCTGGAGCTGGAACCGTAGAAGACATGGCCGAGCTCTCTTCCGAAATTCTTCGAGCGGCCAAGTTGTTTGCCTTGGCCGAGTCGTCGAATCCTGCTTTTTGTGTCGACTGCTTGCGGCTATGCATGACAGAGCCCCTGTTCCTAACAGCATTCATCGACTCTCGCACATCCTTGCCTCGATTGGGAACAGGCGTCGTCTGGGTAGGAAGCATGGGAATGCCGTTTGCAGCGCCAAGATGTTTTTGAATTTGATATGCCGAAAATCTTCTCGAGGCCCTGCGTTCAAGCTCGCCTCCACGTTGTAGCGCAGCAAGAGCGTCTTGCTGTTTCGGGGGCGGGGGCGGCGGGGGAAAGTCTGCAAGCTGCTGGGGCCGATTGTCTGGTTGGGAGGGCATCTTGTCGTCTGGAGGATAGGGCGCGATGACGGGTATATTTTGAAGGGCGTTGCTGGAAAGCGATGAATCCGTTGTGCTGGTGTCGCGGTTTCGATTACCCCTGGGGACTGGCGGCAGCGAATGATTGCTGGGCGAACCTCTGCCCGCTGGTATGGATGAAGTCCGGGGCCCATATTCAGAGTTGTCCGCCGTGAAATCGGCACTTCCCTGACGTGCCGAGGGCCTGCTTGACTGCCTTTGCGTGGCATCCTCCTCGCCAAGACTAGCATGTCTCGAGCTCGTACCATTGGAACTGCCAGAATCGCGCCCACTCCTCTGGCGCAGGCGCTGTTGTTTCTTCTTCAATCCATGGAGCAGGTTGATTATGATGTCGCGGATGCGAGGGAGGAAGCGATCCAAGCTCGATTGAGATGCCTCCTGGCTTAGAGTTTCTTCTAGAATGGAGCGCAAGAGCTCAGGGACGTTGCCCAGGTCGCTCGTCTCGACCCCGATGGCATTGAAGGCCCTTGTAGCAATGTTGAACTCGTAGCCGAGGCGCACATAGACGTCGGAGACTTCACTTTCGGTGGCAGTCCCGCGCGACCAGAGTGTCAGGGTCTCTAGGAGCTGTTTGGTCGCGACGAGGAGGTGGGTGACGCTCTTTTCAATCTGGGAGAGCTGCTGCTGGGGCTGCAGCAGGGGCAGGGGGTTAGTTGTGAGCGAGTCGAGGCTGATGTCGGAGTCGCTGTGAAGAAAGTCGAGACTCACATTCATCGCGCGGCGCGACGATGATTGTCCAGTGGAGCGGTTCGAAGCAGACGAGGTTCGCGGCCCCGGCTCGTCAGAGTTGTGCGTCATGGCTGAGGTATTGGAGGCGACGGTGGTGCCGGAGCCTGAGCGATGCGATCTCAGTGAGGACGACGAGCTCTGCATGGAAGTGAGGGAGAAAGTTGGTGTGGACAGCGACGAAGGAAAGCCAGGAGCATCTGACACACGGCGCGGGTGAGCAATACAGAGCTGGAGATGCGAAGTAAGTCCAGGTGGTTCAGCCGTCAGGGATCCCGGCCCGTCGCTTACGCCGGGGGGTGATCTTGGCCTCGTGCCAAGTCCGCTCCGGAGAGAGGCTGAGGACGGGAGGGTCCAAGAAATGAGGTCAGCGTGGAAGGGGGGAGGGATTGGAGTGTTGGAGCCCAGGACCAGCCGGGCAGAGGGAGTAGAGGGTGGAAGGGAGGCAGAGTAGGTAGTGCAGTGCATTGATGTCTCGAACTGCTCTCTAGTCGCTCGGGTCTGGCACATGGTCGTCGGCCACGACTTTTGTGTCTTTCCACTCCGCCCGCCCGCCTGGTGGACGGTGGACGGTGGACGGTGGACAGTGGACAGTGGACAGTCTCCGCCCGCGAAGGAGCGAGCAGCCAGGCACACGTTCAGAACACGGCAGACAAAGACTCAGACGGACAACACGCTTGGTTGTTGTTCTCGTCGCGTCGCCGCCAACCCCTCCGGCACGCGCCTCTCTTTTGGCTGCTGTTGTTGTTCTCGTTGTTGTTCACTCGGTGTCTGCAGCTCAGGAAGCTCCACAGTCGACACGCGCAGCAGCATCCAAACAGCACACTGCACTCACTGCACACTTGGGCCACGCATCCATCCGCCCACGTCCTCGTCCTCGTCCTCGCCCTCGCCCACGCCCAACGCACCGTCGCCGCTCACCGACTTACCCCGTCGTCCACTTGCCTCACGTTGGCGTCGTCATTCTCGTGCGCCATCCCCTCTGGCCTTAACCTGTTGTTCTCGCATCCCAGCCAGGGATCTCCGCCTAGCGTAGTTTCACCCGGACGCCAACAACCTACCACCCTCCTACCTGCTACCTACCACCTACCTCACCAACAGCTCAACCTCACCACCGAGCCCTTCTCTACACCACGCCTCTCCCTTCAGCCCATCTCTCCGCCTGCCGTCCCTTGCGCTCACGACCCCGGCTCTTTCCTGGCCTTCACGAGCGACGCCTGCCGTCGCCCTCCCCACCCTCACTTGGCGCTCGACGGCCAGAGCTTCCCGGCCCTTCGCGCCGCTCTCCCTCGTCGTCGTCCTCCCTGCTCGCCTGCCTCCTGCTCCGAGGCACCAATTGAGCTTCTCCCTCGCTTGTAGCATGGCGTCGCTGAATGCCGCGAATGGCAAGACTTCGCCCTCGCTCAGCTCCGGTCCGCACAAAGCTCAGCTAAAGACGACAACCACTGCCAAGGCCATGGACGGCACGCGCAAGCAGTCGGCCAGTCCCATCGACGCTTCGCAGAGGTAAGACCCAATTTGCGTTGCTGCAGCACCCTTTCACCTGCCGATTCTCGTCGTGCCACAATGTCACCTCTCTAGCCTCCCCCGAATCCCCGCCGCGCTTGTGGTTCGATTTGAATCTCCACTTCGCCCGAACTGGCGGTTACACGCATCAAAATGGCGATTGGCTCTGCTCCGCTTCCACCAACGCCTCACTCTCCTTTTGTTATCATCGCGCACCCCGTCACCGCCATGTCCCTTTTCGCTCGCGTCGTCCGACCCGGCTAACCACCTGGCCTCTGCAGAAAAGCTCCCGCTCCCAAAGCCTGGACATCAGGCACGAACCCCATTACTCAAAGATCTTCCAACTCGCCGCTCCCCAACGGTGCCGTCGGCGCCGCAAAAGGTCCCGCTGGCGCAAAAGCCATGGCCACATCCAAAGAGTCCACCCAATCGGACAACAACCAACATGCGCACGACCGCATGGTTTATCTGATCAGCAACTTTATTGTGAGTGCCACGGTTGTGCTGAGCGTGCGCGAAGAACAACGCGGCGCGGGGGGTTGATGTTTGGCGACTCTTCGCACGCCATGTCAACACCTGGCAACACATGCTGACGAGGAACTGCAGGGCTACGAGGCCAATGTGACGCTGAAAAATGGCGAGCGATTCACTGGCATCTTTTCCGCTCCTTCGCTGGAGCAGCAGGAGCACCGATATGTTCTGAAGATGACCAAGAAACTACCTTCCTCGAGCGGCCAGACCAACGGCGCGGCCGAGCCGCATTCTGAATACTGTGGAGCCGGCCCGGAACACAAAATGGCTTTTGACGTCAAGGATGTCGTACTCCTGAATGCCGATGGCGTTTCGACGGACAAGGCACAAGCAAAGCCCCGAAATGGTGAGTCTGGTAGAGGAGCCACTGAAGCGTCAAATGCTGACAGCTTCTTAGGCGCTTCTGCTGGATTCAGGACCGATGCCGACATTTCGGGCAACCTCCAAATGCGCGAACGCGACCTTCAACCGTGGGTTCCATCCGCCGACACGGACGTTGATCTGTCGCTCGACGATAGCGGCACAGGATGGGACCAGTTTGAGGCAAATGAGCGTCTGTTTGGCGCAACCAGCAACTATGACGAAGAGCTTTACACCACAAAGATCAACCGGGATGACCCGACCTACAAGCAAAAGGCTGCGCAAGCCGAGAAGCTCGCCAGGGAGATTGAGTCCGGTGTGGCCATGAATGCCCACGTTGCCGAGGAGCGTGGTGCTCTAGCGCCCGACGACAGCGGTCTCAACGAAGAGGACAAGTACAGCGGTGTCCGCCGAGACTTCCAGCAGCTGTCTTCCGGCCACGCCAACAAGTACACCCCGCCGGCGAGAAGAGCCCCCACGAGCCAACCCACCGTGCCCGGTGCTCCTGTCGACCCAGCCATCATCTCTTCGCAGCTCGCGCGCTCCAATTCGCCCGCGGCAAACCCCTCTCCAGCTCCTGTCGATGATTCCAATGCTCAGCAGACCACGTCCGCTAAGGAAGATGAAAACAAGCCGACCGCGGCTCCTGTTGCTACATCGTCTTCAACCAGCAGGCCAGGGGACAGCACCGCAACTAACGCTGAGTCGACACGAAAGACTCCGTCGCTTCAACAGACTACATCTGATATGGCGGCAGGAAGAAGAACCGGTAAAACTGTCGAAAATGATCTCGTGGATGCTTTCAAGCAGTTTTCGGCCAACGAGAAGATGCGTCTTCAAGAGAGACAGCGGCACGCGGCTCGGCATGACAAGAATGTCAAGCTAAACGATCTCAAAAAGTTTGCCGCAAACTTCAACTACAGCGCGCCAATCCCAGAAGACTTGATTCCTATCCTGGCCAAGGACCCCAGCAAACAGCAAGAGATCAAGCAAAAGTCGCAAAAGGCTGCAGAAGAGCGCAAGTCGGCTCCGACTCCAGAACGCAAGCCTGCTGCACCTGCTGCCGACGTCAAGACACAGCCCAAAGCCCCTGGGGCCCCAGCAGCTTCTCAAGTCGACCGGTTGAATCAACGTGGCAGACCTGCCCCAGGCGCCTTTCCCCAAGCTCCCCGGAGCGACAGAAACTTCCAGAACAATGGTGGTATGCCTTTCCGCAACGGACCTGGTAACCTCAGCCAGCGCCTTGCCATTACCCAGCAGCAGCACCGATCTGGCATGGATTGCCGAATATGCCTCACGCAGTACCCATTAACGACATGAGAGGTCCACCAACCGGGCCTACTGCGCCTTCGAGTGGTTCCCACACACCCACTTCCAGCATTTCAACTCGTTTCAACGTAAAGGCAATGGAATTCCGCCCCAACCCGGCGGCAAACACTTTTACTCCTGGCGGAAACACGAGCAATTCGTCAAGCCCAAGGAAGGAGTCTGTGCCTGCTCGTCCTGAACCTCGTCGGGCACCTACCTCGAGCTTCTTTGGAAATCAAAAGCCTGCTCCGCCGTCAGAGCGTCCATCACTCACCGACATGTTTAACCCTATCAAGCGCCTCAAGAAGGAGGCTCAGAGTGAGAATAAGACAAAGGAATACACCATCAACGGCGGTATCCCTCAGGCGTACCGAACTCCGCCTACATGGGACGTTCCGGAGAAGAATGTTGAAAAGAGTTATGCCGACATGTTTGAGCGCGCGCCTATTACCGTGCAACCAATGTCCGCGCCGCAAGCCATCAATAACGGACCCATCCCACACCAACATCAACTTCCTCCTCATCTACAACAAGGTGGGCATGCCATGGGTCCAGTCCACACGCCCCAACACACACCGCGTCATCCTCCTGTCCAACCTCATCACGGCCCTAGCGGACCGCATTTCGACGGCCATCACATGCAGTTTTCCGCGTCCAACTCGGGCGTGCATCCTTCTCCACGAGCAGGAATGCCGCCATTTGTTGCGTATAACCAAGTCCCCCAACATATGCCTCAATTCTCGCAAGGCATGCCAGCCTTTGGCATGGGCCCCAATGTGCAAGCCGTACCAATTCGTCAGCCCGGCTTCGTTACACAAAGCCCAGCCATGGGTGGTCAAATGATGGTCAATCAGCCGTCCAACGGCGGCCCCCGTCATCTACGGAAACCCACCAGGCATGCAGCCTATGCCACAGATGCCAGGAATGGTGTACTCACCAGCGCCTGGCCAAGCCTTTCCCCATCACGGCGGGCCAATGCCAGGTCCAGCCATGGGCGCGAACGGATTCCCTAGCCCACGTCCTCCCGTTGCGCAAATGATGAGCCACCAAGGCTCGCAGCAGGGTCATCCACCCCAGCAGTTTATGCCCATGCCGAATGGCGCATATCCAGTGTACCATCAGGCACCTCAGGGATCAAGTGAGAGAACAACACACAGCAACCAAAAGTTGCTACTGACCAGCATTTCAGTGACGCCAATGAGAGGCCCTTACCCGCAGCCGCACCAAGCGCACTACGGCTCCAGCCCTCATCAACACCACCATTTTCCTCAGCAGCACAGGGGAACGCCCAGCGGAAGCTACAGCCAACCCATGATGCCCGCCCATTCCATGCCCCCGCAAATGCCTCCAGCTGGGCCCGGCCAGCACGTCGCCGATGGCGGGGAAAAGGTTGAGTGACGCCTCCGCGTCCGACCGTGGTCTGCGGTAGCTACTCGCCAGATGTGCCCGAGAACCGGTTCTTGCTCGTCTTGACAAACTGATTGGGCAATCGACTGCTTGCTCAGTTGCTTGGATTCTCCGCGTCGGACGCCGCCGATAAGGCAGCACGAAGGCGGCATTCAGACCCAGCGAGGAGCTTGAGCAGAAAGCTGCGTTCGTCTGGCACTATCTAACAGAGGTGGGTCTTGGAGGAAGACTGGTTTGAAATGGTTGCTCGAGCGCCTCGTCCCGCGCACGCGACATGCGCCACCTCACAGACTGGTTCATGTGGAGACGTATGTTGAAGATGGAGGGGGATGGTCGGGAGGGGACAATCCTTGAGAGGCAAATTGAGTAGGATTCGATGTGAGGAGGGATGGATTTGATAGTCTAGCCAGCGGAATGCCAGACTCAGGTCTTGTCGAATGATGCAAACGTGACTTCTTGGTAAATGTCGAGTGCCATGATCTAGCTGTGATGCAAGTTCTGCGCCACATGGTGTTGAGGGCGCATGCCTCGGAATCTAGATGCGGACTGCCGACAGGGCCGGTTCGTCCGAAAAATGTCCATCTCCACAACACCATCAACCGACCCGGAAGCAAGACTACGAGTCGCCGACGCTCCTCGAGTGGCTGACGTCCAATCGGTGGTTCCACAACTCTACAAGATGCTCAGATGATGTCCGGTCCTTTCTCCTTCCCTCTGCTGCTCCGGAGGAGCCCACGCTCCTCGGTCTGGACATGCAGACCGAGCGTTCAAGCGCAGCAGCAACCATTCCGGAAACCTTTGCAGCCAAGGAACAACTATGCAACCCAGTCAAATGCTCGAAGAGCAGCACCAAAAGGCAAGCCGAGGCGGGTATAGTCTTTGCGGCGGCGACCGTAGGAGGACTGGCAACAGCGGTGGCGGTCAGCGATGACGCGAAGCATGCCTATACTGCCATTCGGAGAACGGGAAGAGTAGTCGGCACTCTCTTCGTATGCATCAATGAGTTGGTCTTTATTTCCACCCTTCGCATTCTCAACTAACAGGCTGCAGCTACCGAGTCACGCTCAAACACGACGACAACGACCCAAACTACCCCGACCTACTCAAGGCCTGTCACAAACGTTGCGCGGAGAGAACAATGGACACACTCGAAAAGAATGGATCCATATTTATCAAACTGGGGCAACATCTGAGCAGCATGAATTACCTCTTGCCGAGCGAATGGTGCGATACTTTTATTCCGCTCCAAGACAAATGTCCCATTTCGTCGTTCGAGTCAATCGAGGCCATGGTCAGGAAAGACTCGGGAAAAGAGCTCATGGACTACTTTTCGCAATTTGAGTCCATGCCAATCGGCGCAGCATCTTTGGCTCAGGTACATTTGGCAACAATCAAGGAAACTGGGCAAAAAGTGGCCGTCAAGGTGCAGCATCCCACGCTGGACGAATGGGCGCCGCTCGACCTGGCCCTGACACGATTCACGTTTGCCACGCTCAAACGCTTCTTTCCGGAGTACGACCTCACCTGGCTTGCTTCGGAAATGGACATTTCGTTGCCGCAGGAGCTCGATTTTCGCCGGGAGGCCGAGAACGCCATGCGCGCCAAGAGATACTTTGCCAACGTCAAGGATGCTCCGCTGGTGATACCAGATGTCTTGTGGCAGAGCGTCGCTTCTTGGTCATGGAGTATGTGACGGGACACCGGCCAGACGATTTTGGAATACCTGGATCCCACGGCATCGACCGTGACGAAGTCTCGGCCGCGTTGGCGCGCATCTTCAACGAAATGATTTTTGGCACCAATGCACCTTTGCACTGCGATCCTCACGGTGGCAACCTTGCAATCCGACACAACCCGTCGAGGCGAGGCAAGCGCAACTTTGATCATTTTGTACGATCATGGACTCTACAGAGACATTCCCTTGACGCTGCGCCGTTCGTATGCAAAGCTTTGGTTGGCAGCTGACGCCGACGAGCCACGCATGCGCAAGTATGCAAAGGAGGTTGCCGCATTTCAGACGAGTACTTTCCCCTATTTGCCAGTGCCAACACGGCAAGATTACACGCAGTCAGGGAAGGTCTCACAAGCCGCGGAATGAGGAAGAAAAGGAGGCCATTTCCGAGGCACTCGGAGAGGGCATGTTGCAACAGTTGGTAGACCTGCTGGGCAAGTGCCTCGAGTGATTTTGCTCATTTGAAGACCAACGACCTAAGTGAGTACATACATGCCGGCGCTAAAATCGACCACGAACTAACACAATTCCAGCCCGGTCACTCGACGAGAATCTTCACACTCGGCAAGGCCCCGTCCGACGTTTTTGATCCTGGCGCGTTACGCCTCGCGCACGGTCTTTGAGGAGCAGATGAGTCGCTAGGAGGCAGCATGCTGAAACTGGGCAACATTATCCAGTTTCTGCGCGCTTGGACGTCGTATGTGCGGGTAGACGTCAAGCTGACGCTTTACGAATACATTTGGCGCTGCGACGGGTGTTCGGGATGCGCCCAATTATGTAAGCTGGGTAAGCGCTTTGTTTCTCGTCGAAGCTTCGAGTGTACATAGAGTCCCAAAGAGCGTGGGAGAGGATTTCTTCGTTGATAAACGTCGACGACGACGACGACGACCATAGATGTATCACAGCAATGATTGTGGGGCAGGTAGCAATTGAATTGATTCGGCCGAAACTGAGGTTCCCGTCTGCCATGTTGAATTGCCTACCTGCCTACCGATGGAGTCAAGGATGATCCGATGCGGTATGAGTCGCCGGCGTGTCTATTTAAGGGGAGATGCCACACGCAAGCTGGCGGCAGAGCGAGCGTGGTGGTGGGCGCAGGCGTGGAGTCGGCGAATGGCATGACGGGATAGGGGATTTGAAGCCTCAGTGTCGACACGACACGGCAGGCGAAGTGCAGATGGGACAATGTGGCAGGGCAGGGCAGCACATGCGTGATGTCGAATGCCTGTGGCTGTACAGTACATGTTGATGTAGACAGGACAGACAGGACCTATGCTGATTGTGGATTACATCATTCACATTGGTCCGCCGTCGACCTGGCTATGTGTGCTGTTGATGACGGTTTTTTGAAGAAGCCAAACGCCGGAAACGCTGCCTGCGACAGCGCCGTGATGGCCATGAAACTGCTGTTGCACTAGACTGCATTGCCCCCAAGTCTACATCCATCTCCATCGCCATCACGACTCCATCTGTCTATCTAGGTACGTGTCTGTCTTCTGGATTCGATCGGATTAGGGATTACGGATCCCTGTCGGCCCGCCGCTTTGCCCAAACCGCGCGCCGCCGCCGCCGCCGCCGCCGCCGCCGCCCAGATCTCGTCGACGACACTCGATAGAATTGGCGAACTTGCTCCACCACTCCCTCTCCACAACGCCCTGCCACTGACCCTGGCCACGCAACCTCGAGACGTACCTCGTCCCCAACACGCCTGCTTTCTTGTCCACTCTGTCAGCCTGCGGGCCGACGCCTGGCCCTTCCGTCGCCCTCGAAAGCTGCACAGCCCCCGGCTATCCTTGACGGCCATCCTGCGCTTCCACGCGCTGACATTGCAATCGCGCGCGCTCCGCTGCCAGCTCCCTGACTCCATACCCGCCGCATCGCTTCGACCGAGCCTTATAACGCTTGCCAGAGCTCGACCGACTGCACGAGGTCCGCCATGGAGCAGCCCGCCCAGCCCAACCTGCGCGTCACCAGTAAGTGCAGCTCGGGCCAAATCGCCAAAGCTTCCCCGCAGCCTTGATACTGACACACTGCCACAGTCATTGGCCGCGATGGCCTGTAACAAACGCGAATGTCTTTCGTATGCGCCCTTGCCTTCCGGGTTCCCACCTCTGGGACGTGTCGGCTGGTTAGATCGCTCGTGTGGGATTCTCCCGAGCCCTTTGCTGTTGCCGACGTTAAACGGAGAGCAGACGTGGACGACGAGCGTCATCAAAAAGACGCTGAACCCCTACTGCGGAATGAGAGCTGTGACATGTATGGCGCTGGCTGCCGTCACGCCATCCAGTTGTGGGATTTGACACAATGGCCAGACAGGAGAGCCACCGAGTCTCGATCCTTGCCGTTCAAATATTGCCGATCAAAAGAAGTTTAAGAAGAAGGACCAGGGTTTCCTGGGCGTCATCAATGTCCGCATTCGGCTCCGCTATAGACCTGGAGGCCGGGGGCGATGGTGCGTTGCCCTGCGATTCCACTGCCGCTTAGGGTTGTACCCGCTGACTTTCGCCTAGAAATGTTGACCCGCGACCTCAAAAAGTCCAACGACAACATGATTGTGCATGGCAAACTCATTCTCAATCTGTCCACTAACCTCAGCCAGCCCATCAGCTCGCAGTCCAACAATGGCCCCCGCCCTTCGTCCGTCTCTGCACATTCTTCGGTCAACGGCCTGCCTGCCCCGAACCCCGCACCATCTGCCAGCTCTGGGCCGTCTCAGAGTCTACACCCAGACATGTATCCCGGAAACGCTGCACGCCCGTCTGGGACGTCGGCTCCGCGCCCGAACCAGCCCACGCCGACAGGCCCCACGACCACGGCTCCCAGCAACCACCGCAATGCTGGATTCAGCCCCTTTGAAGACGCACAAGGTCGCCTGCCGGCGGGCTGGGAGCGTAGGGAGGATCACCTTGGACGGACATATTACGTCGATCACAATACTCGTCAGACGACCTGGATGAGGCCAGTGGCCAACACCAACGAACAAGCTCAGAGGACCGCAGCCATGGCGGAGCAAACGCAGCAGGAACGCACAAGGCATCAGGCGCGGATGCTGCCAGAGGACCGCACCGGAGCCAATTCTCCAACTCTTTCTGAGCGCCAGTCCCAATCTGGATCGCCTACAGCGAGTGCCGTGTCGATGATGGCCACTGGAGCAACCACCGCCGGGACAGGAGAACTGCCGTCTGGATGGGAGCAGAGACATACTCCGGAAGGCCGGCCGTATTTTGTGGACCACAACACCCGGACTACCACATGGGTGGATCCCCGCCGCCAGCAATACATTAGGATGTATGGACAGAATGCCGCCAACGGAACCATTCAACAGCAGCCTGTCTCGCAGCTCGGCCCCTTGCCTAGTGGGTGGGAAATGCGGTTGACCAACACTGCGCGCGTCTACTTTGTTGACCACAACACCAAGACGACGACATGGGATGACCCGAGATTACCGTCGTCTTTGGACCAAAACGTGCCGCAGTATAAGCGCGATTTCAGGAGGAAACTCATCTACTTCCGGTCACAACCCGCACTGAGAATTGTGTCGGGACAATGCCATGTCAAGGTCCGGCGAACGCACATTTTCGAGGACTCGTACCACGAAATCATGCGGCAGTCGGCGGGTGACTTGAAGAAGCGCTTGATGATCAAGTTTGACGGCGAAGATGGTCTGGATTACGGTGGTCTCTCGAGGCAAGTTTTTTCTGTGTGCTGGGAAGTAATTGCTAACACAGTGCAGAGAATTCTTCTTCCTGCTGTCGCACGAAATGTTCAACCCATTTTACTGCTTGTTCGAATACTCTGCCCACGACAACTACACTCTCCAGATCAACCCGCACTCCGGCATCAACCCCGAGCATCTCAACTACTTCAAGTTCATTGGCCGCGTCGTTGGTCTTGCCATCTTCCACCGCCGCTTCTTGGATGCGTTCTTCATCAGCGCCTTTTATAAGATGATTTTGAAGAAGAGGATTACGCTGCAGGACATGGAAGGTGTCGATGCCGACTTTCACCGCAACCTGCAATGGATGATGTAAGTTTGATGGCTGCGATGGCTTGATGGTTCTGCTGACGTCATGCTAGGGATAACGACATTGACGGCGTGCTCGAATTGACGTTTTCGACTGACGATGAGCGATTTGGCGAGACGGTGACGATTGACCTCAAGGAGAACGGCTCGAATATCGAAGTGACCAACGAGAACAAGAGGGAATACGTAGAGTACGTTGAATTCTTGTCACGACAGACCAATTGCTAATAAGGCGGCAGACTCATCACGGAATGGCGCATCCAAAAGCGTGTTGAAGAGCAATTCCAAGCCTTCATCACGGGCTTCCACGAGCTGATCCCGGCGGACCTGATCACCGTATTCGATGAGCGCGAGCTGGAGCTCCTCATTGGCGGTATCGCCGACATCGACGTCGAGGACTGGAAGAAGCACACGGACTACCGCGGCTACACCGAGTCGGACGAGGTGATTCAAAACTTTTGGAAGTGCATCCGGTCGTGGGACGCGGAGCAAAAGTCGCGCCTGCTCCAGTTCGCCACGGGCACCAGCCGCATCCCGGTCAACGGGTTCAAGGACTTGCAGGGCTCGGATGGCCCCAGACGGTTTACGATTGAGAAGGCGGGGGAGATGACGCAGTTGCCCAAGAGTCATACCTGGTATGTGGTTTTTCCCTTTGCCATCTTTTTTTTTTTTTTTTTTTTCTTAGGTGAGAGCGGTTGCTGACGTGATGTCTCAACAGTTTCAATCGCCTCGACTTGCCGCCGTACAAGACGTACGACCAGCTGAGCAGCAAGCTGTTGATTGCCGTCGAGGAGACGGTTGGGTTCGGGCAGGAATAGAGTCTTTTGTTTCTTTCTTTGTTTGGTTCCTGTCGTGTCTCTCTCCCCTCTCTGTTGTTGTCAGTTATGATTTGGCAGACAGACGGACAGACGAATGGACGGACAGATGGACAATCCGGGACCAGACTATTATTACAAATTTGTTGTTTTGCGCCTTTTTCTATTTTTTGTTTTCATTTCTCCGTTCCTTTTTCCCTATTTCCGTTCCTTTTCTTTTTTTTTTTTTTTTCAATTCGATACCATAACGGTCGGTTGGTCAGTCAGTTAGTTGTGTGGATGGATGGGTGCGTCTGGGAGAGAAAGTAGTGCAGTGGTGTAGTGTCGGAGGAAGCAGTGAAGCGAGGAAATAGGGATGGCTGGGCGGGTAGGCAGATGGACGTACGGCAGAGTACCATTCAAAAAACAAACGGCACAGATGAAACAGGCAGGCAGGCAGGCAGGCAGATTAGTGTACGGATGACACAGTTTGGCGTTTTTTTTTTTTTTTTTTCTTTCTTTTTTTTTAAAAAATCTTTGAAGTACTGCTGTTGTTGACGTCGAATGTCGCCGTTGTTGATGTTCACGTGTGAATGGATGGACGCATGGATGGATGGATTGACGGACGCGCAGAAGAAAAAGAAGGAAAGAAGGAAAGAAGGAAAGAAAGACGATGAATGGCAAGGACGGAAATCTTTTCTCCTCTCTCCTCTCTCCTCTGATTAAATGGATGGATGGATGGATGGATGGATGGTTGGTTGGTTGGTTGTATGGGTCTTTGTTTTGCGACTTTATTCGACTTTATTCGTTTGTTGTTCTTTTCTTTTTTTTTTTTTCTCTCTTTTTTTTCTGATGGTTTGACGGTTTAGGTCTGTTCATTCTTGGTTCGAGTTGTGTTTGTTGGGGTTATACATTATTACCGGTACCTTACTACTACTATTGCTGCTGCTGCTGCTGCTGCTGCTGCTATTAACACTATAACTAATGGTGTTAAGAGTGGATGGTGAGGTTGAGGTTGAGAGTGCTGGTGGTGCTGATTTTACTATGTACGCTGCTTGGCTACTGTAGGCAGGGAGGGGGCATCGCTCTACCTAACTAGGTGCGTAGATTACTTGCTTGCCCGCTCTACTGCAGTTAGGCAGTCAGTTAGTTTTTCCGGCCCTAGCTACCTTATCCACTTATGTATGTATGTATGTATGTATGTATGTATGTATGTATGTATGTCTACAGCCTACTGCCTGCATGCGCGTAAGCTTTTGCGTTGGTGTGGGGGGACACGCTAGCTAAGATAATCATCTCATCTTGTGCGGTTATGCGGCGAGAGTCATGATGGTGGATAGGAGACGAGAGGAGATGTGGTGTGGTGTTCATATTTAGCGTGCTATGACGCAAATGCCTAGGACCGCGGATGTGCTCAGGCGTTAGGTGTCAGTTAGTTAGTCAGTGTGAACCTAGGAAGTGGGCCTCGTTCGCTCGCGTGGAGTACGGCAAGGGGGGCGGGACCTTTTTCTTCTCTGGTGTGAGAGCAAGCCGAGATAACAGTGCATACATATGGAGTGATGTGAGGGGTGGCTTCCACGTGCCTGCGTGGTTTCAAACGGATCTCGGCAGTTTTATCAGTTGTGGCTGCGGCGGGCTAGATGGAGAATGGATTGGCGCCCATGATTTTTCCAACTTCAAAAGCTGCGGAATGGTGTCGTCCGTGTAAGCTGATCAGGGTGACGTTGTTTAGTTAGTGACTGCTTGGGAGATGCTCGAGCGTGCATGCTGAAGCTCCTTAATTCATGGATGTTAGCAGCGGGTGGTGACGTCAGGGGTACAGACGCCTAGACACCAGTTCAATCTCCATTCGTCTTGATGTTTGGAACCGACCGAGGGCGCCAGAGCTGATCCAGCAAAGCGTGCGTTTGTCGCGCCTGGGTGGCTGCCTCAGGTCTTGTCAACGTCGAGACAGACAGACAGACAGACAACAGACCACTGCAAGGCCGCGGACATCTTTCCACGGCCAACCTTGTCAGACCCTGCACATCAACGACAACGACGACGACGTCGGTGCTCCGACGCTTGGCCTTGGTTGAATTTTTCTCTCAAGTTCTGGCCCGCAGCGCGATTTGCCGTGGCCCCAATTTGCGAACATGACCCGAGCTACATCCTCTCCGACGGGACCGCGGCGCGTCTTGTTCCTTTGGAGACTGCGGTTGACCGGTTTTGCCAGCGACGCGCTCCACGGCAGCGCGCCGGCGGTGAAGCGGTCGGCACGCTGCGACAGAGGTTGACTGGTGGTGGTAACAGGAAGCGGGCGATACGTGATGGTGGCGACGGGCGGCAACTTCTTGCACCACCGGCCGAACTCGGTGTAGACTCTAGACTCTCGAGTCCTGGGAAGATTCGACATGATCGACTCTTGCTCGGACAAGGAACCAGGTGTGCGGGAATGGCATCGATGCGCGAGCCTGGCAATGGGTTCCCGGGCACGGGAGAGCAATGGCTAAAGTGTCGAGAAGCGGGGAGAAGTCGAGAAGTCGACTTTATTCACACATTGCTTCTGCTGCTTCCCCAGACTGGCTCGCTCCCGTCGTTCGGCCGGCCGGCGCGCTGACGTGGTGGCTGATGGTGATGGCACATGGCACACTCACCTACTGCACTCCCGTCCAGCTACCCAATTGCGGCCAATGCAAGGCGACCTGGGCCGGCTTTCGCACCCCTCCCGCCAGTCCAAGACGAAAGAAAATGCTCTGGGGGATTGGCGGTCAACCAAGCGTCTTATTCTACTTCCCTCCTGCACATCCTGCGCCGGCCCTTTTCCACCCAAAACTCCATCTCTCTCACCTGTCCCGCCTGCTGTCTGTCAAACAAACGCCTCTTTCTGTCCCGGTTGCTGTTACGCAGTGACGTCGCCGCTTGTATACCCGGCCCCTACTCTCCGTACCGTACCATAACCATAACGCTCCCCTTCCCCTGTCCGACCCCTCGAAAACCTCATCACACGACTGCCGCTTTGCGCACGCCTCTGTGGCGGCGCGTTTTGCGCCTTGGGCTTTGGGACAATGGTTGAGCGCGCCACACCATGTCGACCAGCAATGGCGATAACGACATTGAGTCCCGCGGCCCGGCCGTCCTGGTCGTCACCACGGCAATGACTGTGTGCTCCACCGTCTTCATGGTCCTGCGCCTGGCTTCGCGAATCGGCATCGTAAAGAGAACGGGATGGGACGACTACTTCATGGCTGTGGCCTGGGTGCTTGCCTTTGGCATCTCTTTTGCCATTTGTCTCGGCGTCCGCTACGGCCTGGGTCGCCACGAGACCGACATCCCCACGTCCTGGGACCCCAAGCTGAGGCGCCTCGAGTACACCTTTGAGGCTCTTTATGTACGCCCTGTTTCGCTCTGCTGCAGACCCCCCCCGCTCGCGTGCTGACGGGCTTCAGAACCCGTGCCTGATGGCCACCAAGACTTCCATCTTGGTCTTTTACCTGACCCTGTCCAAGAGCCATCGCGTCTTCAAATGGGCCGTCCTCGCCACCCTGGCCGTCGTCAATCTTGGAGGTGTCGCCCTGACCTTTCTCAACGTCTTTCAATGCCGCCCCGTCGGCGCCGCCTTTGCCAATCCCACACCGGCAGATGCTCACTGTACAGACATTGTCACCCTTTTCCTCTCCTCGTCCCCCTTGAACATTATTACCGACCTCGCCATTTTGTTTCTGCCAATGCCCGTCCTGACGTCCATGCGGCTCCCCACGAAGCAAAAGACCATTCTCATCATTACTTTTGGATTTGGTGTCTTTGTGGCTGCCGTCGACGTTGTCCGCATCGCCTACTTGCAATCAGCCTCGGAAAGCCGTCTCCGCGAGATTCAGTACAACGAGGACACGGGAAACGAGCGCAACTATGAAGAAACCGACTTTTCCTGGTACATTTCCTTTTCCTTCATGTGGAGCGCCATTGAAGTCAATGTCGGCATCATGTGCGGATGCGTCCCTGCTCTCAAGCCTCTCGTGTCACGCTTTGTCCCGCGCATCCTTCGCGATGCTGGAGATACGGTCCACTCCCTTACCCACCGACGAGAGACTTTTACCAATGTCGACATGGCCAATGCCCAACGACTGCCGTCCGTGGCCGATTCTGCGTCTCCCCAGCTCCCGCAGTCTGAATCGCCGCCCCCCAATCCCGAGGAACCCGTCGGCGCCATCGATTTCCTGACCACGCCCGACATGACTGAACTTCCACGGATTGAGCGGACGACGACGGCGCTGACCAATTCGACTCGACACACGGCGGCGCCTTCGCACACCTTTTTCGATTTTGTCAAGTTCAAGCAAAAGAAGAGCTTGGTGCAAATGACGACTCAGGAATCGATATTCCCCGTTTCCATGGTCACGATTCTCTTTTTTGTCTGGGGTTTTGCCTATGGCTTATTGGACATTCTCAACCAGCAGTTTCAGTCGATTGCGCGCATGTCGAGGGGCCAGACGATTAGCATTCATAGTCTGTACTACGTTGGATACCTCGTCGGGCCCCTGACGTTTGGACGGATTCTATTGAAGCGGTGCGGATTCAAGACTTGCTACATTGTCGGTCTCTGCATTTACGCGTGCGGGACGCTCATTTTCTGGCCCTCTGCCGTTCTCACGTCGTATCCCGCCTTTCTCATTTCCAACTTCATCGTCGGTCTGGGTCTCTCGACGCTCGAAGTGGCCGCGAACCCCTTCATCATTCTTTGTGGCCCGCCGCAGTATGCTGAAGCGCGACTGAACTTTTCGCAATCCGTCCAGGCCATTGGCAGCGTCGTCTCGCCACTTCTCGCCAGCAAGGTCCTCTTCAGCATCGACGCAAACTCGCTCATCGACGTGCAGTGGACTTATCTTGGGATCTCCCTCATCACCGTCCTGCTGGCGGTAGCCTACTACTGGATCCCGCTGCCCGAGGCGACAGACACGGAGCTCGACGACGCCGCCGAACGCGCCGACTTGGCCAACCACGAGTCGATCAATCTCTTTTCGTCGTCCTCGACTGTCCAAGTGACGACGCTGACGCTCGCCATCGGTGTCTTTGCGCAATTCACGTACGTCGGCGCGCAAGAGTGCGTCGCCACCAGCTTCGACTCCTACGTCAAATCCGTGTTTCCCTCGCTCGACTCGGTCAACCATCTGGCCTATGCACACACGGCATTTGCTGCCTCGCGCTTCACGGCCGGCTGTCTCGTTCTGCATCCGGCCATCAAGCCGCGGCGGCTGCTGCTTGTTTGTTTTACGGCATTCATCGCGCTGTGCGCCGTCGCGTTGCGCAATCCCTCTCCCACGGCATCCGCCACAGCTGTCGTCCTGCTCTTCTTCGCCGAAGCCCCTATCTTTAGCCTCATCTTCGCCCAGTGTCTACGCGGGATGGGCTCCAGAACCAAATCGGCCTCGGCATTCCTCGCCGCCGCCATATCCGGCGGTGCGGCCTTTCCACCCATCTACTTCGCCGTTGCGCACAACAGCCCGCACCTCAACGACGGCAGCGGGAGGACCTACGACTACCCCTTTGCGTACTGCGTCCCGCTCGCCGCCGCCGTTGCCGGCATCCTGTTTCCGCTCTATCTCAATACGACGTCCAAAGCCAAACACGTCGTCGACCCGTTCGCAACCAAGCCGCCCTTTCCGCAGCACCGCGCCAGCCAGCGTGACCTCCGACGCGCGGCCGCCGCCGCCGCCGCCGCCACGCCTCCCTCGAACCGAGACCACGCAAACGCGACGAGCAACTTGGATATGTATGATGAGGATGGAGAGGACGCGTACGAGAGGGGCGGCGATAGAGATGAGAGCCCGGGCACTAATGCAACACTCACGCCAAGCGGCACGGCGCTTGCACGATTCAAACTGCAGCAGACGTCGCCGAGCGGCGAGAAGAATTGGCCTCGGTGGTCTGAGTGGAGTTCTGCCCGCAGGGCGAGTGGGCGAGGTGGTGGAGGCGTGTGGTGGCCGGGATGGACGTGGACGTGGCCGCGCTGGCGCTGGCCGCCGGGGTGTGGTAATAACACGAGGACGACGGGTGGTGATGGTGATGCTGGTGGTGCGGGAATGCTCTGGCGCCGTCGTGGTCGTCGGCGGAGTTTGCAGACGCAGACAGAGACGCAGATGCAGACGCAGCACCAAGGTCAAAATCATGACGACCAGCAGCCTAATGCCTTGCACCGGTCAAACCACCAGCAAAAAGAGGGAGACGACAACGACGGCCGCGACAGAGATGTTGAAGAAGGCCTGCCGCCGCCAGACGACCAAAGTCAGCCCCAAGACCAGACCCAAAACAACAGCCACAACCACAACCACAACCACAGCTACAGCTACGGCGCCAATTCGGCACCTCATCGTAATCGCCGCCGCTCCAGCAACACGTTCACAAATGCCAATCGCAGGAGTTGGAGTTGGAGCGGGTTGACGGCATGGACGAGCCGGGGCGAGTGAGCGAGCGAGTCGAGTCGAGTCGTCTCTTACGATTTAATTGGTTAGGTTGGTGGTTTGCATTTACATCTTTCCCTCTCTTTCCCTCCCTCTCTCTCCGGTCCTCCTGCATATCTCTCTACCTCTCAACCTCTCTACCTACCTACCTTCCGTCTATAGTATCTACCTGTCGATATCTCTGTTGTCGATACCTCGTCGTCGGTTCGATGGTTCCTCGTCGTTGCATTTCCTGGCGTTTTTGCGTTTGTGGGGTCTTTTGTTTTCGTTTTCGTCGTCATTTCCCCGTCTCATCTGCAGTACTGAGCGCGGACTGCCTTGGTTTTGGTTCTGGTTCTGGGTCCAGTTGGGTGGACGGGGTGGGTGGCTTGTAGCCCTGTGTTCCTTTCTCTTTTCTCGCTTGCGCACACGTACATACGTACATACCTGCATGACAGCGGTCGGTCGGTCGGTCTACTGCTGCTGCTGCTGAAGTACCATTTTTCCTCTATCGTTTTTCCGTCGTTTCCATCTTTGCTCGTATTTACGCACACACTCATGCATACCTCGAAAAGCAAATCTCTTGAGAGCAGCAGATGGAGCAGCAGTAGCGATGCTACCTATCTACCAACATAGCCAGCAACAACAGGGAAAGCAATGACAATGAGAAAAGTTTTGCGTCCAAGTCTTTCATGAAAATTTTATATTATCTTTTTTTCCTTTTCCTCTTTTTCCTTTTCTCTCTTTTTTTTTTTTTTTTTTTGGGGGGGGGGGGGAGGGGAGAGGGGTTATTCCGTCTCGTCCGTGTACAGTACATCCACCGCAAAAACAGCAAAAGTAAACAAGCACATACACAGTGCAAGTACCATCTCAACCCAACGCACCAAACAACCCCTCGCTCGACCGTGCGCACGGCACGCATGGCCGCCTACATCCTCGGACGAAACGGGTGGCGTAACTGGCTGGGCTGGGTTAGTCCACGTTGCGCTCCGCTGCGCTCCGCTGATTACCTAGCCGCCGTCCAACGTCGAATATGGTGGTGGTGGTGGTGGTGGTGCATGTTGGGGCGGAGGAGGTGGAGGATTATGACAAGGAGGAAACGAAGGGTCCGACCAAACACCCGGACATCTTCATAGCTTACTTCCCGTTCAAGAGCGCGGAGATGATGGACCGGACTGCCAGAGACGATTGAATCTTCGGGTGGGAAAGATCGAGGTACCTTTGGGTTTGGGTTGTGAGCGTTGATTGGCTGTCTTTAAGCTTTTTTGCTCAGGTGCTTGGCAGGGAGGAGAGGGGAGGGGGAGTGGATGGTGGTGGGATTGTGCTGTGGTGTATTTTGGTGATTCGTTTGTTGAGTGAAGACGACGGAGAAGGAGAGTGGTGGAGGGAATGGGTGAATGAGGGTTTTGGGATTGAGGGATAGAGGTAGAGAAGGGGATGGGTGCGGTGGTGGTCGTGTTGCCTTGGGTATTGTAGTCGCCTGAGGCTCAGCTATTTATATTTGTGAAGAGGCTAATTGGATGAGATGTGAGCGGTTGGTTTAATCGGCTGCGCGTATGTGCTGTGTTTATTAAACAACTTCCGTACCATCCCGTCACCACCCGTCATCCTCTTCTTCTTCGCCCACTTCTATAAAATCACCCAGCCAGTCCAGCCAGTCTCCCGTACCATCCCATCGCATCATACCCATCACCATGATGAAACTCCCCCTCTCCTTCTCCCTCTTCCTCCTCATCCTCGCAACCGCCGCCTCACTCGAGTCTTCGGTAGCCGACATGACCGATACCTCGATCACCCATGTGAATGGCGTTGGAAGCGGGCCCAAACGCAAGGGCGCTGTTTTTTTCTTGGATGCGTCGGTATTTCTTTCCCCCCCCCCCCCCCCCCCCCCATCCATCCGACCCACCTACCACCCTAGCTCTAACACGCTCCACAAACGCAGTGCTCATCCGACGCCGATTGCCTCGGCGGCAGCGGCGGCGGCCTATGCGGGCAGAAAAACGAATACATCAAAGTGCTTGCAAAAGGCGGGTACAAAGGGCTTGATGTGTCGTATGCATGCGCGGCCGCCGAGGTTTTCACCGGGCAATGCGGGTTTGAGGAGACGCTGGACAAGTGTGCGTGTTTTGTACGTATTTACTCTTTTGCCCTCTTCCTCTTTTAAAACTAACAGTCGCAGCCCCCCGACGACAAAGCCTGCACCTACGTCAAAGACTGCCGAGGCTTGGCGATCAAGGGCTGCGGCGTGCCAAATGCGATTGTCGATGATGAGGGCAGGACTGCGTGTCGTTGTCCGGATAAGTGTGGGGATGCGCGCGCGGGGTTTGCGAAGGGGCCGCCGCCGCCTCATCGTTGTTAGCTGCCGCATCCTGGGTAGGGGGAGGGGACGGATCCGCCGGCGCCGGCGGCGGCAAAGGTTCGAGGGGATGAGAGGTGCAGGGAGGGGGATTTGGGGATTGGTGGAGGAGGGAAAGGTTCTTTTCTAGCTTAATGGGACAGTCGTTTGTCTACGGGTTGAGGTTGACTGTGTTGAGAGAATCTTATCTGAAGCAAATGAAATGTTTTTTGCTGCCAAAACGGCACGGTAACGGGGTGATTGAGCGATGTGTCTATTACGACCCCGAGAAAAGGTTTGCGGAAATTGCGACGACGAGTTGGATGTCGGGACATAGTGGATGAATAACCGCGATGGTAAAAGAACTAAGATGACGCGTCCTTCAAAGTGTGCGCAATGTCGACGGGATCTCTCCTGCAAACCCATCGAAACCATCAAGGTGTTTGTCAGCTCAGTCGACCGGGATGGCTCATGTTCTGTAGGCAACTATAGCCAATTGCCTGCCCATAGCATGGCATTGCGCAATGAAGCCGCAGCCGCGACGCAGTAAAACACGCCGATGCCAGTCATTTTAGCACGAGCAAGTCGACTGTTTGTCTGTCATGGAGGTTGGTGGGCTGGTTTGGTTTGGTTTGGTTTGGTTCCTGGGCTGTTCCTGAGTAGCAGCAGGCAAACTCCGCAGCCCAACCAGCCACGCCACCCACCTTCTCGCCCAGAAGTCATGCGAACTGATACGGCGGTTCTCCCCTCAGGCTCTCGAGAGAGACTGATGGTGAAGTAGGCGGCGGCGGCGGCATTCCGACTGGAGCAGCCGGCGTCGGGACGAGTTTTGCCGGCGCCTTGTCGCCGCCCAAGCTAATGCTGCGTTAGTAGGTTAAGTGCAGAAGGGCGGCTAGGTTGGCGGTTGGCGTGCAGCGGCGGGATGGGCGGACATATGCAAATGCAGCTCACTCACGCGGCGCTGCTGCGGGTGCTGACTGGGCACATGCGGCGGAAGTAGGCTCGCGAGCGACAATGAACGACAATTATGGAAAATCTTGTCGCTGCTGTCTCTTCTTGACGATGTTCACGTATGGAGATACCAGGGCAATGGTGTTGAGGTCGACGACGGGAGAAGACGATACGGACCAAAAGTTATTTTAAGCCGAATCTGAATCAAAAGGGTTCAAGTTGTTGAGAGCAGCGCAGCAATGATGCCTGCGCGGGCGGCTGGATTGACAGACGGTCGGGTATGCAGATGGAGGGCGGGCGGGCTGGTCGGACCGAGTAGCTAGTTGATCAGGGAGCCAGGGTGCAAGGTGGTGGACGGCCGGTGTATGTGATAGACGACAGTAGAAGCGAAGGGGGCTGGCGGCATTGATTAGCGATGGACGATGGACGGTGGCGCGACGGTGGAGTCTTGTATTAAATTCGGCGAGGTTGGTGGGCGACGCGGTAAGGACATGGATGGAGGGATGTGTGTGGCATGTTGTTGAGAGTCGGAGGGGCGGGAGACTGGAGTTGACGGTCGAGGCGTCTGTGGGGTTGGACAGCTGGACGGGAGTTAGGGTTTTGGGTTTTGGGTTGGGGGGGGGGGGGGGGGCGGGTCCTTGGCCTGTGCCGCAGCACAAGCATTGTTGTATGCATGTATAGCTATGTATGTATGTATGTATGTATGTATGTGTGTATGTATGCATGTATAGCTATGTGTGTATGTATGTGTGTATGTATGTATGTATGTATGTATGTATGTATGTATGTGTGTGCAGCTTGTGCAGTGCACATCTTGTGTGTCTTGACAGACAACACAGACATTTGTTTCTCAGCTGACGGCTGATGCGGCGGAACGGGTCGAGAACCAATGGAATCAGGAAGGTGGCGATGCGGCTCTAGTGGTGGGTGCCTGGGTGCCTGGGTGTTTGTCTGTGGCTTCCGGTTGGGCCACCACAGGGACGGGGACGGACGCTAGTGTGCATCCATTATGCAGCGACATGAAATGTTATTTTCGGCCTGGACTTCGACTTTTTCTCCTGCCACTGCCAATACACAATACACAATACACAATACACAATATTGCCATTGCCACGACTGCCTGAGCAGATGCAGTCAATCAACGCGTGAGGTGGTGGCATGTATGGGCGTGGGGACAACACAACGGCTGACTGACGCGATACGAGCAGAGGCATCCTCTCTCTCCGTGTACACTGCACACAACTACCTACTGACTGACTGACATGGCTAAGAATAGGTACGATGTGATGATGCATGCAGGGACTCTCACAAACACCTCTGCTCCGGACTGGAATCCTGGCTTGTCCGTCATGTCATGCCATGCGTGCTTTCTCTGGCCTGGCCTGCTCTTGGCCTGCCTGCCTCTTTGCTCAAAAGCGTCGCGCCCCTGCTGTTGATTCAATCCTCGTCCTCGTCCTCGTCCGTCTCTGCCTTCTCCTCACTGTCGCTTGCCCGCCTCGCCTCCTCTGCTAGCAGCTCCTGCTCCACTCGCTTTGTCCGCCGCCGCCGCCGCCGCCGCCGCCTCTGCTTAAATCACTCCTGTCTGCTCCCACTTCTCCTCCCTCTCATCCATCCATCCATCCATCCATCCATCCATCAATTAGTCTGCATTCCACCCCAACCGTCAACATGCGTTTCTCCCTCGCCGCCTTTGCCCTTGCTTCCGTTGGCCTCGTCGCCGCCCAGTCGACCCCCGGTGCTGCTCCAACCGGAGGCGCAGGAGGAACTTGCGCCGCTCAGACGTGAGTCTAGATCCAATTGTCCACGCCAACCCGCACTGACGTTTCGACAGCATTCTCGACACTTGCTTGACAAGCGAAAAGGCCAAGGCCGATGCCTGCGGCGGCAATGACTGGCTCTGCCTGTGCGACACTTACCAATCCATCCTGACGTAAGTATCTCGACAGTCAAAAAGTCGGACCAGAAACTGACATTTCTCCCCAGCTGCTACAACAACTGCCCCAATGACAGCGCTAGGTCCGCCGTCAACAACCAAGTTACCCAATTCTGTGGCGCCGCCGCACCGTGCGTATTCCCTCTTTGCCTTCCCTGCCCAACCCCTGATCCCAACCACTTCACATGAAACACTAAACTAATCTTGGTCTCCCTCATCAGAGAACTCTCCTCGCGCAGCGAAGCCGCCAAGACTGCCCCCAAAACGACGTCGTCGTCTCCTACAGCCACAGGCACGGGTGCTGCCGCCACTGGCGCCGACAAGTCCAAATTCGAGGGTTTCGGCAGCTCGTCGACGGGCAGCGCCTCTGGTGCTCAGGGAACCGGTGCCGCCGCCGCCGTGGGCCAGATCGCCGGTGGTGCTCTCGCCGCCGTCGGTGTCGTCGTCGGCATGTTGTAAGCAACACGAACTTTTTCGACGGCTCCCCCCGATACGACGGCGATTCCCCATTGGCCGGGGATCCACCGTCGTCTCTGTCATGGAGAGGAAGAAAAAGCTTGGATGTCGTGTTGTTGAGCGGGTTACGGGTTGACCCAAATGGGAAGGTCGTGATGTGATGGTTGAGTTGGTGGGCGCGGGAAGCCGCGCGCGCTTTTCTGTTTCGAGACGGGGGCGCCGCGGTTGGAGTGGCAGAATGGCTGACTGGCTGGTTGGTGGACGGGTCCGGGTGGGTGCCGCCACGGCGGGTGGGAATGCTGCTGCCGCTGCTGCCGTGCCTTGTTGCATGGATGGTTTGGTGCGGGGAACCATCTTCGTCTCTTTCCCCAGGCAACTCTCGCCGCCATGATTTCCCTTGCACCCAGCACCCGCCTCAAGCAAGCATGTACCCAGTCCGACTCGGCGACATTCTCGTCGTTAGCCAGTCAGTCAGTCGGTTCTGGTTCAGTGGCATTTGCATACGGAGCGGTGGTGCTCGTCTCTTGGGCAACAAGCGTCGTCGTTGTTGTTTGGTTTGCTTTAATCGCCGCCGCCTCCCCCCTATATCTCCTCCTTACCCCTTCTCTCCCTATATTGAATTTTCTTTTTCTTTTTTCCCTTTTGCCATGGGTGGGGACTGGTTCGGTTTGTTCAACTGTTCGGCTGCTGCGGTTAAAAAATTAGTCTGGGTCGGTCGGTCATCGCTTTTGCCCCCGTTACCGTTACGCTTTTAATGCACGCATGAAATATTCTTTTCTCTCTTCGCCAACATGTCTCTCTCTCGTGCAAGAACTTGGCTGTGGATGTCGTCGTCGTTGTCGTCGTTGTCGTCGTTGTCGCTTGGTCTTTTGATGCCCTCTCTCATATTGGGTTGGTTTGTGTAGTATGCCTTGGTGACTGGCTGGCTGGCTGGCTGGCTGGCTGGCTGGCCGGTGGTATTGGTGGTAGTGGCGACTGACTGACGACTGAAGAACAATGTTTGGTAAGGGTTGTAGTGGAGTGCGTAGTAGATGCTGGATGCAGGATGCATGTGATACCGCCGACTGTGACGGGACTAGACTCTGATGACTAACGGATCGTAATTTTGATTGGTTGGTTTGTACTGATGTAATGCCTTTTATGTCCTTCTACTTACTTGGCTGCCTCTCACTTGCGACCTGAGGGTGTCGGTGCGCGCGTGAATTCACTCGTCATTGGCTGCGGACATTCGATGGTAGGCGGCGGCGGCGAAGCACTGCCGTTTTGGGCCCGCACCTAAGGATGAGAAGGTGGGAGAGAGAGATGCGGGTGTAAGTGAGATGTGAGGCGTTTGTTCGTCTGTCTTCTTTTGCTGCCTTTGCTGCTGCTGCTGCTGCTGCTGCTGCTGCTGCTGCTGGTTTTGCCTTTGAGAACATTATGCATACGTACATGCGTACGTGCAGACATGGAAGATGTGACATTGACATTGTCATACACAATGCACCTAGTCAGGTAGGTAGGTACATGTAAGTGAACTCGTTTTTAATGCCTGTACAAAAGCAGCGAACCGGAACGCTACCTCATAGAGCATGCACGGCGTTTTTGTGGGCAGTCCCGTCCCGTCCCGTCACATCTCGTGGATAGATAGATGAATGGGTGGGGCGATGTCGAGTGTTGGAAGCTGAGATTTTACCGTGACCGTTTTGTGCCGTAGCGTATCGGAAAGCGGAAAGAGAAAGGGAATGGTAAAGGAAAGGAAAGGAAAGGAAACAGAGGAAGAGAGCGCTAAGCTGGGAATCCGAATCAACCGTGAGAGAAAAAGGTGCCTGCCTGCAACGCCGTGAAATGCATCTTGTCGTACCGTCCATGTCCATATCAGCCGTCCATCCGTCCGTCCGTCCGTCCCGAGTAACCCGCGCCGTGTAAGAATAAGGAATTGATTGAGGCATGCAGCTGCTCAGTTCTCCAGCCAGTCGAGAAACTCGGGGACAAAGTACGAGACGACAATGGTAGCGCCGGCGCGAAGAATGCCCTGCATGCTCTCAAACGCCATGGCCTTGAGGTCAAAAACACCCGCCTTGGCCGCGGCGTGGATCATGGCGAACTCGCCCGACACCTGGTACGCGGCGATGGGCAGGTCCTTGCCGATTTCCTTTGCGTCCGAGATGATGTCGAGGTACTGCGAGGCGGGCTTGACCATGATGATGTCGGCGCCCTCGTTGATGTCGCGCACAATGGCGCGCCGCGCCAGCCCGCGCCCGCCCGGCGGCAGCTGGTAGCAGCGCCGGTCGCCGAAGCTGGGGACGGAGCCGGCGGCGTCGCGGAAGGGACCGTACAGGCAGCCGCTGAACTTGGCCGAGTACGACATGAGGACGACCTGGTGCGCGATGCCGGCCTCGATGAGCTTGAGCTTGATGGCCCGGATGCGCCCGTCGTTCATGTCCGAAGGTGCCACGCAGTGCGCGCCCGCGTCCGCGTACGCCATGGCGACGTCGCTGATGCGGTCGACCGAGAGGGCATTGTTGAGCGAGCCGTCGTCCCGCAGGATGCCGCAGTGCCCGTGTGACGTGTATTCGCAGAGGCAGACGTCGGTGACGATGAAGAGAGACGGGAAGGACTTGCGCAGCAGCCGGATCGATTGGATGACGGGGCCGTCCGGGTCGTCGGCGGCCGTGCCCAGCGCGTCTTTGGCACCTGGTGCTACCGGGACTCCAAACAGTATCACCGACTTGAGGCCTTTGCAGATCAGGGGCGTGAGGAAGGGGACGATGCGGTTGATGCCGCGGCGGTGCTGGTTCGGCAGCGAGGGAATTGGCATTTCTTCGTCGGGCTGGTCTGAAATGAAGAGTGGGAAGATGAGCATCGACTGGAGGGCGTCAGCGACTGCGGCAAGGCATTCGAGGGTGAGGACGGCAGTACCTTGGTCAATTGCCTCTCAGCTTGCCATGCCCTGGCGAGAGGGTGGCAGTAGCCGCCGTGAAGCTGGCTCTTGATGTCGCCAGAAATGCTCACGCTCGTTGCGGCAGTGCTGGCGTAGGAGCGAGCGCGCGAGACTTGCGAACGGCGGTCGTCGCGATCATCGTTGCGGTAGGTGAGGTCGGAGACGAGAGACGAGAAGGACATGGCGACAGCGGCGGTTGCTGAGAGGTCTGGGGGTTGGGAGGGCGGAGGTGAGGCAGAGTCAGAAATATTTATGGGCTGGAGTTGGCAGTAGAGTAAGAGTAAGCATGTGGCCGAGGCGAGTAAAAGGATCCGGATAGACGGCGGGGTGCGGTTAAGGACCGACGGTTCGGCCAGGAGAAGTCTCTGGCCAGCCAATCACGTCACCCATAGATAATCTGTCTCAGCCTCGCCCCAAACGTCATCCCAACACCATCAGATGCAATCAATCATCTTAAGTCAGATCTGTGATGAGCATCGTCGCCACTGATTAGCGACCACTCGTCTAAGTATTTCTATATTTGGCTCTGGTAGCACACTCCGTCGACGTACTCTGTTTGAGCCGCCAGTGTGACTTGATGCCTGAAATGTACAACGTGGATTGCGGCTAGAGAAAGCATGCACAATTTCATTGATTTTGAGAGCTTGAATGCTTTTGTAAGCCAAAGTCCTCGTCGTCTCTATTTGCAAGCGGCCTGAGGGTTACTGTCGACGTCCCCACTGAATAAATAGTTTCTCTTTTCTCCATGTTTTGTAGCTTGCTCTGCGGATTGGACAGCAAGAGTTGGACGCTGTGGCCGGAGCAGCATGGGTTGTCCGCCTTCATGAGAACCTAGGTAAGGAATCAAGATCTTTGCCATGTAGGAACGGAATATGTCGCACTCAAGAGCTTCTCCACAGCGATCCGACTTCGCACTCGAAAGATGTCCACAATACTCACTAAAATACTCGAAGGCTTCCCATGAGTTGATTGTTCTACGCATTTCGTCCCTCATCTATTCGCTTCCCTTTGGTTTTCGCGGACCTTTCGCTGCGAAACGTGCCGTCTCTTTCGTGTGAAACTTTTTTCGGTTGAGTGCCTTTCGCTTTCGAATCAATTTGTCAAAATGTAGGCTTGCGTACGCCTGATTTCGATAGCTTGCGCCGTCATACTCATTAAAGTGATCTTTTGCGGCGCGTTCGTTTCTAGAAAGCGTCGGCACAAAGGCCTTTCGCTATGTGACCTAGATGTCGATAGAGATGCGCTCTGGGGAGTTCACTGCTCCTGAAATGCCTATCTTAGACCTGAATGCGATAGCCATTCGCTTCACTGGATATGGTTTTTGCAAAAAGGGAAGCGCATACTTTCCCTTGAAATGCTCTAAGGATAGCATCTTGTGCCTGCTTGTGCCTGCGGCTAGAAAGGGAAATAGGAGTGCCTGGAGTTCTGCACCGTCGTCTGTGCCTACTGGGGTATAAGAGTAGCATTTCAGACCTCTTCTCAACACCAGCCCACCGCAACGCAACGCGACTGACACCCTTGCGCTCTACGGGCTCAGCACCAGCATCTCTCTGACCCTGTAAGTTCTCTCAACGAACCTGATCGCAGGCTGATACTCACCGTTCAATCACTTCCAGCTCATCCACGTCCTCCGCCGCCATCCACCTCCGCACACCCTCGACGAGCGTCCACCAACGCCGTCACCTCGACAAAGGCCATGGGCCTTTTCAGCAGGAAGAACAAGGGTTCGGGCGCCCAGAAGCCCCTCGTCATCAGCGCCCCCACAGGCTTCAAGCACGTGGAGGGCCACTCCAACATGGCCTTGACGGCCACGCCAATCGTCGGTGGCAAGACCGACGACGCTTCCCTCGCTGCTCCAGTTGCGGGAGCCAGTCTTCTGGCGCCCAAGCCGGACAGCAGGGCGGCCGAGGTCTCCACCATGGACCTCACCGCTCTGCCTGCCGTCCCGCCGCCGCCGCCAGCCCGCAAGGGCTTGGGCAAGAAGATTTTGTCTGTGTTCCGCGGCCGCAAGGCCAAGGGCCAGACTGGCGCCGCCGCTACCGCTGCCGCCTCGTCGTCCTCCGAGTCGGCCCCCGCCCCGCGCCCGGCGACGCCTGTGTGCGTCAGCCCCGTCCGCCCGTCCGCCCGCGTCGCGCCGCGCATTCCGGCACTGGACTTTGTCGCCCCGGCCTCTTCTCGCGCTGAGGCTCTTGCTGCTCTGTCGTCCTCACGTTCGTGTAAGTGGCGTTCTCCTTTGGCCTTTCGATTGCGGCTAACAGAGACGCAGCCGTGGAGCCCAGCAGCTTCGTGGCGTCGGTGGAGAGGAAGAAGATGTGGAGGGAGACCTCGGTCGTGGGTTTCCGTGACGGTAAGCTGGCCACCTCATCTTACCTGCTTTGTTTGATGGATACTGATCAATGGAAGGCCGCATTGTCTTCGCGTCCCCTCCCCAGGAGGAGGACAAGGAGCAACGCTGAGTTTGTTGTCTGCCCGGTGGTTCTCTGGTTGGTTGGTTGCGTTCGCGTCCTTGTTTTGCCGGGGGCCGTCGTTTGGGTGCTGCGCGGGTTTCTTTGGGTGGTCCTGGCTCTTTCTTTCGCCCGCCTTCGCCCTATTTCGTATTCCTTCTCTTCTCTTCTCCAAAACTTCATGTTTTTCCAGTTTGCGCTTCCAGTCTCGTTCGTTGAGATACCCACGTCACTGCAGTGGATTGTTGTTGCGTTCTCCTGGCTCCAAGACGGTGTTGAGCCCGACTTTTACATGGCTTTTCCAGGATATGTACGGGTAGAGAGATGAGAAGCTGCTGATCAGTCAGAAGGGCATCTTGTCTCGACATGGCAGTCTCTTAAAGGCTGGAGGTCATGCTGACGTGTTTGCAGAAGTGGTAGCACTGGTTGTCAAGGGAGTCAAAGTTGTGAGGTCAAGAACGAGCGGCAGGGGTTGTGGACCACGTGTGGCTGGATATCATATCGCTTAGCGTTGCCGATCTCCCGATAAGCGAGACCACATGAGCAGCAGCCATGAGCCGCTCCGATATCGCTTGGCCTCATCAGGAAGCCAATAGTCAGGCGACGACGGTTATTGGTGATACGACTGCTGTTGATGCCCCGATGGCGGACCCAGACTCAGCGCAAATGATCTCCCTACTAATCATGAGCAGCCTAGCGCGCCTCTGCTCTTCTGCTCTCTTACCCGGTCCAGACATTTCTCTTCCCTCTCTCGCTCCTCTTGCCCACCTGCTCTTCCTCGCTTCTCCACAATTTTTTTTTTTTTTGCTTTTTTACCTCGACCGAGGCATAAGGGGACTGCCGTTTGCTTCGCTTCGCGTCTGTTTCCCAAGCGTCTTATCTAGAGTCTCTTAATGTGTTTTTGTTGCATCTTTTCCTAGTTGTCAATCACCACCCCTTCAAGACGCCATGTCTGTGCCCGAGACCCAGCTCCCCGCCAACACCGAGCTTGGCCCCGGGAGCCCTGAGACTCGACAAACAGTGCACGACGGCTCCCTGTCCCCGCAGAGGGTCTTGAAGGGCAGCGGCGCTACCCGTCTGTCCATCATATCGTCAGAGTCGGCTTCGTTGCTGTCAGCCCACCGCAACTACGGCACTGCCCAAAGCACCGCGCATACACATCCGGCAAGCCATGAGTTGCCAGAAGAGTCCGAGCTTGACTCGTCCCCGCCAACATGGCGCGAGAAGCTGCAAAGTGTCTGGGAAGGCAACAGAGGACTGCTGCTGGTGTTAATAGCGCAGATTTTCAACACTGTCATGAATACAGCGACGAGGATTTTGGAAATCGAAGGCAACGATGGCAAGGGCTACCATCCATTTCAGGTCAGTTGGATTAATCGTTTGAAAGGCAAGCAACTAAACAAGTCTGGCAGGTTCTATTTGCGAGAATGAGCATCACGCTTGTATTCTCAGGTTTGTACATGTGGTGGAAAAAGGTCGATCAAGCTCCTCTCGGTCCCAAAAACATGCGGTGGCTACTGCTGATTCGAGGCTTTGGCGGCTTCTTTGGCGTATTCGGGATGTACTGTGCGTACTCAATTCCTTTTCCCAAACCACCACCATTCTAACAATCGATAGACTCTCTCCTCTATCTCCCCCTCTCCGACGCCACCGTACTGTCCTTCCTCTCCCCCACCATCACCTGCATAGCTTGCTACATTTTCCTTCGCGAGCCATTTACCCGCACGCAGCAAATTGCCGGCGCCATCTCACTCATCGGCGTCGTCATGGTTGCGCGCCCCACCACGCTCTTCTCGTCTCCCTCGGCTGAGCCGCCGCCCGCCAGCGGCGACCCCTCTGGCACGCCCTCGACTCTACTCGCACACGCCTTGGCCAAGATCTCGTCGTCGTCGTCGTCTGACCCCTACCAAGACACGGACCCTGCGCACCGGCTGCTGGCCATCTTCTTCGCGCTGCTCGGCGTCTGCGGCGCCTCGTGCGCCTACACGACGCTACGCATCATCGGGCCGTCGACGCATCCGCTCGTCTCCGTGACGTACTTCTCCGGCGCCTGCTGCCTCATCTCGGTGCTGTCGTTCCTACCCCTCCCGCCGCCCTTTCCGAGCGTGCCCTTTGCGCTTCCGAGCGCGCCGCTCGACTGGGCGCTGTTGATCCTGCTCGGTGTGGCGGGCTTCCTGATGCAGTTTCTGCTGTCCATGGGCTTGCAGGGCACAGCGAGTAAGAAAACGAGCAGTGCCGCTGGTGCAGCGCCGCCGCCGAAGCGCAGTAGCAAGGGGAATGCCGCGACCGCCATGGTTTACACGTCCATGGTTTTTGCTGTTATTTCGGACGCGGTCGTGTTTGGCACGCTGCCTGATGCGTGGGGGTGGGGCGGCGTGGCGGCGATTGTGGGGAGCGCTCTTGTCGTTGCAACGGGCGGGCACTTTTTCGGGAGGAAGGCGACTGAGGATGAGCCAAAGGATGAGGTTGCGAAGAAGGACGAGGAGGTTGGCTTGTTGAGTGACGAGGTGGATGGCCACGGGGGCCAGAGGCAGATGGCGCGCGAGGAGCAGGCTGTGACTGGCTTGCACTGATGCTGCTGTCTGGAGAGGTGGCTGTTGTTGAGAGGATGAAGTAAATTGCAGTAAGCCTGGTATATGTCCACAGCGGGAAGAAGAAGAGGTGCACACCATTCGAAAAGAGGGGCAGGATAATGTTGATACAGCGCACATCATTTGGAAGACACCTACATGATCCCATCTAGACGGAAGCAGCAGCAGAGGGATATCCACAAACACACACCAGGCGCATGGAAAGGGACGGCGTTCAAAGGCTTCATCTCTATCAGTTCCACAATTATTCAACAAACATCTCTTACCTCTGATCCCAACGCGCAACATCTTTTCCACAATACATTTCCTTGCCACCAAACACATCACCTCCACAACCAACCCAACACACCAAACCCAAACATCAGCACCATCCCCGGTCGTCACTCGAAGCAAGACGCACCCCGCGTCTTTCTGCCTGCCTGCCTGCCTGCCTGTCTGCACCCCGCATCTCATCATGTATGCGCCCCCGACCGTCCGTCTCACCTCAGCCGTGGTGGCTGCCTGGCTGCAAGCCACCCGACGCCCATCTGATAGAATGGGATGGAATGGGCGAAAGGACTGAACGCCCCTGCTTTCGCTGTTGCGGCGTTGGCGAATGGAGAGAGGCGTGAGTTGCGGGAGGGAGACACGCGACAATCTCATATCATTTCCTCACGCTGCTGCGGGTGTTGCAAAAGGGGCAAGCAAGCAAGCAAGCGAGCAAATAGACAAATCAACCTATCCCTAGTCAAGCACCAAGTAGGTAGGTAGGCCACGGTAGACCAGAACATGCGTGCCGCTCATCACCACCACTTCACACACTCAGAAGCCAGACCTGTCGTTCGTGATAGTCAGACCCAGGAGCGGAGCAGCAGCTCGACACCGCACCGCCGCCTCACTCGCTCGGCTATAACGCTGTACGCCCGGCCCTCTCTCTTGCGCCGAACGCCGCGTCGGCGTCGCAGAGACCATAGGTACGCACTCTTTCGGTTACGGTGTCGTATTCGGATAGCGAGCGAGTGAGCAAGCGGTACGGTAGCTCCTGGAGTGTTTTCGGCGTGACGGTAGACAGCGGTTGGTGGAGCTCAGGGGTTGGAGACGCGGGACGGCGATTTGATTTGGTTGTTTGTGGGAATGTTTGGGAGAGGTGGATGGATGAGCTATTTGTTTGTATGCTTATCTGAAGTGGTTGTGTTTGGAATAACCATGAACTGCCGTTTGAGGGACGGCGCGTGGGAAAGAATCCAAAGGCGTGGAGTTCCGTGGCTGGATGGCGTGGGTTGCGCCAGAGCCCTGGAACGACGTTCTCGACGCAACGACTTCTGGCGCGGCCTGCGCTTAGCCTGCCAATTCTGCAGGCATCTTTTCCAGCACCATTTCCACGAGCGAGGTCTGTCTGTACCTGAATGTCTGGACTCCGAGAGCAACTTATACACATATCACTTCACGACGGCGCCGGCCGAGGACCGCGACGAGGGCGCCTACCACGGCGCTGAGCTGTGGTACACGTTCAACAACATCCCCTACGCCGAGCACTCCAACTTCATCTGGACGGCGCACAACTACGAGGTTGAGCGCGCCATGTCGCAGTACTGGGCCAATGGAATCTGACGCACTTTCCGCCGAGCACTGCTGCGGAGAAGCAGATGATGTAGCTGGGTGAGTCGTTGGGTGCAGACTATGTTGCTGAGTCGGAGGAGCGCATCAACTATATCGAGAGTTGGTATTCGACTCTTAAAGAGAGGTGAGCTATTGCTGATGGCTCATTCGCATGTCGTGGTATCGCATCGCATAGGATAGCATTTGTACAGTGACGCCTAAAAGTCGAGTCAGAATGCATTGGCTCGTCGCAATTAGACCCAAACCTTGAAGCTCATGGCCAATTGAGAATGCGTAGCAGAAACATGGATTCTCCTTCTTCCCGGCAAGCGCGAGATTCCACCAGGAAATTACAGTCGTCGTTGGAGAATGTTGGAATTAACTTCTCGTAGCTCCAGGTTCCGTCGGCCACGCGAGTCGAGGGCTGACGGGTGCGCGCGGCACATGGAGCCCCAAGCTTCCGGCAACCGATGACGCTGTTCCGAGGGCCCTGTTCGCCGAAAATCCTCACAGCGTGCCCCGCGACATTAACACCTTACCAATCACTCGTCGACGTCGACTGCCTGTTGGCGGGACACTTTCTTCGCTATCCCGCTTATCTTTTTGCTTTACTGTGGACCACGGTGCTCGAGCTTAGCATTACCGCACAACGCGGCTTTTCAATTGCATTGATACGAGCAGAGGCTTGATAGACGCAGCACACGGCTCCGCAGAATCACTTTTCTTTTTCGCTGCCGGACGCCGCCAGAGATTGCGAGCGCTCACGTCCCTCATCTTTCCATCCCCCCCCCCCCCCCCCCCCCCCCCCCCCCCCCCCCGCGCTTCTCCGCTGTTTCGAACGCCATCGCACAACCGCGACCATGTCACCCGCGGCCGACCCTCCGTCTGATTCCTCGATCCCCACCTTGAATTCGCTTGCTACTCTGACGCCTCCTTCGTCCGCACGGACATGGATGACAGCGCCGCATCCGACGTTGCCCATCGTTGCAACCGCGTCGTCCGACAAGACTGTCCGCGTCTACAGCCTGACGTCTTTTACGCTGCTTTCCAGCATCGGCGGCGGCCACAAGCGCAGCGTGCGCACCTGCGCCTGGAAACCGCACGTCACGGGCGAAAGCGTGCTCGCAACGGGGAGCTTTGACGCAAGCGCCGGGGTATGGCGAAAGTGGGAGCGGCAGAGCAAGGACAGCTTCGCAGACGCGGACGACGACGCAGCAGCGGCGATCGACGACGAGGACGGCGAAGAGGACGACGAATGGCGGTTCTCGGTCATCCTGGACGGACACGAGAGCGAGATCAAGAGCGTGGCGTGGAGCGCCGGCGGGCAGTTTCTGGCAACGTGCTCGCGCGATAAGAGCGTGTGGATATGGGAGGAGATGGAGGATGACAATTTCGAGACGATTGCTGTGCTGCAGGAGCACGATGGCGACGTCAAGTGCGTTGCGTGGCACCCGTCCGAAGACCTCCTTGCCAGCGCCAGCTACGACGACACAATCAGGCTGTACCGCGAGGATCTCGACGACTGGACCGCCGTGGCCGTGTTGAATGGGCACGACGCCACGGTGTGGGGGTTGGACTGGGAAGTGGTGGAAGTAAGCCCATTGGCAGTCGGCGCAGACGAGGGAGCAACTCCAGCAGATCTCAAGCACAAACGGGCAAAACTACTCCAAGAGCGCGTAGCAGCAGGGCCACGGTTGGTCTCGTGCTCAGACGACTTGACAGTGAGGGTCTGGCGACGGGTGCCGCGCGACACGGAGGCCAGCGCACAAGGCAAAAACGGTATGCCGAGCATCCTTCGCAACAACAGCATCGAGGAAGAATGGGTGGAGGAAGCGCGTCTACCGCAGCGTCATGAGCGCGCCATCTACTCGGTTGCATGGAGCAAGCAGACGGGCCTGATTGCCAGCACGGGTAGCGACGGCAAAATCGTCGTTTACAAGGAGCAATGGCGAAGCTCTGAGCCGGAGCCCGCATCCGCAGACGGAGCCCCCGATGGCGAGAGCGGCGCACAAGCACCCAACATGTCTCCTGCGTTGACGCAATGGGCCGTCGTGGCCGAAGTCGAGGGCGCGCACGACGTGTTTGAAATCAACCACGTCATCTGGGCGACGCGGCGGGACAAAGGGCGGCGGTCCGAGGACGAAGAGGTGCTGGTCAGCACGGGCGACGATGGCGAGGCCAAGATCTGGACGCTGGGCTGAGCCGGCGGCGGGATGCGGAAATGCATGAAAGCGATGCTGCAAGGTACGACAAATCGTAAATCCCATGGGAGCTACGGCAGCTTTCTTTGAGCGACGCACGAGCGGTGTCGTCATTGCGTGAGACATGCAGGCGCCACGATGATGGATTGGCTGGACGGCGCTGTTCGTCTAGTCGTCATGATTGCCTCAGCCGCGTCTACCGGGGAAGTCTGAATGAGGAGTTGTGGATAAGAGAAAGAAAAAGGCAGACAGACGGAGTCAGGAGAAAGGCAAACAGACATCGCGCAAGCCACGCAAATCAAACACAGAAACTCATCTAAGATAGACAAACATACCCACCAATGGAGACATTGCCAGCAAGCAGCGCCGGCAATAAACCACAGAGGCAGCTCAACCAGCTCAACCATCTATCTACACATTGCGGGAAATCGTAAAAACAAACCAGAACCAAACCGCATCCAAAACCTGCTTCAAGCCTGGCCAAATGCTCTGTCTGAATACTAGGTCCATCACATTGCCGAATCTGCACCACAACTGACCACCTCACTGAGACACCGCCGCCGCCATCGTTGTCGATCTCTGTCCAAGACGTATGTGCCGTCACTACCGCTGCTGTCTCCTCCAACAAGTAAGACAACAAGACAAGACGAAAAACTCGAGACAAAATCAGACAGAAAACCCGGATACCATTTTCCCCCCATGTTTGCCTGTCTCTCTTTTTCATCTCTGTCGGTTTCTGATCAAGATGTTGCTGTCTCGTCCGTGAGTGGGTGTCATGGTCTGGTATCTGCGGAGCAAGCTCCGCCGCAGAGGGGCGGCGTGTGAGTGGTCAGACACAGGGGCTGGAGAGGAACTAGAGGTGTGAAGATGCGCAGCGCTGCGCAGCACCAAGGTAATGACATGTCAAACTTCACCGAATGACAGAGTAGAGCACATAGCGCGGTGGGTATACTGCGTTCCGTCTGGTTTTTGTATGCGTCCGTCCATGCCATGCCATGTGTGGCCAGACGGAGGGACACCTTGCTGTCTGCCCTCTCATCACAGTACCTACTTACCATGTTGGATGAGAAAGTTCGGGGGGTACTGAACAATATAGTGCACTACATTATTACATGGAGTACATGCGGTAGCCAAAAGATGTGCAGTAAATACCATCCATCTCCAAGCTCGGGTCTTCCTTCTCCTATCGTAGGTAGTTGAATACCTACCTTGAACTTGCCTGCCGACGGCCCAGCGTGCCGTGCCATCCGAGATCAGCCAGCCGTCCACGCACGCCGTGGGTCGACTGAACATCGGCGCCACGGGTTGCCTTGTAAGGTACCTAGGTTTGATCGTGTTCTACCTGGTTTGGCTGTGATTTGTTGAATGGATGCGATGAGACGATGGGATGGAGGCATGCAGGGCACTTCAGTTCATGTTGACGGTGGGGGTCTCTGGCTGGACGTGCTGGACTGGACTGGGGGAGCTATGTAGCTATGACATCATTGCTCAGGGACCTCAGGTCCGTCGTCGTCGACATCACAGGAACACACGACATCGTAAGGTATCTGGCATTGATAACGGAGACGACTTGCAAGCAAAAAAATTGGGTGCTATCGTCACGTCAATCACGTCTCGAAACACTGCACAGTCAATTGGCGTCTCCAATACTCCTACTCCTACTCCTACCTACAGCTGAACCGCTGGGCACTTCCAATCCAATCCAAATCCCATCCCATCTCAACCAAACCAACGTACCTAACGTGCGGCGGCAACGGGGATCAGCATCATCATTGCGAGACCGGAGGTTGTTCGAGGCAAAGAATAGCACAGGTAGGTCGTTTTGCCCCCCTCCCCCACTTGCCGGTGCAGTGCAGGGTGTAGATCGGTTGACGTTGGCTGACGGATGGACGGCCGGGGAGGCAGGCAGGCATGCAAGCACGCTCGTACGAATTGTTCGAGTAGATAGGACCTGCGTGTGCTGTGTGCGTTGGGTTTTTTTGAGGGGTTAAAGGAATTGTCCTGATAGCTACCTACCTCACATACTAGCCGGAGTGTTGAATTGTTTGCCTACCTGTTTACTAACCAGCCCAATTGCACTGAATCGTCTGTTGATTGGTTGGTTATTGAAGCATTGGCTGCAACAGCTCTACTACCTGCTTGCATTCTACATCTGCTTTTCGTAGACAACAAGCAAGCTTGCCGAGATGGACACCAAGGGCCCAAACAAGGACGTCCGGAGCACGCCGCAGTGGGCGCTGTACCAGCGCGAGAACTTTTGGGCCAGCAACGAGGGCAAAGCGCCACTTTTCGACACGGGTGCGTCTATTCCTCCCCCTTGATTACAACCACGACCCCCTGACTGACACCTACTTACCTTCTCGTGCAGACCCCGCGAATCTCGAAGAACTGGCACAGCAGAAGCTGACGCAGAACGGTTGGAACTACGTCGCGTCAAACGCCGGCCTCTCGCACACGCATACGGCCAACCGGCAGGCCTTCTACCGGCACCGCATCGTGCCGCGCATGCTCGTCGACACGAACAACCGCGATACGGTGACAACGATTTTCGGCCACCGCGTTGCCGCGCCCATTGGCTTTGCGCCCATCGGAATCAACAAGATCTACCACCCGCACGGCGAGCTGCCGGTAGCCAAGGTGGCTGGCGAATTGCGGCTGCCGTACTGTCTGAGCACGGCGGGCAGCCAGCCGATTGAGGATGTCGGGAGAGCGAATGGTGAGGGCGGCGTGCGCTTCTTTCAGCTGTACATGGGCCACGACGACGAGCTGACGGCGTCGCTGCTGCGCCGCGCGGTCGACAGCGGCTTCGAGACGTGTATCCTCACGCTCGACACCTGGCAGCTGGCGTGGCGCCACCACGACGTCGCGACCAGCAATTACGCCTTTTACCGCGGCGTCGGCGCCGACTTGGGGCTCTCGGATCCCGTGTTCCAGCAGCGGTTGAAGGAGGCCGGCATTGATCCTGTCAGGGAGCCTGAGAAGGCTGGTGCCAAGTGGATTGATGAGAATGTGTGGCATGGGCGGGCGCACACGTGGGAGAAGGTCAAGTGGGTGATGCAGTTGTGGAAGGACATTTCGGGCGGCAAGCCCTTTTGCTTGAAGGGCATCCAGAGCGTGGGAGATGCCAAGAAGTCGGTCGAGCTGGGTGTCGATGGCATTGTTGTGAGCAACCATGCAGGAAGGCAGGTTGATGGCGCTGTCGCCAGCCTGGACGCGCTGGAGAAGATTGTCGACGGTAAGCTGGCCAAGGATTGATTTCTGCCTGGGTTGGTGGCTGATTTGTGTTGTGCTGCCGCAGCGGTCGGCGACAGGACCTACATCATGTACGACAGCGGAGTCAGAGGAGCGGCCGACGTCTTCAAGGCACTGGCGCTCGGGGCCAAGTTTGTCTTTGTCGGGCGACTGTGGGTGTGGGGTCTCTCGATCATGGGCGAGCACGGCGTGCGCCATG
This sequence comes from Phyllosticta citriasiana, assembly GCF_038021145.1. Taxonomy (NCBI): domain Eukaryota; kingdom Fungi; phylum Ascomycota; class Dothideomycetes; order Botryosphaeriales; family Phyllostictaceae; genus Phyllosticta; species Phyllosticta citriasiana. Next base: position 484,304 of record NW_027117294.1, read on the forward strand.
TCATGAAGAGCCTGCTGGCCGAGTTTGACATTTTGCTCAATGTCGGCGGGTTCCAGAATGTCGGGCAAATTGGCCGGAGCGCATTGGGTGAGTTCATTCGTTTGGCAGTGGAACATACAATGCTGACGAGTAGTAGAAACGCACCCAGCGGGCTTTGGACTGCCGGCGACCAAGTCCAAGTTGTGAGGGAATTGACGGGGATAGAAGTAGAAATTGAGTTGTAGCACGCCCAGGAAAGATGAGATGAGCCAAACCTTGGATAGATTTAACTAGACTTTGTGGCTCTGGTCCTCAACGCGCGGGAACACATATGCGCCTGGTAGTTGATTGCGTAGCGTTTGCATCACCGTGCCGTGGTTGTTCAGGTGGTGTTGAGAGAGGACGGGAGGAGAGAGAAGGAAGGGCAGTGGAGCACGCGAGTAAGACGAGACGCAACGCAACATACATGTAGAGAGTAGAACAATATCGGCCATGGGTGCATTTGGACGGGCGGGTGGTCAGGTGCAGCTCCAAGTCAAAGGTTTGCAGCGTCTGGCGGTGGTGCGGCGAGTGGAGAGGTGTTTGTTGTGAGTCCACCTCAGTCCGGCCGGGCTCCAGCTGCCACCTGCACCTGCACCTGCACCTGCGCCTGCACCTGCACCCGCACCCGCACCCTAGACTCGACCATCCCATCCCATCCCATCCCATCCCATCCAGTCTTCGTCATCCGAGCCCAGAGCGTAACCTGCTCTCCACGCGATCACCTCTGCCACAGCTTGCACCACCCTTTTTCGCCGCCCAACAACTCTCCGCCTCCATCTCTCCTCTCTTCTCTCTCTCTCTCTCTCTCTCTCTCTCTCTCTCTCTCTCTCTCTCTCTCATTCTCTCTCCACTCGCCCCCGGCCGACACTGCCCTCCGTCCGCCCTTGTCCGCCTCGACTCTTTCCCACCGCCCTCCTTGTCCTCGCCTGCCCATTCCGCTCAGAACCCAGACCCCGCAGTGCCAGTGCCAGCACCGAGTTTTCTGACGGAAGGCTGCATGCTCTGTTCATACTCCCCACAACACCGTCCCCGTAAATCACCGCCGCCGTCCTAACCCTCCTACGCCGAGACCCTTTTGCCCGCCATGGGTCAAACACTGTCAGAGCCCGTCGTCGACAAGGTCCGTCCTACCCTTGCCCAAGACGCGCGCTTACTGCCTCCGTCGCTCTTCTGCCTCCCTCGTCTCATCGACGCCTCTACGCATGCTCCCTTGCACTCCCAAATGCCGAATTGTGCATTCGCTCGAGAGAGATTCCGCGCTAACCAGCCTTGCTCCGCTCCAGAAATCGGCCACGGGTCAAGATGACCGCGTCATCTTCGGCGTCTCCTCGATGCAAGGTTGGCGCATCAGCATGGAGGATGCGCACGCCTGCGTACTCGACTTGAAGCCCGAGAGCGAAGACGCCGATCAGGCTACCACCTCGTCCAACCTCCGGCTGAGCTTCTTTGGTGTCTACGACGGGCACGGAGGAGACAAGGTGGCCATCTACGCCGGCGAGAACCTCCACAAGATCATTGCGAAACAAGATGCGTTCAAAGAAGGAAACATTGAGCAGGCCCTCAAGGACGGCTTCCTGGCCACCGATCGGGCCATTCTCAGCGGTGAATATTTTGCGGGCTGTGGGCTGTGCCGTACTTAGGGCTGACCAAGCGACCACAGATCCCAAGTATGAGGATGAAGTGTCTGGCTGCACCGCTTCCGTCGGCGTCATTTCTTCGGACAAAATATACGTGGTATGTGCGAGTCGCTGTGCTCAATGGATGGCGCTGACGCGGGCAGGCAAACTCGGGCGACTCCAGGAGCGTCCTCGGCATTAAAGGCAGGGCGAAGCCGCTGTCGTTTGACCACAAGCCGCAGAACGAAGGTACAGTCGCCTCGGGGTGTGCAATTGACCGCGACTCACCGATTTGCAGGCGAAAAGGCCAGAATCACCGCTGCCGGTGGCTTTGTCGACTTTGGCCGCGTCAACGGAAACCTCGCCCTGTCCCGCGCCATTGGCGATTTCGAATTCAAAAAGAGCGCAGACCTCCCGCCCGAGCAACAGATTGTCACGGCCTTCCCCGACGTCTCCGTTCACGAAATCACCGACGACGACGAGTTTTTGGTCATTGCTTGCGACGGTAAGATGGCAAACATGGGGCTCGAGTAGTTGCTGACCGGTGCAGGCATCTGGGACTGCCAGTCATCGCAGGCCGTCATTGAGTTTGTCAGGCGTGGCATTGCTGCGAAGCAGGAGCTGTCGGACATTTGCGAAAACATGATGGACAACTGTCTGGCATCCAACAGCGACACTGGTGGCGTCGGTTGTGACAACATGACCATTGTCATTGTTGGCTTGCTCAAGGGCAGGACCAAGGAGGAGTGGTACAGGATGATTGCTGACAGGGTTGCAAATGGCGATGGGCCGTGTGCGCCGCCAGAGTATGGCAAGTCTTGAGTCTCCGACGCATAGTCTCCCGTTTTTATTACTCGAATGATATCCTAACGCCTTTCTCCTGCTGCAGCCGAGTTCCGGGGTCCGGGCATTCATCACCGGTACGATGACAGCCCCGATGATGACCTGATTCACATAGGTCCCAACGCGAGGATTGGTTATCACATGGGAGGGCGTGTCATTTACCTCGGAGACGGTACGGACCTCTCGAGTGATTCTGCGGAGCACGAAATGTTTGACCATGATGAAGAGGACAAAGACCTCGAGTCCCAAGTCAACAAGACTCAGCGCGAAGAAACCCCTGCGCCCACCGACGTCTCCGAGGCGGGCACGCCCGCAAAGACGCCCGCGACCTCGAACACGACGCACGAATCGCCCGCGTCCGACAAGACGGAGAAATCAGAAGGCTCGACCGACGCAAAGGGCATCCCCACCGAGCCCAAGCTGACCCAAGCTGCCGACAGCGTCACCGACGACTCGACAAGGAAGAGCGAGTGATTCGGCAGTCAATGGTTATACGTCCTTTGATATCCAAGAGCTAGAAACGACGTTATGGAAAATTCAGTCGCCGGGGTGGTTTCTCCTGGGCGGAAGATGGGCACCTGTTGCGGAACGGTTACCCGGGGAAAGCTGGCAAACAGGCTTTCTTTGTCTGTGAGATTTTGCATCACCTCTGCGGCTCCGATACCTCGCATTCGAGCACCTCAATTCTTTCTCCCTCTCTCTACCTGTCTTGATGATTGCTTGTGGATGCAAAAAATACTATACAACACACACAAACACACATTCCCCGGGGAGTCGTAGCATGATTTGTGGCTCCGACGCGAACGAGGCCGAGGCGGTACTCGTTTGTGTCTTTGCGAATAGTTTGAATGACGAGCGATACAACAACAACAACAACAACACGCCCCCTGCCTTATTTGTATGTGTAGATTATCGTGAGTAATGTATGATTGCGCTGCACAAGGAATTTATGCAAAGACGCGGCTCCACGCGATGTCGGCCCAGGCGCGCGCGCGCGCAAGGGGTGGCCTAGCATGCACGTGAGGGGTTCGATGAAGCTCTGTGGCTCTGCTCTGCTCTGCTCTGCTCTGCTCTGCTCTGCTCTGCTCTGGCTGGTTGGCTGGCTTGAGCTTGAGGCTGACATGACCGCATTGCACTTCCAAGTTCTGTATGGTGCTGCATAATCCGGTTGCAATGTTCGCACACTGCCATTTATGAGCATTCCGTATCCACCTTTTCCTGATATCAAACATTGACGCGCCGTGCCCGTCTAAAGGATCCGCGGTATGCATCTTTCCTCTTTGGTTGCGGTTTTTCTTGCTAGCAGTCGCAACGGAATGATGAACGGACCATCGTGGTTAGCTGACCGCCCATCTTCCGCAGTTCCTTGACGCCATTGCAGCGGCGGCAGAACCTTCTCTCCATCCGCTGTGCCTCAGTAGTCCAACCTTTCTCCCTCCCAACTGTCCGCCCACATCATGCCTGCCAAGAGGAAGCGCACCAGCACCGCCGCTTCGCCGCCGGCCGTCGACGTACCGCAGCCGTCGTCGCGGGATGCTTCTGGCGAGGACACGGAGGATCCCGTTCTCCGGGAGCTCAGGCACCGCCAGCAATCCGCCGACGTGGGCACCTCGAACCCGTCGACGAAGCGCGCCCGCTCGAGCAAGTCGGAAAACGGCGAGGGCGACGACACCGAAGACGCCAGAGCTGCCAAGGCCGCCCGCACCGAGGCCGATGAGACGAGTCGCAGGGAGAAGAATGAGCGCGCCCTCGAACACGGCGAGAATGGCGAGAAGGGTACCATGAGGATGCAAGACCCGCCCAGGGCCGGCCTCGTCGACCCCAAGGGATACCACACCAATCCTCCGCCAGAGGGCAGGCCTGTGCGTGTCTACGCCGATGGAGTCTTTGACCTGTTCCACCTTGGGTATGCTGTCCTTCTACTTCGAGTTGCCTGGCTGACCGAATTCTAGACACATGCGGCAGCTCCAGCAGGCCAAGCAGGCTTTCCCCAACACCCACCTCATCGTCGGCGTGACTGGCGACAAGGAGACGCACAGGAGAAAGGGCCTCACGGTCATGTCGGCTCGGGAGCGCGCAGAGAGCGTACGTCACTGCAAATGGGTCGACGAGGTCATTGAAGACTGCCCGTGGGTCATTACCGACTCGCCAGGGTTCCTCGAGAAACACGAAATCGACTATGTCGCGCACGATGACATTCCATATGGTGCCGACGAGGGCGATGACATTTACGCACCCATCAAAAAACAGGGCAAGTTCCTTGTCACACAGCGGACAGAGGGTCTCAGCACGACCGGAATCATCACGAGGTCAGTTTTGATACAAATTGACTAAATTGGTTGACGTGCTGACAAGCATGTGACAGGATCGTCCGCGACTACGAGCAATACATTCAACGCCAACTTAAGCGGGGCAGTTCGCGCCAGGAACTAAACGTTTCGTGGCTCAAGAAGAATGAACTCGAGATCAAGCGCAGCGTGACGGAGCTCCGGGAGAGCATCAAGAACAACTGGACCAGCACCGGTCAAGAGTTGGGCAAGGAGCTGCGCCATTTCTGGCAATCGAGCATCAGCAGGCCAGCTAGCCCAGCGCGCAGCCCCATCAGCACTCCGGTTCGCGAGACTGCGCCGGGCCTGATGAGGCACCTCAGCCAAATCGACGCTGGGCGCGGTGGCGGCAGCAGTGAGGCCCGTACTAATGAGTTTGCAGCGGGCTACAGCTTGGGTCTTATTAGCAGCGTAAGAGGATGGGTGAGTTATCGATCCAGCGTTTGTTGTGGATGAAGCTGCTAATGACGACGTAGATGGCTCGCAACCGCCGCAATCTGCGCGAATCGCGCCCTGAGAGCGATAGCGAAATGGACAGCGGGGGCGAGAGGAGCCCCGTCGAAGGCCCGTCGTCGTCGTCGACAAAGCTGTCGCGCGAAGACAACAAAGCCGCCGAAAGCAAGCTGCAAGAGACGGCGGCGCTGAGCCAACAATGAGCGGACCGTGGTGCTTGCTGGATGTGGATCCCCGTCGAGGTACGTGTCGTCGTTGCAATGGTTGGTCGTCTTGTTGTGGTGTGCTTCCTTTTCATTCTCTCTCTCTCTCTCTCTACCGCCTTCTTCTTCCCTCGAACAGAATCCGTTTGGATGCGGCGTTTTTTTTTTTTTTTTTTTTGGTCAAGGTCAAAGATTGCCGCCGCCGCTGCTGCTGTCCTCCCTCCCTTTCTTCCTCGTCTCATGAACTACTCTACAAAGAATGAAAAGAACGAATCAAAGACTATGTTGGGCGAGTTTGTGATACTGCTTCTGCCCCCTGACCTCCTGGCCGTGGCGAAGAAAATGAAGTAAAAGATGAGGAGACTTGCTACACCATAACTGCTTTATTGTTCTTTCATCCAGTAGCCATGCGTGCGTCGGTAGTCTCTTTTGCTTGCTTGCCCCCCTCTACACCGGAATAGGAATTGCATAGGCCATCTGGAAGTTCTTCTTGCTTCCTCCCCCCCTTTTTTTTTTTTTCCATAATCTCAACCCCTACACACCCAGCCCCATCAGCACACACCCGCCACACTTCCCCTCCACAAAGCGAAAAAGCACGCGCCTGGTGCCAATCTTGCACGCGCACCCCTCCATCTTTGCCCTCGCGCACAACACGTGGTAGGGTGGACAGGGATACGGCGGACAGGAGCAGGATAGCGGTTGCGCGAAGGTTGCGTGGCACATGTTCTTTATGTGTTGACTTTGGGGAGAGACCTGGAGAGCAAAACGTCAGAAGGAGCAAGTCAAGCTAGGAGAAATGGACCAGCCATCAGGCTCACCTCAAACGACCAACCGCGGAAAGACACCTGAACAATCCGCAGGATTGAAGCCGCCGCCGAACTCGAACAGCAGGTCGGTCCAAATTTCAGTCGAGAGTATGACAGCCGCGCGAATAACGAGAACCAAATGCCACCACAACCGCGGCGCATTCCCGCCTGCTGCTACCTATATACACCACGCGAATAGCAAACCATTAGCAACCACCTCTCCCCACGTCCACATCCACCTTCCACTGCAGATTCCAAATCGCACCCTGAGATAGAGTGATGTTGGCTGGAAGGCAAAGGGTGTGGATGTTGGATGCAGGAGCCACCAGACAAACAAGGAGTGCGTTTGCCCACCTACGTACATAGAAAGCAAACAGCAGTACAGCAACACAGCAAAGAAACAGCAGCAGCAACAACAATGACGACAACTAGCATCTCCGCGGTTCTCGGCGCCATTCTTTGTCTCGTGCAGAGTCCATTTGCCTTCACTGCATCACAACGCAGCGTGACGACGATTCTGCAGGCCGGCAAGCTCGCATGCATGCACGATGCCATCGTTCCCTTTGTCCTTTGTTCTTTGCCCCAGTTCCACTCCACTCCACTCCACGAAATCCTAGAACCCAGCGCAATTTCTCAAAGCCCAAAGCTTAGCTCCAAGCATCAAAGACGAGATCCCAAAATCAACGAGACAATCGATCAAAGCGCCACAAGTTCTGCTCTGTGCCAAAAATGCGGCATACGACACGCAAGTCAGGTGCGCAGACAAGAAGCATTCTTTTACTCTACGGTTTATGCATGGGGAGCATTCAAGCGCCGATGAGTCAAAGCGTGAGGCTCGCGTCGAGTCTATTGCATTTACATTCAGTGTATGCCCGATGCGTTTCCTCCACTTCACGGTCCAAGGGAGAGAACAAGCAAAAGAGACCGACGCACAGCACAGCGACTGGAGGAGAGAACAATGAAGCGGCCCTGCCATGGCAAGCCTCCTTGTCTTTCGTCTACTTCCTCCACAAAGGCCAGCCGGCACGATGGACGACATCAATTCTAGTCATGTCCTGACGGTAGCACTCAAGGTACGCGCAAGGAGCATTCATGGGAAGAACCGCAAGAATTCGAGGAGCTATGGTCCTGCTGCATCACTGCTGCGCTCGGGAGGCTCTCCTTTGAGCTCACATGCTCTGTCAGACAAGTCACCACTGTTGCGCAAAGGGAAAGGGCGACGGAGAGAGAGATGCCACCACATTTACTACCTACTCATTGGGTGCTACTCAGCACTGCGTTTTGTCTGCTCTGCTGCTTCGAACCAACCCAATCCCAATTCAACCCGCAGCCATTGTGAACACACATCCTTTGTGCAGACCGAGCCCCGAAAAGCTCGAAAACCCAGCAATCTTCCATGACCCATCGACTTTCTTCGACTGCCCGGTGACTCGGAGTCGTTCGCGTCTTGTGGTCAGAGTGTCGAGAAGCACGAGGCTGGTGTTCCATGAACTCTCGACTTTCGTTGCAGCTAGTTAGCCAGAAGTCTACTGGACCTCCTCCCAGTCGACCGCGCTTCTGGGCTGGAGGAGGATTCTCCACACGGCACTCTCCAGCTCTTTAACCTTTTGCTCCAGTTCCTTATTCTCCTTTTTGCGTTTGCTCAAAGCCTGTTCCAGTCGACTGTGTCCTCGGTCAAGAACGGTGAAACGTTCGTCGGCGTAGTTTGCTGCTCAGGTTTCGTCCTTGAGCGCCACGACGCATGGCCCAAAGATCCACAGCTTGTGCTCCAGGGAGTCTGCTATGTTCATATATGTGTTGAGGCTGTCTTTGAGTTCAGCGATCTCTTTGGACTTTGCGGCTGTGTCTTTTTTCTAGTTCGTGATCTCGCGCTTTTTCGCCGGCAGCCCAATCGAGCAAGTTTTCTGCATCGAGTTCTTTGTAGATTCAATGACGGCATATTGGCTTTGAAGAGTACTCAACACCAATTGAAACCTGGCCTTTTCGTTGCGCAAATCGTTCTCGGCAATGACTTTCGCACTCTCGAAAGTGACTGACTTGGAGCGGGACGCGCGCCATCTGCTTTCGAAAGTGTCTTTGGTGGTCTTAGACTGCCGCAGTTCTTTTCTAAGTGAAATCAGATCGTTCTTCTTCTTTTCAAAAGCGTTGTCATATCGGATTCAAGGCTTTTGAAACTGATCAAGAAAGTTGTTCTTGACGGCTTCCGAGACTGTCATCGCATTGCTGACGATGAGAGCCGGGAATTGGATGGAGGTCAATTCGACCGTGTTGGTGCAGTTGCACGCAATTTTGATGTTTCGAAGCAGTTGCAAGATGAAGTGATCTTGTCGAGCGACGTTTCCTTTCAGCAAAGTAACGTCCTCGTCAAGTTGTTTGTTCTTCTGCTCGAGATTCTCTATCTGCGTACCCTGGTCTTTCGATGTGGTCTTGGCTGTATTGTGCTGGATTCTCTCCTCTTCAAGCTCGCCTTTTGCCTTGATGAGAGCATCGTTCGTTTCTCCTCAAGTCTGATTGGTGCTGGCGACCTCAGCCTTGGCCTCCTCAAGGCGCTCCTTCGAGTCTCTAATTAAACTCTGTTCTTTTTCGAGGTCTTGCTGACATTTAGTAAGCTTGCCTTCCGTCATTTTTGGCGCTTCATTGGCATCGACGAGCTTCTTCTGAGCTGCCCCGGCTTCCGTTCTGGCCTTTTCGAGCTCCGAATTTGCCGTCCTCAACTCTTCCTCGGTGCTGGAGAGTTTTTTGTCGCAAGTCGCTCAGCTTCTGAGTTGCTATGCTGCACAAACCCTCCTTCGTTTCGAGTTCTTGGCGACATTCATCTAGGCTCTTCTCTTTGGTGCGAACCGACTCCGCAAGCGCATTAACTTTCTCTTTCGAATCTGCGAGGCTCTTTGCGGCTTTGTTATACTTGTTGTGCCAATCCTAATTTTCCTGGCTAGTTTCAGAAATAAGCCGCTGCATGGTTTCCTGCGTGGCATTGTTCGATGAGATCAATGGGTCGTGAGTCTCTTCCCAACCCTTGAGACCTACTTCTTTCTTCTGGATCTTTTCATTCTTCGCGTCAATGAGACGTTGTTTTTCCCCGAGACTGGACCTCGCTCCGGAGGGTTTCTTGGCTCTGCTTTGCGGCTTCCACCTTTACCTTTTGGCGACTAAGTTATCGCGACATTCTTGGAGCGCCTCGCGATCTTTGGCCAAACCACGTGTCGCGGTGGCAAGTTCTGACGTGTGTGTCTTGTAGTCGTCGGTCAAAGCCTGCTTAAAAATCTCCAACTCTTGCACTTTTCCTCTCAACTGGTCAACCTCCACCGATTGCTCCTGGACCCTTTCTCCGAGATTGGTTACATTCGCTGTTTCAGCCCGCAGATCTCTCTGCAGCTCGACCACTTTCTCGTGCTGGTCGTGATAGAGCTGGGTCGTGCTGTCGACCGCAGACTTGCGTTCCGCGGCCAGGGTTATTCAAGCGTATGCCCTCCTTTTCTGCCGACTCGCGCGCTGCCTTTTCGTTCTTGATCTCAAGGTCCTTTTGATTGAGCGAAGATTCCTTGTTTGCCAGCTCTTGCGAGTCATCCCTGGACGCGTTTGCCAATTCAGCAGCCTTGTTCTCTTTCTCGGTAATGAGACTGCCGTTGTTGGTCTCGAGCTCAGCTTTATCCGTTGTCAGCTCCTGGACGCGGGGTTTCAGGCCAGAAATCTCCTCGTTCAGTTGCCCGATCGTGGTCGACTGCTCCAAATTCCAGGTTTTTCGATCGTTGATCTCGCCATTCTTGCCTGCGATCTGCTGCCGGAGATTACTAATGGTGTTCAGAGCGTCTGCTTCGCTCTGAGCCTTGGCAGCCTCGCTGTCTGCGTTCGTCAAATCCACGGCCTCGTTGAGCAAGTTGACAAAGGGCTACGAAGGCCGGAGCAACATTGCGCTCAAAGCTGAGGACTAGAAGGCAAACCTCGGTACCAAAAAAGACGAAAACCCCACCAGTGACGAGGACTAGGTAAACGAGGGCGAATAGACCCGCCTTCTTAAAAGGAAGCGATCCAACATATATTCGGCATTCAGCAGGCTGACTAAATCAACGACCTCCTTGATCGCGCCTAGACCCATGAAGGACAAGGCAAAGCAACAGACCGGCGCCAACGAACAAGACGACAGCCCTGCTGCTGAGAGTCGAGGATGACGAAGGCTCATTCCGCCCCTTTCGCGTCCCCGAATCATGGAACGTGCCTAAGGAGGCTCAGAATGAGGAATATCCCCTTTCCCTTGTTCGCCGCCCCTTTGGAGTAGGGCTCCGAGCTCTTGACCCTCTTGGCAGCCCTCTGTTCTCACATTTCCCTTTCCGCTTCGACCTCCGCGTCCATTCTTTCCAAGATATTGAGCTTTTCTCTTTCTGTGAGGGACTGCTTGGGCATTGGAATGGTCTCTGGTAGCAGATCTCCTAGCTCTTGGCACTTCTCTTTTGTCGGTCAGTCCGTACTCAGACTTACTGATTTTTTCCGCAACGCGGTCCCGCAACTCAAAATCGATGGGTTCAGGACTTGGTTCACGCTCCGATTCCTCATCTGTTAATCTGCGAGGGCTTTGGCCACTCTATCTTTAATTTCCCTCTCAACCGAAGCTCGCAGATCATTTCGCGTCGCAATAGCTTCTTCGGTGCGGTTCAAATCTTCTTCGACAGTATTGATCAAGCCAAGAACGTTGGCATTTTCCTCAGTCGCCTCTATCTCCTCTCCCGACTCCAATTTGGTCAAGAAACCCTCTGACTCAGACATGGTGACCTTGTCTAGTCTGTCTGAAATCTGAACGTAAAGTGTGTTAGATGGGTAACGGTTGTGGGTAAAAGCACGGAACTGTTTGCTGTGGGTTTGGCGTCGTGCTGGTGGTCCGGTCCGGCCGGGTGCTTGCATATTGCCAATGTGACTGTCCAACACCGACAGCAGGACGCGGCGGCAAACACTGGATATAGTCCTACAATGCAGGAAATTCGCCTGTTTCTCAAAACAAACGTACAAGTATCAACCTCCTGTGCGGGGTTCAGGAAGAAGAGGAGTGGCTTCACTGGTCCACTTCACCATTGACAGTCTCTCAGAGGTCAAATGAATAATCCAGCTTCTGCGTGTCGTTGACAATCTCTGTTAGGGCCAGGAAACCGACAACCAGGAGTGGCTGGAGGTGAGGCGCGCCATTATTCTTTTGTTTCAGACTGGGTTTTACAGTGAGAGCCACTGATTTCCAAGCGCCTTGGGTGGACACAATGGATGTTCTCATCGACAAGGAAACAAGGGATGTTCGTCATGGAAGACCTGGGACACGCAGGATTGTCGAGAAATCCAAGACAAACGAAACAACACAAAGCGATAAGGGAAAGGGAGGAAGGAAAGAACGAAATCTAGGGGGTCAAGAGTAATTTGTCGAGCAACTGATGCTGTCGTGGCAGTCTAAGGCAATCAAGACCAATGGGAGCGTTCGAGCTCGTACGTTCGGCGGGCTTTTGATGGGAGCATTCGAGGGCGAGACTTGGGCTAGAGGTGGATGAACCATCTTCACTTGATTGAGCGACTGTCTAGTGGGCGCCGCCATCTCTTCGAATACCAGTTTTCGACCAATATCCTGGAGCAATCGAGGTTGATGACCTGCATAGGACTCCATCAACCTGATTTGCTCTTCTTCATGCTTTTGTGGGTCCTTTCTTCTTGCTCTTCTTCACCTTCTGCCCCAGCCTCTGCATCCATCCAGGCCATGAAAACCAGCTTTTCCTCGCGGGTGAGGGAGTTGCGGGGGTCGACGTGGCAGCTGGGTGCAAAGCTACTCGCTCTTGACTGCCGCGACGGGCTCGGCGGGCCAGGCGAGGTTGGCTTCCGGGCGGGTGTGCGAGTCTCTTGCAATGTCGGAAGCTGAAGGGAAGACCAGCCGGGGGTTGGAGCGTGAACGTGGGAACGAATCTAGATGCACGGTGTTTGGCTTTCGAGTCTTTTTGATAACTTGAAAGCCCCGTCCTAGCGGCGCTGGGGGTGCGATGGAAGTCACAAGGCTCCCCACGAAAGATTGAAGATGGACATATCCGACGCATTCATTTGCTGGTATAGCTCCGCGTCTCCATACTCTCGCCATCGCCCCAAATCTCCTTGCTCTCCTGCTCCACACCCTTCATCGCCTTGGCAACCTCGTCCAACTTCGCAACAACATCCAGCACTCCCGCATTGACCCTCTGAAAGTAGCGATCGTTGGCCTCCCTCCTCTTGCGTGCCAACAAAATGTCATTCTCCGTGTCCTGTTCCAGCTGACTCTTGACGCTCGCCTCGGTTCCACTCCTGGGCCTGCCAGTGACGACGGGCGCCGCCGTTCCAAGCCTCTCGCTGCGGTCCGACGCAAGCAGATTGGACGTGCCCAAAGGCCTTGCTTCCTCCCTCTCGGCGGCCGCGTCTTGCTGCTCGTCCTCGGCCTCAGTCTTTGCCCACGCCTGAGCCAGCGCAATCTGGGCGCTGCGTAGGTCTTCCAGCGCCTTGGAGTGGCCAGGCCTGAAGACGTGCGTGCCGTGAATGGCGCTGAGCTCGACTTCTTCCAGCGTGTTTTGCATCTCGGCCCAGATGGCGTCGGTGCGTTCGGCACTCTGCTGCTCTGCTTCGTAGTGCTGCGTCTGCGCCGTCCGCTGCTCCGCCCGGATGGATCTGGTACTGGGCGCGAGGTTGCCGTCAGCGTCGGTCACGGCCTCGCCTAGCCTGGATCGCTGGCGGAGTAGCGGCGCACGGCCTCCTGCTGGTGCGGCGGTCCCGGGGGCCAGCGCCATGGATGTGTTTGATGCATTTCGCGAGGGAGGTCCAATGAAGAGGGAGGGCGCTGGAGGCCGTTGTTGGCTGTGGCTCCGTTCAAGAGGTGGCTGATGCGACATATTGTGCAGAAATAGAGCCCGGCCCAATCATCCGTCCACAAGAAGTAAGAAAATGAACCTTTTCTGATTTCTCCGCCTCATGGTACGTGAACAACGTGATGTTGGTGGTGGTCAGGGTCAAGGCAAGACGTCAAGAGCTGCGGGGAAGCGTTGATCCGAAGCGAGGATTCACGTGACGCACCACTGGCGGCGCTCGCTCGCCAACTTCAATTTTGACCCTGCCCTCTGCGCCTATTGTAGCTGACAACGACGACACTCCCACCCTCACAACCCATTTCTGCGATAACCACATAAATCGGTGCGTACGGCCACGCCTCACCTCTCCCAAACGAATCCCTCCCTCAAAGAACCCTCGTCGCCGCTGACACTCGGAACTGCAGCCATCATGGGTAAGGGCAAGCCTCGTGGTCTCAACGCCGCGCGCAAGCTGCGCAACCACCGCCGCGAGCAGCAGTGGTCCGACCTCCACTACAAGAAGCGTCTCCTCGGTACCGCCTACAAGTCGTCGCCGTTCGGTGGTTCCTCCCACGCCAAGGGCATCGTCCTCGAGAAGGTCGGTGTTGAGGCCAAGCAGCCCAACTCGGCCATTCGCAAGTGTGTCCGTGTCCAGCTCATCAAGAACGGCAAGAAGGTCACTGCTTTCGGTACGTGCCACTCCTCCAAAGCTCACAGGATTCCCGGATGATGCGTGGGAAAACAAAAGACAAGGATGTGGCAAACACACGACTCGAGCATGGGCTAATTGGAACTCCGCAGTCCCCAACGACGGCTGCTTGAACTTCGTGGACGAGAACGACGAGGTCCTGCTTGCCGGTTTCGGTCGCAAGGGCAAGGCCAAGGGTGATATTCCCGGTGTCCGTTTCAAGGTCGTCAAGGTTTCCGGTGTCGGTCTCTCCGCCCTGTGGAAGGAGAAGAAGGAGAAGCCCAGGTCATAAGCGCGTGCAACAGCTGCAGCGTTGGTTTCTCTCGAGGCTTGGACAGCGAGGTGTGGAGGGTTTTCGTGGTCAGGGGAATATTCGGCGCGAATTCAGGATGGGTTTCCCTCAATTGTCATGTATGCATGGCATGATGCTAGGCTCCGGTTAGGATAATGAAGAATATCCAGCCGGCAAGGCATACAAATGCCGCGCCTCAAAACGAATGCAAGGAATTGGACGACGACCATGACCGAACGCTGGACATGTGCTTTTCTCGGATTGCCAATCACGAGACGTCCCCGAAATTCCAACATCAGCACCAGCGCCATCTTTGCCATCGTCATTGCTCCATCAGGTTTTGGAAATCGAATTCGGGGTTGCTATTGCTGCAGCTAATGATCACAGCACCGACCCATCGAGTTTTTCGACGAGAATGCCGCCGCATCCGCAAAGGACACGAGGATCCAACCATCTACCCCAATTTCATAAGACGCCTGCAACACCGCCATGAGTTTGTTTGACCAAGCCAAGTGAAGAAAAACCAGCCGTCAATGAACACACGCCTCAGAAACTCCTCAAGAAGCACTAGCAATCGCATCCCTGGCAAACTCCCACACAGTCCTCACAACAAACGCAACGCCAATGATGATGGGCGGCACCGCAAAAAGCAGCGCAAACACCACACCGTCGTCCTCTTCTTCCTCGCGCCTCCGCCTCTCGGCCTCAACCCGCTCCCGCCGCGCTTCCGCTTCTTGCACCTCCTTGGGCTCGTCGCGAATGCTAAAGACACTGTTGAAGAGCGACTCGAGGCCGGTGTCGACGGCGTCTTCCTGTAGCTGCAGCCTGGCCGGTGCAAGCTCGAATTCTCGCGACGCTGGCTCCTCGCCCTCGTTCTCGTAGCGGAACGCGGGCGTGCCGGGAGAATCGAGGCCCTTGCCGCCGCGGTTCATGATGCGGGCGAAAAAGTCGCGCTGTTTGGCCGCCGATGTTTGCTGGAAGATGGGTTGGTTGGGTGGGTTGCGGAGTTTGTGAGCGGGTGCGAGTGGCGCCGGGGGCAGGGTGCCGCGGAAGGGGTTGCGTTCATTTGTCGTCGCATTTTGTAGGAGCGAGCTCATTCGGTTGGATTGCTGTTGGACGGGGAGACTGGCGGTGCGCGAGTCGAGGGTGAAGAAGTGGTTTTCGGGTTTCGTGGGCGTCCATTCCATCGTGTCTTCATCGACTTCGGGGCGCACAGTCGTGGCGTCTGTCTCTGTGACAGTCTGGTGCGACTTGCACGAGACTGGCGAAGGTGGGTCTATGTTTTGAGCATTGAGATTGAGCGGTTGTGCCAGGCGGTTCACTGGGAAGGGCTTGAGGTATGCCGCAGACTGTGATTGAAATGATGTTGCTGTAGCTGGCCTGGAGTAGGGTTGCTGCTTTTCAGGAGAATATTCCGACGGCGTCAAAAGAGGTTCTGGTGCCTTTAAGCTGATGCGCGGTGTCTTGTCAATCTTGACCATGAACGAGGAAAGGATGGCAGTCTAATAACGTCAGCAAAAGTTTCGATTCCCAATTTGATAGACTTACAATGAAGATGAAGACAAACACGGCAGCGTGGACCGCGCGATAGACGTCAATGGGCAATGTAGATTCGGCAGGATCCCTCAAAATCCACCAGGTCGTGCCCCTGACTATAAGCATGAGTACTTGGAGAATAAGATGGTCCTTCAATCCAGTAAGTCTGCCACGTGAGGAATCAATCCTCACAGCCAGCTTGTTGTTCCACCAAAAGGTTGCCAACGCCAACAGCATGATGTTCCTCATCTCGGGATACCACGTGCTGACGCATTCGCTCTGCATAACGCCGTACTTGCGAGCCTGGTCGATGCAAGTCCTCCCGTTGAAGACTTGGACGTCCTTACCATCCCCAAGAATGCTAGGACTTGCAAAGACTCCCATGGCGCTCCATACCAAGTGGCCAACGATGCTACTCCACCAGAGCAGGCCGGCCCAGAAAACCAGAATACTCTGCCATGTCCACGTCATCGACTTTTTTGCAATGCCAATCGTTTTTGCCCTCTCCAACAGCCTGTTGACGTGATCTGCCTTGGCCGCATGCGCCGTCTGCTTGATCCTGTCTCTTACTCGCGGTGCACAGTCGCGGCACACTTGCGGATACCGTTTCTCGAGATTCTTCTTGTATTCTGGGAGGGACTTCTCAAATTTGGAAAAGCTCGGGTCTTCAGGCGGCGGCAGGTAGGAAGCCAGTGTCTGGTTAACAATGTACTGGTTCTGAATGCATGTTGCGCAGAAGAGACTGCCTTCGACGGGATTCAGTGTCGGCGAGGGGACGCGTCCTGGTACGAAATGCGCGTAGATGGTAGGGGCTGAAGGTTCGGTCGCGACGGGAGGATCTGTGATTTCGCCCTTCTACAAAAAACGCGTCAGTCAGCTGCATGTTGCAACGAACAGTAAATAGACAACAGCTCGTGCGCCGACAGCGAGGCTTACCTCGTCGAGATAGTTTGTCGCCTCACATTGTTGACAGTCAAACTGGCGAATTTGGGAATTCCTTTGGAAACGCGAGCGGGTGCCACAGTAGAAGCAGCAGAGGTTGCGTCGTAGGAAGGGCATGGCGGAGTGGTGTTGTTGCATGGGGTAGAGACGCGGACTTGGCGGCGATGAGTTCCGCTGCGGAAAAGTTTCGAGATGACGACCTCCGCAGCCCATTGACCATCGGCAGGGAGCAACGAAGGACGGTGACAAGGCACGAAGCCGGCCAGGGCTACAACCGTTTACTCGACCTCGACCGTTCACATTCACCTTCACCTTCACTTTCGCCGAAGCGAATTGCTCAAGGCCTCTTCCGTCTCGGCCAGATCTGCCCGCACCTTTAACCTCACCTCACTCCACCACCGACACCCACCATCACCGCCCGCCGCCGCACCCAGCGCCATGCAAAAGGTCTTGCAACGCACGGCCATGGCCAAGCGTCAGGCCGTGCGCAAGGCCGAGATTGCGAAGGAAAAGAAGAAGATGCAGGAAGCAGTTTTGGCACGAATCCAATCCGTACAAGTCAACCAAAAGATCGCGGACCAAGTGCGAGAAGCGCGTCGCCATCGGCGCGAGGACTGGGAACTCGGACCATTGGCTCCACGACGAGATGTCGGCGGGGCGAGGAAGACGTACGGAACCACCGTCGCAGAACGCATGCGCCAATTCCCCGTCCACGCCGACCGCAGGCTCAAATACGCGCCCTTTGCCGCCGGCGACAGGGTAGTCTTGTTGAAGGGGAGAGACAAGGGCAAGATTGGCGAGGTCAAAGACGTGAATGACGAGTCGCAGACCGTCACCATCAATGGCCTCAACATTGTGAGCTTCATCCAACGAGGGCGTACAACCAGTTAGGACTGACAAACCTGACCCCAGGCCGAAGTCCCCGTCCCCGATCATCTCCTGGGAAATCCTGAACTAGGAATGGCGGATAGCCCATACCGGACGATTGAGATCCCCACGCCCTTCACCGACGTGCGCCTTGTGTACGCTCTCCCAGACCCCAAAACTGGCATCAAGCGCGACGTCATCATCGAGAACATTGTGCGTAAGCCCACAATGCGTGACGGCAAGGTGATCTACCACCGCTTCATTCCCGGAACCAAGACTATGATTCCCTGGAAGACGTCCAAGGGGGCCGAGCACATGGACCAGCCCGCCGACACGCTGCGCATTCTGGTTGACGAGCGGTCGTTTGTCCCAACACTGCTGCGGCCGCCCATGCCGAACACCGTCATCAACGAGCTCCGCAACCAGTACAGCTACTTTAGAGACAGACACGACCCCGAGTATGTGGCTAGAAAGGTGGCCGAGGACGTCCAGCAAAAGGGTTCGAGCATCGAGACGCTCAAGATGATGACGCCGGTCAAGGAGCTCAATGCACGCATCAGGAGAGCCAACAGGGCGAGAGGCCGGCAACCAATCGAGGACGACGTGTTGGCAGCGATTGGTAAGAGAATGGCACTAGAGGCTAAGAAGAGGGAACTGAAGAGTGAGGCAACGAAGAATGCGCATGCTTTGAAAACCCCGGGGAAAGTTGCGACGCGCGTAAGTGCTCAGTAATTTACTGCCCAGAGACAGTCTTTGTCAGATTTCGCCTGGGTAGTATAAACCTGGGGAAAGTGGAGGTGTTACCTTGCTTCAGGTAAAGAACGCGACAAAGATCGCGGTGAAGGCCTGATGTCTGTGCAAAATATTCAAACTACACGTGTGAGGCAGGAGAATCAGAATCATGTACTTAAATTAAATAAATGCCACCGAATAAGCTCAAATGGTTCCAAGCTGCTTTTGAACTCCAATGCTATGCCGATGCTCCTGTCGATGACCCACAAAAGTGCAAGTGTGATGACGGATGATAGCTCCCGAGGCGCGACTGCTGCTGATTGAATGCTCCATGGATGTGGCCAGGATGGATGCTGAGAGGTATCATCTCTTTCGACACAACGCCTGCCATTTGCATGACGCCTCAAATTAGCACGCCCAGATACTCACCCCTGCCTGACGTCCTCTCGAGCAATGTCTCCCACTGCACCAAGAAGCGATCCACAACCCTGACCAGCAGCTTGCCACTCAGACTCAGCCTCCTCACTCTCGCCCAACTCTCTACATAGACGGTCCGTATGCGGCTCGTGCGATCCAAGTCGCCCAGATCGCAGAAGCGCAACAGCAGTGCGGCAAAGACGACAATGACACCCGTTCCCGGACCGTTTGTCAGGATGAGGTCGGGGAAGAAAGTGGGTTGATGCTGCGGTGCCATGCTGGAGTCGATGGCCGACGAGGCAAAGGGAGAGCGGAGAATCGAGTGGCACGCGGCGAGGCAGCGCAGCGACGAGAAAGGTGTCGTAAGAAGCGACTGGTGTATCTTGCGCGCACGGGGGACGAGCTGGATGTCATAGGTGCCGATTTCGAGTTCTGTGCCCTTCCGATCACCAGCCGCCCTCTTCAATTCTTCGATTGCGTCGTCTTCCTCGTCATCCGTGAATATCGCGGCCGCGTCATCATCTTTGCTCGCATGCGCCCTCCTCTTGCCCACTCGTCCAGTGCCAAACTCAAGCAGACTTTCCTCCCATTCCCGCGCACGCTCGGCGCTCAACGCATCACCCTCGCTCACGACGTACGTCCGGTGGCTCCAGCTGCGCAGGAAGCGCGCCTTGTCCAGCTTGCCCAGCATCGCCATCATCTCCGCCGTGTGTCCACCGCTCCCCAAGACGACGAGCAGACGCGTCGGCTCGATTGACGCATCGAATTCGAAAATGCCCGCGAATCCTGCATCTTCGGTGCCATTGGACGAGGTTGGCGCGTTGGTGGAGGTTGCTGCGGTGTCGACGTTGAGGGAGGGATCGCCAGGCCGTTTGCGCGGACGCGGCGGCAATCGTAGCGGCGGGAGGATGAATATGAGACGGAGGGCGAGGAATGGGATGCTGAGGAGGGCGAGGATGAGGAGGCCATTGAGGAAGAGCGTCGTCGCAGGTGGAGCTGGCGTCGACATGGTTTGCTGCTCTAGGAGGTGTTGTTGCGTACCGTGGGCTGGGTTAGCGCATTGTTGCGCAGGCATTTGAGGGCTCGGTGTTCGGTAAAGCCCAGAGAGGTTTTTGCAGGAAGCACTTCGGGCGGTTGTCGACAGGGGATGAAGAGAGTTGATGGTGATCGGGAGGGAAAATGTCACGGAGTTTAGGCGCTCGAGCAGTCCAATGTCCGACGCACCTTTGAGACGTCATCGGATTCAAACACCACGATGCCGCACAAATTGCTGTCGTAGCATGGATACGAGCATTCAACTGGCTTCAATTTGTTGAAGTCGAGGAATCAGAGGTCCCATCATATCTGAAGAGGTAAAATTGTACAATTCCCAGTGTGGACGATGAGGGCTTGGTCGCAAGAATCGTGGGAATCACACCTATGGCTTCCACAAGCTGGGGACTGTGAATGCTCCTCGTTACCCACCCATACAGATTAAAAGATATTCAGGAATGCTTCTTGTCGATTGCGCGGCGAAGCGGATGAATGCTCCTGAGATGGCCCAGCTTGTTCCTGTCCGCGAATTTTACTATCAACCTGGTATTGAAAGACACTGAACTGGCGCCCACCCTGCCTTGCCTACTGTGAAGTCTTTGACTACTCGCAACCGTAGATATCTAACGTCTCTGGTAGATTATCGGTCTTTGCGAAGCCGACAGTATTCTACTATTTGGCCCCCAAACATCTTCGCGTCTTTCGTACTCGGCCCAGAAATCGTCATGCCAAAGTTGACGTTGCACCTGCCCATTGTTGCTGAAAGCCCCGGATTTCGCACCGTATTTCTTGAGCAACTCCACGGTTTCCTTTCTCTGTCTCTGCGTGTCCTCCGCACTCAGCTCGGTATACAAGTTTCTGACTTCGATGCCATCACGGTCTCCGTGGACTCCCCACAAGAAAAAATATTCCGGTCCCGACACGGCCAAGTCCAGCGGTGTATCGCCCTGGTCAGTAGTCGAGAAGACGTCTGCACCTCGCTCCAGGAGCAAGCGCGCACATTCTACCAGCCCTTGGGAAGCAGCACCGTGAAGTGGCGTCCAGCCAATGCTGCTCTTACTGGAAGCGTCTGCTCCGTTGTCGAGCAAGAATCTCACAACCTCAACTGCTCCGTCTACAGCGGCAACAAACAAAGCTGTTGCATAAATTACCGATTTTGAATCCGCCAGTGTAGAAATACTGGGCCACTGGGACTCCTCCTGATCAATCAACTGAGTGGTGCCTCCCTCGAAGAGGTTCACGTTCGCACCACGGCATTTCAGCAAGTTGAGTACTAAAGCTATGTGGTCAGCAAGAGATGCTCTTAAACTCTCATATCTAAGAGTTTCCAAGCTCACCTTCGTTGACTGCAATCCGAACATTGGCCGTCAATGGTGTTCTTCCAATCCAATCCCTTGTATCTATCTTTGCGTCATAGTTCAAAAGAAGCTCGGCAAACTGATAATTGCTTTTAGCAGTAGCGCAGTGTAGAAGGGATTGACCGTCAACGAGCTTCAGATTTGGATTGACACCGTGGTCAAGGAATAGCTTCACAACTCCTAAATGGCCCTGCTCGACTGCCAAGAAGCAAGCCATCTTGAGAGTGACAGTCTGAACCCTTTTGAAGTGACTGCTCATTCTAACGTCGAACTTCTTCATGTTTTCTTGACTCTGAGCGTTGTCCTCTTTGTCTCTCTTGTCACTGCTTTTAATACTGGTATCATCTTCAGTATCGTTGCCTGAGTCGTCGCTTGAGTTGTCGCTTGAGTCGTCGCTTGAGTCATCGCTTTCTGGGAAGTCGCTTTCTTCGAACGCGTCGCTTTGGCCCTGGCCGGAAGCTTGGGTGCCGTTCGCAACTTTTTTATGCCGGGGGTTTCTGCGCTTTATTGGGCGCAAATCAATACGCTTTGTAGAGTGAGGATCAATGAGGGAACGAAGGCCATCCACGTTTCCATTGTAGGCCAAAGGAATAAGTTCCCTATACCTTTTGAGAAACGGGTCTCTTTCAGGATTGGGGTAGCATTCGACAATCTTCTGCACTGCCTGTGTGCAATTTTTTGCTAATGCGTAGCGGAGGATTCTGTACCCTTTATCCAATGGAAGATCGACAGCTGCGCCGAAATCCAGAAGAACACAGGCAACGTCGTCAAACCCGTGCTTCAATGCCAGTGTGAAAGCTGTCTGGTCTATCCAGTCGCGTTCGTTGACGTCGAGGCCCCTTCCGACTAGTTCTTTGACGGGTTCAACGAAGCCCAAAAAGACGGCGAGATGCAGAACAGGCATCGACTTCCTCGAGGCATCCAACTCTTCTGGGTCCAATGCTGTGGAAAATTTGTAGTAATCTCCGAAGTCGTGAAGCTCATCATAGAGAGCTCGGCTTGGTTTTCTCTGAAGAAGGGTATTGATCGCCTTGGAGACTTGAGGATCGCGACAATGGTTCCGAATGTTGTGGCAGTGAACATGAAGTTCGTTTCCTGAATATTGTGCGAAGGGGAAACAGTAAAGCCTGTTATTGAATGAGAGACCCTCTTCAATCAAATCCTCAATATCTACGGCTTGCTGTTCGAGCTCTGCTCTGCACAGATATTGGGCGCAGGAGATTACGATGTGATTCTCAAAGTCCGGAAAAAGCTTGGTCTTGTTCTTATCCAAGTATTCTTGAGTGCTGTAGTGGAGGAAGTGGACTCGTTTGTCCGCACCAATAACAATCAGTCCATGACCGTGAGACGCAATGTCGCTTTCCGGAATCAGGTCTCCTTCTTGGATTTCTGTGGTGACTTCCCTCGAGGCAAGGGCATGCTGGAGTTCTTGAACCAAGAGTGGTCGTCGTGCGAAAGAAACCCATCCCAAGATCGCTGTGGCGCGCATTTTTCTTTTTGCTGGCTTACTTTGCCTGATTCTGGTTATGGTATCGTCGTAGCTACCTGAAATGGAATCAGGCAGAGTTTTGAGAACCCTCTTGACGTCATTAGGCGCCTCAACTTCTGTTAGTGCATTCATATGAAGCTGAGCGATGAGGAACCTGAAAAAAAATGCTCAGTAACTGGCTATCGATCTCTTGGCACTGTGAAGGAGAACAAGGGACAACAAGGCTTACATTTTTCCTGATCTTTGCGGTACTTGGTCCTTTATTACTTTGCTGAATTCTTGGAGCATGCCATGTTTCTGGATAACCTGGTCAATGTAATCCTGCATGTCGTCGTCGTGTGCCTCTATCTCTTGCTCGATGAAGCCATGCTGGAGGTCAACTTGCTGAGCCAAGACTCTCGAAGTTACCAGGATTTTGACGCCTTCACCAATCGATTGCAGGCTTCCCATGAGTGCATATCGAACGTCGCGCTCGCACTCATCCATGGCGTCGACGACGATATACATCTGTCTAGACTTCGCCATTTGCGACAAGAGCCTCTCGATATCTTTAAGTTGAAGCGGCCGGAAGGAGTGTCCGTGTTGTCGGTATTCTTTGAATAGACTCCGAACATCGCTGTCGATGAAAGTCGATTTTGATTCAAACTGCCGAAGGATGCTTCCCAGAAGTTCTGTCAACTTGGGATTCTCTTTATAAGAGAGGTAAAGACATGCGACAGCGGCCCTCTTGGGTGCATTTTCTGACCGCTGAACCCATTCCTGAAGGTGTTCGGTGACAATAGAGCTGGTTCGGAGTTAGCGTCGTACTAACTAGCGAAGGCCTGGCCGCAAAATGTGGCACACAATTTGGCATCCGCAAGTTGGAGCTTATGAATGCTCCTCATGAACATCCCACCACAAGCCTGAATGCTCCATGCTGAATGCCTCTTAGAAAGTATTAAAACTCCCTGTGTGTGCTCTTTCTGATGACCATTATCGAGTGCCACGGATCTTGCCATCAGCCCCTGGCTTGTATTAGAAATGCACCTACGCTAAGACGCTTTTGCCAGCACCGGCTAGATGATGTTAGTCCCTTGTCAGTCATTGTAGGATAAAGCCTGCTTACGGTTGCCTGTGTACCAAAGCCTATGGCTGTCTCCATCCCGCCAGCGAGTGAATGCGTCTGATTTCAGAAGCCAGCGACCAGCTACCCGGCTATCATAGACTCGCTCTTGAAGGCGTTGGTGTTCTTGGTTGAAGTTTAGCTCTGATAACCAGTCGAGGATATCATCGCGCTCGTCCTCTTCGTTTTTATCTGCCATTTTTTTGACCTCCAAATACGTTTTGGCACTGAGAGCAAGATTCAAAGCGTCAATAGACCGCTCTAAGTCAGTTTCAGCCTGGGCCGACTTTGATAGAGCTTCGTCGAATTCATCTTCGTTGAAGAGCTTTTTCCAGAATTTTACTGGGTCGAATTAGCAGGTATGCGAGCCAGCGATCGGCAAGATACACACGGTGCCTGTGCTTGGTCTGACTGATACCGATACTGCAGATTTCGAACCAGCTTTTGAAAAGGTCAATGATGCATCCTTTCAGAGGGTCGGCATTCCCCTTCAGTTCCTCGATATCTCCGTCTAGTGGCGAAAGAAGCCTGAACGTTTTAGCCAGCCTGTAGAAAAATGCCTCCACTCGGTTGAAGTCGTCGGAGATTTTTGCGATGGACACGAATAAGTAAGATACGGCAGTCACAGCGAGCGATGCTGGTGCGGCAGCTGGGATGGGCTGTGTGGGTATTAATTAATTAGCCCCCTCACTGTTTCTCGGCTGCGAAGGACTGAATAATATCAGACTTACAGCTGAGATCACATTGACAGCGAACCCAAGGGCACTGATTGCAGTCTGAATTTGCTTGAAATGGCTGGTTATTTTCGTGCAGGCTGTGTCAAAACGGCCGCCCTTGCGCCGCGAGTTTTGGAAAGCCTTCAGCCACGACTCGGGATCAGACTCAAACTCTGCTGCATCTCTTTTGACATTCTTCGGAATGTGAGTCGATTCCAAGAACTCTGCTTGTGCTGCTTGAAGGAGTGCCCGGAACTCCCCATCTCGAGGGAATCCCAATTCCTCTCCCATGACGGCAGCGCGCAAGGGGATTGAGAGGTTGCGTGCGAAAGATTCGATTTGCGAGATAGAAAGAGAGATTTGCGCTGCCGCAGAGCGGAGAGATCGCAGACCCACCTTCGACTCTCCACATTTTCGATGCTCAGAACGCCATCTTTTGCGGTCAGAGGGTATTGTTCGATCGTCAAAGGATATGGCAATTTTGGCGTTGTGGCTGAACCAAGGAGTTCTTGTTCATCGCAACAGGCGGCGCCCAGAGTTGTTCGGTCCTCAAATTGAACTCGAAAATTACCTTGTCTGTCGAAAAATGCAGTAATGCGGTGATATTCTGGTGCAGACAGTCAGCTTCACCGTCAAAATCACAGGTTTCAAGCCCCACACTGTGACGTGTCTTGGCATGTCAACAACAGCACAAACTCCACGCACCAGCGTCGATTCGAGGACCGAAAACCTATCCAGACCCGTTCTTTCGCCATCCTGCCCGGAGCACGCTCCGAGACCGCCGGAGCGGACATCGTCAGCTGCCGAGACGTCTGGATGATCCGCAAGCAAGCGAGGTCAAAGCACGTCGTAGGCCAACGGAGTTCTGGCGTTGGCATTCAGCTGGCTCGAGATCATTTGTCAAGAGAGGGCAAGATCATTGAGCACCCGCTCAAGTGTGAGTTCTGTTGGAGATGAGGTGGAGGAGTTGACTGCAATGCGAGATTGTCGTGAGGTGACCGCCTGCGCTAGTCCTAAACGAAGATAGGTGCCATCACATCCGCCACCTGTTCAGCGGGTCGTCTCTGACCAATCGAGGCACTCTCTCTGAATCCGTCTCGCTGCTCTGTGTACTTTCCAATCCCAGTTCCGGATCCAGCTATTGTACATAAAATTTGGTTCTCATTCGTGGGACCAAGACCGAAAGACCTGACCATCCGCGATCTTTTGCCGCCCTTTCAAGTCCTCTGACAGCACATTGTTTCGGCATTGCTGATTCGTCCTCCAAGTCCCACGTCTTCCATACCACCCATTCCTGTTTCCATCCTTGTTATTCTTTTCCCTCCCGTCGACAAAAGCCAGGACTTCCATCGTTCCCGTCAACACCAATTGCACAGACGACTATTTCACCCTTCCCAAAGTCGCGTTCAGAATACTCCGTTCATGAGCCAAGGCTTCTCTTCGGCCAGCCAAAGGCAGTCATAGCAGCCTCTCATGTTGGTCTTGGATGTGAGGGCGTGAGGACATCCCAGAACCGATTCTGTGCGCTTCCCGCCGGCGTAGTAGACGTGAGCGGGTTCAATCTTGTCCAAGGGGCCGTACGGGACAGTCGAAAACAAGCGGAACCTGGCAGCTCTCATCTTGCGCAAGGCGCGGTAGTTGGTCATCCGACAGTGCCAGAGATTGTGGACCACGCGGAGAAGTTGAATGATGCGATTGCTCTCTGGCAAGTTGTCGAGAGCGAAGTGGATGACGTTGGCATCTGGGACCGCGGACGCGACGATGCACTGGGTCCTGGTGCGTCTGTTCCAGGTGGACCAGTGCCAGTACAAGGTGTGAGCGGCATCAGCCTTGAGCAGAGGGACCTGGTACTTCTCGGCCCAAACGTAGAGCTCGAGTGCGAACATCGGACCAAGCATGTGACCACCGTTGGCCCAGATGACGAAGTTCTCGACGACTACCGGGTCCGAATCGGGGAGCTCCAAGGTGTTGGTCGTGCCCTCGGCCCAGGGTCCAGTGAGAGCGTTGCGGAGGACATCAGAGTGACGGCAGACGAGATCGCGATGGGTTACGACCAACTTTCTCTCCGGACCGACCACCAGCCTGACCAGTGGTCCCCTGCGCTGACTTTAGTGGCTCTCGCGATACAACCTCGAGATGGAAAACTTACGCGGGGCTCATGCATCCATGGGGACGGGCGACAGTTGCGACCTCGAGTTGCGAGCTTGGCTGAGCCATTCTTGCGGGATGTGTTTCGTCAGTAAACAACTGGACTCAGAGAGAATGGGCGAACAAGAAGACACGAGAGCCTGTCAGGAGGAAGACGTGAGTGTGGAGATCAATTGCTGCTTGAGCGGGTATACGTACTCTCGGGGGTATAGACTTGACGATGCTGGTTATATAGCGCTTGAGTGCGAAGAGCAGGATGTTCGAAGCGCTACGGTGGTGTTGCGGCTTGAAGGTGGAGAGCCTGGCCGACAATTTTGCACAGCTCAGGGAAAACGAACGAAAGGCGTCAGCTAATGCGATGTATGTCGCTCAGCTCGGCGAAGAGGTTGTGATTGAGGTTGTGATTGAGGTTGCGAATGAGGAGGAGGTGGTGATGGATTGTGTCGGCGGCGACAGCAGTCTGGATTTTGAAGTCGAGTCCGGCACGGTGTGCGCCCACGGGTGGAAGAGGCAGGCACACGCTCGAAGAGGCTTAGTGGTGTGTGAGTAGAAAGCTGTGTCCTGGAGGAAGGCAGAGAAGTCGGCTGTCGTGTTAAAGTGTTGATTCAGGACTGCATGCCAGGCGACGAGAGGCCCACGGGAGGTCCCTCAAGGCAGGGCCGCCGTTGAGCCATGCTCTATCTAGTTGAGAAGAACACATACACGGTGGTGTTAATTTTTGAACTGCCCGCAGAACAAAGAGTCTTGTTACTTATACTCAATCCATCTTCGAGTATCTACTGCAGAATGACAAATCCTCGTCCAGTCAAAGTTCTAGAAGGTGAAGCCCTAACCATCTTGTCTCTAAAAATCCCGTCAAAACCCACTGCAAATGTCTTCATTTTTTGTCGATGCGCAGCCAAGGCTTGTTTTTCTGCATCAAAATGCAATCAAAACAACTGCACAAAGCGCGCGACCAGTGCGCCTTCTCAAGACCTGCTTTGTTGCAATAGTACCCCGCCTCTTCGACATCCCCAGTCTTGCGGGGGACCGTCGTGAACAGCCTGAACTTAACCGCTATGAGTTCTTCCCTGTCAGGGCGCAACGTCATTCGTGGGTCCCAAGTACCACACATGGTGCGCAGCAGAGCGAGTACCTTGCTGGTCGGCAGAAGGCTATCAAGAGCGCAATCTATGATGTCGGCATTCGGAAGGTTTTTGATAATCAGCTGGCGTTTCTTGGTGTTGGGGTCGAGCTTGGTGCAGTAGCTATGGCGAAATTGTACAGGTCACTGGACTCTCATTGCTCTGAAGTAAAACATCTCGCTGAATCTACACAGCACATCGACGCTTGTACTGTCCTTCTGGTACCAAGATTGACCCCCAGACTGCAGGAACACTTTAGGCCCGACTGATCCGAGAACTTATGGACAAAGTTGACAGGGCACCGCGATTTTACGCGTCCGAAGACGTCTGAAGGGGTTGACAGTGTCTAAGAAGAGATGGGGAACGAGAGAAAAAGAGCAACTCAACCATTTGAAAAGAAACGGCAAAGTGATTTTGAAGAAGTGGTATCAGTTAGAGCCGTGACGCCTACTATCAACCTATCACGGGTGCTTTGTCGCGGGCGGAGACGATGCCTCACGAGATGGGGACCAGGGTTCAGGCAACAAACGGCGGGTCCTCACATTGCATCCAGTGATTGCAATCGGTCGACTCAACTGTGAGCCAGGTATCTGCAATGGATATCAACCTCTTGGACTTTGGTATTTGGTGGCCATGCAGCCCTCCCTCCCAACTCCGGACTACCAACATCCCAATTTATTCGGCACTAGCATGCAATAGACTTTGGGCTTGTACGCATCATCGTCATTCTCTCCTTAAGGTATCATCTGAAACCCGTCCCCTGCTCGAAAAGATGAACATTTACAGGCCGGGAGGTGGAGGCACCTAGCATTGTGAGATCAGTTCGACACGGAATCGGCAACCAAAACTTACGGCACTATATCCACCTGGAGGAGAGCCAGAAGGAGGTGGAGGCGGAGGAGCCTCACCGGGCGGCGGGGGCGGCGGAGCAGAGCCAGGTGGCGGAGGAGGAGCTTCAGAGGTCGCTGGAGCCGGGGTGCCAGAGTTGGATCCAACTCCTTGCTGTTGACCATAGTACTGCCAGTACATGGTCATGTAGGCCTGGTAACCACCGTACGCCGCATAAGGGTCCTGTCCGCCGTAGTACTGGGCGTACTGAGCACTGTAATCGGAAGCAGATGTCGTGGCAGCGCCGGGCGCGGCTTGCGACGTGGGGCTCATGGCAGATTGCTGGCCAGCTGGAGACTGCTGTCCGCCATACTGACTGTTGCCGCCATAGCTGTTGTTGCCGTAACCGCCATAGCTGCTGCTGCTGTAGCTATCGTGACGACCGCCTCCATTCCTGCCGCCACCCTCGTACCGATCACCGCCACCGTAGCCTCTGCGAGGACCACGCTCCTTAAATTGTTCATACTGCTGGCGAACGTTGGCAAGGAGGTCCTCACAAAGCTCCCTCGCGCGCCTGACGTCGTCTGGAACGGGTCCGCTGCTGGGAATTAGGATCAGTCATCAAAGTGCGAGTCAATTACTTACGCAACGTGAAGATACATGGGCTCGTCGCTTTCTTGGCCAGTGCTATGCTCGATAAAGCCAGAGCCGCGGCCCTTGATTTGGACCCGGCAGCGAGTCTCTTGCTGAATGTGCTTCACGTAAGCGCCGCCATGACCTACAACTTGCGCGCGGAGGTTGAAGCCGGGAATTGGCTCGAGATCCACGGGAATTTTTTCTTCGGGCCATTTGCGCTGTCGATTGTCAGCGTCGTTCAGCAGACTGCAAGAACCTGTGGGCGATACTCTTCCAAATTCGTCACGCTCGACACTTTGCTCCGGCTCCCTCCGACGGAAACGCCGCTCATCGACCAGGGTGGGGAGTTCCTGTTTCATCAACTCTTCAATCTTGGCCACTGCTTTTTCGAGGCCTTCCTTTGTCGTGCTCGTGACATGGAGGTAAAGCGGAGGCACCTATCATTGTTAGCCTGAGAAGCAATTTGAGAGATGCAAACTTACACCGGGCTTGACCAGGCTTTTGTCGGGGTAGTACTCTCCCCGGGTTGTGACATCTTTACACATTCAGTAAGACATCCTATACTCAAACGAATATTAGGTGAAGCGTACCGGCGCCAGTATCCTCTTTGATCTAAATGCCACACGGGTGAGGTTAGCAGGTGCCAAATGGGGGACGCTGGGAACAGCGACTAAAAGAGGCTAAAAGTGAGCTTTTGCGCGCTTCCAAACAAGTTTGAATAAGACAGCTGGGGACCTTGCAGAACAGTGCTTGGATGATGGGATGTGTGTAGTGCTCGTCCTAGGACTATCAGTAGGCTATGATCAGAAGTATTTACCATTTTTTGAGTTGCCCCCTTTGTCAGTAGGTAGCGGTTGCGGAGGTCATTGACTTCGATGTCCTTGATGTAATCACCATCCTGCTCGTATACTTCGCCTTCGGGGCGCGCGTCAGGGTCGGAGGGAGATTTGACAGTGGCCGGGCTTGCAGTCTGCGGTCATCAGTGCTAGGTCATACAACGGCACGGGGGACATACCGAACGGATCGGCGGGACGTCAACATGCTGGATTCCCTTCTTGGCCTGGATCTGGGCATTGATGCGAGCGGCGGCAGCGGCTGCAGCAGCCTGGGGATCCTTTCTCTCCGCGGTTGCGGGACTGTCGCTGGCTTGACGTTCTATGGGACTGCGACTGCGACGGCGGTCAGAGTTGCGGGCAGAGGGCGATCGTGAACGGCGGTCGAAGCGCGACTCGCGGCGCTTGGGCTCGGGTTCGGTCTGATCAAAGCGCGAGCGCTTGCGACCTTCTTCGGCCATGGTTGCGGTGATGAAGCGTGGTGTAGAGCGAAGTTTGAGGCAGCTTGAGCGAGCGGGCAGCTCCCGCACAAGACGCGGCGCCGACCCTGACCGCCCTGGGATTCTGCCGGCCGAAGTCGGGCTCGGCGGATTTTGGACAATCAATGGCCTCTGACTGGTCTTCCTCAACACCAACAGGTCCCCGCAACTTTCCACAAATTCATTCTTTGACGGGCATACTATCGCCAGTATGGCTTCCAGGCGAGCATTGAATGCTCTGCCTCTGCGCTCCGCGCTCCAGAAGCCAGCAGCCCGCCCAGCCTTCACCACGCCATCCGCTCGGCCGCGGCACCAACCTTCGTCCTCGTCGACCCAAGCTCTCGCCTACAAGGCCCTCCACCGCCGCATCAACCCTCTTCCCACCAGCGACGCTCCTCCCTCTTGGTCTGCCCCTGCAGCCGTCAGCAGCATCCTCTACGAGACGCCAATTCCGTCGCGCGCCCCGCCTAAGCGCCATGTTTTGAACTGTCTGGTCCAAAACGAGCCCGGTGTGCTCTCGCGCGTGTCTGGAATTCTTGCTGCCCGCGGCTTCAACATTGATAGTCTCGTTGTCTGCAACACCGAGGTTCCCGACCTCTCGCGCATGACCATTGTGTTGCAAGGCCAGGATGGCGTCGTTGAGCAAGCGCGTCGCCAGCTGGAGGACCTCGTTCCCGTTTGGGCTGTCCTTGACTACACCCAGGCTCCCCTCGTCCAGCGCGAGCTTCTCCTCGCCAAAATTTCCATCCTGGGCCCTGAATACTTTGAGGAGCTGATGAATCATCATCGGGAAATGGTCGACTCTCCTGGCTTCGTGCAGGAGGCCGAGAGTGGTGAGAGTCAGTCACCAAACATGGCAGAGAAGCTGGCCAAACAGCAGGTTGTGGAAGAGGCTGCTCGGGACTCGCTCAAAAAAGACTTTCACCCCAGCAAGCTCGCCGCCAGCCAGGCTTTGAGACACAAGCACGAGCATTTGGAGGCCATTACCCACCTGGCCCACCAGTTTGGTGGCAAGGTTTTGGACATTAGCACCAACAACTGCATAGTCGAGGTTTCGGCCAAGCCTGCCAGGATCGACTCGTTCATGAAACTGATTGCTCCATTTGGCATTCTCGAGTCTGCCAGGACAGGTGAGTGCATTCATTGATATAACGATACAAGAGCTAACAGAGGATAGGATTGATGGCGCTGCCTCGCTCACCGCTCACAGGACCGGATGAGGTGCAGGAGAAGGAAATTGAAGATGTAGTCGACCAGAGCTTGCTGCCCCCGGGTTAAAAATCCGTTTGCTCTTCAAAACTTCGTTTCAAGGCTGGGAGAGATTGCGCGTTTGTATTTGTATCAAGTAGTGAATGACCCATTCCGAAGCTTAGCTGCTTCAAATGATTTCACCATGAGTGCAGCATGGACAAGCCGTCGTGCATCTAACGCGACCGCTGTCCATCCTTGCAAGCGAGCTGCACAGAGACTGCGGCCACGATTATTTGATCTCGATGCCAGGCCCATTAATCTATCAAACTCTGGGATTTGCACGATATCCAGGATATCTTGAGCCTCGATAATCTTGTGCTCGTTAAGCGCATCTTATGTTGGGGCTCTGCGGGTATTAAAACGTGGCATGGCCGCCGCCGTTCCTTGACAGAACCGTTACGTAGCCAAATTCAACTTGCGCTCAACACCTCCACCATCCAACCATTACCATCCATCGCCGAGAGTAAATGTGTCGCACGGCTTGAAGATGGCTTCTTACTCGTCGACAAAAGTTGAAGTTGTCGAATACGATGACACCGGAAACGTCATCACAACGTATGTTGAGAGCGGCGACAACAACCGCGTGGACGTCATTGTGAGTGCACCCTTTTCGTCCTCGCCCCATCAGCATACAAAACTCTCTATGCCATCAATTATTATCACCTTGGTGGCCTCCTGCCAATCCTTTTCTTTTTGACGCGATCCCACTCCATCTTCTCTAACATGTTCTTGCCAATCAATCATGCCTGCCCAAGCCAATGGCGTGCGGCCTGACAAGAAGCCATGAACTACAGCTAATGATCTCATTTGAAGCTCCCCGAGGAACGCAAGAATATTTTCCAAGTCATCCTGGATGTCTTTCTTCCCGCTGGATACCCGCAGAGCGTGACAGAGGACTACCTTCCGTATGTTTATGCTTCCTATCACTCAATCTACCGCTGATTGGGATCTCTCAATGTCCTCTGGCCCAAAAGCCGCACGATCCGTGAATGAGCTGACTGAATTCGGAAATCTCAGCTACCAGATCTATGTGAGTTTCAAGGCTATCGTGGCCGACAGCACACCCCAAGGCAGAGGAGTTGTGAAAATCTAACATTATCCTTTCCGCACAGGACTCTCTCCAGGCATTTTCGAGTTCCATTGCCGGAATGCTATCATCAAGAGCTGTCCTTGAAGGTATGGAAGTTGAATTCATCCTTTACGAAGATCGTCCCCTGTCTGCTCTGGATTTTCAAAGAAAACACCTATCGACAACCATTCACTAATTTTGACATCTCCTAGGCGTTGGCGTTGGTGACGCTGATGCCACACCGACCAAGGCTCTCCTCCTTTCCGTTGTTCAATCCTCGGCGGGACGTGTAGCAACAATCATCTTCGCCGCTCGCCTGGGTACTGCCCTTGAACCTGAGTGCAAATCCTGGCGGCTTGCTGCCGACTTTTTCAACGACACGGGCATGCTTCTCGACATGATCTCCCCAGGAGTCCCAGCAGGAGTCCCCCGGACGACAGTGCTCAGCCTTGCCAGCATTCTGAGAGCACTCTGCGGCGTTGCAGCAGGCAGCAGCAAGGCGAGCTTGAGTGCGCATTTTGCAAAGGAAGGCAATCTGGGAGAATTGAATGCGGTAAGTGCAACATTTTTCTAGAAGTTTCATTCCGGCTTTGGTATCGGCAAGCCGAAGACGGATGCTACGCTGCGCTGCGCCTTGTGGAACTCCGCCTCAGCCTTATGACCGTCTTTCATTCACGGTGTCACTTCTTCAGCCCCACACACGTCACGGCGTCTGCCTAAGTACACAGCCCGTCAGCGCCGCGCTATTCTTGTTCCGGTCGACGACGCTGGCATCAGCCAGTGCTCAGAAACTCCACACGTCACACAGCTCGACCATGCTCTACTGCGCAACCCACAACGACGCCATGCTAGCACACGGACAAGACAGTCTCTCATTCAACCCAATCCAAAAATAAAAATTCCAGCCCAAGCTGAGTACAAAAAAAAAAAAAATACACAACGTCCAGCCAGCAAGGAAGCCACCAACCTTGCGCGACTCGGTCACGTCCAAAGCCCAACCCGGTTCCCTCCCTGCCCTGCCTGCCAGTCACATCCCGGCCGCGACTTCCGCCACCTCCGCCTCAGCCATGGCGTGCATGTGCCGGCGGCGGATGTTTTGTGTTCTGGATTCACGCGGCATTTGGGATTTCTGCCGGGATCAGCAGAACCAGGGCGGTCCCTGCCATCAAAGTCAAACTCCCGAGCCCGTTCGAGATCAGAAACCCAAATCCAGAACCTGACCTGACTGGATGCTAACCAAAGCCGAAGGTCAGTTGGGATGGTTTGGTTGATGGGGTGAGCGGAGCTTGGCGAGATTGTGGATGGTGGGGTGACTGGATCGTGGGAGTGCGGTGTGGTGTGTTGCGCCCTGGTTTCCAGGACTGTGGGTTGCTCACAAGGCATCTTGTGCTGGATGCGTTGTGTTGCTCCCATCATCGTCCCCCCTGACACCCTTTCCTGCTTTCCTCTCCTAGCCAACCCCTAGCCTTCTACTTCCGACGTCCATACCCTGACAATCTCTTTGGTGTCATTCCCCAAGCTTCATCATCATCTCGTCTCCCCACTTTACCCCATCATCTTCTCCACGTTCCCCCAACTGTTGTCTCCTTCCCCGCCTCCCCGTTTGCTCAAGGTTCTCGCCTCTACCATGACCAAGACCAACAAGCTTCCGCGAGGATCCGTCATCGGCCTCGGCCGCGGCCAAGCCGCAAGAAAGAGCACGTGTGCCGGTTTCCGAAGCGATCCGTCCGAAAGCATGACCTCGCAGGCTCAAGCTCATGGGATTGGCGGGGATGACTTGGAACGATGATAGGGCTGTAGTTGGTAAGGCGGTGAGCGTATTGGGGAAGGGCAGAATGGGTTCGAGAGAGGGCCTGAGGTGTTGGGCTTGCTTGTCGTGTGCATGGATGATGATGTAGACGCTTGACCAAAGCAGCGCAGCGTAGCGGGACTCTGGCAGATGTTTGACTGATGTGCTGAGTACGCTAACTGGAATATAGAAAGACTCGTCGCAAGAGACGGTGATTTCACTCATGGGAATGCTGGTGAGTCGACTTCTTGCTCTACTTGTTCGCCACTTCCGCACAATCATTATTCTTCTCTTTCTTTGTTTTCGTACTGGCATTGGCACCTTGGTTCTCTCTCCACTTTTCTTGCAAAGTCACAAGTTCTTGGTCATTCGCCTATCATTACTTCTGGATCCCGGGCTATCCTTCACAGAATAGCCACTTGACTGGCTGGTATCAAGAGCATGGACAGCAATTAGAAAAAATTCCGAAAAACATGGTCCGAAAGACGTCACGGGCTTTGCAGAAAGCGAGCCTCCCAACCAGCGGATATGCGGATGCACAATAATCCGGCGCTCTCTCTCTTGACCGGACAGCGCCAAGGAAATAAACCAAACTCGACGCCTCGCTCTGCGCAGACAGCTTCGCGAACGGCGCCTCGTCTCGCCAAGCACATTTTACCTTGAACCTCTTTGCCTTCGCTTCGACCATCCTCATGAAATCAGCCTGATGTGGCGGTCGGTCGGCCAGTCGATGTCTGGACATGGAGATACGCGAGAGAGTTGTAATCGCGAAGTTTATCGCCAAGTACCACTTAGGCGCTTCTTCTGCCCCGCCGCTATTGACACGAAGTAAAGCGATCACGCAGGCAAGCTTCAGGTCCAGACTACAAGCTCTCGAATGTACTGTACTGGCTCACGGCAAAAGTCTATGGCCGTGATGGATGAGTCGAGACGAGCAGACACGAGGTTAGCAGGCGACAGACGGCCAGCTAGGATTCGAAATACGCCTTCGATCTTCCTAGCGAGTATAACTGGAGAATTTTCTCGCTGGCCGGCTCGCTGATTGGTCCATGGTGCCTTGAATTGGCGCATTTGCTGCGGATTGCTCCCTCGTTTTCCAGGCTCCGTCGGGTCGACGATGTCTCTGTCGAACCTCACGCTATCCCCTTCTCTGCACATGTCAGGCGCATTTGTCCAACACAAGCTCTCCTGACAAGTACGCGAGTGTGCCGCGCGGATGAACGAGTCACGAGAATCAAGGGGTGTGCGGAGAAGAAGCAGAAAGGGGGAGCGATATACACACCAGGAGTCATTCAGGCAGAAACGAGGGGTCTAATCCACTGTGGGGAAAACCTACCCTTCCAGTCCTGCAGTACCCTCACCCCCATCTTCCACCCATCGGAACCACAGCCGGAGCCAACTGAAACCGAGATCAGGCATCCAGGCTCGCCATCCAGCCATGATCAGGCCGCCGACACGGCTGCGCCATGCCATCATCACCACCACCCTCACCATCTCGTCTGGTCCCGGCTGTGAGGAACGGCGGTGCCATGGCGCGGCGGAGAGGGCGCCAGGCACACCTTTTCCTGCGCATGCCAACGCGCCATGTCAGGCCGGCATAGCAGTGCGCCACGATACGCTACCTGCCTGCATGTTTACTTCCTGTCCCCCTTTTTCTGCGTTTGCCGTGGACGGAGAGCATAGCCCACTCAGCCAAGCAAGGCGCGCGCCAGGCTCCCGCACGCGACTCGTGCGCTGCCTGGGCTGAATGATTTGCGCGCTCGCTTGCGGGACACGTTACTTGTTTAGGCAGACGACAGAAAGGGCAGGTGTAGTGGTGTTTTGTTGGTGACGATGAGCAGCGCTATTCTAGCAGGGAAGTTGTCGACTTCAAGGAACGGGAGTCCTTGAACACAATCCCCAGCTTGCCCCTCTCTTTTGCGCGCCGTGGCAGCAACCATCTCACAATTGCCCTCGCAACCACCGTAAGACGCCAATCACAAAACACTAAACACAAGACTCAGGAAAACCCAAATCGCAAATTCGCAACCAACCAAAAGCCAAACCCACAAGCGCATGGATAGATACTTGCTCGTAAGAGAAAGTTTCCACACACGCGTGGTCTGTCGTTGGCTGCGCAACAAGGCGATGCGGGAGAAGCATCAGGGAACAATCCAATCAACCTTCCAGAAGATGCGGTAGAAGCTTGCGCCCAAACACTCTCTTACAAACATCTACTTCCGCCCGCTCCTTAGCGACGCGGCAAACGTAAACGTTAGGCAAAAGCCTCACCTGCAGCGACGGCATCTTCAGCACACACACACACACTTTCTCTCTCTCTCTCTCTCTCTCTCTCTCTCTCTCTCTCTCGCTTTCTTGAAACTCGGGCATGTCAACCCAACCTTCTAGAAATGCGCGGCAGAAGAAGCATGTGTGCGTGCATGCATGCATGACGAAATCGCGACATGACCATTTGCCGAGGAGGAGAGAGAGTTGCTATGGGGGCGCGCGGGTATACGAGCTTGACTTTTTCCCTCGTTTGCTGCCGCTGCGCCAAGGCCCGATGGTGGCATCCCTGTTCTGCCTTTGTGATGCTGGATTGGTCGCTTGCCTGTTTGCTTGATGTTGCTGCAGTGGGGTGGAGTGAGGAGGTTGGGATGGGTGGGCGAGATGCATGATTCCTTTTCTTTTTTTCTTTTCTTTTCTTTTTTTTTTGGCTCTTTCTATCTCTCCTTGCTTCCAGCTTTTCTCTTTCTTCTCATTCGCCCAATCATCCATGATTTCACATCACCGCGTATCTAGCAAGCACGCTTATCTCCTTACCCCCTTACTAACACCCCCTTCCCTCTAGGCCGGCAGCGTCGTCGTCTCAGCCGTTACATCCAAACCCCTCGCCCTCGCGCTAATCCTCATCCTACTCACCATCCACCTCTGGACAAACTACATGGCGGTGCGCTCCGTCTCGATGCGCTCGCTCAACCGGCAGCGCGCCAACGTCGTCCTCTCGCACTTGCTTGAAGCCGACAAGGTGCTCTCGCCGCTCGACGTCGCGCAGCGCCATGAGCGCGTGTTTGAATTCCGCGACGGCGTTCTGAGGGGCGCGCGGCGCGAGGTGCTCGGCTGGGGCAGGGTTGGTGTGGGATTGGGTGAGGTGCTGGCTGTGCTGCCATCGTCTGGCAGCAAGCGCCGCTCATCTACATGTTCATCGATTTGGAGCTGGAGCAGCAATGGTGCGCGCGTGCTGGGGAGTTCTGGAGGAGGTGGTGGTGGTGGTAAAGCTACAGCCAACCCTTCGCTCGCGCGCCTCCTCCGCATCTTCGACCAAGAGCCGTACGTGCTATGGTTTGATGCCGAGACGCGGACGGCGCTTATCGTGCTCAAGCAGGACGCTGGGCCTGTCGCGCAGGTTAAGGCGTGGGCGCAGGCGCTCATGCTGGCGGCGCGGTATGCTGCGCGCAACACCATCTCCACCAGGCCGCAGCGGCATCACGAACACGAAGAGAAAGAAGCGCGCGAAAAGATAGAGGGGGCACAGGATGATGCCGCGGCGGATGCGTTTGCGGCCTGCGAGGCCGAACTACGCCTAACGCTTGAGCGTGCGCGCGACTTGTTTGACGATGATGCGAGCGGGGATGGAGGACATGGTGGTGGTGGTGGGCGCCGCGGTGGCTTGGCTCGCCAGCGTCTCGAGGCGGCGGGATGGGATTTGAGCATCGCGGCTCTCGAGACGCGGTCTGGCAGCCGGCTGCAGGCCGTTGGCAACGGTGGTGGTTAGTGGTCGCGGCGGCAAGCGAGAGAGTAACGCACGCCAGCCAATAGGTACGCAGTACGAGTAGGTAGGTACCTAGAATGTCAAGGATGGATGGAAGGCATCACGTACGGACCTACCTACCTTGCCACCTGCCTACTGCAGCGAAGAAAGCCAAGGAAAAGAAAAATTCCAAGATTGGATACGTGGCCCCGGGAAGCATGGAGCATGGATGCCGGGCTGGCTGGCTGGCTGGCTGGCTGGCTGGGAAGCCTCAAACATTTACGACGGGACAGGGATGAAAGAAGGAAAAAAAAAAAAAAAAAAAAAAAAAAAGGAAGCTTTGCGTTGTTGTTGCTCTGGCGGGCGGCTCACTTGACATGGATGATGGGTATGTGTGTAGCAGGGAGGTGGACTAGGCAAGTCTTTTACCAGGAGGCTGGACGGAAGGAATTGGAAGCGAAGCGCGAGGGAAAAAAATAAGACAAGAGAAAAAAAAAAAACAAAAAAAGACGACCGTAACCGACACGAAGCACAGGCTGCAGTAGGAGTCAACGGACCGGCATGAAATTTTTTTTTTCTTCTTTCTTTTTTTTTTTCGGCATGTGATGGCTGCGCACGTCTTTCTCCCTCCCGTCAAGACAGGCAGGAGACGTGAGGTGGAGCGGCGGGGAGGTGTTGGGCAGAGTCATGTGGACTGGACTGGACGGGACGGGACCGGGAGGCAGCGAGACAGGGTCGTGACCATGACGCAGCGGTAGGGTGATGCACAGGGAGGCATCGGATACATGTACTGAGCAACCAAGCAGGCAGGTAAGCAGAAAGTGGCAAGATTCTAGAAGGACGCCAGAAGGCGGCTAGAAGGGTGTAGGGATCGGGCCCTGGGCAATCACTGACGCTGACTCGCCGACTCGCTGACTCGCTGACTCGCGGCTCACAACACCCGGAACCACACAGGCACTGGCACTGGCACTGGCACTGGCACTGGCACTGCCCTCCTCCCTCTGTCTATCTGTCTGTCTGTCTGTCTGTCTGTGTCCGCCCGTGTCCAGTGCTGTGCTGTGCTGTGCTGCTGTGCCCGTGCAGCCTGCCAGTGCCAGTGCCAGCCAGCTAGCCAGCCAGCCAGTCTTGTCGCTCGCTCTCTCTCTCTCTCTCTCTCTCTCTTCTCTTGCAACCGAGACTGCTGATCCATGGCCGCTCTAGCAAAGCTTCTACGCGCGTTCGATCGGGCTTCGACGGCGCCGTGGCGGCCCATCAGTCCAGCAGCGCCGCGCAATGCCGTCACTTTAGCTCTTTGTCTTGGTCTGCTCCCGTGTGCAGGAAAAACCACCGCATCCCAACCATCTGGTTGCGGCTGTCAGTGGTGAATAAATACAAAGTTGGATCCCTGTTTTTTGCTTTGTCGCCTCCCACTCCTCTGCGCTTGCTGCCACTTCGTTTCAGGCGCTGTTGTTACGACGGCCCTCTTCGGCCTAGAACCAGCGCACCGTCGACGCCTAACGCGACAAACTTGTCCAAACCTGTCCTTGGCTCCATCCGCTTACCCACCACCATCCTTCCTGAAATCGAAAGCCATTCCTCGTTTCCCCTCACCCAAAAACACTGCCTCTCTTCCCTCCTCCCTAATTTTTCCCTCTCTACCTCGCTCCCCTCCCCCAACGTCTCCACATTTTTTCACACGAAAAGGTCCACCGCCCGCCGCCGTGGTCGTCCTTTGGATTGGGATGCACTCCCGCAGGAACCAACCTCCCGCCCTCCGTCTCAAGACTCCCTCGTCACCGTCGTCATCGTCGTCTGCTGCATCGTCGCCTCCCGCCTCGCTGCTCGACGACCACGACACGTCCACAACAACAACCACAACCACACCCTCCAAAATGTCGTCCTCGGAGTATGTCCCCGCCCGGCCCCTGACCGTCACCATCCCCAAGGGTTATGCTCAAGGCCCCTACTGCATCAGACGACCAAACCTGTCCGAGATTCTCGCCAACACGGGCTCGCCGCCCTGGACCCTGTCGGCTTTTATGGCCTACCTCTCGCAAAACCACTGCCTCGAGACGCTCGAATTCACCATGGACGCCTCGCGCTACAAGAAGCACTACGACAAGATGGTGGGCGCCAACCCCGAAGCCGCCGTTTGCCCCGAGTCCGACCAATGCAACTTTGTGCGCATGCTGTGGCAGCGCCTGCTCGACGCTTACATTGCACCAAACGGCCCCCGCGAAGTCAATCTCCCGTCCGACGTACGAGACGGCCTTCTGGAAAAGTCGCATCCTTGCATCCCCCCGCATCCCTCGACCCTTGACACGGCCGTCCGCAAAATCTACGAACTCATGGAGGAGTCGGTCTTGGTCCCCTTCCTCAACAGTCTGTCCCCTCAAAGTGCTGCTGATTCCTCCTCCTACAACACCAGCGACGAGAACCTGTCCCACTCGCACACGCGATCCTACGACGAGCGTGCCCTGCGCCGCGACGTCGTAGCGCAACAACAATCCCAACCCTCGTCCGCAGGCCCGCAAACCCACCGCGCTTCGGCGCCCTCGTCGCTGACGAGTAGCTTTTCGAATGTCACCCGCAACTTTGGCGCCGCCGCCCACGCCCGCTTCGCCAGCGCCTCGCACTTTCGCCATCCGCACTCGGCCGCCTCGTCCACGGCAGCCTCACCCTCGGACCGCGAAGGCCTGACGGACGACTCGACCGCCAGCAGTCCCAGCGCCATGGGCGACCCCATGACTCCCCCGACGACGCCTCCTATGAGCGATTATGGATGCCCCACGGCAGGCAGCACTCCGAGTCCTGGCAACAGTCGAGAAAGCAGCAGCTGGAAGCGCATGAGCAGCCGACTGGGCTGGAAAAAGCGAAGCAGCGGCCACATGAGACAGGATCACGCCGATCAGCAACAAATGGAGGGAGGTATGTTCTGAAACACTCGATTTTCTTCAAC
Organism: Phyllosticta citriasiana; assembly: GCF_038021145.1. NCBI lineage: Eukaryota > Fungi > Ascomycota > Dothideomycetes > Botryosphaeriales > Phyllostictaceae > Phyllosticta > Phyllosticta citriasiana. The sequence continues at coordinate 525,402 of NW_027117294.1, forward strand.
AAAGGACTCCTTTTTCCTTCTGGACGTCATCATCATCATCATCATCCGGCCCCATCTTTCTACTGGAAAACAAAACCACCCGGACTCACAAATTGTCATCGCACCAAGCAGGCTTTTCCTTCCGCCAGTTGGCAGGAAGGAGACTCTCGATCCAGTTTGGCCACTCGTCAAAGGAGCGCTCTGCGTCGTCGGATGACGAGGGCAGCCCCATGGACATTTCGAGGCCTTTCCAGGTGCGCGAGGTCTGAGCAGTGCGTTTGCTGCTTGGGGGGTCTGAGAATGAGACTTGTTCCAGTCTCGATCTCGATCCCGTCTCAGATCGATTACCGCATTCGCACACACATCATCTGCCCTGTGCCAGCAAACCCGGTTCCAGGTCCGTTCGTCGTCATCGACCTACTGGGCTGGCCGGATGTTGGGCTTCCTCTTCGATTCGGCTCTTCTCTTCTTTGGTGGCTGCGGCTACTGTCACACTTTTTTGCTCTTTCTCCTCTCTTGGGTTTCTTCTTCACACATTCTTATGGGATCGGGGCATTATACGGGCAGGGCGAAGCAAGCAAGCAGGCAAGCAAGCACGCACACATGCAAGCAAAGCTAGGCTGGCAGGTGGCATATTCTTAGCATTTACACCGGCGTTGTTGTCGTTGTTGTCGAGTTGTAGTGGAATTAGTTGGTGGGTCCGGGGTGGCGTTGTTTGGTTTTCCAGTTTGAGAGTTGCGATGCGTCGACGACCTCTTTATTCGTTTCTTTTCTGTGGTTGGGGAGGCTTCTGGTGGTGGTGGTGGTGGTGGTGGTGGATGAAAAGAAGATGAAGGAAAGAAGGAAGGGATGGGAAAAGGCCTTCTCTCTCTCTTTTGACTCCATTCCTCTTGTCTCCTCTTTCTCTTGTTTGAGTGGTTGTCGATTGAGATGACACTGTTTTGGAATTGGATTGGCTTGGGGTTGGGGTTGGGACTGGGATTTGGATTGCACGACCGCACAAGAAAGACACGATGAACCATGAACAACAGATGACCTTCTGCTACTGCTACGCCTACCTCTACTCTACGCTCCTCTTACCCCTTCTCTACCTTCCTCTACGCTCCTCTTCTCTACTCTATGCACCTACATGCCAGCAGACATGACGCACATACCTAGGCTAGCAGTAGGTAGCATCGGAATCGAGCACACAGTAGTACACACGCCATCCATTCTCCACACAATAGTCCTCGCTGTTGCACGTACGTTCGTACGTACCTGGTACTCTCTGCTCAGCACACACACATACACACATATAGAGGTCGTGCGGCGTGTAGTTAGTTCATCTACCATTATATATGAGTGAAAGAGTGAAAGAGTGAAAGAGTGAAAGAGAGAAAGAGAGAAAGAGTGAGTGAGTGAGTGAGTGAGTGAGTGAGTGAGTTAGTGAGTGATGGGGTGTCGACACTCCTACCTACTTACCTACCTGTCTACCTATCTACCCGTCTACCTACCCGTCTATCTGTCTACCTATCTGTCTACCTATCTACGTACCTACCTGCCTACCCTATTCAGTACGCTAAGCCATGCCATGCCATGCCAGGCTAAGCTAAGCTCGATTGGGTAAATTTTCCACCATCGAACGTAGCAAGCGAGATCGAATTTTAGTTAGTTAGTAATGTAGGTAGTGGACGGGACGGGACGGGACGAGACGAGACTGACTGACTGACTGAAGAAAGAGAAAGAGAAAGAGAGAGAGAGAGAGAGAGAGGTAAGGTAGGTGGGTGGGGCCGTATGTAGACAGATAGGTGGTGCATGGATGTGGACAGAGAGAGACCTGAGCATCCATCATGGTGATTATTATGCATACAACACACAATACTGGGCCGCCGCCACTACTGCCGGTGTCTGTAATTCTTTGACCTTTTTTTTTTTTTTTACTTTTTTTTTCTCCCCCTTTTTCCCAGCTTGGTTTCAATAACGCGTCTAGGTGTCTACATTCCCACAATATGCCATACAATGCCATTACATCCATCGCATCGCTTGCATCTATCGCACTCAATCATATCATGACCTTGCCCTATCCTACATCGTCCTTCTCGTGCCATCGTCTCTCCCACCAGTCAGGGGGGGGGGAAAGAGGAAATTTATCATTGGATATAATGAAAAAAGCGAAAAAAAAGATCAAAGAAAATGAAGAGTCGGCCACCCGTCCGCCAATCCACCTCACCTCACCCCACCAAAGACAAAATTCCCGACACGACGGCGACGACGAGAGGTAGGGTAAGGTGGCACGACAGACAGACGGATTGTAACACGCACGTTCCAATTGCTGCTGCCACCGCATACATGCTCCGTGTCTAGTTCAGACAAGTCTAGCCTATGTGTGTAGGCTGCGGGATGGAGGAAGAGAGAATGAGAGGGAGGTACCGCCATGCCATGCACGTGGCGCGCCTTGTTGCATCAAGGTACCGTGTGCAGCAGCACAGCAGTCGACGGAGAAGGAGATGTGTGATTGGGTGGACGGATAGGACAGGCCATGCCATGCGTGTATGTAGGAGGGAGGAAGAGAGAAATGGTTTGGTTGGTTGGTTTATTCATCAACGAGGAAGAGAGAGGTGTGGAGAGATGTGGTGTGGTAGCACAAGCAGCAGCAGCAGCAGCAGAGCAAACTTTTTCAACAACCGATGCCGTCTGCTGTCTGTCTGCCGCGTCCCGGGTTCAGGATGTATGGATGTAGGTCTGTCTGGCTGGCTGGCCGGCTCTCTGGCTGATCAGTCTGCGGGGGGCCGGACACACGGACAGCCAGCCAGCCAGCCAGCCAGCACATCAGACAGGCCGACGAGTGGGGTGAGTTGAGGCACCGCTTGCCTCTCGCGGCTTATGCCGCGCTGTTGGCGCCCTGGACGGGGTTGTGGTTCGCGGGAATGTGCGAATCAGAGGGCAGCGTCTCGTTTGGCTTGTCTGTCAAGACACAAGAATTAGCAATCAATCTCTTGCTTTTGGAGAATAAGTGGCAGAGTATGGTTGTGATGCTGTTGGTGGTGGCGCGGCTTGCGATGACGACGGTGGTCCGACTGCCGACTGGCACAGTGGTGCCACTGCCGTCGTGGCTAGATCGTGTACATGCAATCGCGCTCGTGCATGTACCACGGCCAAGTGTGACGAGAACCGGGGCCACAGCGCGAGAATGCGAGACATGATTGTGTGCGTCTCTAGCCCCGCCGTGCAACACGGCCACCACAGCACGCCAGGAATGAATACCGGCGCGGCGTGGTGTACATGATACAGATGCAGTGCGCGCTTGGCAGAGGGTGCAATGGAATTCTCCGTCGTCGAGGGGACCAGTCACTTACCATGCCTTGCATAGAGGCCATATTCCTCGTCAATGTACTTGCCGACCTTGCCCCGCTCCACCCCCTGGCGCGTCAGGTTGAGCTTGCTCTTGGGCAGGCCCATGCTGCCGAGGTAGCTGACGGCCTGCTTCCACTCGAGCTCCTGCCGGCTCTTGCTCCACTTGAGCTCCTCGCTCATCAGATCAATCACATTGGGGAGCGCTTCCAGAGCCGCCTGCGCATTCAAAAAGGCAAGACGCGTGCGGCGGGCAATGACGTCGACGGCGGTCTGCGCGTACTCGTGGCGGACAGCATAGCGGACTTCGCCGTCGATGAAGGGGTACAGCGGGGAGATGCGCTTGCCCCGGACGGGGAAGCGCTGGTCGGTGGGCTCGGAGAGCGCAGCAACAGTCCAAGCACGATCGCCGTAGGCTGCCGTCAGGTGCGTCGCAACGTCGGTCTCGATGCCAAAGTGCTGAATCAGGTTGATGAAGAGCGTCTTGGAGTAGCCGTGAGCACCAATCAGGCGGACGCGGTGTGTTTGGCAGCTGCCGTCGAGCTCGACATCGTCACTCATGTCGGTGCCAGAGATGCGCGGCGGGTTGGTGATGGGCTTGGTCTTGAGGTTGAATTCCTTAATGGCTTCGTCGACAGTCTGCTCGGCCATTTCGCGGTAAGTGGTCCACTTGCCGCCGGCGCACGTCATGAGTCCAGAGTCCGAGGTCGTGATGAGGTGGTTGCGAACGAGACCTTCCGTCTTCTTGGCCTTGGGGTCACGCACAAGGGGGCGGATACCAGACCAAGCAGCCAGGACATCGCCGCGGCGCACGTTGATGTCGGGAGCAAGGTAACCACGGATTTCGTTGAGGATCCAGCTGATTTCTTCTTCGCCAGCAACGGGGTTCTGCTTAATCTCGGTGGGCGCATCGGTCGTGCCGGCAATCGTGTTTCCGTGCCAGGGCAGGAAGAAAATGACACGACCGTCGGACGTGGCGGGATCAATCAGACCCATGCGCTGGGGAGAGAAGTAACCGGGCAGAATGACGTGGACACCAGAGCTGGGGGCGACAATTTCCGGGACCTTCTGGTCATCCATCTTGCGAATCGAGTCGGTAAACGGACCAGTCGCGTTGATGATGCCCTTGGCTCGAATCGTGAATTCCTCGGCAGGCTTTCCGTCAAATTCCTGGACGCAGTCCTTGACGCGCGCGCCAATGAGTCTGCCCTGTGCATTCTTCTCGAGACCAGTAACTTCAATGTGGTTGACGACGGTGGCACCGTAGAGAGCCGCAGTCATGGCAAGCGAGACGTTCATCCGAGAGTCGTTGTGAGCACCATCTGGATCAATTAGCCTTGGTCTTGCAAACAACATGCTGACGTACCATAGTAGACCAGAGCACCGACGAGACCGCTCTTCTTCAGCATGGGGAAGGCCTCAATGGCCTTGCTCTTGGTGAGAAAGTACGACGTCTCAATGGCTTCGGAACCAGCGAGGAAATCATAAAACTTTGTTCCGGCCCAAAAGTAGGGCGCTTGCCACCACTTTTGGATAGGGATCATAATCGGAAGCCAGTGAGAGAGATGCGGAGCCGTGTGCAAAAAGTATCGTCGTTCCCGGAGAGCCTCGACAACGAGCTTGTACCTGGACTAGTCAGCGTCTGCGCGTGCGGGCTTGGGCGCATCCTTACTGGTTGTAGTCCAATTCCCAAACAGCCTTTTCCAAGTACCTGACGCCACCGTGGACGAGCTTTGTGCTCTTGCTGCTAGTGCCGCTGGAAAAGTCGTCACGTTCAACCATTGCAACCTTGAGGCCGCGGGTCGCGGCATCGAGCGCAATACCAGTACCAGTGGCACCACCGCCAATGACCAAGAGATCATAGGGTTCGTCCTCGGGGTTTTCCGTAGCCGGGATGGAGCCGTCAGAGCTCGGTTTCAAGAGACCAGAGACGGTATTCTTCGCCTTGTCCAGTGCCTGCACGACGTTGGAGGCGCAACTCTTTTTCAAGTCGGCAATCTGCTCGTCGCGCGACTTGGCGCGGGGGAAGTCGGGCGGGTTGAAGGCACCGCCAGGGCCGTAGGTGGGAGGAGGGACAGCAGCGTCTTCATGGCCGGGGATCTCGCGGGGTCTCCAAGAAGCGTAGAGGAGACCACCACCGACGGTGGCGGCTCCGACGGTGTAGAGCGCCGGCTTCAACAAGCGCCGGGCGCCTCTGGAAGCCATTGCGAGTGAGAGAGGGTGGAAGGGTATGGGGAGAGGAGGAAGCGCTCAGCAGCGCTCGAGGGGAGAGGGAGCCTAATATTTGGGCGTGGTGAGGCGTGGATGGTCGGGGCGAAGACGGAGCGCGGGCGGCAGGAGGTTCCTTCAGCGCACCACACGTGGAGAAGCGCCAGGCCAGCGCAAGGCAGGTAGACGACGTCAAACAACTGGCGCTGGGATATTTTTCCGATGGATTCGTCGATTCTGGGCTCTCGACGACAACCGGATTTGGACGTGTATTGTGGTCAGCATGACGCAGCCGTGGACGGCCAGAAGGCCGAGCAACACCGAGAAGCGGGCCGTGCCTGGTGCTATGACAGCATCACCCAAGCTACCCCAAGGGGAACTGCTCGCCAAACCTGCCTCGTCTGGCCCATCCCACGCTTTTGGACGCCACCGTCTCCATCCATCCATCTCCACGTCCATGACGCGCAGCTCCCGTCGTCGACGTTGCAAACCTGCATCCGCCAGCTCTGCTTTTCCATCGTCACGTCGCCGTCCATCTGCCCATCTGCTCCGCGATCTGCGCCGGGATGGTCCGTCTGTACCTGAACACCCTTTTTGCCTTCCATTGCATCCGGCCCAGCCTCGATTGTTGTTCACATGACGATGCAGGTGCAGGACCCGACTGGAATGCGCCCCAGGCCTCAACCCAACCATATTGGAAAACGAGAGCCGCCGCCTTGTCAGCTCGCCCGCCACAATCAAGCCAGTCTGGACCCGATGCTTCTACTTGCTTCTCCCCGGCCCATGTACATGACAGACACGAGCCGTTTCCTGCGCCAGGGATCAGCCAAAATCTCATGAGCACGACACACTACACTTGACATGCACGACCTTGGCAGACCCGGACCACCACTATCAATACCGCCCAACCCCTTTCAACCCCTTATACCCCTGGACTGCTCGCTTGCCGAGTTGATAGCCTCTCTCCAACCGTCTCGGGTCGAAGCTGGTGCGACACCATCCACCGCGCCGTTGACATGACAGAAGAGAAAACCCCTGCACGATTCACGTCCAGCCGAACGTTCTTTGCGCGATTCTGCGCTAGCTGCATGGTCATCGCACGTCGTTGTCTCGCTAAACCGTCCCACCGCCGCCCGCCGCGCAAAAAGTTGATCCAGGCCCCCAACTCCACTACTTCAACACCAAAACATCAAAAACAAAAGAAGAAATCCTCATGACCACTGCAGGACTCGAACCTGCAATCTCTTGATTCGTAGTCAAGCGCCTTGCCATTGGGCCAAGCGGCCGGTGTTGGTGTTGAAGCCGGAGGGGCTTCACCCTGCTTATGGGACCGGAGAACGCAAAAAGACTATATTAAATTGATTAATTATTTTACGTCTTACTAGAGCTATAGGCTATCTAAGACGGAGCTATCTATAGGGGATACTATATACGTTTATAAGGTAAGTAGGGATATCTAGCTAAAGAGTCTTATATAACGAAGTATAATTCTTAGTATAGTATTAGTATAGGGTTATTATAGATAGATAGTTTATCTAGGCTCTTTTTAGGTAAGGGGGGGCTAAGAACTAGCCTTCCTACTATCGTCTAAGTAGATAGGTAGCATAAAGTAAGAGTAAGGAAAGGAAGGGGGGTAGGAAGAAGGTATATATAGAAAAGTAAATATAGTATAGGGTAGTAGGTAAGGTAGATTATATATACGCTCTACTATAGCGTTCTAGTACTATTCCTAATAGCATAATTTTAGGGTAACCTAATATTTATACTAGGGGGATAGCTTTATTAGATAATAGGGATAGTTTAGGTCCTAGGAGTAATAAGTACTATTATAGTTACTATACTTTAACGCTATATAGGTATATTTTATACCTCTCTTTATATAGTAGTTATAGTCGTGCTTTTCTATAGTATAGGGGCTAGTATATAGTAAGCATTTAGTCCTATTATAATACCTAGAGGAGCTATAGCTAAATTCTTAATACTTTATATACTATACGTCTAGAGTGATCCTAAGGAGTTTTATAACCCTTATACTTACTCCTATAAGATAGAATAGCTTTAAGATAGCTATCTCTACCTCTTTTACTATATAGAAGGCTATAACGACTAACCCTACTTTTTAGGTAGCCCTCCTTTCGGCTAAAGTGAGCTAGTATAGAGTTCTAATAATAGAAAGGCTAGGATTAAAGGTATAGACCTCTTCTATAATAAATTATCTAATATTAAGTAAGTATAGGTCTTTAAGAGGGATGCTATAGGTAATAACCTTATACTAGGTTTAGTTCTCCTAGACTATAGCATCTAGGAATAGGTAAGTAAAGAGGTCCTTATAGGAGGTAAGGAATTTAGAGTCATACTAGGGTAAGCTAGTAAGTAGGATGTTACCCTTCTCTATAAGTGTCGCTATTAATATAATAGGGCTAGATATGCCTACATTCTTAAAGGTATTATTAATGTTATTTCGTATAGAGAGAGGGTTAAAGTCTAGGAAGGGACTTTACTACTAGATAATAACCTATATATCCCATAGGGTCTTTAGGGGAGTAGTAGCTAGCTTTATAGTTATCTTTAGGTAAGGAGTTATTATGTATAGTTTTCTAGTAGTAGTTACTTTCTAGGCTTAGGTTATATATGATGGTTTAGCTAGGTTTATAGGAAGGATAACTAGCTTTTATAGCTAGTAAACCTTTACTCCTAGCGTATAAGTAGTGTTTTTAAGGGAGTAAACTTATATAGTAAGAACTAATAACGTATTACCTACGCGACCTATCTTAGTATAATCCCGTAGGACGTTACTAAGGTTATAGAGTCTTTACTTTTTACTTATATTATACGTAAGGTTTATTACGTATAGGATGTAAGAGAGTACTATATTAATTACCTCCTAGGTAGTATTAAAGTTTAGACGAAATCCGAACCTAGTCCTTTTTTCTTAGTAGGTAGGGTTAGGTTTAGAGGCGTCTACTAGGATAGTTCTCTTTAGTATAGTATACTATTTCTTAATTAGGCTAAGTACGATAAGTAGTAGGGATGATAGAGGGAGAGGGCTTATAGGAAAATCCTAGTCTATTTCCTTAGGTTTATTAGCTAAGCTATAGGCTATCTAAGACGGAGCTATCTATAGGGGATACCGCGTACGTTTATAAGGTAAGTAGGGATGCCCGGCTAAAGAATCTCATATAATAAGGTATAATTCTCGGCGTAATATCGGTATAGGGTTATTATAGATAGATAGTTTATCTAGGCTCTTTTTAGGTAAGGGGTATTAGCGGTATTCTATAAAGATAAGTAATATCTTTATTATATACCGTATGGTAGATGGTTTATAGTAGAGAATGTAGTAGATTCTTTACTATAAGAGAACTTCCTTAAAGGACTAACTAGTAGGCTACCTAAGGGTGTTTATATAGAAGAACCTATAGATTCTAGAGAGTTCTATCTCTAGGTAATTAGTAATAGGTTCTTCTATTAATAGAAGACGATTTCTAATTAATCTAGACTAGAAGATTCTAGGCCTTAGTAATGAGACAATCTAGAATAAGGGCTAGAATCTAAAAGAACCCGTAGGAATAAGTTCTTAGTAATAGAAGAGGTCTAGAAGAGTCTAGAATAGTCTAGACTTATTCTTAGGCCTCTAATAAGGGGGGGCTAAGAACTAGCCTTCCTACCGTTATCTAAGTAGATAGGTAGCATGAAGTAAGAGTAAGGAAAGGAAGGGGGATAGAAAGAAGGCATATATAGAAAAGTAAATATAGTATAGGGTGGTAGGTAAGGTAGATTATATATATGCTCTACTATAGCGTTCTAGTACTATCCCTAATAGCACCGTTTTTTAGTTAGCGTTATATAATACCTTTCTTAGTACCTATAAATGTAAATAAGGCGGGTAAGGTTTTTAACTAGTAGCGTATATCTTCTAGCTAACTAGTATAGTTAGCTAATACTTATTATAGAAAATAAATAACGCTAAAGAACCTAGGTTTAATCTATATTAATGTTACTTATAATTTAATCTAGCCCTATTACCGCTATTAGATGACCGCACGTTAATATTATTACTAATAATAGAGCTCTACATGCCGCCCTAGCCTAGGTATACTATATAGATAAATAGCGTTAGGCCCTTACCTTACCGCTAAATAGTTATCTAATTATTATTAGGAGTAGGAGGATTTAGCTAGAGTAGTTACGGAGTAGTTATCTAAGCTATATTAATGCCTTTCTAATCTAGAGGGCTAGGGTCTTAGTAGAGGCTCTATATAAGGTAGAGGAGGGGTATAAGCCTAGAGGGTATTAGGTAGATTACGGATAAAGGGGTCCTTTCCTTAATTATCTTTAGTTAGAGGGGTTCTAGGGTAGTGCCTATAGGAACTATAAGTAGGGGGATTATGGAGCTCATTATTCACTCTACTAGTAGAGATTAGAATAGATTCTCTCTTCTTCTTTTTACTCTTCTTTTTTCCCTTAGTCTACTATTTATATGTGCTATATCCTAGTAGAAACCTTCGTCCGACGTATGAATTTAAGTATAAATTATTAACCGACGTCTCCTTAGAATAGCTCTCTATAGGGTATAGAGGCTATTTTCCTACTATTATTATTATACGCCTTACGCGCTTCCTATATAGCTTCTCTCCTAGTAGAGCTATAGAGTAGGTAGTTACTAATAAGATGTTATAGTATTTATTAGGCGGTGTTATTATAGCTATAATTATCCTAGTCTATCTTACTAAACCGTACTAGGTAGGCTCTAAAGTAGCTATAGTTTAGTTTTAATTAGAAGTAGGCTAATACTTCTAGTTATCTATACTTAGGGAGTTAGATAGACGTTCTTAGTATAGATAGGAAGTTACGTACGTATAACCTCTAGGATAGTATTATCTATGCTTCCTAGTATTATATAGTATATATTATCTATTCTACTATAGTTCTTTATCGTACATACATCCTAAGGAGGGTAGTACTTAAGTAGTTATTCTCTAGGGTTAGCCTAGTAGCCTCCTTTATAAGGGCGTCTACTTATAGGTTTCCTCTAATCCCTATATAGCCTAGGGCCTATAAGAAGGTAAGACTACCTTATCTAGCTATAATTAAGTAGCCTACATCTATAGCTTAAAGTTATAGTCCTTAACCTAGTAGGTTAGACGGGGTTTAGAGGCGGTATAGTATAGCTTAGTTATCTACGTATACTATAATCTATTATTCTAGCCATTTCTAGGTAGCTAGCTCTATAGCTCTTATAAGTGCCTCTAGTTCTCTATTATATATAAGCTAGTATAGTCTAGTATTTACTCTATATCTTACTACTACTCTTATACTATCTTATTAGGTGTCGTATGCTACGATCCCTATACCTACTCTATTTTCTTTTAGGATAGATAAAGCGTTAGAGTATAGGATAACTACTTAAGTTATATATCCTATGCATCTAATATATGCTTAGGCTTCTTATTCCTTTTAGAGGTAGCTAATCTTAACTTTATATAGCGTAGTCTTTTTCTATAGGGGAAAGGAACCATGCTTAATTAGGCTTTTAGTACCTATTACTAGGTCCGAAATTATGCTCTAGATATGTTTAAGTTATATCTAGCGTCCTAGTATACTCTCTAGTTTAAACTTATTAATAATTATACGTACTAGGTGTTAGTAACTAAGTTTAAAGAGTTATATAGCGTACGCTTAAAGTAACATATTACGCCTTAGGTAGGGGGGGAGAAGGCCTACTTTAATTTCTATAGGAGTAATTAGGGAGGTCTAAAAGGCTCCTAGGATTTAGTATAGTCTACTATTTTAAAGTGTTCGTCCGAGTATCTTAGAGCTACTAACCTACTAGAAAACTAGGGACCTATAATCTACTATACTTTATACGTAAGTAAGGTATAGCTATTAGATAGTAGTAGGGGATAGTCTATATTATATATTAGCTAGCCGTATAAGTCTTCTAAGTAATTACTTTACTTAGGCGTTCTAAATTATCGTATACTACTAGAATAATAGGTATATATTAAACTATATCCTAAGCTATTAGACAAGTTACTTTAGCTATACTATATAATCTCCTAGAAGTATAATTATATCTTACTTAGCCTCATCTAAGCTTATAAAATAGATAAGGTCTATTTTATCTTTATTAAAATTAACGGCATACTAGGTTCTAAGTGAGAAAAGCTAGGTTACTTCCTACTAGAGGATCCGTATATTTTTCTTCTAACTTATTAAGGAGATTATAATTAAAACATTATTAATATACGAGAGGAATCGGACTAAGTAAGAGGAAAAGAGCTTTCGTATATAAATAAGAAATAGGATTAGTAAGACTAGGCTTTCTTAGGGGATTCCTAAAACTATTAGATAAAGGTTCTCTTATTAGCTATTAAAGGAGATCTAGAGTTATTAACCGCTAGTAAATATCTTTACCTATACTAGGAGGGAAGTAGGGAGCCTAATTTCCCCTATTATATATAAGAGCTAGTTATAGGCTATATAATTAAAGGCGCCTTATATATTAAGGAATAGGGTTAATATCTTACGCTATACCCTTCTCTCATCCTAGATAATATATATAAGGATTATTACTATATTAATTACTAACTTCTATAGTTATCTGCCTATTTAGGATAGGTATAGGAGGTAGGTAGCTTCTATAAGCGCTCTAAGATGTTTTACTATAATGTATTTAAGAACTTTTCCTAGGTAGTTAAGTAGGGAGATAACTCTATATACTTTTAGGTCTACGTAATTAGGTTTCCCTAGTTTCTTAAGTATTACTCCTACTACTTCTCTCTAGTATTCTAGGTAGTATCTATACGTAAAGAGGGTTTAGTATACCTAGGTGAATTTTCCGGGAGAAGCGTTATACGCCTTAGTAATCATCCTTTAGTAGATCTAGTCTAGCCTAGGGGTAGTGCCTTTAATCTTATAAGAGTAGGCATACTATACTTCCTTATCTATAAGGGAGGGCTAGTCCTATAGCCCTTCCTTATAGTTTATCTAGTCGCGTAGGGGGATGTATAGTAGTAGGGAGAAGAGTTTCTAATAGAAGGTAGTATACTTACCGTTATATAATGATTAGAGTTAATCTTAAAGGTTACGTATCTAGGGAATCCGCTTAGATCGGGTTAATTTCGTATACGCTATTACCTTATAGATAGACTAGGGTGTTTCTTTTATAAGGAAGTTATTCTAGTACTCTTATTTTACCTACTTAATAGCCGTATTATACGTATTCTATGCTTATATATATACGACTTAGTCCTAATGTGCCCTACGCCTTACTTATACGGCGGTTATCCTTAAGGCTATAAGGAGTAGGGACTACTATAGTTTTTATTACTATCTAGGTATTACCTATAGGATGCTACGTTTAGCTACTATCTCTATTACCTTTATAAGGCTTCGTCTAAGTTAGTCTAGGTCCTCTTATAAGGTCCTACTAGAGAGTATATGTTATGCCCTATTAGGAAGGGCTTAGACGAGTAGAATTATAATCTTATTTAACTCTTCTCGGACGATTTACCTATATTAGGCCTAGTTAGCTTTTTTAACGTTAAACCGTAGTAGAGGTATTAGTATATCTTAAAACTCGTCGTACGTAATAGTAAAGAGAATAGCGTTATAGTTAGATAAGGGGTTCTCTTATAACTACTAGTTAATCACTTAAGCGGTAATTATTAGAGTATATAGGAAGAGGTTAATAACCGTTTTCCTTTCTATCCCTATACGAAAGAAGGTACCCGCTCTAGGCTAGTTTTAGAGTTTAAGGCGGTTTTCCTTAATCTATTTATATAGAGCTTCTACTTTATAAGATTAGGGGGAGAGTAGGTCCTATATTAGATAGTATTCGTTAAAGTCCCCTACGTAGATTATTAGCATGGTAGGGGGGCTATACTTAATGACTCTTTCTATCGTACGTAGGGAGGATAGGTTACCTTATTCTACCTTATTATAGATACTAACTACGCGGATAGTATCTTCTCTATAGGTTAAATTAACAGTAAGGCAGTCTAGGCTAGGGAAAATATCCGGGTAAGGATTTACCTAGACTTAGGAAAGGGATTTATTTAGGTAGAGCATCATCTAAGGACGGGAGCCCTATAGGAAGGTTAGGAGAATTTATATTATAGAGGGGTAAGAGATTAATTATATACTAGCTATATTATCTTATAGTATCGTCTATAGTTCCTAGATAAATATTAGGTAGATGCCTAATTAGATAGCGTCCTAGAGTACTACTTCTATAGCCTAGGCATTCCGGTTTAAGTTAACTTACATAACTTTAAGGTTACCTAATATTTATACTAGAGGGATAGCTTTATTAGACGATAGGGATAGTTTAGGTCCTAGAAGTAATAAGTACCGTTATAGTTACTATACTTTAACGCTATATAGGTACATATTATGCCTCTCTTTATATAGTGTTTATAGTCGTGCTTTTCTATAGCGTAGGGGCTAGTATATAGTAAGCATTTAGTCCTATTACGATACCTAGAGGAGCTATAGCTAAATTCTTAATACTTTATATACTATACGTCTAGAGTAATCCTAAGGGGTTTTATAACCCTTATACTTACTCCTATAAGATAGAATAGCTTTAAGATAGCTATCTCTACCTCTTTTACTATATAGAAGGCTATAACGACTAACCCTACTTTTTAGGTAGCCCTCCTTTCAGCCGAAGTGAGCTAGTATAGAGTTCTAATAATAGAAAGGCTAGGATTAAAGGTATAGACCTCTTCTATAATGAATTATCTAATGTTAAGTAAGCATAGGTCTTTAAGAGGGATGCTATAGGTAATAACCTTATACTAGGTTTAGTTCTCCTAGACTATAGCGTCTAGGAATAGGTAAGTAAAGAGGTCCTTATAGGAGGTAAGAAATTTAGAGTCGTACTAGGGTAAGCTAGTAAGTAGGATGTTACCCTTCTCTATACGTATTACTATTAACATAATAGGGCTAGATATACCTATATTCTTAAAGGTATTATTAATGTTATTTCGTATAGAGAGAGGGTTAAAGTCTAGGAAGGGACTTTACTACTAGATAATAACCTATATATCCCGTAGGGTCTTTAGGGGAGTAGTAGCTAGCTTTATAGTTATCTTTAGGTAAGGAGTTATTATATATAGTTTTCTAGTAGTAGTTACTTTCTAGGCTTAGGTTACGTACGATGGTTTAGCTAGGTTTATAGGAAGGATAACTAGCTTTTATAGCTAGTAAACCTTTACTCCTAGCGTATAAGTAGTATTTTTAAGGGAGTAAACTTAAGTAGTAAGAACTAATAACGTATTACCTACGCGACCTATCTTAGTATAATCCCGTAGAACGTTACTAAGGTTATAGAGTCTTCACTTTTTACTTATATTATACGTAAGATTCATTACGTATAGGATGTAAGAGAGGGCTACATTAATTACCTCCTAGGTAGTATTAAAGTTTAGACGAAATCTAACCCTAGTCCTTTTTCCTTAGTAGGTAGGGTTAGGTTTAGAAGTATCTACTAGGATAGTTCTCTTTAGCTTAGTATACTATTTCTTAATTAGGCCTAGTATGATAAGTAGTAGGGATAATAGGGGGATAGGGCTTATAGGGAAGTCCTAGTCTATTTCCTTAGGTTTATTAGCTAGTTAAGTAGGTAGTAGGCCGGACGGTATAGGGGTATCCTAGTCTATTTCCTTAGGTTTATTAGCTAGTTAAGTAGGTAGTAGGCTAGGCGGTATAGGGGAGTCCTAGATTTTATAGTTACGGCTATCTAGTAGAAGGGAAACTAGGTTAGGTAGGGCCTCCCCTTAGGGGGTAGGTACGGGTATACTTATAGTATAGATACTTTAGAGGGTAGGTTTTTACTTTCTAACTTTAGTTATATACGTATAAGCCCGCGCTATAGAGTTATAGCGGGTATAGTAATTTTTAATTTTTTAAAAATTTTATATATAGTAATAACTTATTAACGCATAGGCTTTTTCTAAGAAGTAGTAGCTAAACTAAAGAAGAGTATATTATCGATTAATTAATTAATTATTTTACGTGTTACTAGAGCTATAGGCTATCTAAGACGGAGCTATCTATAGGGGATACCGCGTACGTTTATAAGGTAAGTAGGGATGCCTAGCTAAAGAATCTCGTACGACGAAGTATAATTCTTAGTATAATGTCGGTATAGGGTTATTATAGATAGATAGTTTATCTAGGCTCTTTTTAGGTAAGGAGGGGCTAAGAACTAGCCTTCCTACCGTTATCTAAGTAGATAGGTAGTATAAAGTAAGAGTAATAATTAATTAATTAATTAATTAATTATTTTACGTCTTACTAGAGCTATAGGCTATCTAAGACGGAGCTATCTATAGGGGATACCGCGTACGTTTATAAGGTAAGTAGGGATGCCTAGCTAAAGAATCTCGTACGATAAAGTATAATTCTTAGTATAATATTAGTATAGGGTTATTATAGATAGATAGTTTATCTAGGCTCTTTTTAGGTAAGGAGGGGCTAAGAACTAGCCTTCCTACCGTTATCTAAGTAGATAGGTAGCATGAAGTAAGAGTAAGGAAAGGAAGGGGGATAGGAAGAAGGCGTACGTAGAAAAGTAAATATAGTATAGGGTAGTAGGTAAGGTAGATTATATATACGCTCTACTATAGCATTCTAGTACTATCTCTAATAGTACTATTTTTAGTTAGTGTTATATAATACCTTTCTTAGCACCTATAAAGGTAAAAAAAGCGGGTAAGGTTTTTAACTAGCAGCGTATATCTTCTAGCTAACTAGTATAGTTAGCTAATACTTATTATAGAAAATAAATAACGCTAAAGAACCTAGGTTTAATCTACGTTAATGTTACTTATAATTTAATCTAGCCCTATTACCGCTATTAGATAACTATATATCGATATTATTACTAATAATAGAGTTCTATATGCCGCCCTAGCCTAGGTATACTATATAGACGAATAGCGTTAAGCCCTTACCTTACCGCTAAACGGTTATCTAATTATTATTAGGAGTAGGAGGATTTAGCTAGAGTAGTTATGGAGTAGTCGTCTAAGCTATATTAACGCCTTTCTAATCTAGAGGGCTAGGGTCTTAGTAGAGGCTCTATATAAGGTAGAGGAGGGGTATAAGCCTAGAGGTTATTAGGTAGATTACGGATAAAGGGGTCCTTTCCTTAATTATCTTCGGTTAGAGGGGTTCTAGGATAGTGCCTACGGGAACTATAAGTAGAGGGATCATAGAGCTTATTATTCACTCTACTAGTAGAGCTTAGAATAGATTCTCTCTTCTTCTTTTTACTCTTCTTTTCCCTTAGTCTACTATTTATATATGCTATGCCTATCGCGATAGCTATTAGATGCTAGTAACGCGAGCATATTATAACTACGCCCTCGCGCGATTACTTAATAAGCCGAAGCTAATTATAACTAAGCCGCGTAAACCGGCCGAGCTAGGTAAGCCGGTAGTACTAATAGATAATAAATACTACTAAGGATATATAGCCTACTTAACGGCTAATAAAACTTCGCGCGGTAATAAGAAGATTAATTTCTTATCTATTTTAATAACGTAACTAAAGTAGTAATTCGCGTAGTAAAGAGAGAGTTTAGTTCTTATTTCACTTCTTATATAAATATATATAGAAGATAGAAGAGTATATAGCATCTTCTATATTTATAATAATTAAGAAGACTTTACTTAACTTCATCTTTTAACTACTTAACTTTAATTAAGTTCTTTTTAATTTCATATACGTCTAACTAAGTAGATAGCCTCTAGGTGAAAGCCTATATATTAGCTACTTAACGATTCGTGATAGATATAGAAGATTATTCTAGGTATTATCCCCGTCCTACTTTTTTATTACCTAAGAGAGGTATTAGAATACCTAAACTAGGTATACTATATATATAGCCCGAGCCTTATATATAACCGTCTATTATTTAAGAAGGAAATTTAAGTCATCTTAGTAAGGCGCATTAGTATTATCTAAGGACTAAAGAGCATTAAGTATATATTAACTATAGAAGTCTTTATAAGGCTATAGTATAGCATGTAAACATTAAGGAGGCGTCCTCTCCGTACCTACTTATAAGAAAGTAGAAGACTATTCCATACGTAGATAGTATAGCTAAGAATTAAGCCTATATAACTAGTACTTAAGAGGAGTCTAGTAGTTAATAATAAACACCCTCGCATAGAGGTACTAAATTACCTTACGAATTAGAGGAAGAAAGAGGATAGGTACTCCCCTTCTTATTATAATCTTTTTACTCCCTGTTACCGGTTAAGCTTAATATATAAGTATAAGAGAAAGGTCTTTTTTACGTAATATAATTTTAGGTTAAAGAAGCTTTTAGGCATATTCTACTAGAAGAAGCTAATAACTATTAATCTAAGAATACTCCTCTTATAAAGGGATAAACCTAGAATATTACTATTTACGCGAAGATATAAATTAAGACTCTTAAATAAGTTATCCTTAACTTAGCGGAAAGGATTTTTAGTTATTAAACTTCATTACGCGAAGATACTATTAAGTTAATAAGTTTATAGTATTTAGAAGAGAACGGATCCCGGAAGAAGAAGAAACATATACTAAGAGTACCTAACCTACCTAAATTAATAAACGGCTAAAACCCTACGTATAAGTATTAGTAGCTCCTTATGAATAATAAAATCTATAGTAATAAGGACTACTTTAAAAGAGGTACTACTATAAATACTAAGGAAGCCATTATAAGTTATATCCTCTCTAGGATATAGGGTAAGGTAGTATAGTGTTTAGTACTATTTCTTTATGTCTACGCGAAGATAGATAATCTAGTCCTTAATACTAACTTATATTACTAGCTTAAGTAAGTATTTAAGAATCCGTACTAGTAAAAGGATGTAAAGAAGAAGCTAAAGGACCTTCGTTATAAAATTCCTATAGATCTTTAGAAGTTCTAGTTAGAGTTCGTATACCTAGCTTTAGAAGCTAACCTTCCGTATAAATAATAGAAAGAGGATTTTCACTCTTTATTAGATCCCCTACTATAAACTCATTTAGTAGGAATTAAATAAGACGACTCTATTTTATTTAAAGAATACCTTTAAAAGGCGTACCCTATCGTATAAAGTATAATTAAGTACCGAAATAGTTAAAACGTATCTTTATCATCCTAGGAAGACCGTATAAAGAAATAATAATAGGAATAAGTAGGTAAATCTACTCTTTTAATAGGTAGAAGTTTAAGAGAATAGCCTTTTTTAAGGTTATTATAGAGATCTACTCCTTACGCGATAACGGAAAATCTAATACGTAAAGGAAAAGCGGAACTCTAAGGTAATATTAGACCCTACTATTAATATAGAAAGTTTAGATACCTTATCTAATAGTGCCTAGAAACCGAAGTAAAGATAGTTAATACTATAATAGAAGAAGAAGGAGAAGAGTGTATAATATTAGAACTATACTCTTCTTTATTAGAAAACGATAAGTCTTAGGGGAAGTCTCCTCCCTAAGATATAAGCTTAGAGCTCTATAAATTACTAATTTATAGGTAAACGTTTATGACCTTATTAGAGGATACCTATTTACCGTACGAACTATAATTATAGCTAGTGGTTATGCCGTACCCGTTTATGCCCTAGTTAATACTAGCGTAAACGGATCTAGCTTTATCTATCCTTAACTCCTTCTATAACTTAGGGAATTAGGAATTAAGAAAAGAAAGATTACTAGTAGGAACCTTAAAGTCTCTAGGTTTAACTAACACATAAATAAGTAACTTAATTTCGTTTATTAATTATAATTCCGTTTCTAATATTAGCTAGTTATAATATACGCCTTCGTACTAGATATTAGGCGCTATGATATTATTCTAGGCCGCTAGTTCCTTATATATCATCATGTTCTTCCGGATTACTATAACTAATAACTCATTTAGTTAGATCCTCTAGACCGAATTTCTTTTTTAAATCTTTTAAACATTCTAAAATTATCCGCATAAAGTAAAGTTTTACGGATAAACCGATTAATTTCTTTAATATATATCTCTAACGATATTAAAGTTAATAACTAAGAAACCTTTTTTACTTCTCTTATAGAAATTAACCTACCTATAAAAATACTAATAGAAGTAGTAGATCTTTATTCTATTATACTAGATAATATTAATGAAGCTAATAAAGATGAAGCTTTTAATGAATACCTTAATAATCATTTACCCTCTAAGTATAAGAACTACCGCGATATCTTTTTAAAATAAGAGTCTAACTAGCTACTACCTTCTTATACGGGAGTTAATCATTAAATTTCTCTTACGTATAAGGATTCTCTACGCCTACTAATAAGTCCCCTCTATAGAATGTCTCTAGAATAGCTTGCCGTAGTAAAGGAATACGTCTAAGAGAATTTAAAGAAAGGATTTATTACTAAGAGCTATATACCCTACGCCTCTCTAGTATTAGTAGTAAAAAAACCCGGAGGTAGTTAGTAAATTTATATTAACTACTAACGGTTAAATGATTAGATAAAGAAAGACTTATATCCTTTACCTCTTATCTTAGAACTCTTATAGAGAGTAGGTAAAGGAAAGGTCTACATAAAACTAGACATTTAATAAGCTTTCTATTAAATCTAACTTTAAGAATAGTCTAAAGAATATACTACCTTCCGCATAAGATACGGACTATTTAAATACCGCGTTTTACCTTTTAGGCTAAGTAACGGGCCTACTACTTTTTAACATTTTATTAACTAAGTTCTCTTTAACTATTTAGATGATTTCGTTATTACTTTTATAGATGATATTCTTATCGTTTCTAAAAACCCGTATGATTATACTTAATACGTCCTTAAAGTTCTTTAATAATTATGAAAAGCGGGACTATAAGCCGATATAAAAAAGAGTAAGTTTTTAACTACTCGCACGAAATTCTTAGGATACATTATCTCTACTAAGGGTATATTAATAGACCCGTAAAAAATTAAACCTATTCGTACCTAGTAATTACCTATAACCCTCTAATCTCTTTAGTCTTTCTTAGGATTCTATAACTTCTATTAGAGATTCCTTCCTAACTATAGATAAATTAGCCGGCTACTAGAAAAACTATATTTAAAAGTAAAGTAGCGATAACTTAGGCTAGTTAAGGAAGAATCTTTTAGGAATCTTAGGAAACTAATATATAGTGAATTACTACTTATAAACTATAATCTAACTTTAGATACTTACATAGAAATAGATGTAAGTAACGGAGTAGTTACGGGAGTTCTATTATAATATTAAGAAAATTATGAATAGAAACCGGTATCCTTTTATTCTAAGGTAATGTTAGATACTAAACTCCGCTACGGAATACCTAATAAAGAACTCCTAGCTATTATATAAGGACTAGAGGAATAGAGATCTATACTTATAGGCCTTTATAAACCTTTTCTTATAATTATAGACTATTAAGCATTAGAACACTTTACTTCTAAGTACTAATTATCCGCATGATAAGTAAGATAGGCTAAGTAACTTACTAAGTACTAAGTCCGGTTTACCTACTAACTAGGAAAGGAAAACATTATTATAGATATTCTTATAAGAAAGTAAGAGTAACTTAAGACTTAAAAAGAGAAAGTAAAGGCCGTATAAGAGTAATATCTTATTCCTACTTCCTAGGTAGTCCTACTTACGATGATAGAGCTAGAAGTTTCTCTACTAATAATTTTCCTTAATGAACTCCTCTACGTGAATAGAGAAAACCTAGATCTTAAACTATAGAGAGAAATAGCCCGTCTTTAACCGGAAAATGAATTATATTAGAAGCTATAGGATGGATTACTTCTTTACTATAGCACATTAGTTGTTCCTAACTAGGATAACCTTCGCGTAAGAATAACTAAAGTAATATATACTACTTATATTACTACCTATCCTAGAATTAATAAAATGCGAAAGCTATTATAGTAATACTATTACTAGCCTAGCTAGACTCGCATAATTAAGAGATATAGCTAAAACTACTATATTTACCGCCGGAACTATGAATTTACTAATAAGATACCTAGCCTTCTATATTCTCTACTAATTCCTAACCGTCCCTAGTAACACCTAGCTATAGATTTTAAAGAGATGCCGTAAGACTAAAAGGGATTTAATTATATCCTTATTATTATAGACTAGTTATCCTAAAGAACCTTTAGTTTACCTTATATAAAGAAAATTAACGCTAAAGGAGTATCTTAACTTTTTTACGATTACGTCTACTAAATTTTCGGAAATCCTAAAAGTATACTATCGGATTAAGGTCCTTAGTTTATTTTAGCCTTCGTGTAGGAGCTATATAAGTTAACTAGTATTAAATAACACTTTAATTTAGCCTATTACTCTTAGATAAACGGAATTACTAAGATAGTAAATTAGGTCCTTATGCGCTAACTATAACCCTTTATTAATTACTACTAAAACGACTAGTCTAATCTTCTACTATTAATAGATTTAGCTTAGGCTACCCTCCTATATAAGGCTATAGGTCTTATACTAGTAGAAGTAGACCTTAGCTTTATGCTATATATATATTATAACTAGACTACTTATATAATAATAACTACTTCGCCCGAAGGTAGAATATAGTCTATAGCTTAGTCTCTCTAAAAAAGAAGATAAGAGGCCTATAAGTACGCCTATAAATTAATTCGCTAATCGTAAGAAAAGAACTACTAATAAGCTAATAAATACCGTTATATACCTAACTTTAATATTAGAGACTTTATCTATATTAAGAAGACTAGCTAGATAACGGACCGGCTAAATCTAAAATTAGATGCTCCTAACGTAGGACTATTTAAGATTACTAGAATAAAAGGATATTCGTACGAATTAGATCTTCTAAAAAGCATAAAGGTTATAAACCTTTTCTATACCGATCGCCTACGTAAAGTAGCTATAGACCTATTACTATAATAGAGATACACGGAACTAGAACCTAAGGTTATTAATAACTAGTAAGAATAGGAAGTTAACTTTATCCGCGTAAGTAAGGTTACTTACGGAACTTTAAAGTACTAGGTTTAATAGGTAGGATATAATTAAGATAATAAGTAGTATGTAGTAAGTTCTTTTATTAGGGCCCCCTAAAAAGTAGAGGACTTCTATACTACTAATTCTTCTACCCCTAGACTACTAAAGAACCTAGAAAAGTAGAAAAGAGCCTTCCTCTAATAAGAATTATGGGAAGAAACGTAATTAGATAACTAACCCGCCTATACTCTAGTAAAGAGAATCCTCTAACGCTATAGTAAATAACTCTTACCCGTATAAACTAATTTATCCTAATCTATTCTATTCCTCCTAATTTAATTTTATCCCTTATCCTTTATACCCTTACTCCTCTTCCTCCTCTTTAGTAGGAACTAGAGCCGACTTCTTAAGTTTAGGCCTTATTATACCTTTAACTAAGTTCTAGAGAAAGTTATTAACCTAGTTATCTATTAAATAGTAAAGAGTAAGGTACTCTCTAGGCTATATCTTATCCTTACGCCTTTCGTATTAATTAGGAGGACGAGTACTAGTAAGGTTACTTACGGTATAGTTAAGGTTACTAGTGCCCTAGATATAGTTCGCGTAATAACCCTATAAGAAACCTAGTAACTTATAGTAACTATAGAAGATGTAAGTAGAGAGATTATCCTAGTACTTAGTATAACTAGTAGCCTAATTAATACCTATATATTAGATTAAGTAAGCATCGCGTAAAGAACTATGAGATTCTATAGATATAATGTTAAAATAATCCTTAGAAACTAGGATAATAGCACGATAAGCTAAGTTACTAAGGCCTAATATACATATTACGCGTTAGCTAGTTTCGTTACCGCTAAGGGATTTCTATAATAAGTTAGCTATTATGTAAGGATAAGTAAGTAGTAATATATACCTTAGCGAGTTTTTTAAAGGCCTTACGCGGGATAAAGACTATAATCTTATTAGAAGCATCTACCTCTAAGTCCTAATCTAAAGGTTCTACTAGTAATTCCGTAGGTAAAGTAGCTAGACGAATAATACTACTATCGTTACTTTCGTACGAAGGTGTACTTAGTAGTACGCTAACATAATAGCTACTAGAATATATATACGAAGGTAAGGTAGGTAAATTAGCTTACATAACGTTCGTACGAGGATTTATAGGTAGAATAGTAATATATGCTAGCTCTTAAGAGCTAGGTACTATACCTAGACTAGTTAGCTTTACTTTACCTTTTTAAAACTCTAAATACATAGACGATTAGCTAATTACGCGTAACGTCTTATATAACGGTCCTAAGTTGCCTTAGTATCCTCTTAAGGCATCGTATTACCTTTAGGGCGCTTAGAGCGATAAAGTTAATTAGATACTATCGCGTAATAATTAGTTAAGCGTTTTTAGACCTACTATAAATAGAAGGACTTACTATTATTACTAGAGCTAGTTACTTAAGTAAGAGATAGGCTAAGAGTAATAGGAAGATATAATAATAGAAGTAAGGTCTATTATTATTATTAAGGTAGTAGTAAAGAAGGTTAGTTAAACTATAAACCTAATAATAAGATATACCTAGTAGTCCTATACTTTACGCCCTTACTAAAATAGCGCTAGTTAGTTATCTATATAAGTACCTAATAAGCTAACTTAGGCTTCCTATTAGGGGGGGAATATTATAATAGCTATTAGACGCTAGTAACGTAAGTATATATTAGATACTAGTAATATAAGTACATTATAACTATGCCCTTACGTGATTACTTAATAAGCCGAAGCTAATTATAACCGAGCTACGTAAACCGGCTAAGCCGTATAAGCTAGTAGTACTAATAGATAATAAATACTACTAAGGATATATAGCCTACTTAATAGCTAATAAAACTTCGCGCGGTAATAAGAAGATTAATTTCTTATCTATTTTAATAACGTAACTAAAGTAGTAATTTACATAGTAAAGAGAGAGTTTAGTTCTTATTTTACTTCTTATATAATTATATATAGAAGATAGAAGAGTATATAGCATCTTCTATATTTATAATAATTAAGAAGACTTTACTTAACTTCATCTTTTAACTACTTAACTTTAATTAAGTTCTTTTTAATTTTATATATGTCTAACTAAGTAGATAGCCTCTAGGTAAAAGCCTATATATTAGCTACTTAACGATTCGTAATACCTTTCTTATAGTAATAATTAGTTATAGTAAGCTAGTCTTATAATAGTAGGATTAAAGTACTAATCTAAGTATATAGGTAGAGAATTAGCGCTTTAAGCCTAATACTTTAACTATAGGATCTATCTAAGGATATAAATAGTTAGAGACCGTAATATAATTAAAGTAAGTATATAGGTAGAGAATTAGTACTAAAGTCTAATACTTAGGCTATAGGATCTATCTAAGGATATAAATAGTTAGAAACCGTAATAATAAGTAGGTATAGAGAGGATACCTCCTTAAGGTTTATATACTACTTTATAGTCTCTAAAGACTTCTATAGTTAATATATACTTAATACTCCTTAGTCCTTAGATAATACTAATATACCTTACTAAGATAACTTAAATTACCTTCTTAAATAATAGATAGTTATATATAAGGCTAGGGCTATATATATAGTATACCTAGTTTAGGTATTCTATGTATATATGTAGGTGTTACGGTCATGCAGTACATTACGTCATGCCCGTACGGCTGTCGTCCGTAGCCCGGTGAGGACTGTAGACCACCAGGGTTTCTGCTTTCCCTCCATCCTGTAGGTACAGCAACTGGATTTACCCATCTGTGATTGACGGCAGCATTCTGAAAGGCTTCCGCGTCGTGACAAGGGCTGCTCACTGATCCTTTGCCACTGCAGCTGTCCACAGAAAGTGCTTTGAACGGTAAATCGATTCTCTCACAATCTTGATTTCTAAAGTCTTCATTCGGCGCGTTGGCAGCTTTTGTCGAGATCGTACATGACTATCTATTTACCCCCATCTTTTTTCCCTCTTTCCCACGCACGTCACCGCAACACCGCGGACGAGATTGAAACGCTTTCTACGCTCTCCATACCATCATTAACATTATTCGTGACACGAGTCGACACGCCGTCTCAGTTGGCATCGAGCGTCTTCTTGAGCACGGCGATTTGCTCCAGCACCGACGACTTGCTTGTTCCGCCCTTGGCCGAGCGCATCTCGACGCTCTTCTCGTAGTCAAACGACTCGATGATGTCGGCGCCGAAGCGCGAGTCGATGGCCTGCAGCTGCTCGAGCGACAGCGTGTCCATGGGGATCTGCTCCTTCTCGGCCAGCGCAACGCAGCGGCCGGAAATGTGGTGCGTCTCGCGAAAGGGGACGCCCTTGCGGACGAGGTAGTCGGCCAGGTCGGTGGCCAGCATGTCGGGCGTCAGCGCCTTGCGCATGTTGTCGGCGTTGATGTCGAGGGTTGAAATGACGCCCGTGGCAATCTGGATGCTGTCGGACACGGTCTTGACGTGGTCGATGAGCGGCTCGACGCTCTCCTGCAGGTCCTTGTTGTACGTGCTCGGAATGCCCTTGATGGTCATTTGCAGGCCGGCCATTTGGCCAAACGCCCTGCCCGCCTTGCCGCGCAGCAGCTCCAGGCTGTCTGGGTTCTTCTTTTGCGGCATCAGGCTGCTGCCCGTGCTGTACGCGTCGGCGAGGCGCACAAAGCCAAACTCGGCGCTCGAGTAGATGATGAGATCCTCGGCCCACCGGCTC
Source organism: Phyllosticta citriasiana (assembly GCF_038021145.1). Classification (NCBI taxonomy): domain Eukaryota; kingdom Fungi; phylum Ascomycota; class Dothideomycetes; order Botryosphaeriales; family Phyllostictaceae; genus Phyllosticta; species Phyllosticta citriasiana. The sequence goes on from NW_027117294.1 coordinate 551,629, forward strand.
AGGTGCATCATGATGGTGGACCCCCACTGCATCGCCTCGAGGGCAAAGTCGCGGTCACCGACGCCCGCCATGCTGTTGTAGACGAGGCCCTCAAAGCCCAGCTCCTGCGCCAGCGCCTCGCGGTCAATGCCAAACGGGTTGCCCGCCAGCGCGCCGCAGCCCAGCGGGCAGCGGTTGACGCGCTTGATCACCTCGCGCAGGCGCTCGAGGTCGAGCGCAAACTGGTGTCCATACGACAGCATCCAGTGGGCCCAGCGGATGGGCTGCGCGCGCTGCAGATGCGTGTAGCCGGGCATGACGGGGTCAATCTCCTTTTCGGCGCGCTTGGCCACGACGCCCAGAAACTCGACCAGGTGTGCCTCAATCTTGCGCAGCTCCTCGCGCAGCCACATGCGCAGGTCCGTGGCCACCTGGTCGTTGCGGCTGCGCCCCGTGTGCAGCTTGCCCGCAATGTGCGTGCCGATGATCTCGCCCAGCCGCCGCTCGTTGGCCGTGTGAATGTCCTCGTCGACGCCCGGCCGAATCTCGAACCGCCCGCTCGCCCACTCTTCCTTGACTTGCCCAAAGCCCTTTTCAATCGCGGCAAATTCGTCCTGCGTCAGGATGCCCAGCTTGGCGTTTTGTCGCGCGTATGCGATACTGCCGGCAATATCTTGGGCGTAAAAGGCGCGATCGTGGTAGATGGATTCGTTGTAGGCCACCATGAGGGGGTCGAGACCGCCTGTGCTGGTCAGCATTGATGTTTGTGGAGTTCTTGGTAGAGAAAAAGGTACCAGTGAAGCGGCCTCCCCAGAGCATGGTCTTGCTGGGCTTGGATTCGGCCATGTTGAATCAAGGCGGAGAGTTGGACGTGGAGAGTGAAATGCAAAAGAGCTTTCGACCTGTAGGTGAGTCAATGGTTCCGTGAAGCTGCACAAACCACGGTCCGTGATGAAGATTTGGAGACGCCCAGGCGTTATCGATGGTGTTTGGGGCACGCTAGTGCCACTTAGCGCCCCAAGCCCCTCGACGACTGTCATCGCCCGCCGACACTCCTCAGCCTCTTCCTAGCAACCAACGGGCACTGCAAGCACTTTTCACCATGGCTTCATTACAGAATGTCTGGCACCATAGAAGAGTGGCTGAAACACAGACCAAGGCCTGCTGGATATGCTACAAGCCCTCCTCGAACGTGCTAATCACGCCTGATAGCAAGGTCGGGTTGAATGTTGATTGCGCCAGAGCAACCTTCTGACGAGTGGCAGGATTTCTTCTACATTTGTCCTGGGCATCTAAAAGACAGAGGATTCTGCACTCCTGATGCTGACGAAGCTGCTGCGCTAGAGGAAAAGAAGAAGAAAGAGCAGCTTGACAAGGAGATTGAACAGGTCAAGAAGGAATACGAGGAAAAGCAAAAGCTCAAGCTGGAAAAGCGCAAGAAGAAGAAAAAAGAAAAAGGAAAAGACAAGCAAGAGAAGAACGACGAAGAAGAGGAGGACGAGAAGGACGAAAAGGAAAAGGAGGACAAGGTGAGCCTTTGCGACCCGGCTATTATTTCTTGTCTGACACCGTCAGATCAAATCACTCTCTGAAAAGTCGGACTCCCAAACTGAGGTGGGACCTCGCATCTACAGCCTTCACAAGTGAGTCAAGTTCCAACGCGCGAACTCGGGGCCAAATTCATAACGGCTGCCAGGAACTTCTGTCAGATGCGAATCAAGCGCATACGAGACGCCGAAGCCGCCAAGAGGAACCGGGAGCGCATGTCCAACCCCGCAACATTTCCATCCGTCCCATCAGGTTTCCCATAGACGTTGGAATCACCAGATGCCGCAACGCAAAACGCCTGCGCTGCGGCGGCGGTGGAGAAGAAGCGGAGTCGGCTCCAACTTGACTCGTCATATCGCGTCGACGAATGCCTTTATGGTCAGTGGCTGTCTATGTGAATGTCGCCGTCGTTGCTCGCGCCGCCTGAGCCCTAGAACTACTCTGGCGACGAGGCGTCCGACGCAGTCAGCGGCTTAGCGAGTGACACGAGGCCACCACACACACACACACACACACGATGCTGACCGCAGCAGGACGAGGAATCGTTTGCGGGCTGAATCAATACGTCCAATACAATGGTTGTCGCAACTCCCGAGTATTACGGGCAAAATGACCCCCTTCTCACTATATTCCTCCACGCCCCGGTCAGCAACGAAAGAACTGCACCCAAGCCTCCACACTTTGAGATCCAAGAGCGGCCAAGAGGGCCTTGGCAAGCTTGTGTTGTTCATCCTTCTGTCTCTCTGTCGAATTGTGCAACTTGTCTTTATCGTTTTCGTCGTCAGTGGTTGCGCGTCTTTTGCTCTGCCATGGTCTCACATGTCAAGCCGATACGAGCGAGCCCCAAGGCCCCGGGGAAAAAAGATTCCGCATGCACGCGGCGCAAATGTCGACCACAACTGACTGCCGAATTCGATCCGAGCGGGAGATGGGCATCGAAAATGTACCCTGTCGAGATCAAGAAGTCGTCGGGCTGACTCGGGGTACGCTCTGCCCAGAAGACTTCCGCTTTGGTGCAGGTACATACATGGTGATACACGGTTGCCCGGCATGGTATCATTTCGACCCACCAACGTCCGTCGGCGACAGCCTGGCGAGACGAGATCAAAGAGCCAAGTCAGTGTTGATCAAAAAATCTCCCGCCATGTATGTGTAGCTCCAAATCGCCACTCGTCACATGCAACCAGGCACAATCTTTTGCTCCAACACATCCACTGCTCAATAATCCTTCCGCCAACAACGCTCCATTCACTTTCATCACCAAACACGGACTGCCGCTCGTCTGGCCCACCCACCCGTCAGCTTACGTTCCCCACATCTCATCACATCACATTGCCTCAACCTCCCCACGCTCGCCCGCCCGCCCGCCTGCATTCTGGAGCTACCTACCTACCTACCTACCTACCCACTTACCTTCTTGCCTACCTGCTTGGCTCCGCACAGACAGATCCAACCAGACCCAATCCCAAACCAAACCAATCCAAACCAAACCACTGACGGCCCCCTCGCCACGCTCCTCCGCCCCGCACAACACGCCAAACGCGGCATAATGGCATGGTCGACTGGCTAGCCGGTTGGACCTGCCTGCCTACCTGCTCACGTACCTATCTATCTGCGCTTCTGTGCGAGATGATCGCCGCGGCGGTGGATCTCCGATCTTGTTTTTCGCTCCCCCTCTTTCTCTCTTTTCTCTCGCCCCATGCAGGCGGGAGTTTGTCTGATCGCGAACGTGTTACGAGATGGCCGTGTATTGTGTCTATCTATCTATCTAGCTGGCTAGTTAGCATTAGGCACAAGGTCTGCCTCTCCGTCTGTCTGGCTCTTCGTGCGCTACCTTCTCCTCCTCCCTCCTTCCTCCTTCTTCCTCCCCCTCCCCCACATCTCCAAGCCCCAAATACCAGCCAACCGCTTCGCCAACTCCCCAACTGATCCACCCGGACCTGGCGCCGGGCTGGGCTGAGATGGGATGGGCTGGCTGAGTGGCGCTTGCATGCATGCATGCGTGCGTGCGTGCGTGCGTGCAACGAGGCTGAGGCTGAGTTTGAGGTTGAAATCGAGGCACCTCACTTCCCCCTCCCTCAGACCCGTAGGGCTGGGTTGGGCTGAGCCGGGCTGCGTCTGGCGGGGTGGCCTGGCCTTTGATTGGCTGGGTTGGTTGTGGCATAGGGTCTATGTTGGTGAGAGTGAGTGAGAGAGTAGGACAGGGCAGAGCGGCGTGTGCGGCGATGGATGATGGGTTGAGTGTAGGGGATTCAGGGATGAGCGTTGGTGATTAAGGGAGGGAAAGAAACGATATCTACGGCGAGAACTTCCTTCACTTGGACCCAAGCAACGTTTCCATGCCGTGCCGCTCTTGTTGAGAAAGAATGGCCAAGTTCTCATTTAATTGCCCTGTCTATATCCTCCTGCCCTAAACCTCTCCAAACCTCTCCAAACCTGGGCTCATCCACGGCGGCGGCGGTAGCCTTAGTCAGCCTAGTCTCGTGCGCCCGCGCTGCTGGATAGATAGGTAGGCAGGCAGGCAGGTAGGTAGGTAGATAGATAAATAGGGGCGGCTGAGTAAGGAGAAGGAAGGTGTAGAGGAGGAAGAAGAAGATGAAAAAGAAAAAGAAGAAGACCAAAAGCAAGCAGCACGACACGACGTGAGCGAGGGAGCTCAGACAAGGTAGACGACGACGATGACGACGACGACGATGATGATGATATGTACGAAGCTCATTTTAATCAACCGACTGACGGCTCGACCGACCTACGTCGCCGTCGAGCCATCCCGTCCCTCCCACCGATGCTCCTCTTACTCCAATGCCTACTACTCCTACTCGTCCTACCTTGCCTCGTTCTACCCATGTAGCTAGGTATGTAGGAATGTACCACGCATGATACGGACCTGTCTGTCTGTCTGCTTGTCTGCCTACGAATAACAACCCAACGTGCCACTCCAACGACGCGACGCCATCGTGCGTGCTGGCAACACTGCAACACCACTACCACCAACACTGCTGTCACCAATCACCAATCACCACCAATTCAAATCCCAAATCCCAAACCCCTTGATACCGAAAAAAAGGACTAGAAATGTAATTGTATACCCCTCCGTCCAACCATCTCAAATAATCTCAAATCATCATCCTATCCTGCCCGCAAGGAAAGGAAACGAGGCAGAGAGGGAGGGAGGAGAAGGAGGAAACCAAAAGGAGACAAGCGAAAAGGAAGAGAGAGAGAGAGGGGGGGGGGGCAAAAAACGCCGTCGTGACATCGTCCAAACCAAGAGAAAAGAAGAGGAAGAGAAAAAAAAAAAGGAGGGGAAATAATTAAGGGCAGCTTTCAGGGAAAGAGAAAGAAACAAAAAGGAATCTTTTCGCCAGCCGAGCAGACAAGAGTCTCTCTGAGAGGAGTCATTTGGAATGGATGGATGCTCCGGAGCAATCAAGCAAGCAAGAGCAAAAAACAAACTGATCCCAGACCCAAAAAATGGCTGGATGATGATGCTGACGGCAATGATGATGATGGTAAAAATGTGGATGACGTGATGATCAAACAGCGCGCAGCAATGATGATGTGATGATAATTTTGAGCAGGCCCAGACAGCAGCAGTTCCCCCCAACATGGTACTTTTATATCCACCCATGCCAAGGATTAGTTGTAAAAAGAAAAAAAGTCGACTGACCAAGAGTTGCGTATGTCGTGGTGCGCCGGCATGGTATGCAAGGCAGTCAAGGCGCCTCCATCAAGTCGTGGCAAGAAAAGATTTGGACTGCGTGCAAACATTACGACTCGTCGCGCGCTTCGCTGATGACGCCCGGCTTGGGAACGGCTACGGAAAGGGCGGCGGCGGCCTGCTGCTGGGCGATTGGGGCGCCTCCGGGCAACGAGGCCACCGATAAGGGCAGACGGTCCTTTGGCGGTGGGGGCTCGTCCTTCATACAGGCGTTCTCGAGCATATTTGTCCACTTTCCGCTCGTGCCAGCGTGGCTGTGCTTGAGATGCTGGCGGAAGTGATCTGCGCGGTAAAACTTCTTGGCCTGGTTGCACTCGCCGAACTTGTGCACGTGGTTGAGATGGTCGCCCCGGATATCCCAGTTGGCGGGGTTCGGAAACTCCTCACCGCAGTATCCACAGACATCTGCAGCCTGGGGATTCACCGTTGACGGGTGAAAGGCCGCCTGCACTCCAGACAAGGCCGCGCAGGACCACGAGTGCCGGCGCAGGTGCAGCGAGTTTTGGTGCCGCTCCGCCTCGTTCTTGTTCTTGAACCGGTTCGGGCAGTATTGGCACGTGTATTGCTTTTCCATTTCGTGCAGCCTGCAAAGTGTTAGCGACGACTGCATCATCTTGCGCTGGGCAATCCTTACCGGAGCTCGTCTTCACTGTCAAACTTTTTGGGCTTCTTGGGGCAGCACTCGCAAATGTACATTCCCTGGAGCTTGGAGACGCTATTTTGACGCGAATGCGCCAAGCTGTCAGCAGACAACTTGCGTGCATGCACCGCTTCTTCACCAGACAGCCCACGCTGGTGGTGGATTTTGGAAAGGGATCCGCGTGGGCTCGGGTTGAGCGATCTCGTGGTGGAATACGGAGAAATCGGACCGAACTCGTCTACGGCAGGAGAGAGGGTGCTGGGCGACAGCCTGTCCGTGTGGTAGCTGGTTGCGCTGCTGGCGACCGACAAGCCGTACGACGACCCGAGGGAGCCGTTGCGCTGTCCAATGGACGAGGTCGACGAGACGGAGCCGTGGTTGGTGTGGAACCGGGAAATGGGCGAGTTGCGGTTCACCAGCATCTGTGCAGAGCGACGGTGGTACAGGTCGTTGCCACCGCTGGGGCGGTCCTCGCGAGCAGCTTCGGAGGGCGGTGAAGACGCCCGTCTCTTGAGGCCGCCGTGAGAGCTGAGCTGGTACTCGTCCGAGCCGGCAGGGCTGCGGTCGTTGAGGTTCAGGTCGCGCATGCCGTTTTCCTCCATGGCAAAGTCGGGCTCCAAGAAGACGGTGTGATCATAGCTTCCTCGGTGCGAGTGCGCATCGTCATAGCCGGCCGGACCTGAAACGCTGCCGTATGGTCGGTGGTGTTCGCCGGGAGCTGGACCGTAGATGGGACTGCGGAAGCCAGTCTGGCCGGGTGAAATGCCACCAGAGTTGGGTGGCCAGCCAGCGGCGGAGAGATCTATCGAGTTCATCCGCCTCTCGGGCATGGACAGCGGCTTGAGCTGGCCATTGAGCTTGCTCAGTGTGTTGTGCGGGCTGGTCGATGTTTCTTGGGCGCTCGTCGACAGGAAGCCCGAGCCCGAGCTTCGGGTTGGGGTGTTGGGACCGCCAATCTTGGAGAGGAGTTGCTTGTCGTATGCCTGGGACGAGTCTTCGAGCGACCGTTGGCCCAGCTGACGTTCGCTCTGCAGCCTGGGGCAGAGGTTAGACGGTGGGGGGTTGCAAGGCACGAATAATTGTTTACAAGCAACTCACCTGTGGTTGGCTAGCGAGGGCCTGGGGAGATCTGGGCGATCGTCGTCGCTGTGGTGGCTCTGGCTGTCGGCGCCCATGTCGGTATCCTGGGGCTTGACAGTGGAGAGGGAGCTTCCTCTCCGGGCGGCCGTTCCATAGTCGCCCTCGTCAAAGGAGGGCTGGGTGCGTTTTACCTGACCGCCCAGCAGACTCGAGCCCGGCTTAACCGAGCCAAAGGAATTCTTCCCGAAAGACAAGCTATTCGGGCCATTGCCCCACTGCCAGCCCGGGTCCTGTCCCTCGCTCAACTCGGTGATGTGACGCGGCGGAGGCAAGGGCGGCGGAGGGGAATCTCTTGCGTTGGGGATGGCCATGGGAATGGCGGTGGGAGTTGCATACGACGACGACCGGCGCGGAATGGTGAAATGTGAGTGGTGGGCGCCAGAATCATATATTCGTATGGCCGGCGTCGACGTTGCGTGCGACATGTCCATTTTGGGGGGGGGGGGGGGGGGGGGGGGGGGGGGGGGGAAGGGACGGAGGCAAGCGTGAAGCGCAAGGCGCCGCCAGCTGAGTCGTGCGGGCAGTGGCGGCGAGCAAAGAATGAGGGCTCAGCGGCTAGTGGCCGGGAGGAGCGGGAGGATGAAGGGAGTCCCCGGAGAGGGCGAGCTTGGGGGAGGGCTGGCAGCAGAAACAGCGAGGGGGTATGCGAGTTGTGGGTTTTGAGTTTGTGGAGGAGCAGCGGCAACGAGCGGCAGCGGCAGGCCTAGCGGTAAGGTAGTGGGTAGCGGTAGCGGCAGCAATGGCAGTAGCGGCGGCTTGGGTATGTGTGTGTCGAGGGTAAATCAATTCGAGGGCCGACAGGTAGGACCTTGGAGGTCTAGGGCGGGCGGGCGGCGGCAGCGTGTGTGAGAGGTGATACGTGACGGGGAGCACGGGTTTCCGCCGGGAACGCTCTTCAGCCCTACGGTCCAGGTCAGCAATGGGACAAGGCTGACGGCGCAACCAAGTCGCGGCGAGAGACTTGGCTTTTGGGTGGGGGGGCTGGGGGCTGCGCGCAGCTGACAGCGGCGTGTACGAGGACGGCGTAACTTGCCTAACTTACGGCAGTTGAGAGGACGAGGACGAGCTCGTGGTGGTAGGCCAAGCCAAGGTTGCACAGTGCAGAAGGTGCAGCAAGGCGGAAGCTGGCCAGCAGGGCGGGACGCGCGAGGTGCAGCAGATGCGATGCAGAGTGATGTGATGGAGGATGGAGGGATGATGGACGAGGGCGAGGAGGAGAGGCGAGGAGGTGAGAGTTGAAGACGAAGAAGAAGAAGAAGAAGAAGAAGAAGAAGAAGAAGAAGAAGAAGAAGAAGAAGAAGAAGAAGACGACAGGAGGATAAGTCGAGAGTGTGCAATGGATGGGTACTGACTGTGGTGAGCAAGGGTGCGTGTGTGGTGTGGGAGGGCCATGCAGACAGACGGCCAAAGGGCCGACCGACCAGGGATTTGCCAACGACGCCCGCGACCTGACGACCTGACGGCGGGAGTCCAGGCAGGCCCGGCAGTCCAGCCCACGCACCTCACGACGACAAGCCCATTAACATCTGATGCCCGTCTGTTCATAGGTTTCTTAGTTGACGACAATCAGTTGTTAACAGATATCATTTCGTCATGATCCGCAACTCGCAACTGATGGATGAAGCCAATCCTCTCAGCCTTACCGCCTTCTTCATCCTGCTGCTCTGCTTCTCCACCCGTGTGTTTCCCATGCCCCTTGTCCACTGCCTCTGCTGCCCTACCCAGGTCCAGCCTTATGTCCGTCCGGGCGACCGACGCCTCTCCCTTTGTTGCACTTCACCCGGTTATTCTACTTCTCCCTTTGCCTACACTACTGGCGATCGGCGATTTATAATATGCCTGCGTTTGACAGTGCAACACGCCTCCCCTCAATCCGACATGGTCCTTGGTGGTTCAGGACGCCATCAGGTCCGACATGGCCAGTCCCACCTTCCCCCTCGAGATAGGGCTGTCCGATGTCCACTCAATACGAAAATGCATACGCGAAAAGTCGTCGTCGCAACACGATGGCCATGAATTAAGAGGAAAAAAAAAAAATATTAAAAAAAATCCCCTTGCTCACCTTGCCGCCCTGTGCTGTGCTTGCTGGCTTGCTTGCTTGCTTTGCTGTGTGAGAGTTGAGAGCCTCTTGCATGGTTTCAGCTTTGTCAGACGCGCCTCGCTTGCGCCAACACCACCACAACCACCACCACCACAACCACCACTCGTCTCTTCTGCAACCTGAACCTCGTCCTGCCCAACCACACCGCGATACCCGTCCCCACACGTCATAATGGCCGGCCTGCTCGATAAAGTGCCCGGCGGCCACAACTTGTACATTGGCGGGTGCGTTGCGACTGCTGCTGCTGCTCGTCCATCAATGCATCGAGCCCACAGTGCATCCTCATGTTAACATTCGTAGCCTCTTCACCCTGCGCCGCCGGGACGCCCTGGAGGCCGCAAACATTACCCACGTGCTGTCGGTCCTGCGCCTGCCTCTCGACCAGGACCTGTTTGCGCCCTTTCGCGAGCACATGGTCGTCGAGGTGGACGACGTCGACGATGAAGACCTGCTCCAGCATTTTCCGGCCACCAATCGTTTCATTCAACGCGCCCTTGACTGCGGCGGTGGCGTCCTCGTGCATTGGTGAGTCGAGTCTGTCCGAGTCTGCTCCTCTTGAATCATGCACCCGTCTCCAGATGCGGATGCTGCTTGGCGCACAAAAAAGCAAAGCGCTTCAACGCAGTGCGTGCAGGCTCGGGTGTGCCGAGCTCGCGGTATCTGGCAGTCGTGGTTGTGGTGGTTGTGGTGGTGGTGCAGCAGCAGCAGCAGCAGCAGAGGAGCCCATCATGTCATGGCATATGGCCGTGGGCCTCCTCCCTGCTTTGCTCTAGTTTTTTCTTTGCTGCAAGCGCCGTTGGAGACGGAATAGTACGTGTGCCAACTCGAGAAAACCCCCGTATGCAGTGCAATGGGCAAGTCCCGCTCCGCCACCTGTGTCATAGCCTACTTGATGCACAAACATCACATCACGCCCCACGAGGCTCTGGACCAGGTGCGTCAGGCCCGGGCCCTATGCGAGCCAAACGAAGGCTTCATGAAACAACTCGAAATATACCACGCCATGGGCACGCCCGACGACGTCCAAGCCAGCCCCGCATACCAGCGCTGGCTGTACCAGCGCGAGGTCGAACTGAGCCGCGCGTGCGGCACCGCCCCCGAGGCCGACAAGATCAGATTCGAGGACGAGCACGCCAACGACTCTCTTCAACAGCAGCAGCAGCAGCAGCAGCAGCAGGCTGCCCTCGAGCTGCGCTGCCGCAAATGCAGGTACGCGCCCCCTCCCCATTATTATTCGCTCCCTCCAGCCCTTCCCCTCCCCTCCTCCAGATTGTCAACGGCCCGAGCGTGCCATGCGTGCCATGCGCCTCGTCAGCCCTGGCCGTTGCAGCCATGTCTGGCTGTCCGTCCGGTCTCCATCTTCGCTCATGCACATGACGGGGTCCCTTTTTTTTTTTTTTTTTTTTTCTCTCTCTTTTCCCCATCGTTGGCGCCACCGTGTAGACATCATCACATCATCGTCTCTTCTTTTGGCATCAATATACCGTCGACGTCAGGCGTCCCTGGTCAGCCCAGGCCAGCCCAGGCCACGCTGCATGGCATGGCATGATTGATGGATTGAGTCGATTGATTGACTGATTGATTGCTTTGGAGGGGGGGCACACTGGCAGCTGACCTTTTCCATCAACTTCTAGACGGGCACTGGCCACATCAGCCTTCATCAACGAGCACCCTGCAGCAGCCATCACCAGCAACACCAGCAGCAACACCAACAAAAACACCAACAAAAACAACGCGCAACAATGCTCCCACCTCTTCGTCTACCCCCTCAGCTGGATGCGTCCAGAGCTGGAACAAGGCAAATTGGACGGCCGCCTCGAGTGCCCCAACCCCAAATGCCGCTCCCACGTCGGCAAGTACGCGTGGCAGGGCATGCGCTGCTCTTGCGGCGACTGGGTCGTGCCGGCCATCAGCCTGGCCAAGGGCCGCATCGACGAGGTGGTGCATGTGGTGCGCAACAACGAGGTGAAGGACAAGGACGTGAGGGCGCATGCCGCGCTCCCCGCGGTTATTAGGAGACCACCTTTGCCTGGCGGAGGCGCCGGCGCCGGCCATTTGTAGCGTCGTTTTGGTGCATGCTCGTGGGGAGGCAGTGAGTACCGACCGAGTACGGAGGTCCTGAGTGAGTGAGTGAGTTGAGTGGGGTTTTGCCATACCTGTATCATTAGGTTAGCAGCGGCGCTGGCGGCGGCGGTGTTGGTGTACTTGCGGTAGCTGCAGCCAGCTATCGAACAGAGGGCAGTAGCGTCTGGTACTTAGCGTGGGGAAGGAAGGGCAGATCAACGCAAAAATCACGACAGCATGGACGGACGGACGGACGGACGGAAACGCTTTACTTGCCCATGCTCATCTTTATTTGGGCCACATACGCAGCCACGATCGTCGTCGTCGTCGTCGTCGTCGTCGTCGTCGCGAAGCGCCCAAACCAATCAATGAAATAGAAGAAAAAGAAAAAAAAAAAAAGAAAAGAAAACACGCGAGCAACGAAGGATGCAGTGAATGTACCTAGGTAGAAACACTCTGAAAAGAGAGAAAGAGAAAGACAAAGACAAAGATGACAGTGCCAGAAGCACTTACCATCCATCAATCAATCTCCTGTCGCGATGGATGAAACGGGTGGGGTGAACGCGACCAAGGTATCCGCTGATGGAAGAGAGAATGGATAGCACGGGTCAGTCAGTCAGTGGGTGGTTCGGTCAGTCAGTCAGTCAGTCAGTCAGGCAGGCAGGCAGGCAGGCAGGCAATGTTCACCCGCGAGCCCTACAAAATACTTAGTCTACTCTGCCTCTCTACTCTGCTTTCCTTCAAGTTGCCTTTGTGCCTCTGTGCTCGTGTTGACGGACGGACGGACCGGCTAAGCGACCAGCCAGCTAGTAGCTGCCTTTCCATGTTTCTTTGCTTCTACGTGGTGTGTGGTGCATAGGGCAAATTTGTAGATAGATGGATGGACAGGCAGGGAGTGGCGGGGGCAACGAAGCTGGAGTTGGTGAGCGAGGGGGTTGATTGACTGACTAGCTCAGAACGGTTAGTTGTCCGTTTAGGCTGAATCAGTAGACAGCTGGATAGATAGATGGGTGGGAAGGTAGGTAGGTAGGTAGGTAGGTAGGTAGGTAGATGGTACACACATACTGGTCAATGTGCAGACTGAACTGTTCTTGACTGACACCCGCATGTCTGTGTTGTGGAGGCTGATGGTGATTGACTGAGGCTGATGCCTGTCTGTCGTCGAGAGGTGTGCCCTGTTTTATCGCAATACTCTAGGCACTAGGCAAAGAGGAAGAATCACACAGTGGAAGAATCACACAGTGGATCTCGCAGCAATTCTCGCCAGCGTATCTTGCTGACCAAAAGCCGCTTTTCAAATCTCCATCGCCACAGTACCAACAAGGGCAATGACGACAACAACAACAACAACAACAACAAACGTACCTCCGGGTGTGCAGTCGTAAGGTACAATACATCCAGCACACCCAAACAAAAACCCGCCATCTAGTCAACTAACCAACCAACCAGCCATGATTGGCCTAAATCCAGACAGACAGTACCTTACCTAGCCCTCTCTCACCGTGCCCCATCTCGCCACGCCAAAATACGTAGTCCACATCCTAGACCCGTCTCTGCATCCATCGCCCATCCTGTCTCCGTCGGCCCGAAACCCTGAACCGCGTCTTTAACGCCAGCCAATCAGGCAAGCGAGCGATGTGAAAGAGGGCGCGGCATGGGAGCGTAGATGCATGCAAGCATCATGGATGGATGGATGGATGGATGGATGGATGGATGGATGGATGGATGGATGGATGGATGGATGGCTGGATGGCTGGACTGCTAGGGCTGGATGGACGGACCAATGCCTATTTACATACATACATACATACATACATACATACATACTGTGCATAGGTGGAGGGATGGAATAGATGGGTGGTGGATGAGTGGATGGATGGTAGCATGGATGGACAGGCTCGCTTAAATGATGCTTGTTTCTTTACTTGCTTGCTTGCGGCGCTGCGCTTCTCTGCGCTTCTCACACTGGTTCCTGGCTCGCTGCCGCTACCGCTGCCGCTGCTCCTGCTCGTCACAAACAAGCAATCAACGGCCCGGGCATGCGAGCGATGAGATGCGATGCGTGCCTTGGGCGGCAGCGAGGCAGGCAGAAAAGGTAGATAGGCAGGCGAGCGGGTGGGCGGTTAGGTTGGCCGCGTTTCCTCGTATCTTTCGGCGGCAGCAACAGCAGCAGCAGCAGCGACAGCAACAGTGATGGAAGTGAGAAGGAAAATTTAGGAGGGGAGGCGGATATATGTACCGATGGAGTGTCTCGCGGAAATGGTGCGGACGGGCATCGTGCGTTCAGGCGCGCAAGAGACGGGGGGAGAGAGAGAGAGAGAGAGAGAGAGCCACGAGACGAGACAAGACGAGACGAGACGAGACGAGACGAGACGAGACGACAGGAGTATGGGTCGTCTCGTATGGAGGCACGGAGGGTGGGTATGGGTGGGTGGGTGTTCAGGCTTTCCTTTCCCTTCACGGTCTCGCCTATCTTTCTCCGCAAACGCATCACGAACGACCGACCTCCCGACCTCCCGACCTCCCGACCTGACGCTTCATTATCTCCAGGCAGTTCAGCTGGTTTTCCGGCGGCATCGTTGGCGGTCCCTGAAGCTTAGCTAGCACGCTGGAGGATGAAGCGATTGCCGGACTGGAAACGCTCGAGGTAGCTGTGCACACGGCTGCTGTCTATCGCGCTTGGCGATGGGCGGGGCAGAGTTGACTCGACTGGCGCTATTATCAGTGTTGTTGTTTCGACGCATGAGGTATGACGGAGGTGGTGAGTCGTGACAGCTCGCACGGATGGCAGCCGGTTGGCTCTCCTGGGTGCCTGTGATGCAAGCACCAGTCAGTCGGCAGTCAGTCAGTCAGTCCGTCCGTCACAGGGCTGGCGAGGGCAGCGAAGTTCGGTTCAATGTTGTATCCACTCCTGTCGTTGGGCTGGGCTGGGCTGGGCTGGGCTGTGCTTGGCCCGTAGGGCTGCCGGCCGGTGCATGTCGCTTGCACGCAACAATAACAATGCTCTCTTCTCTTTTCTGTTTTCCCGATACGGTCGCATCATCATCACCACTGCTGCTGCCGTCGAATAGGCTGCATGTCCAGGGCGACGCGCGTCGTTGTTCGTACCGAGCGGAGGCGTTCGAGCAGCGCTGGGTGCCAGGTTGGCCTTGGCGTCGGCCGAACCCACACAAATGAGGACTTGGAGAGATTATGGATGTGCAGAGAGGGGAAAGGAGCCGGCCGAAGCGTCGTCGTGACGCATGAAAAGGAAAAATGCAAGGAGCGAGTAGGGATACGAGGACGACGAGAACATTGGACGGTTGGCGGTTGGCGATGAATCGCTTGCGGAACGTCGGTGCCATTCACTCATACATTCATTCATTCATTCACACAATCATTCTCCATCCACAACACCCACCACTCCTGCTGGTCAGGTCATCCAACGGCCCTCCTCTTGTGTTCCAGGGTCACCTTCAAGACAAGGACAAGGACAAGGACAAGGACAAGGACAAGGACAAGGACAAGGACAAGGACAAGGACAGGGACAGGGACAGGGCCTTGGCCACCACCCGCACATCTCCAGGTGCCAGGTCCATTCATTCCTTGGGCGCGCACCGTCGCCATCGCCATCGCCATCGCCATCGCCTTCGCCCCATCATTGTCGCTGTAACAGTGGCCACCAACCAGCGGTCCCCACAGCTGCGTCGCAGGGCTGAGCAGACGACGACAACGACGACTCCTCTCCATCTCTGTATTTGCCACACCCTCACCCTCACTCACTCACTCACTCACTCATACACAGCCATCCTCCCCATCGTTGAATCCCCCCTTTTCTGCCCGTCTCCTTGTCCATCCAACAGTATCAAGGCACCCACCCCCGCCAGCCAGCCAGCCTTGCAGGGAAAAATGCTGTCGACGCCGGTCTAAAAGAAGAAACCATGGGTGGTTAAAAAAGTCTAACGCCAACCTTGCGAGCGGCACGAGCGGCCGGCCGGCCACCGCAACCTTGACGGGAAGCGCACGTTTATTCCGTCCGTCGTTGCTCGGTCGGTCGGTCGGTCGGTCGTGCCCATGATTGATCCATCCCGGTTAGCTTGGTACACAGTCGTTGTCGACCACATCACCTCTCTCGCCTCTCCATCTTGGCTCCGCGTTTCTCGACCTTCGCAGCGGAATGACTGCGTGGAAATTGTTGCGAATGGTGTAAATCCGTCGCTTCTTTTTTCTTTTTTTTTTTTCTTTTTCTCTTTTTTGCTCGTGCGAGCGACTGGCCGAGCGGGTGGGCGAGCGTTTCCTCTGCCGCAGCACCGCCGCCGCCGCGTACCTGAGGCTGCCGGATGGCGGGTGACGGATGCATAAGCTTCTTACCAACCGTCTAACCAACCAACCTGCCTGCCCGCCTGCCTGTCTACCTTGTCTTGATCCTTCCCGCTTCTTGTTCCTCCTTGGGCATGATCCTGTCTCCTGTTCGCCTCTTTCTCGCTTGCTTGCCCGGTGGATTCTGAGCCTGACAATTGCCACCACCATCACCATCACCAATGTTTCTATTGTTGCTATTTGCTTGCTTGCTTGCTTGCTGCCTTATTAACTCGACCTCCACCGGCCCCCTGCTACACATGTTGCGGCAAGGCGAGATGGCCAGAAGAAGAGGAGGCAAATAATGTCTGTCCTTCTACCTATCAGTCACGCCCGCCTCCTAGTCTGTCTCCTTCCTCGTGCAGCGCAGCGCCCTAACGTAGCGCGCCCACCTATCTACTAACCTACCTATTGTTTCCGCGCATGGCGCCTGAGTGGGCTGGCGGGCTGGCTGGCTGGCTTGCTCACTCTTTGACTCCCTCACACACATGCAAGCCAGCCTAGCCCTGTAGATTTCTTGCGCGGTTGCCAAGGCACCTGCCGAGCTCGCAGCGTTGAACCCTCCTCCAACCCTACCCACTACCTGTCGTGTGGTAGTTAGCTAACTATAGTACGGGCAGGCGGGCGGGCGGGCGGGCGGGCAGGCAGCTTGGGCCAGTTGTAAGTCGTAGGTAGGTAACACCCCTGCCTCCAAGCCACGCGCTCGCTCATACGCTCACTTTGTTTGAAGACGGACAACTCTAATTTATCGCTCTTTTCGAGATGGGCGTCGTAGTGGTGAGAGTGGCGTGGTACTGCTTTTGCTGCACGGCAGAGAAGACCGGATGGATGGGCGACGGTATTGGTCTCTGGAATGAGAATATTGCTCCTTGTTCTCCTCCGCCGACGACTATTGCGACTCCCACTGCTGCTGCCATGCTACCCACCTACCTACCTGTGTAGCTAGCGCTAGAGCTGCCACCAAACAGACTACCGCCATTCCCTACCTACCTACCTGCATATTCTATCAACGAACAACGAATCTCCGCGGCGTCTTTTTTTTTGTTTTTTTTTTTTTTGTGTTTCTGGCATGTGCCTCAAACCACCACCACCACCACCACTCCCCCCTTTTCTTTTCTCATCGCATCCTTCTCCAAAAGCCCCCTCCCTGTCAATCAGTCACTGCAAGAAACTACGCACGCACGCACGCACGCACTCACTCGCTCACATCGAAAGGCCCAAGTGATTTGGTAGTTACTTTTCTTTTTCCACTCATGTTTTACGCTCTCTCCCTTGATTCTGCAGCCAAGACGATAGATAATAGATTTAGCATCTACACATTTTTTCCATCTTCAGCGCGGAGCAGAGCGGAGGACATGCGCCGAAAACAGTGCTCATCTGACTCGACCGCGCTCTGGACCACGCGTGTCTACATTGGTGCAAAGAAGGCCCGTCGTCGTCGTCGTCGTCGTCGTCTTCGCGTGGAGTGCTGATCAACGCAAAGCAGAGCAGGGTGGAAGAGATGCGTGTCGAAAGGGGTCTGAAAGGGAGGGAGTGAGTGAGAGACGTCATCTCAGTGTCCGGTACATTCGCTCACTTAGCGCGAGACGAAGTAGTCGTGGAAGTGTGTCATAAGTCTGGGGTATCATTACGAGCTGGTGAGCGAGCAAGCAGGCTCCATATTTTCACCGTGCGCCTCGCTTCGTACGCTTGCTTCCGTGGTGTGCCGTTCACTCAGCCGTCGTCCCACGTTCTCGTCATTCAGTGATCCATGTGTAGGAGACTTCGCTTTTTCGTTCCGCTCAGCAAATGCAAAATTCATCCTTAACAACTCCAGTCCGCCGTAATCTTGTGGGGGTATCGTTGTTTCGACCATCTATTCCATGCCATGAGCGCACTCAATGGTTCCAGTACGCCTGGCGTGCCATCAAGATTTCATGGGGAGAGAAAGTCGAGAACCTGATCGTCCAGTCAATCGTGGGAAAGTAGTCCTCCCTTTCGCTCCCTTTTCCTTAAAATTCGAGCCAAACAGCTGGCCAAACAGGCACCGGCACCTCCAACGCCTCACTCGGGGACAACCCACACGTGGCGTGGCCGCGGCATCCTGCCATCTTTATTCGGCGCCGCCTTCTCGCGAAACGCCAGCTTGCCGCTGTCAGTAATCATATACGTCAAGCTATCCGCCGACGGGAGACCGAGCCACTCCTCCAGCGTGTCGACCTCGTCTTTTTCCTCGCGCTGCCGCCGCGATGCAGAAGCGTCATCGTTGTCCGCGTCCATGTCCACGTCGTCCGACTCCTGCGTCATCGTCAGGTCCTGTGTGGCAGCCGCAAACGAGTTGCTGAAGCCCACGCCAGGTGGCGGCGCTTTGTACGCGGGTGGGAGGGGCCGGTCGAGTTCCTTATGGATGGCGTCGCGCGGCCGCTCGAGGCGTGCGTGCAGGAGGCGCTGCCGGTCGACCTTTTCGTTGAGCGCTTCGAGACGCGCTTTGCGTTTGGGGCGCGCCTTGATCTCTGCGATCTTGGCCTCGCGGTCAAAGGGAACTGGACAGTATGATGGCGCCTCCCTGGCCAGGTCTTTGACAGTCGTTTGGACGGTGCAAAATTCGGCTTTGTAGCGGGCAAGTATTCTATCTTCGAATTCCTTTGGATCATTGGGAGCTTGCAAGTCTTCTCGCATTGTCACCGGACGTGATCCAGACTCCTGTGGTGATTCAGGTGCTCTTTCAGGCTCTGGAGTGGTCTCACCGTCCTTTGAGGGTGACAAGGCAGGAGCCGCGGACAAAGGAGCCACGGACAAAGGAGCCACGGACAAAGGAGCCGCAGACAAAGGGGCCGAATTCGAATCTTTCGACGAGCTATCCGTATTCAAGTTGATAATCTTCACACTTCTCGCCGCGGGTCCAAGCCTGGGTTCCTGACTGGGAACACCACTTGCCGTTGGCTCAGACTGTGACGAGAATGGAACAAGTTCCAGGTCATCCATGCCATCGGGATACACCAAACGCATTTTTCGATCTGGGCCATTGGGTTCTGGTGCGGGTGTAAAGACAGCAGCCGAAATTTTGGCCTGCTTCTCCCGGAAAGGTGGGTTGAGGCGTTTGCCATTGCTTGCCGACTTCCGAGCTCTGTACACAGCCTTCCGAGGCGCCTTTTCCGCCGGCTCTTCTTCATGATTATCTTCACTGGGCCGCTTGAGACTCTGTCTATCCGTGTCTTGAGCGCCGTCCATGTCTCGAGCGCCGTCCATGTCTCGGATAGTGATTGCAGGATCGTCCTGTGGGCCTGTCGTCTCATTATGATGAACGGCTGAAGTCCTGTTTTCCAGTTTATGGAACTGCCTAAAAGGAAGCTTCACAACAAAGCTTGATTGTGCGCGCAGCTGCGAGAGATGGGTTTCACATGTCTGAAACCATGTACTCGATGCGTAGTATCGTGTCGGTTTGGAATTGAAGACAGGAGAGAATCGATGTTTTTGCCCAAGCCCGGCCAAAGTAGCCGGGATGCTTGACGACTTTCTTCGGCCAGCAGCGTCCCGGAAGTTGTCGTCGATCCATGATGAAATCTCATTCGAGGTCATTCCACGGTTTTCATTGTCCACCATCGCAAATCCAAGCAATTCTGACCACGACAAAGAATTAATGCCTGCAAGTCTCTTCACGTATAATTTTGATGGGGCTGCCAAAGGCACTGCTGGAGGTGCTGCAGAAGTGTTTGCAAGAGCCGCTACTGGAGAGTTTGCAGGAGCATCTGAAGGAGCGTTTGCTGAAATCTCATGGCTTGAGGCGGCACTGTGTCCAGTTTGCAGGCGATCTGAAAGCATCGCTTCCTCTATATCACCTGGAGGTTCGGGGGCTTCAATATGGTCGAAACCTAGTCGCCCCAGAAGCACCTCTGCGTCTGGATGGCTTGAAGTCACGGATTCATTTTCGCCGCGCTCTGCCCCGAGACCCGCGGCAGGCGCCTCTGCCTCACGTGTGTTGACTTGTTCAGCTGGTCGAGGGGCATCAACCAAAGGCTGGGCCGTGACTGTTGGGGAAATCTCAGGAGCATCAGGTTGCCCTGCGATTAGGAGGCCCTTCGCACAGTGTCGGCAGCGCTCTGGATGAGCATTGCTGTTACAATCTTAGCTCCACGCAGTAGCGCATCAGTGGAACGTCATACCTTTCTGTTGTTTGTGTCGACTCTGTTTTCCAGCAGGAGTTACAGTACGCCCGTCGACAGCCAGAACAAATTTTCTTCTGGTTATATGACGGAAAATGCTTCGTTTTGCAGCTTGCGCATCGAGCTACTCTGCTCTTTGAGCTCGCTTCTGAAGCCTCAGAGGGTGTTGGATTGCATCTCCTGGTCGTTGGCTGATCAGCGGGGCATACTTGTCCAAGATCCGGGGCAGAGACTGTGGGCTCCTTGTCTGCAGAGGCGTGCGAAGGAGCTTCTCTGATCAGCGGAGGCGACAGTCTATCAATGTGACTCTGTTCCGCAATTGTGGTCGCAGGAAGTCCGCCAATTTGAATGAGCTCCTGCCGATATCCCTCGGCCATTTTCATAAGATCATTGATGTAATCACGCGTCTTTTTGATCATCGCCTCATCGGATGTAGTTGTGTTATTGGCAAGCCAAACCTCCATTTCCTTTGCTCTCGACAGACGCGAATTCATCGCATGTTGGAGCCTGCGGATTTCGTTGTCGTCCGGAGTTGACCCAGTCGTGACAACAGGCGTGTTCATGTCCGGAGCTGATCCAGTCGTGACACTGGGCGGGTTGTCTGGAACCTCAAGGCTCTCACTTTTGATCGTCAGTTTGCGGTCTCGTGTTTGTAGCACCTGCTCCAAAAGGCTGTAACCGCGTGTAACAATGGCGGCGCTGGCATCCATCTTTCTAGGGTAGGGACCAGGATCGGTGATTTTCAAATTGTCCAACTTGAGCGTAACACTCCAGCCTGGGCGACCTTTGGGCAAGCCCCATGCCGGTTCGTGATCAAAGGTGGGCTTCAACTTGCTCTCCAGACACCGATTGTTGAAATTTGAGACCCTCTCGGACGGTGCCTCGCGGGACGCAGCACCATGTATTGCAATATCCTCTGCTTCCAGGTGCTGGCGCGGTGTCTGTTGCGGAGGGGGTTTCGGGCGAATGCTGTGTTGGAATGATGGTCTGACGTCTTGCTGGGAGGTAGCATTTGGTGGAGGACGATTGTACATGTCTTGAGGCGGTGTCTCGGCGTTCTGCTGCGGCGGCGGGCTCGGCGGCAGGTTCCGGGCAAGAGGACCGCTGCCAAAAGGATGAGGCTCCATAACCATTTGAAACTCTTGATTGTGGATAAACGTGCCGTCGTGATTCTGGATGCAGCGTTGTAGACCTGCTCTGCCTTCTGGGGTAGAAGGGAAAGTAACGTAGTATCCATTGAGAGAGCCCTTCACTTTGACCCCAGAGAATGATATCCGCAATATTCGTGCTATCTCAGGCGCAATGAGACTCCGATATGGCACATGCTTTGCAGAGATGAATTCAGTAGCGACCCAATGCCTCGCTCGACTAAGCTGTCTTTGAAACTCTTTCTCTGCGACTGCTGGAGGATCGTTCACCAATCCCACAGGCTCAGATGCGAGGCCTGATCCAGGGCCACTCGCTCTTGGACGTTCGCTCACTGAATTGGAGCTGGTCTGACGGCTTGCTTCAGATCTAGGAGAGCCGCGGATCTTTGGGTTCTCCCACGTCAAGCTGCTTTTGAAATCCAAATGATTCTTTTTCGTCAGTCCGCTTGGGTGTGGAACAGGAGGAGTACTATCCAGTCGACGGGGGTCTTGAAAAGGGCCAGGAGGACTGTCCGGCCGATTGGCATCTTGAAAAGGGTGAAGAGGACGAGGACTCCTCATTTGATGACCGTCTTCCATGGGTCGAGGAGGAAGGCGGGGGATCAATGGCTGATGAAAGTCATCATTTCGATTACGATCGTTTGAATCCAAGGACGGTCTGCTGGGCAATTTTCCGAATGGGATTTTATTTAGGGTTGAGTATGGTCCTGGTCTACCTGGCGTGTGACTGTCCAAGTCGAATGCTCTTTGGTCGTCGGCACGGTAAGCAGAGTAGGAAGGGCTCTCTCTGGGTCTCAAATTGCCCATCTTCCTACCAGGAGGCCAATCCATATTTGGATTACTCATGACTTGTCCCCGGTTGAATCCTCCCAGGACTAGAAATTGCAGCGGGCACCCTCGGGATTGATGCTCATTTGGCGGAGCCTCGGTGCTAAGAACGAGTGTCGGTGGATGTCATCCATTTAATTGGCGATTCCAGCCCTTGGCGACTTGGTTGTCGCGCAGTAAACGGATTGTATCTAGTTTGTGTGGAGGCAGAGTTAGCGAACTGTCACAGCCCAGCAAAGAATGACATGAAATAGCGACCAGAGGAGTTTTACTCCAGCTCATCTCAGATCTTTTCAGTTTTACAAGAGTCATTTCAGCCGCCAAAGGTTTTTGATTTCTCCAAGGTTGCACCGCCAGTGCCTCGGCTTGTGAATGGTGCGTGTTGCAAGCACATCATGTGTGCCAGACGGATGATTGTTCCGGAACCAGAAAGCCGAGAGCTGTTGATTCTCAGGTGTGTGCAACAGCCATTAACCCAAGCCCATGGAGGCAGCTTTTGGACTCGAGCTCCATTAAGTTGCAAGACTTGAAGATTGATTTGCTCTGCCATTTTTGGATCCAACAGCCGAGGAATCAACGCCCATTGGGATCGGGAGGAGAGCTCATTGGCACACATCCGAGATGCAGCGCCACATTGAAGCGTCCTCAGCATCCTGGCCAGCGAAGAGGGGCCCATCAAGAACCATGAAGCGGCTTTGCGATCAGACCTTTTACCATGCTCATCATGGATGGCCGTGTGTGGAGGCAGCGGAAATGTGCCTTACCGTGAGATCAAAGACAGGAGACTTGGCTGCCGTCGCCATAAAGCTTGTCGAAGAGAAGGTCGAGAGGTGGTGAGTTGCCGTGATGCGCCGTCAATGACAGGGGTGAGAGTCGGTTGGTTACGCGACGCGGCGCGTCTCGCCCGGTCGCCAGTCACTTTTGACGCTCGGGCCGTCCGCGGAACGGAAGCCTCCTAGCGCGCCTTGGCAGCCTAGGTGGCCGAACAGCCCACGAGCTGTGGAGGATCATGGCCGACTTTCAGTTCCAAACAAAAGGTCCAGCTCCCTTCAACCCTTGTCCTTTGGCCTGAGAGCTTTGAAGCCTCATGGACTTTCTCAAGTCTGCAGTCGCCTCGGCCATTGCCAAGGGTCCCGCCTTTGGCTACTCATTTGGTGATGTCGTCGACATTGACCAGTCCATCTGGACCCTTCACAATGGCACCAAGCGGGTAAGGCCTAAGCACGCCGACACGGTTCTGACAGGCCGCTAACATACTCTACAGGACGATGGCTCTAAATGCAGCATCTTTTCCTTTGATATTACGGCCAACAAGTCGAGATTGCCCCTTGCGAAGAATGCGCTCCGAAAACTGCGAACCATGCGACATCCCGGCGTAGTCAAGGTGCTGGACACGGTCGAGACCGAGACATACATATACATTGCGACGGAGCGCCTCACACCCTTGACCTGGCATATTCGCAGACAATCCCTATCCGAGGAGACGATCAAATGGGGCCTGTGCAATGTCGCCAAGACGATCAAGTTCCTCAACGCAGAAGCCTCATCGGTCCATGGAAGCGTTCGGGCGTCATCCGTGTACACCAGCGAAAGCGGCGAGTGGAAATTGGGCGGATTTGACGTCTTGAGCTCTGTCAAGGAAGACGACGCCGTTATTTACACATATGGAGGCTTGGTACCAGAGTCGGGACGCTACGCGCCTCCAGAAATTGCTCAAGGCGGCTGGGACTCCATCAGGCGACACCCGGTCACGGCCGTCGACGCCTACAACTACGGCATATTGGTATACGAAGCCTTCAACGGCGGGTTTGCGGGAGGCGACCAACTTGGGCAACCCAAACGAGTCCCAGCGACCATGCAGATGAGCTACAGGAGATTGATCAACCCAAGCCCCAAATCACGATCGAGCGTGGGCCAGTTTCTCGACCAGGGGCAGCGCACAGGCGGATTTTTCCAAACACCCATCATTTCTCTTTCTGAAGGCATTGAGAATCTTGGGCTCAAGGGCGAGGTTGAGAGGGACGAGTTGCTCAGCCAGTTGGAAGAAGTGACGGATGATTTTCCCGAAGAATTCTTCAAGGCAAAAGTGCTTCCTGAGCTCCTCAAGTCTGTCGAGTTTGGGGGCGGCGGCCCCAAGGTCTTTGGTTTGGTTATGAAGATTGCCCAAAAGCTGTCGGATGAAGAATATGAATCTCAAATTACGCCCGTCATCGTTCGACTATTCCAGAGCCCAGACAGGGCTATCCGCATATGTTTACTCGACAACCTTGCCCTGATGATTGATCATTTGCCAAACAAGCTTGTTACGGACAAGATTTTTCCGCAAATGGTCACTGGCTTTTCCGACACGGCGCCAGTCATGCGTGAGCAGACTGTCAAGGCAGTTCTCACTTTGGTACCAAAGCTTTCGGATCGGATTTTGAATGGCGACCTCCTTCGACATCTCGCCAAGACGGCAAATGACCCGGAGCCAGGAATCAGAACAAATACAACAATTTGCTTGGGCAAGATTGCAAGAAATCTGGGAGCGAGTGTATGTTATACCACCAAGCAGATGACCTGTGCTAATGCTTGGTAGACTCGCACCAAGGTGCTGACCGCAGCCTTTGCTCGTGCCCTGCGCGACCCTTTTGTACACGCCCGCAACGCCGCTCTTCTTGCCCTCGCAGCAACATCAGATTTGTACAGTGAAGATGATTGCGCCAATAAGCTTCTTCCCGCGCTATGCCCGTCGCTTGTAGACAAAGAAAAGCTCGTGCGCGACCAAGCCAACAAGACTCTTGACACCTATCTCAACCGCATTCGAAAATACCAATCCACTCTCCCAGAAACTGTATTACCTCCTGCATCGACTGCTTCGGCTAACGGTCCTGCACCACGCATGAGTACCCCTCAGCAAGAAAATTCGTGGGCTGGCTGGGCAATTTCCAGCTTTACCAACAAGCTCGCCGCAGCGACAGGCGATATTCAACCGCATACCAACGGCGGCGGGGCTTCCGTTTCTCAGACCGATTCTCGCTCCTCGTCCGTTCCACTCGCTGCCCGACCCACTTCCTCAACCTCGACCGCATCAGCCCTCCATCGCCAAGCCACCAAACCAGCAAACCCCTTTGCTTTGGCCTCGAGTGCTTCGCTCCCGGCCACTGCAGGCGCGACGCCCGAGGCTGAGCCCGAGGACTTTGGTGCTGAATGGGGCAACGACTTTGGCGGAGGAGATGAAAATGACGATTTGGACGCTTGGGGAAAGATGGACGACGACCACGACCCATTTGCAACACCTGCGGCCGCAACGACCACGCCATCTGTCCCATTCGATGACAAGGGCGAACCCGACTTTGCAGGGTGGCTGACGGCACAGGCTCAAGCGAAGCAGGCAGCAAAGAAGCCGTTGCCAAAGGGATTGAGCAAAACAAGCACGGCAAGTAAAGCGCCGGCAACAAAACCAGTTGCAGTGGTGAAGAAGACGACTCCTGTTGTGCCTGCCAGCAAAGCCAAGACGACGGTAGTCAAGAAAGAGACCAAAAAGGTGGAAGCAAAGAAAAAGGTAGCGGAAGAGGAGGAGATGGACGACGGATGGGGGGACGCGTGGGATTAAGAGTTTCAATTCGACGGTTGGCTATTCTTCTTGGATTGTCACTATTATGGGATATCATTGGCTGGGCGTTGGGGACGCTGGGCAAGTTGTTTAGGTGGGTGGACTCACTTGGCGTTCTATACCTTAACTCTTTTAATATGTTTTTTCACACGCCTGCGCCTAAGCGAAGCACTTGGTGGGTACTGAACCCCGTGGAGTCTGCAGATGGCTATCAATGGACAAGATTTGGGGCACTTGAACACCTACCATACTCGCCCGACAGTGATGGATCCATGGCATGAATTTGTACAGAGCCGGTAAGTCCAGTCCCTCAGAAATTGTTTCAGATGCTAATCCGAAACGCAGAACGAAGAACACGGCCCTTGTCGAAAAACAAAAAAAGGGTGACGAGGTCAGAATCGGCATCAAGCTCCCGAGCCGGCGACGCGGCCCCGACCCGCCTCCCGCGTGCCAAACACAATGGCCGGAAGAGAGAGAGAGGGAGCAATTTGTCTTCCACCTCGGCCTCACTCCCCTGCGTTTGAAATTGGACAAGCGACCAATCCGAGTCGCGAGCTCGAATGCCTCTCGGCTGCAGGGGTCTACCGCTGTTCTACGACCCGTCTCCGACCAGTCCGGCCATCACTCTGCACCAATCCCACGCAACTCTGACGCGGGAGTCCCATCTCCGCCTTGCGCCCTCACTTTCGCTCCGAACATGTCTATTCAGCTCCATTGATTAGGCAGCGTTCTGCCTCTATGTCGTTCCTGGCTGGAAACCGCCGGCTCCGAGCGGAGCAAAAGCTTCTCTCTGACGACCTGGTACAGACGGTCTGGACTTGTCGCTGCTAAGATGAGGGCCGTTCCGCCTGCTTCTTCTCCTCACTCGGCTCGCCCTCTGCTGGGACTTCGACGACTGACGGACCTACGCCTCGGAGCCTCCCCTCGCGTGCTGCTACAAGGAGCATTCGTCGACCAGAATGAAATTGAGACCGCGTCGCCATGCCGGAATCCTCGCGACAAAACAACCAAAGCTTTGCGGTACGTCAAGATTCGGTCACCGCGTGACACCACACCAACGACAGCACAGGATGAGACTACGGAAGAAAGCGACACGCCGAGCGGCAAAGCAGGTACTTTGTCGTCGTAAGTCAAGACCGCAACAATTCTCTTTGCATCCTCACGCCAATCATTGCAGCGACACGACATCTCTCCGCTCCTGCATATGGGACTACCAGTACGAGAACGGGCGCCGCTACAACGCGTACCGGTACGGCTCGTACTGGTGCCCCAACGACGAGCAGCAGGCCGAGCAGCTCGACATCTGCCACCACCTGTGCAACCTGACGCTCGACGGGCAGCTGTTCCTCGCGCCAATCGGAGACAAGCCGCAGCGCGTGCTCGACATCGGGACAGGGTAAGCCGCCAGCCAGCCAACCCAGCCCCGAGCCCCGAACCCGAGACCGAGCCTGCTGCCATAGATCCATCAAACTACCCCTGGGTTACCTACCCCTTTCCCCCCTGCCGCTCGCTCTTGGCCCAAATACTGACGCCGCATCTCTTGCTTGAGCAGGACCGGCCTCTGGGCCACGGCCTTCGCCGACGCTTTTCCAAATGCTGAAGTCATCGGCACCGACCTCAGCCCCATCCAGCCGTGCGCCGTGCCGCCGAACCTGCGCTTCGAAATCGACGATTGCACGCAGCCGTGGACGTTTGCGCCCGAGTCGCTCGACTACATACACGTGCGTTGTCTGTACGGCAGCGTCGCCGACTGGCCTGCCTTTTACGCCGAGTGCTTCAAGTACGCTGCATCTCCCCCCCTGATCAATCATAGTTTTGCCCCCTCCCCCTGACCGCGCGCCACAGAGCCCTCAAGCCCAACGGCCTCCTCGAGCAACTCGAAGTCAGCGTCGCGCCGGCCTGCGAAGACGGCACGCTAGCGCCCTCATCCGCTCTGGCAGCATGGGGCCCGCTCCTCCTCTCCGCCGGCGACGCGGCCGGCAAGTCTCTCCGCACCATCGACGAGATGCGCAACTCCATGACGGCCGCGGGCTTCGGCGACGCCGTCGAGCGCCGCTGGAAGTGGCCCATCGGCGGGTGGGTGCGCGAGCCGCGGTTGCGCGAGTGGGGCGTGTGGAATCGGCTGCAGTGGGAGACGGGGATCGAGGGGTGGTGTTTGTTTCTGCTGACGCGGTGGTTAGGATGGAAGAAGGAGGAGGTGAGGGTCTTGCTGAGGCGGGTCAGGAGGGGTTTGAGGGACGAGAGCGTGCATGCGCATCAGGATGTGTAAGTTTTGTGTGGTTCAGAATTGGATTCGTTGCGTGGCTTCGCCCATGTTGAGTCGGGTATGGAAAGCAACGTTGCTGACTTTGGCGTCTGCGCATCTTAGGGCCGTCGTCTACGCTCGCAAACCGGGCAGGCTGGCTAACTAGCTGGCTAGCCGGCTAGCGATCCAAACAACTGCATGCTTGATGCAAAAATGAGCCCCCGGTCAACACTACGTACGTGCAAGCTCGCGGGTGCAAGGTTGCAGAAGGCATGAAGAAAGCCAGATGGATGAATGGCAACAGAGGCAGCTACAACAGGCTCGACGGGACGGGACGACGCCAGCCAGCCAGCCAGCCAGCCAGCACCAAACCTCGAACTTCACATCTCAAAACTCAAACGATGCGCTCTCATCGACCTCACTCACGGCCCCCTATCACTCCCCTCCTCTCGACCCCTTCGCCCTTCGCCCCTCTTCCCTCCTTTCTCTCCCTACATATATATATATATATATACATACATACATACATACATACACACATAACCACAAACCAACCCACCACACCACACCACACCACACCACCACCAAACACGAGTCAGGCAGGCGCTCGGTCTCGCCAAACACGCACCCTCCCACACAGCCACGCCACAACACACCACGCCACGCCACGGCCCCTCAAAAAAAAAAAGGAAAAAAAAAAAAAAAAAAGAATCCGGCCGTGAGCAGAAAAGGAAAGAGATCGACCACTGACACGAGGGCTGGTGCGTGCGTATGTGCGTATACGAGCCAAGGTACGAGCCATGAATCGGATGAGCGAGGAGGGAAGAGATGGGCGTGTGGTATGGTGTGTGATTTATGGCTGCGTGGGTGCGTGGGTGCGTTGGTGTGTAGGTGGTCTGTGGGTGTAGGGCTGGGAGGGTAAGGCTGATGGGCGAGTGAGCGAGTGAGTGAGTGAGGGTAGGGACTACGGTGTGAGAGAATGGGAGAATGGGAGTATGGGAGTGTGGGAGTGTGGGTAGAGAGGGAAAGAGAGAGAAAGAGAGGGAAAGAGAGAGAAAGAGAGTTTGTGTGTATGAATGCTACCGGTCTGCGCTCCCTCACCGCGCAGTGTTGTGTTTTGTCACTAAGCATCGTATTAGAGAAGGTGTACCGTTGATGGAAAGAGAGAGAGAGAGGGATATGTAGTAGATGCGAAGACTAGCAGTTCTATGAGATAGCAAAAGTGTGTCAATAGACAGACTACACAGTGAGGGCGGCGTATCGTAGGTATATGTGCGAATAAACAAACAAGCAAGCAAGCATCAAGACAACCTACCAAAAGAAAAATGCTCCTCCTTGACCACAATCCCCTCATCTCATCTCACACCGTCCATCAACATCATCCCCACTTTGTCGGCCGGTATCTCTACGCAACGAATGACCAGAAAAACGCCGCGACATAGGTCCGTAGTTGCCGCTTACCAGCCAGCTAGCCCAGACAGGCGCTGCGCTCAGAATTGATCAGGTAACGGGGTCCTTGCCCACTCGTTCGACACAGCGCGCGCAATAAACAAAGCAACTCGACGCTGTGATCACAGATGCAGCCAAACAAAACAGACGCGGCAGCACCAGCCTCACCTCGACGAGACGAAACAAGACAACAGTATAATGAAAGAGAAAGGATTCAGGGACAACGGACGGACCGCACAAAGCCAACGCCTCCACAACGCTCAAAATGGATTCGGCCGGCTAGGGCAGGAATCGCGTTAGCAGGTCTGACTAACTGACCAACTGACAGCTGTCAAACGAAGCGCGCTAGCTGTTTATGGGTTGGGGGGTATAGCGTGCCAGGTTAGCGTCTGGTATAGCCGGGCGATACTAAGAGGAGTTGGAGGGTAAGAAGGTGAGAAGGGGCGGGTGCGATGAGTGAAGGAGGGAGGGGAGGAGATGGATCAAGATTGTTTGTGGGATGTGATTGAGCGAGTGAAAGAATGGAGTGGAGTTGATCCTCCCGCCTACCATACCGCGCGGACGGGTCAGCTAGGTATAGTAGCAGCAGTGGTGCGGGAACAAATGGACAGACAGGAGTATGCCTTCCATGGCTAGCAGGAGCAAGCAACTTTCGTGCGCGGGGTCAGTTGGTTGCGTGCGTGCGTGCGTGCGGCATTTTGCGCGGGGGAAAAAGGGCAGAAACAGCAGGAGTGGAAGGCTAGACTCTAGCCTGCCTTTGCGTCTAGGCTCCTTCTTTCTCGGCTGGCTGTGGTGTCGTTGTGGTTGGTGGTCTAGACTGACTTACCAGGGATGGTTGTTCGGCAACGAAAAGAGAGACGAAACGAGACGGGGAAGCGAGACGACAGAACAGCCAAGATGCTGACAGACTGGTACTGTGGAGAAACTGAAACTTGATCGAATGATGGGTGAGAGCAGTGGCTGGCGGGGTCTTGGGGCCGTTGGGAACAGGCAGGAGAATGACTGCAGCCGCCGGAACGGACATGCTGCTGCTGTGGAGGGTGTGGAGGGTGTGGATGGGTTGGGAGCAGTCGTAAGTGGGAGGGCCAAGAAGAGGAGTGCGTGCGTATTACGTGACGGTCGGCATATGTATGTAAGTACCTGGATAGCTGGCAGTGAAGAGGTGCAAGTAGAGCAAAAGAAAAAAAGTAGGTACAGTTAGTACTACTTGGTTAGGTGCAGAGTGCTTTGCACAGGAGCGAAACACTACATGAAGTAGTTGGCAAAGTGCGGGAGCACTGGAGTCATCACATGGGCTTTGAAGTGACAGGTACAAGACATGTGGTGAGGCGTGGGCGTGCAGGGCGTGCAGGGCGTGGTGTCTCTTGAGTCGCTGCAGTCAAAGGAGCAAGCAGCAGCCAGGCGTCCCGTGGGCCGAGACATGAGGCGGCGTGACGTGTGTTCCTGCATGCGGGGCCATTCAGGTCCTGCCGGCGGCGCGGGCTAGGCACTGGAAGTTGACAGGCCGATTACGTTACGGCGAGTGGTGGAGTTGTGGAGTTGTGGAGTGGTGAGTGGTGAGTGGTGAGTGGTGAGTGGTGAGTGGTGAGTGGTGAGTGGTGAGTGGTGAGTGGTGAGTGGTGAGTGGTGAGTGGTGAGTGGTGAGTGGGTAGTGGGGAGTGGTGATGAGTGACGGGTGGTGGCGAAGGCAGTGGGTTAGGTTACTGGGGCCGAATGAGCCCGAGGCAAAGCAAAGCAAAGCGCGTTGGACCCCCGCAAGTCCAACGGTGTACAACCAAACCAACCAACCTTGATCTTGAGCATATCGATAACCTTGTCTGCTCTCTTAGGCTTCGAGACGCAATGCAAAAATCTACGTAGGGCAGACTTGATCCACTGTTCATTTGGATGAGCGCGGGCTAGAAGCATTCGTGTTCTCTGCTGCCACATGTCAGTGAGTGCAGCCATTGGCCGCTGCGACAGCCCCCAAAATCAGCGACGCGGCCAATGGGATTATGGCGTCGCCGCAGTGGGCCATCGGCCGTCTAGGGTTGCAGTTCCAGCCGAGCAGCAGGCATACGAAGTGAAAGAAGAGAGAAAGAGAGAGAGTGAGAGAGAGAGAGAGAGACAGAAATTTGAGCATACGGAGCGTCAGGGGCAGAGGGTGAGCAGTGTGTGTCTGGCCATGGTGGATCGTCCCGAGTGCCTGAAAATCCGCATGGATCACGGCTTAAGCCAACTCCAACCACCACAAACATTCAACAGTGGCTGAAACAATACGACCAACTCGACGAGCAGTGCGACCTGCGAGGCCCTGAATTGACAGATGCCACGGCTCCACGACTGGCCAACTGCTGGACAACAAAGAGGGCCACATGCTGAGTCTGACCGACATGTCCAACCCAACCCGACATCACAACAGCAGCCAGCCAGCCAGCCAGCCAGCCAGCCCGGGCGCGTCCTTGGACCCGGCCTGAGCGCATACGAGCCGCCGCCGGACTTGACGACGGATGATGGAGTAGTGTCGCTGGGCTGTGGGGCCCTGCGCCTGTGGTAGGGGAGGGTAGGTAGTCAGTCCAACTGAGAACTGTTTTGCCGCCCACCGTGGCTGCCGTGGATTAGCTATATACCCCTTCCCCCCTGTCTCTCCACCCACCCTCGACATCACCACCAGAATCCTACATAAACCTCGCATCCCAGTCGCTCCTTGAACTGCTGCATTCGCTTTTGCGCGTCCCACACTCTCTCTCAACTCCTCCTAGCAGCCTCCTAGTCTCTCTCTTTTACAGCGCTAGCGCTTCCACCTCTTTGGCTGCCTCTCACCTTCTCTGCTACATACATTTGCTCTCATCCAACTTGAACTGCTAGCCAGTTTCTTCCCTCATTCAACAACCATCATGAAGGCTTCCGGCATTGTTGCTCTCACCCTCCTCTGGGCCGCCGCCGCCGCCGCCGCCCCCCACAAGCAGCATGCTCAGCTGCACCAGAACCAGAACAAGCGCGACATGGTCTGGGTCACCGAGGTCGATGAAGTCATTGAGACCGTCTACCAGACGACGACCATCTACCTGAACCCTGGCGAAGCAGTCCCGACTTCTGCTCCTGCTGCTGCTTCCGCTGCCGCCACGACCACAGATGCCGTCGAGCAGCCCGAGCCAACCACTGTCGAGTCTTTGACCACTCCCTCGGTCTCGTCGACTCCTGTCGAGTCCTTCTCGCCTCCTCCTCCTCCTCCTCCTCCTTCTTCTTCTTCTTCTTCGCCCAGCTCCACCTACGTCGCCCCGACCACTCTTGTGCCGGTTGTTTCGTCGTCGAGCAGCGTCTACGTTGCCCCCTCGTCGACGGCTGTCCAATCGAGCGCTGCTCCCGCCGCGACCAGCAGCACCATCCAAGCCGCCAGCGTCGCCAGCACCAGCAGTGGCGGCGGCGACAAGCACACGGCGCACCTGACGTACTACAGCCCGGACGTGGGAACCAGCTTCTGCGGGCCCGTCTACGCCAACACGGAGCCCGTGGTCGCGCTGGCGGCGGGCCAAATGTCGCAGGACATGTGCAACAAGAAGATCAAGATTTCGTTTGGCGGCAAGATCGTCGATGCCTTCATCGGTGACAAGTGCCCCGGCTGCCCCGGCGACTTCGGCCTCGATCTGTCGCCTTCGCTCTTTTCCGCCCTGACGCCTCTGACGGCCGGCATCATAGATGGTGCCGAGTGGTGGATGGCCTAAGTGGGCCAAGTGCTTGCTTCTCTGCTTGCCTGCCTGCCTACCTACCTTTTCTCTTTTTGTCTGTTCGTGGCACGACTTGACGACCAACATCACCCCACCCACCCACACCCCATAGCGCATGGCGCTCCGGCGGCCGGCGGCCTCTTCTTGCTTTTGCGCACCTCACTACATACCTATCACCTGCTTGCCTGCTTGCTTTTCTTGTCCAAAATTCCCTCTTCTTCTTCTACTTCTTCTTCTTCTTCTTCTTCAACAACAACAACAACAACAAGAACTAAGCCACGGCTCTTCTTCTTTTTCTCTCCCCCCTTTCCCGTCGCGACTTGCATTGACGCCGGATGGATGCTTCGACGGCGCGACGTTTCTGCTACCTCCCCACGCCAACCCACTGGGCGGCGTGCTGCACGAACGCAGTCTATCCGTCTGTCCATCCATTCGTCATCTTCTCCTTGCTCGCCTGGCCTGGCTTCCTGCACAAGCGCTCAGACGCAGCAGCAGCAGCAACATGCGCCAGCAGTCACAGTCACAATTACAGAGCAGAGCAGTAGCTAGCTGAGGTATTTGAGCAGCCGCGCTGCCCACCAATCTCTCCGTCTCTGTCAATCTTCCAGCCATCCAGCGCAAGGAAACTATATATCTAGCCTCTCCAATCAGTCAGTCAGCCAATCAGGTGCAGGGCTAGAAATGCATCGCGACGCGGCCTTTTCTCTTCTTCTACTTCTTCTTCTTCTTCTACTTCTTCTTCTTCTTCTTCTTCTACTTCTTCTACTTCCTCTTCTTCAGAGGTTGGCTGGATTGCCTTTTTGCCTGCCGCCCGCTTTGTCGACTCCTGAGCGAGAGACAGACAGACAGCGGCGGGGGCATGTGGGAAGCAGGAAGGAAGCAGGAAGGTAGCAATCAGAATAAAGACCTTTTGTCCAACCATCCTTTTGCGTGTGGATTTGACTTGACTTGACTTGACTTGCCTCAACGACATCGACGTCGTTTCCTCTTTAATGCGTCTGTCTGTCTTTCTGTCTTTCTGCTTCTCCCCCCCCCCCCCCCTTCCTTCCTTCCTTCCTACCCATCTTCCATCACCACCGCACAAGATGGACAAACACCGACACTGACGAACCACCACCACGACGAAAGCTAAAACCTAGAGGGATCAAATCTCACACACGATGACAGATAGACAGTAAGAGAGTGAGTAGATGATTAAGATTTGTGTAGTAGTAGTGGTGGTAGTAGTGGTAGTAGTAGTAGTAGTAGTAGTAGTAGTAGTAGTAGTAGTAAATAGGTAGTAATATGATATAATGTAGCGCCGACTGACTGACCAAGTGTATGTAGACATCTTTCCTTTTTCTCCCTCTCGCTCTCCCCCCCCCCCCCCCCCCCTTGTGCTCCCTCCCTTTTACGCTCTCCCCACCGCAGAACGCGGCTCGACTTAGCCCTCGCTCGCTTTCGGGCTAAGTAGCTAGGTAGCTAGGTAGCCACGCATCTTGACATGTCCCAACCCACTGACAAAACTAGGACGGCGCGACAACGAAAAGACAAGTTCGGACACTTGGGTGCGTAGGTAGGCAGACTGACAGACAGACAAACAAACAACAAACGGATAGACATGCAAGAGAGCCAGGAGCTACGGTAGGCAGGATATAAGCTAGGAGCTACGATAGGCTAGGTACGTGGGTATGTAGGTATGAGCTATGCTTGCTACTACATTTAAATGTCAACGCCTCGTATGGCAGTAGAGGAAAAAAAAAAAAAAAAAAAAAGGACGAATAGAGAAGAGGCGGGAGGAGCTAAAGAGCTAAAGAGCTAGGAACAAATATGACAGGAGAGAAGAAAAAAGAGTAAAAAAAAAAAAAAGTGAAAGTAGAGATGATGGAAGGAAGCAAGCTGGCAAGCAATGACAGAAGAAAAAAAAAAAATATTCCGGGTATCGACTCGACGCTATCAGAGGGGCCCTCCCTATCTTGGGTCGTTCTTGGACATGCACATGTTATCGTCGTCTCCTCCTCGTCCTCCATCCCCGATTTGCAAGTTACAACAACAGCTGTACTACTACATCGACTGCTACATCACAGTTTTTCCAGTCTAAAAGTTTTGCGCTATCCCCGAGTTGCCTTGCGGCGGGTAGCGCATGGGGTTCTCGATCCGCGTGTTGCGCCTCGCCGCAACATTCTGCACAATCGGGCCGCCGTCCCACATGTTGCCTGCGCCGTTGCCGCCGTTGCCGTTGCCGCCGTTGCCGTTGCCGTTTCCATTGCCGTTGGGGTTGTATGCCTGGTAGTAGCCGTTTTCTGGATAATAGTCTTGCGGGCCGCCATTGCTCGACCCGTTCGAGTTCGAGTTGCAGTGGTAGCTGTTGCTGCGCCGGTTGGCATTGTTGGCCATGTTGCCGTTTTCCGAGCTGTCGCTGTGGTGCGCGCTGTACGACGACGACGCGTTGGACGGCCCGCGATGCACGCCTCCGTTGGCCGTGTTGACGAGATCCGGGCGATTGGCGTATCCATTCGCGACTGGGCCTTGGCCAAGGGCTCCGAGTGCGTCAGAGTCCATGGTGCCGCGTCGGTTCGTTGGCATGAGCGGGTCGCCAGAATCGGCGTTACTGCCGTTTTGCGTTGGAGAGCCTGGACTGTGATAGCCGCCGGGGTTGCTGCCGCTGTCGGACACGCCGCCCGTCACACCGCCAGAAATGGTGGTGCTAGCCTTGCGGTTGGAAGACACGTTGGTCGTGTTGCCCCAGCCGCGGTAGCCGCTCGCATCTTCAGCCATTTCGGAACCGCCAACAACGGCGGGAAGAGTGGGATCGTTGTTGGGGTTGAAGCCATATTCTTCCACCTCTTTCCGGCGGTCTTCTTCGGCAGCCAAACGTTGCTTACGCCTCCTCCAGAGAAAGATGCCGGCCAAGACGAGAAGGGCGACGCAAACGACGGGAATCACGACGGCAATGGCCGTCTTCCCACCCGTCGACAGTCCACTGCTGCTGCCACTCGACGAGGAGCCATTTCCCTGCAAAGAGGCGCCAGAGGTGGACGAGGATTGAGAGCCTTCTGATTCCGTGCCAGTGCTGGCTGGTTGGCTGACACTGGTGGCCGTGACGGTGACTATGACGGCGGAACCCCCAGATTCCGAAGGAGACTGCGTGACGACGGACGTGTAGACATGGGTGCTGGGCTTCGCAGTCGTAGACTGAGTGGTGCGGGTAATGGAACCCGAGGAACTAGATGGGGCCTGGGTTGTGGATGAAGGTTCAGTGGTGCTCGACGGAGCGGTGGTTGTAGATGGGGCCTCTGTGGTGCTCGGGGCAGAAGTGGTTGAGGGAGGAGCAGAGGTGCTCGAGGGGCTCGTGGTGGTGGGGGCGGCGGCCGAGGTTGCAGAGGATGAGGTTGTCGAGGGCGGCGCCGAGGTCGAGGTCGCGGTGGGAGACGACGACGAAGGCGAGGGCGAGGTGATGGTGCTGCTCAGACTGGTAGAAGTGGTGGCCGGGACCGGCGTGGCCACTGGTGACGGGGGTTAGAAAGACACGGGCATGAAGCGAGGAGGAAGACTTACGAGTGGAATTGGAGGACATGATGGTGGGAGAGGAGGAGAAGGAGGCGGAGTGGAGTGGAGTGGAGTGGAGTGGAGTGGAGGTGAGGGAGGGGGCCGTGGACAGGCGTCACGGTCACGTTGGACGAATTTCGATGACCATGGAGAGCGAGGCGTGGGAGTGGGAGGGAGAGAAAGAGTGGGAGAAGGGAAATGGGGAGAGGGCGACAAAGTACAAAGTGGAAGAAGTTGCGAGCCGGGCGGTTCCCGGGGCGTGATTGGGTGGGCGACGGGCTTTGGGCCAAATCGGGACGCGCAGCCAATTCAAGCCAAGGCAGCTCTAAACATGGCAACCGAACCGGAACAGGCCAATTATCACCATCAGAAAAATGTGTCTCTCTCGTCGCCGTCGGTGCAATTTCAGCACGAGTCCAGGGCCGATTCCTGATCTCCCCACCGTCCAGAAAAGCCACCGCAGGCTGGCCCGGCACTTTCAGTACGAGTGCGAGTGCGAGTGGAGTGCGAGTGGAGTGCAACTGCTCGCTGCACCCCTGGATCGAGATGGTCATCCTTCGCGCGCCCGCTACCCTCGCTCCGGCGTGCCACCAGCAAAACGGCCGCCCTCCCAAATGACGCCCGTCCACCAGTGTGGTCCCACGCAGACGGTCTGACAGGGCCAGCCTCTATATTGCTACATATGTACAATGTGACCTCACTCACGTCATGCTCTGCCAACCTAACTGCTTTGCACCGCGACCTCAACTCAACTCCATTGCTAACCTGTGCATCTTGCGACACGTTCCCCAGCGTTGCCGCGCGCCGCTCATCCGTGTCCTACCCTGTTCTACCCACCCCCCACCCACCTTGTGCCCTTCCCGACCTGACCCTGCGAATCAGACCATGGCAGCCAACTCTAAACAAGCTCGCCCAAGAAACTCTACCCTCCCTTACGATCCTTACTGGCCCCCAAGTACGTAACCCTCTGCCCAAATTCCGCTAAAGTGAGGAGCTTTTCATCACCTTGGCCTCGCGCCATTGATCCCCCGACCTTTTTTTTTTTTTTTTTTTTTTTTTGGGATGATCCCATCACTCACCCCATGTTATGTTGGACGACGCAGAGAAAAAAAAAATAAAATCGAGAAACACAACGTTGAAACGAAACGACGCAGGGCTCCCGTCTGCTAGCTTCACCCGCCTACCCGGCATCCGGCAGCCCGGCTGCATCGTGATCCATAGTCTGTCGCGCTGTGTCTCCGTAGGGCGGCGGCGGCGGCGGCGGCAGCGGGAGCAGGGAGCAGGCTTGAAGACGTCGCCAAACACGTGTCCCAAAACGGCAAAATCAATTCTTCATTTCTCTCCATTTCTGTTTCATGAGAGCGACAGAAACA
The DNA here is from genome assembly GCF_038021145.1 of Phyllosticta citriasiana. Taxonomy (NCBI): domain Eukaryota; kingdom Fungi; phylum Ascomycota; class Dothideomycetes; order Botryosphaeriales; family Phyllostictaceae; genus Phyllosticta; species Phyllosticta citriasiana. Next base: position 589,172 of record NW_027117294.1, read on the forward strand.
AGAGACGGCAGCGGGCAGGGTCAGCGCGCGTTGCTAAACAAAGTACCTGCTGAAGAGAGAGAGAGAGGGTCATCCCAGCGAGCGAGCGCATGCCAAAGCTGCCAACGTGCCAAAATCTCGCGTCATCGCCTTGTAAGGCTTCGCTGCTTTTTTGCGCTGCGGTTCATGGGGTAGGCCGAGTACGTACAGTAGTGGGGAGAGAGGTACGTGGCTGTGCGTCAGCACCACTCCCAGAGCAGAGACTTGTCCGTCTCGCCTCAAACGCAGTCTGACGCTGCGCGTTGCAGTTCCCCTCTTGTCTTTGGTCGTCTTCGAGGATTCTGCTGGTGACGTGCCTTTCTTACCCTCTGGGACTCGAGACGTCAAGTTCCCCGCTCGCGTCGTCGTGCGCGCACTCTGTTGGATTGGGCAGCAAAAGCGAAAGAAGGAAAGAAAGAAAGAAAGAAAGAGCAAAATTGAATCGTATTCGTCCAGCGACAGCGAATCGCAGCGTTGCTATTTTACACCAATTTCTCGTATTCGCAGTCGTCGCCTCTCTCTCTCTCTCTCTCTCTCTCTCTCTCCATCTCTCCTGTCACAGTCAGCCAGACAGGCCACTTTCTTCATTTCTCTCCATCTCCATCTCGCCCACACCACCAACCCTCAAAGCGAAGCGAAGCGAAGCAAAGCAAGCTCCAATCCACCCTCACCCCATCACAACCCCACGGACCCTAAATAGCCCCAGCGCCCAACCAACGCCGCACCCCAGACAGGACCCTTCCTTCCGTCCCTGCCAACACACCTACATAGCCAGGCACCACCAAACTCAACCCCGAAACCCAGAAACCCACACGAGCCGCAGGGTCCTTCGCAGTACCGCAGTCTCGGGACGCGGCTACAACTCTCATGGGAGTACCGAAGGTTTCTACCCAGCTAGCTTCTACCCAGCTGGCTGGCTGGCTGGCTGGCGGCTAGCGTGGCTCGAAGCGGCATGCAAAGGAGCTAGCTGCCCGCGCGCCTGAAACGGTGCGCGTCGCATGCAGCGCTGACCGCGTCGGCGTGTGGTGGGCGTGGCGGCGGGAATGAGGAAGAGCTGGGGGGAGAAGAGGGAGGGGAGGAGGGGAGGAGGGGAGGTAGGTTGGTTGGCTGCGGGGTCGCGAGATGCGATATGCGCTGTGGTTATGGTGTTGAAGAGGAGGAGCAGGAGGAGACGGCATCTACAGCACGAGCGAGCGAGCCAGCAAGTCAGCAACCAGAATTCCAATGGAAAAAATCCATGTCAAGACACCAAAATAACTCCTCTACCACCGCCATGACCACAAACAAGCAAACAGACATCCAGCGCGAAAAACCGAGACCAAAACCAAAACCAAACCCACCATCACCATCAGCAAAACACCACAACCCTCGCACCGATATAGAACACCACCAATACACCACCGCCACACCTCACTCAGCCCTAGAAACCCGCGCCGCCACACTACTTCCCTGAGGCTCCGACCCCCTTCCCTGCTCCACCCTACGAATATGCCCTACCCGCTCCGTCCCGTCTTTGCCCGCCCGCCTCGCCCTCGCCCGTCTGTCTGTTCCTGAGGCTGTGCTGTGCTGTGCCGTGCCGCACGCCTTAGCACGCTACTGAGCCACTACGGTACTACAGCACGCCATGGATGTATATGCGTCTGGAGATCGAGGGCGATGACCGAGGGAGGAGAGATGCTGGATAATGAAGTGGAAACGGCGACGGCAAGGGAGAGGGAAAGGGAGGGGGAAGTAAGAGAGCCTTTAAGCGGTGGGATGGCGGACGACTGCGCCCTTGACGAGACGAGGCGGGAGACGTCTCATTTCTTTCTTGCTGCGCCCACCGTGGTGTGGTGTGGTGGTGGTGTTGTTGTTGTCTAGTCTAATCTGTTCGCGCAACTTCTTTGCCGCTTTGCTTGCCTGGCCTTGTGGTTATTCGATTCGATTCGATTTTACCTTGGATATGTAGGTAGGGAGGACTGAGGGTGTGATCAGTCTGGCTTTCCCTGCTACCTGGGTGCCCTGACACATAGCCAGGTCCTAGCCATTTCTCTCTCGTTCCGCTTTTCCTCTTTGCTCATCCTCCACGCATCTCTCATGTCCACGTCCATCCATTGCTTCATCGATTCCCCCCCCCCCCCCCCCCCCCCCCCCCCCCCCCCCTAACCCCTCGCACCCCTCAACCACTCCCTCAACACCTCATTCCTCGCCACGCACCTCTCGCGCTGCGCACACAACCGCAGTATCTCGCGCTGCATCTCCCACACGCTCAAGCGCTTCAGCGGCGTCGGCTGTGCTTCGTCCGCAACCTTACTCGTGCTCGACCGCACGCTGCGGCGCAGTGACGGCATGGGTGTGCTGGCAGGTGGCAACGTACGGGTGGTGGAAAGAGCGGCGGCGCTGTTGGGTTTGGGCGTGCTCGTGTCCGTGGTAGACGCCGTGTCTGCTGCTGCCCTAGGCGTGGTGACGGGCGTTTCGGCGCGGTTGTCAAGGTGCTTGCTGGCCGCTGCAGTGGTGTTGATGTGAGCAACATCGGCGTCGGCGCCATCGTCCTCGTCCAAGTCCATCACGTCCAGGGCAGCAGAGACGACGACGGGGCTCGCGCTCGAACTGACGTCGGGAGCGCGCGGCGTAGTATTGGCATTAATGGAATCGTTCGTCGGCATCTCGAGAGACGTCGCCAGATTGACAGCGGCATCGTCGTCGCTGTTCTTGATCAAGTCGAGTCTGCGGCGCGCGGCCGCGTCGCATGCTTCTTGCGGCAGTGCGCCGGCGTAGGCGATGTCGTAGGCGGCTTTGGCGGCGCTGCGTTGCTGTGCCGATGCGAAGGTGTTGTAGACGCCGCCGGGAAAAGGCAGGGCCACTGGCGTGCTTGCGGGGAGCGAATGGACTACATAGACGGTCCTTGTGAGTGTGCTTGCTTGTTTGATGTGAGGGATTGGGAGAGGAGAGGGAACTTACGCCGGCCTTCAGCGATGAGGCATGCTTGGATGAAGGGCAGCACTTTGCTGCGGTAGAAGGAGAGGTTGAAATGGAGAATCGCAATGAGGCTGTTCTTGGACTCCACATCCAGCTGCATCGACCGGTCTGCGTCCTCGATGGCTTTGGGCGTGTTGGGGCCCTCTTCGACATGCTGCTGCTCCAATTCCATCGCGGACGAAGCCTCCCCATCCGCACAGCCCAAGGCTTGAGCCTCTGCCTCAAGCTTTCCGTTCTCCTCCCGAGCAGCGTCGTTCATCTTCCTCAAGCACTTGAGTCCAATGCGCAATTCGCGGGCGCCGAACTTCTCCAGGTGCTTTGGGCTGCGCGGCAAGACGGGGTAGCCTTTGGCATTGCTGAATTCGGCGACGACGGATGCATAGTCGGGCGCGTCGCTGACGACAATCCACTTGACCAAGTCGTTGTGATTGAGCGGTTTGGCCTGCGCTTCCGACGGCTGCTGCTGCTTCTCGTGGGCCTTCTGTTTGGGTGACGGCTGCTGGTCGATGCGAGAGGACCTGTGGCGGCTCGAGCCTTTCATGGCGTCGTCGTCAGACTGGTCGAACTGGTCAGCAGCCTGTGGAGTGTCGTCTGACGGATCGGACTGATCGGCCTGGTCAGTCTTGGGTTGCGCTTCGTGTGTTGCCATGGTGCAGCGCAGCGAGGGGGAGGTTTTGTGGTTTGTTGTTGCTACTGCGCCGAGAGCCTGCGAACGACGGCGCAAACAAACAGAACATGACGGTGTCGTGGAGAAGCAGCATGTGCCAGGAACTAGGCAATGATTAGGAATTACAAGAGACTGGTGATTCAGTGAGTACTACCGCATGTTTCTTAAGCTCCTGGTTCATGAAATTTACACCCCTCGTACCATAGTGGGCGCTGAAGGGATTGATTGATTCCCTAAGCGCAGCAGCCGTGGTGCTGAATGACATCTTCCTGGCCTCGACTATGGCAGTGGAGAGATGCTCTTCTGTGCCATTGCAGCTTCAGGCTATTTTTTCTTGTTACCTCAACCGTGATTCAAAGCTCTCCGTCAGCGTCTCTTACAGATTCTTGAATGCGGCCGAATGTTCTGACTAATTCCAAGATCCCTATTTTTGCGAGTCCTGCCGTTTCTGTATACATGAGTGTCATGGATGCCACATGAGTCGGCTTGACGAAATGCAGTGCCTCTCCGGTTGCGAAAAAGATGACGAAAAATCAGAAAAAAGGACAAACAAATATAGCCCTTTGAATTGCAAACTTTTGCGGAAAAAGATCGATGCGAATGGAAGATGGCAACTGGTTTCCACGGTCTGGGGTTGGATGTTTGCAGTCAAATTCCAGAAAGCTCTTGATTGCCATGGTGTACGACGGCGTGGATGCTTATGACCAGGTCAAAGCCCGGAGAAGTTTTGTTTGCCCTCCTTGACGGCTTATACAACAGCAAAACCCCTCTATATCGTAGACTTGAGAGGCTGGAAAAAGGACAAAGAAGAAGGACACCCCGATTTTGATAGGTATAGAACTCTGGACGATCAATTGCAAGGATGTACAAAACCAGGGACTTTGCGGGGAAGCTAGGCAGAGATGGCAGGATTTTCCGGGAGCATGGTGATTGACTCGTCGTGGATAGAGATGGGAGATGGAATGGGAGATGGAGGGGTTGGATCGTTCAGGGGGGCTTCGAGAGGTGACCAAAACGGCAGACGAGTATTCCGACAAGCACCAGGAGCAGTTGTCAGCCAAATCAGTGATGTATTGCCGCCATCGGACAGCTTCCCGCGTGTTTGCAGAGATATGGTGGTGTTGATGTCGTTGTGGGCGAGTCGTGGGGCGCGGGCCTGGCGCGGGGGCACGGGCCGCCTACCTCGAGGCCCAACGTGCGGCCAGTTTGCCATTGGATTGGTCAAGCTTCATGAGGTGCACAACCAAGTCCAGTCGAGTCCAGTCCAGTCGAGCAGCTTTGCCTTCACTCCATCTCCGATACCTTTTGCAACACCCTGACAAGCCGAACTCTCGTCTTTTTTTTTTTTTTTTTTTTTTTTGTTCTCACATGCTTCGTCATTCGCGTGAATCGTCATGACGGATCCCGGCACCCTGCCATAACTGAACCTCTCCATCCACCAGTCCACTACTCTCACTCTTCACCCAACTCATCTCTCGCCAAACAAAGTCGCCGACGTCTTCCGCCGTTTCGTCTCTTGGCCCCGCCAGCCCTCTGACTCTCCGTTGGCGCCGTCTCTGCGCGTCGGTCCTTGCCGAGCCAACGCGCCTCACCGAGTAGTCTGATATCACTCTGCCACCATGTGAGTATCCTCCAGGGTGCCCCTATGCCATGCCTGCCCTGCCGCCCAAAACGGCATGGTCGTATCTGACCACCGTTGCACAGGAAATTCGGCAAGCATATCCAGAAGCGCCAGCTTGACTTTCCCGAGTATGCTGCAAGCTTCGTCGACTACAAGGCCCTGAAAAAGGTTGCATCATCGCCCCCCCTGGCCCCCCTTCTCGCTAACACCTGCTCTCTAGCTCATCAAAAAGCTAAGCGCTACCCCCGTCATCCACGCCCAGAATGATCCGGCCCAGCTGGATCCCCAGATGTCTCTTCAGGCAAACAAGGCCACCTTCTTCTTTCGCCTCGAGCGCGAGCTGGAAAAGGTCAACAAGCTCTACCTGCAAAAGGAGGCAGAGCTGAAGCTGCGCCTGTCGACCCTGTTGGAAAAGAAGCGGTCGCTGCAGTCACAATCCATTCCCGTGTCGCGCCTGTCGTCGAATTATGTCATCCTCGAGGAGGCCTTTAGACTCTTCAGCAACGACCTCAACAAGCTGCAGCAGTTTGTCGAGATCAACGCCACTGCATTCTCAAAGATCCTCAAAAAGGTGCGCAGGCTGCACGCCATTCGACTCGTGTTGAGGCTGACTGTGTCGTAGTGGGACAAAACTTCCAAGGTTCGCCCCGTTCGCCGATACCCCCCCCCCTGTTTAGCCTTTCTGATGACTTGCAGTCCCGAACAAAAGAATTGTACATATCCCGTGCCATTGAGGTGCAACCATGCTTCAATCGAGAAGTCATTAGCGACTTGTCGGACCAGGCAACGACTAACCTGCTCGACTTTGCCGCATGGGCAGAGGGCGAGCAGATGCAATATAGCACCACCGTGCCGCCCGACGCTTTGCGAGCCCTCGACGCAGACACCGATGCAGATCCGCAAATCATACAGACCATTAGCTCTGGCAACGTTGCCGGCGTCCAGGAATGGATCAGCCGCGTTGCGCCCTTGCCCGATGCGCGGAATCGCCTGACGCGGGCATTCCTCGCCACGGCCTACGAGGCTCCGGAGGCGGCCCTCAAGGTCATGCTCGACACCAATCTCGTCGACATCAACCAGGGAGATGATGTGAATGCGCGAAATTGCCTGCACAAGGCTGCCATTTCCGGCCGTGCTCTAGTCCTGGCCATTGGTCTCGAAGGCAACGCCAATGTGCGGACGCCAGATGTCTACGGCAGAATTCCTCTGCACTATGCGTGCATGCACGGCCACGTGGGAATGATTCAGGACCTGGTTTCTGCGGCGCCGGATACCATTGACTGGAAGGACCACGACGGTTTCACGCCCCTAATTCACAGCATCGTCCACAACAACCTGGCCTGCGTGAGGAGCCTTTTGGAGCACAATGCCCGGATCGATCCAGCCGGCGAGGCGGACCATATTCCTCTGAACCTGGCCTGTCAGCATGGCTTTGAGCAAGTTGTCGAGTTGCTGCTCCAAGCTCGACCGCAGATCCTGCCCGACGCCGAGGGACTGTATCCCCAGCACCTGGTTGCAAGATCCGGCAGGAATCCGCATATTTGTCTCATGCTTCGGGATTACGGAGCAGACCTCGACCAGCCCGACAAGCTGTACCAGTGGACGCCGTTGTTCCATGCTGCCAGTGAAGGGCACGTCGAGTGTCTCAAGACGCTTCTCGACTGTGGAGTCACGGTCGACGTCAAGGACGAAAAGGACTTGCCGGCCATTTACTATGCGACATGGGAAGGCCACTTGGAGTGCATGAAGCTGTTGGCTTCTGTCGTTAAGAAGTCGGCAATGGCACCGCCGCCGAGGCCTACGCCGCCCATGCTGGGTGCCTCTGTCCCACCTCCCTCATCCACTCCCCAGCCAATGGCCATGGAAGTGGATGGCATTCCTGACCTTTCTCTGCCTCCTCCCATCATCCCCATCCGAAGATACGGCCACAACTTTTTGGAAAACAAGACCTTTGTCGTTCTCAACTTTGGCGCACTAGACTCTGAGCCCGTCCGTTTCTATGAAGACAGCAAATATCCCGCCGCACGCCTGACCATTGCCTCCAAGTCGTCAGATCTGATTCCTCGAAATATCCTGCTCCCCATTTCTGAAGAAAACAAGGTCATTTCCTTTCAAGTTGACAACCTTGACACGTTTAGCATCGACTTTGACGTCTTTCCCACTTTTGGCGCCAAGGTGATTGCGCGCACAGAAGCCTCTTCCACCGTCTTTAGGAACCGAGCAAGCAGTTCTGGATTCTGCAACCTCGGCTTGTTTGACCCACGTCTGCGGACCATTGGCCGCATCAAGTTCAGTTTCCAAATCATCAAGCCTTTCCCCGGCCCTCCGCTCGAGATCACACACTTCGCAACGTACTGGAAAGCCACGAGTCAATTCGACGAGTCTCCCAGCGCCTTCATAACCGGATCCAGCCTATCCGGCGACTATGTCCGTCTCTTTGTCCAAATGACATGCGACGGCGTGCCGGTCCTGTGCCCGCAGTGGAAAGTGCGCTACGGACAACTCGACCTGGCCGTCCCCCGTCTCACATATGAAGAATTTATGCACATTGGCGCGGGCAACGGGAGCGACAACCCGCTGGTGGCACTGGCAAACACGCCCTCAGGCGACATGTCAGCCATCCACAAGATCCTCGCCACGTCGTACGTCAGCCTGGCAGATGCGCTGGCGGCGCTGCCCGTCGACGTGCGCATCGAACTGCACGTCCTGTACCCAAACCGACAGGAAGAGGCCAGCCTGCGCCTTGGCCCGACGCCCAACCTCAACACGTTTGCGGACAACCTGCTCACGGTCGTGTTTGACCACGCAAGAGGCCTGCGCGCCGAGGACGAGACGGCCGTGCGGTCGATTGTGTTTAGCAGCTTCAACAAGGACATTTGCACGGCGCTGAATTGGAAGCAGCCAAATTGTGCGTGTTCCCTTCTTTTTCCCTCTTATCACCGCAAATCAAAGAACCATCTTACTAACAGCACGCCACGTAGACCCCGTCCTCTTGGACAACGAACTCGGCGCCGACCCGTCGATAGCAGAGAGCGACCCGCACAAGGTGCAAAGCAGCGGCCGCACCGCCATTTCGGTCAAGGAGGCGGTGCAGACGGCCCAGGGCAACAACTTGATGGGTCTGATTTGCAGCTCGCGGTTACTGGTATGTTCCTCTTTCTCCCATTTTCACCTTCCTCCTATATATACATACATGAATACTAACTCATCCCTCCAGGACCTCGCCCCCGCTCTCATCGAATCCATCAAATCAGCCGGCCTCGTCCTCATAGCCGACCTCTCAACCCAAGTGCCGCGCGCGCATCTGAATCACGACAGCAGCAGTAGTAGCAACGGTGGTGGTGGTTGTGGTGGCGGCGCCGGAGGAGGTGTGTGGAGTGCGCAGCATGCGGGCGCGACGGGCACGCTGCCCGAACGCATCGATGGCTTTTTCAAGGGTAATGGCGTGTTGAGGTTTAATGAGACGGTCGATATATAGGGTGTGTAAGGAGAGGGAAGCGGAGTGGTGGAAAGGGGAGAGGAGATGAGGTAGCTGTGACGAAAAAGAATTAATCATGTTGTGAATGAAATGCGGCGATGGCTCGTGTGGGCAGTGGATAGATGAGTGAGTGAGTGAGTGAGTGAGTGAGTGAGTGAGTGAGTGAGTGAGAGGAGTGGAGTTGAAGGGGAGGAGGGGATTGGAGAGTGGAAAAGATGATGGGTTGGAGCCGTAGGTATCCGCCTCCTGAAATTTCCATGATGCCCGCCCGCCCGCCTGTATACCAATACCAGCGGCGTACCTAAGGTCCCGTAACCGCGGGAGGGTCTTGTCCATCGAGTCTCGTAACAAGATGGATTGTACAAGACATCGCACACGCAAGAAGAACGTCTACGAATCGAAAAGACTTTTTCACAAGCTACCTCCTCTCCTTTCCATCCCTTCCTTTCTTTCCTTTTGCACCGCCAGCCAGCCAGCCAGCCAGCCAGCCATCCAACGCCCCAAAACTATTGCGTACAGCTAGGTTCCTCCTCTGACCTACCTACCTACCTACCTACGCTCATCCTCCCACGGCAGCTTCTCCCTCCACGCATGAACCAGCTCCCGCGCCTCCCTCGTCTCCTTCTCACTCATATCGAGCCCACTCAAATAAACGCCGAACTCCAACAAAATAGCCTCGAGGCCGCCCTTCAACGCAATCAGGACCTCCCTGACACCATCAATGGTTCTGACATCGCGATCACGCGCCTCGTCAAAGGCGATGTCGGTCCAATGCGGCGGGTATGTTGCGACGAACGACTCGACGGCGCGGATGACGTCGGCGAACGTGCGGATGATGACCGCCACGTCGCGGTTCACCATGGCGTATGTGTCTTCGGCGATGCTGCGCAGCGCGAGCTGCGTGACGGCGTTGACGGCGTTGCCGATGGTCGTCGTGTGGCTGTAGGGAGCGCCCAGGATGACGGCCGCCACGCGCCGGTTGAAGGTTTGCCGGAAGGGGGCGCCGAGTGGGCTGCTGAGCACGCTGACTAGCTTGGATTGTGCTTGTGTTACTAGGGTTGCCGGCTGCACGTGTTGTGCGAAGAGCTGCTGTCCGTGGCCGACGGTGGATTTGAAGGGGTGCTCTTCGTTGGCGCCGCCTGCGCCCCGTCGCCGGGCAAAGTCGTTGATGCGCTGGAGGTTGCGCTCCTGGCGCGTCTTTGGTGGGGGCGAGGGCGCGAAGACGTCGTCTTCGTTGAACGGTGAAGCGGCAATGACGGAGCGCGGCTTTTCGGGGGGGACCAGCGCCTTCTTTTCGTCAGCCGGTGGAGGTGGGGGTGTTGCAGTTGATGCGATTCGGGTCTTGATTTCGGTGATTTCTGCCAGACAGGCCGCAATGATTTGTTTGACGGTCGCTCCGCCTGGACGGTGCGACTCCAGCTCTGTGTAAATGGTCTGGCGGCGCTCTGGGAAGCGGTTGGCGATGATTGCAAGCTCCCAAAAGGCCATGTTCTGTTGTCGATCAGCACATGCTAGCCATTGAGCGCTGGGAAACTCACGCGGAGGAGATCCTTCTTAAGGGTCAATCCGTTCAATAGGCTGCCGTTTGGATCCTTGGAATCATTCGTGATGGGCTTCATGGTCTGGTCCTTTTGCCTTTTCAGGGGCTGCTTGGCCAAGTAGATTGCAAGCGCAACGTTGGCAAATTCCCACAGCAGTGTCAAGAGGAAGCCCTGAACAAAGACGCGCACCGAGAGTCCAATGAAGTTTACGGCTCGAGGCTTCATGTCCTTTACCGAAGGATCCTGGAATTTTGCAAAAGGGTACGCCAACCTCCACGCCCTAATGCGGATGAAAAGGAAGTAAAAGGCATTGCCGACGACGATGAACAGGATCATTCTCGTCAGAACGTCGTTCAAAATCGGCAGCATGCGTCTCTTAAGCACAGTCCGCTTCGACTTCTCCTCTCCCGTGGCGTTGGCAGGCAGCTTGATTCTGCCATAGTCTCTGTATATGTGGACGAATGACTGCACCACGGCGAGCTCGAGAAGCATGCTGTAAAAGTAGAGCGGCCTCTCATTGAGCTTCGACCGATCCCATGCTTTGCCCTCATCCACAATGCCGAAATTGTCCTTTGCGGAGCGCGACCAAATGTAGACCGCCGAGTAGAAAAAGGCCGAGGCGCCGTAACAGATGATTGTGTAGACGGTAGTAAGGCGAGGCAAGTACTCCCAGACCGTTTGAGCACTGCAGGTGGTCATGCGACGGCCAGCTATCCTACGATCAGCGCTTCTCGTGCCATTGCGACACAATCCCAATGCTTACTATGCGCGTGTGACATGGCCAGGCAGAGCACGAATAGGTAGGATATGAAGAGGAGGGCGGCGCGTATTGCGGAGACGAACCAGAACGAAAAGAGAACTGCTCACTGTCAGTTGGCCGTTTACCATGGACGTTGCATACTCACAGCCTCCCCATTCTCCTATACACATGGACTCAACATAACAGAGAACCAGCGTAATTAACATGACCCTGCCAAATTGGCGATGCAGGAACGGGGACAAAAAGTCCTTGTACGGACGCGCCGCTTTGGGCGTCGCCATCGCGCCGCGTTGTTGATCCGTCACGTCGTCGAGGCCGATAATTTGAGGGGTCCAAATCAGTCCATGGCACGCGGAGGAAGGCGGAGAGGCGGAGGTCCAGGTCCAGCAAATTGCTTCTCCAGGGCGCGGTGAAGGAAGGTTGTTGATCTTGCGGTTGCTGGAGCTTTCGCGAAATCAAAACAGATGCCAAGACGACTTGAGCGGCAACTATTTTTGGCCTAAGCTTCCCTCGGCGCACGAGCCCACGATGCATTATGTCATCTCGAATGCCGGCCTACGACGCAACCATCCACCGATAAACGTCCAGCATCGCTTCCACCACTCTTTCAACGCCTCTTATCAGGCACCAGAACTTGCGCTCGACTTTCGGGTTCTCTCTGTAAATATCGCGTCGCTACAGGCAACCGCTCACCATGTCTTTTGATGACTCCTCCCGCCTCGAGTCGCAGCCTACAACCTGGCGTCGGCAGGACGACCCAGAGTACTCTGACGATCCGGAGTTCAGGCGGTTCACGAGCCAGCTCTCCGACCAACTCTTTTCTCTTACCTCCAACGTCACCCGCCTTTCGAATCAGATTGCCCTGCTCGGCACAAAGCGGGAGACGGAGCGCGTGCGGGAACGGGTCCGTGACCTGATCGACGAGACGAGCAATGGCTTCAAGGAAGTTGGCGAGGGACTCAAAAAGGTCCAGCAGTGGCCAGACTTGAATGTAGGTATCGTCGTTGACGTCTCCGTCAAATTGCGCCCCTTGGGTCCCCCGAACCATAGCGTGCTGCCTGAAAAAACGCTGACGCAACTTCTACGCATAGGCATCCCAAAAGTTCACCCAGGGCAAGCTGAATCGCGAATTCAAAGCGTCTCTCACCGAGTTCCAAGTGCTCCAGCGTAGCGCCATCGAAAAGGAGCGAAGTTCTGCAGCCGCTGCGCGCGCCGCCCTCGAAGATGCTGGTGGCGGCGCTACGTCGCCCTCTGGCCAAGGCCCCGGCTCTCAGCAGATGTTGCAAGAACAAGAGCAACTGCGCCTCGCCCCACAAGACGAGGTCGACTTTCAGGAGAGTCTGATCATTGAGCGCGAGAGCGAGATTCGAAATATTGAGCAGAGCGTGGGAGAGTTGAACGAGCTCTTCAGGGACGTGGCGCACATGGTCCACGAGCAGGGCGAGCAGCTGGACATTATCAGCGAGAATGTCGAGGGCGTAAGGGATGACACCAGAGGCGCAAACACGGAGCTGAGAACGGCATCGAGGCATCAAAAGGCGGCTAGGAATAAAGCCTGTTGCCTGTTGGTGATTTCGGCAGTTGTCTTGACTATCGTCATTCTGGCCGTCGTGCTCGGCTGAGTGACCCAAAAGCTTCGCATAGCGCCCTCGGAGGTTGGTCGTCATTGGTTTTTGCTTGTTTATACCCGGTGTTTGCATAGGATAGTCTCGAGGCGCTTGGAAAAGCGCTTGATGTAGAGAATACAGTTGCTTCCTACTGAGTCGGAGAGCAAGTGTTGAGGGAACCTCATGCATGATCGAATTACCAGAACGGCGCTATTCATGGTCCAAGTATCCCATTGTCAAAAGTCATGACATATGAGTGCCATGATCCAAGGAAAGACAGTTCAACAATCCGTATCAAAACCCAATCCAACACCATCAGAACACACTCTCAATCCACCGTCATCACCTACCAATACCGCAGCCCATCATAATCAGCCAACGACGCACAGCACTGCAACCACTCCAACACTCAGAGCCCTCGACTCCTCCCTCCAGCCCGTACCACAGTCCAATCCACCCCAAACTCACACACACATACAAGTCCTTGCCGGGCACCGGTTAGAGCCCCGACAGTCTTGGTTGAAGGGACCTTGTGCCCCTGTCCATCGCGTCGTCGATGCGTTAGCGAAGTTGTTCGGCGCTGCAGCCGGCACAGATTATATACTGCCCCGGCTGGCTGGCTGGCCTTTCACGTGCGTGGAGGTAGCATTTGTGCGGCCTGCCATGTGCGCATCAACACTTTCTTTGGTTGTCTGCGGGTGTTTGGATCTTCTTGCGATTCAAGTGTGCCAGAAGAGGGGGCGGCATGTGAGAAGATGAAATGGAGAGCTGCGTCGTGAGTGAGCGATGATGTTCAACGCTGGAAGAGGCTGTCAGGTTGAGTGCTTGGTAGATTAGTCTCAGGGTGAGGGAAGGACAGACAGACAAACAGACGGACGGACGCAGTGCCTTCGTCTCTCGAAGTTGCTTTTCTGTCAATCAACCCTTTTATAGCGTCCAGGCCTTCTCCTCCATCAAACTCCCGCTTCCTTCTGACTGGCTTCTGTACAAACACATGTGGCGGCGGCGCCGGTATTGGATACACCTGCTTGCTCTGCGCCTCCTGTACAATAAAAAAGAAGTTCCAGGTCGCCGCTCTTCAAACACTTCCTCGTCGTGGACGCCCAATCCGTACCTCAAGAGGCTCAGTCCAAGTCCAAGTAGACTGTTTGTGGTGGAAGGTATGACGAGATGACCCAGTACCGACTGCATGGGAGAACTTGCAGAGTTTAGAAGTTTGCTGTGTACAAATACTTTTGGCTGTAGGCAGTGATGATGACGAAGGAGTGTGCGTAAGAGGGAGATCGCCATCACTAGATAATGCTGGTCCGCACTGCCTGGCCACATCCATGACTACAGAATGGAAGGCAATTGAGCAAAGCCTGCTGCCAGCAAACCAGACCGCGCACCACAAAAGTGATGGGAAACATCAGCACCAGTGACAAGTGAGCGCGTAGGCACTGCTCCTCGCCCTCGGACGCGCATTGACAAAAGATCTGGAGCAAGGAGTAGCAACGCGGATTATATAGAAGACAGCCACATGCAAAGCAATCCAGAGAGATGGCGCGTGGACAGCACAATACGTCATCAGTAATGACAACGCGACTACATATCACGAGACTGTCAGATACCCAATGCAACCAATGAGTGTCGCCAAAGAGCTGACTGAGTGTTGTTGTGACTTTTCGATTGGCAAATACGTTCTACTGACTGACTGACCACGTAGACGATGATGCCACGGGCAGACGACGACCTGCCTGCTTGCCCACTTGACGGCGGAATTCCAAATGATGTAGAAGACTCATGGCCAAAAAGGACACAAAACGCGCTCGCTGCGAGGATAGAAGGAAATAGGGAAACAAGGCGGTAGTACTAGTAGTAGTGGAAAGAGAGAAACAGCTCAATGTGGTGATGTGGTAACCCGGACAGCAGGTGATGATTCCAATCCCTCCCTGATGACGCCGCTCTTCTGCGCTCTTGCCTGCCTGCTTACCTGCCAGCTTCCTCTACCCTCATTCCCCAATCTCTCCCTTCCCGTGCTCGCTGGCTAAACAATGGCCTTGACTCCCTCCCCTCTCTGCGCTGCGGCTCCCGAGTCCGACCCGAACGGTCCCAAGTGCGAACGAAGCAAGACCGACAAATGAAAAGCCTCGAGACATTTTTGGACGTCTGACAAGATGCACAAATAGACAAGGAGTGGGTTCCCCATAACCCCAGGAGAACCCTATATGTGCGTGCCCTCTCCGGCTCAGGGCACCCGACCAAAATATTTATAAACTCACGACGACGAGCGCTGCGCCGTCTGTTCTTGCTGTGCTGCCGATGCTGCGGCCTCTGCTGCCGCCGCATCCTGCACCCTCACACATGCCTTCTTGAGCATCTCAAACGTAAGCATCGTCGTCATGGCCGCCGGCACCGCGCGCACCATGTTGGTGCCCATGCCGTTGTAAAATGCGCGCCACCCTTCCTCTTTGAGAATCGTCTTGAACGTGCGGATGAGCCCGCGGTACCGCGGCAAGTTGATCATGCCGTCGGAAGACGATGTGCCAGGGGGTCGCGGCTTCCCCCCGTGCTCGAGGCTGCCGCGAAACGAGATTTCCTCGGGCGAGTGCGAGGGTAGGATGGCGCGCTGTTGCGTCTGCAGTCGTGTGCGCAAGACTTCGTGCGGATACGTTGCGCTGGTGGCGCAAATCTTGCTGAGGAATGTGGCGGCTAGGATGCCGAGCGTTTGGCTGGCTGGATCTGGACCCTCGCCAGTCTCGGTTTGGCCCATTTCGAGCCCCGTGAATTGCGTCTTGAAGTACTCGTACAGCGGGAATTGGATCGCGACGTGCGTAAGGCCAAGCAGCGCGGGGCCCAGCCCCGAGTAAAAGGAGGCGATGCCTTCAGTGCGGAACATTTTGCGGGCGGCGTCAAGCGTGTTTTTGTAGTGCCACGGCGGACGCGCATCTTCTGAGGCGCGCGCGCTGACCTGCGACATGAGACGCGTTTTGATGACCCATATGGGGTTGGTGGCTATTGTTGAGCAGGCCCCGGCGGTGATGGACGCGCAGACGCGGGCCAGCCACTTGTTTTCTAATTCCATCAGCCTCGTCTAAACATGGCAATCAACACTACGAACCTATGTTGCTGTAGTAAAAGTCTTTTGAGCCCTCGTAGACACTCATGTACACGGCCCATGTCGGTAGATAACCCAACAGCATCGGTCCTAAGCCTCGATACATGCCGCGGACACCATCTTCACGCCAAATGACCCGCGCCGTCCCAAAAAGTCCATGATATAATGCTTGTGAAGGTATTATTCTTGCCTGGGGGGAAGGCCGTCGGAAGGAACCCTGGGCTTGCAATTTGGTCTTGATAACGTCGAGCGGGCAGGTGACAATTCCCGAGGCCACGCCAGCCATGGCTCCGCAGAAGCTATTGATGCTCGAAGACGGCAGCCTGGCGACGGAGCTAGACAATTTGGCGGTAAAGGTCGAGGCATGGCTATTGGTTGTGGGTTTTGGTGCAGCCGAAGTTGGAGTCGTCATTTTGGGAAGTGCGCCAGTCTACCGTGTGCAGTGTGAGCCCTCAGCGTCCAAGAGAGCATGCGCTCGAGGTCGAAGAAGCAGAGGAAGGCCGCACTTCCCGCGTGTTGTAAAGCGCCTCCGCAGTGTGCGGCCCCGCGGCACTAAAAGGTCAACGGTTGACGGTGATCTCCATGGACGGGCGGGCGAATTGTCGGGGGGCAGGATAGCAGGAGACGAGGGAGCGGGTTTGGAGCAGCGCTCAACACGCTGCGGAAGGGCGCGTTGCGGTGGGGTGGAGGGCAGGGGCGCAGCGTCGTCCAAGAGAATTGTGGTTGGAGAGTCGAATAATGGACGGCGACGGACGTCAGATGCCGGGGTGGGGGATGCATTGCGAAGCACGAGACGGAATTCCTGCACAGCAAGTCGTGGCCGTTTGGCGATAGGGTCAAGCGTTGGCGGCGCCGGCCACCCTTGGCAGCTCGGCCCGAGCCCGGTGCGAGCCAATGAGGGCGGCGTCAAACACATCAAACAAAGCCGCCCGAAGGAAGTCTTGAACATCATCTAAGCTCCGTCGCCCACGGCAGTCCACGACCACCCGACCGCACCCACACCTCCTCAACCGCCACAATGAGTGCTCCGTCCCTGACCAACTTCATTGTCAAGCGTCCGTGGCTCCGCCGCTGGATGACGCCCCTCGCCAACTGGTACACCGACGTGCGTCCATCTTTTGCACCTCCCAAGGACCGCTCGCGCTGACCTGACCACGACCTGCAGCTCGCCGGTTACCGCAAGATTGGTCTCAGGTACGCTCTATCCGCCGCTGCTCAATTGCCCGCCTCGACAAGCTTGCCGCGCTCTGGAACCCCAGGCTGACCCTTTTGCGCAGGGCTGATGACTTGATCCCCGAGGAGAGCGAGGTTGTCCTCAAGGCCCTCAAGCGCCTTTCCGCCAAGGAGTCCTACGACCGCGTTTTCCGCATGCGCCGCGCTTTCCAGGTAGGGTTGACATGGAATTGACAAGCTGGATGGACGCTGACAGGATCAGTGCTCGCTGTCGCACCAACTGCTCCCCAAGGAACAATGGACCAAGCCCGAGGAGGTGCGCAAACTTCAACCTCTCCCAATTCCTCGCTGACGGAAATAGGACACTCCCTATCTGAGCCCCATCATCCGCGAGATCGAAGCTGAAAAGGCCGAGCGTGAGGACCTCGAGAACCTGACCATCAAGAAGCCCGCGACCAAGGCATAGATTTTGAGCTTGGATGGAGGAGGAACTGGACATGTGCCTTGAAGCGGAAAGGGGGCCATTCGACAACCGCAGATTCGGGTCGTTGTCCTGTTAGACTGTATCATAGCAAAGAAGGGAGCGGGATTTGACGTTTAAGATGACTGCGTCTTGTGCGTATAATCCTTGAATAGAGCAATTTGGGTCTGGCAATGAGCGAAGGCAGCCCATTGGTTTTTCTGAGAGTACAAAATGATGGGGACACTGGTTCCGCTTTCGGCGCTTGCAGAAGAGAACAACCAGGCTCCGGACTTAGCAAAGTCGGCCGGGAGATTTTTCACTCGAAATTGAAGTTCGAGATCTGACAGTTTGGGACTTGAATGGTAGATACCGAAGAAGTGATTGCTCCCTGAGATTTGCGTCGGCATCGAATGGCCGCTCCCTGAAAGCAGGGCTTCTCATTGTCGTGATCAAAGACAGCTCCTTGGATGCAGCCGCGAAGCATGAATTACACTTCACCTGACACTTGTTGTTGCTGTTTTGCAATCAGTTTGAGCTGCCAAGGCCTGCGCTTTCGTGTGATGAAAGTCGAGGCAGGCAAAAGTGAGGTGGGACTGGTCCGGTGACTGCGCGAAAGCGGGACGGGCACCCGGCCTTCACGTCAACGTCATCGCTCACATCTCCAAGCCGACTCACTACTGTCCAACCACCAAATGCCAAGAACAAACGCATTCACATCAGAACTCTTCGGTCTGATCTTGCGAATCAGGTACAGTCCAGCATTGCGGCCAAGACTTGACCTTTTTCACACTGCGCAATTGTCTCCTCGTCTTTCCATTCCGTCTTTCTCCCGCACCCCTGCATCCACCATGTCCACGCTCATTCGGCGCTCAGCGCGCCTCCAATCCAGGGCAACTTCTGAGCCCGTCCCCAAGGCGGTAAACGGAAAAGTAGGTATTGCAACCGACACCTCCAAGGCCACCAAGAGTCGAGCAAAGAAAGCAAAGAGCACGGAACCCAACAGAGACCAAGCAGCTGCGGTCACAGCAAAAGATACAACCAAAACTTCTAAGAAGCGCGGCAGACCGGCCAAGCAAAAGACGGAATCCCCTGCTGCGCACGACGAAGCCGAATCAGCCATGCCTCCCCCCCAGACACCGGTATTGAAGCGCCGCAAGGTTGAAGTCGACAGCCATTCCTCCACTGCAGCCCCGCGTCCAGCAAAGCCCCACGCTTCCAACGCGCCCCTCACGACTCCCGGTGGATCGCGCGTCACGTATCTACGCAAAGTGCCTGCACAGGAAGAGCAAGTAAGCTTTGAAGCGCAGCCGACATTGACCACCGAAACTCTACTCAAAGAGGCAGAAGCGCACCTCATCAAGATTGACCCCGGACTCAAGCCACTCATAGAGAAGAATCCTTGCAAGATGTTTAGTCCAGAAGGACTGCAGGAAGAAGTGGAGCCGTTCAGGGCGCTGATTAGTTCCATCATGGCCCAGCAGGTGAATACTTTCTGCGCGACGTTCAACATTACAGTTGTCTAACAAAACCGAGGTATCTGGTGCTGCCGCGCGCTCCATCAAAAACCGATTTATTGCCCTCTTTGCTCCGCCTTCAGCTCCAGAAAACTTCTTTCCCACTCCCGCCATGGTCTCAATCGCAACTGTCCCACATCTCCGCACTGCCGGCCTATCGGCACGCAAAGCCGAATACACCATTGGCATTGCCCAAAAGTTTGTCTCTGGAGAGCTTTCCGCCTCCAAGCTTGCCACAGCTACGGATGCCGAGCTGCTCGAAATGCTTATCCAAGTGCGAGGCCTTGGACGCTGGAGCGTCGAAATGTTCTCAGTCTTCACGCTCAAGAGGATGGATGTCTTTAGCACGGGCGATCTGGGCGTGCAACGCGGCATGGCAGCATGGCAGAAGAGGGACGTGGAATCACTAAAGAGAAAGGCAGGGCAGCTAGCAAAGGATGGCAAGACTAGGACCAAGGGCGGGTTGGATGGGAAGAAGTGGAAGTACATGACTGAGCAGGAGATGCTGGATTTCAGCGAGCCGTTCAAGCCGTACAGGTGAGTCTCTGCCCTTTCCCAGAGCCATTTCACTTCAACTACCGCACATTTGGTGCCAAACAACTGGCAACTGCGTCACTGCGACTGAACCCAAGGAGCGGTCGTCTACCCGCACGACCACATCTCCGGAGCTGTCATTTCACCCGAGCGCCCCTGGAGCTCTTCCAAAAACGGTCATTTACTCTCCACTTGCGTCATAGCTCCTTTGGTTCCAACAAGCTAACATGTGACGTTCCATCCACCAGGTCGCTCTTCATGTGGTACATGTGGCGCATCGAAGACACGGACGTTGACGCGCTCCAAGACAACTAGGAACCAGCGCCACTATCCCCGCGACCTCTCCGAAAAACACATCCACAAACCCACACACCGCCAGTTGTCCCAACTACCCAATTTAGTCACGAGCTGCCGCTCTCCAGATGTCTGGTCCTCCATCTCAGACATGGGGAGCGGCAAAACATGAACCGCGTCGTCTTGCAGCAGGGCGAGACAAACTGCCACCGCGGCCCAAGGAGAAAAAACAAGTCTCCGCCCCAAAGAAGAAGGAAAGGGTGAGACACGGCGCAGGTGGATTAGATGGGCTTGCGCCAGTCCGCCCGCCCGCCTGTCTACCCACGACAGAACGCCGCCGGCTGGTTGGCTCGAGCAAAGAAAGGCGCCTGCCGTCGTCGTCGTTTGGCGTTCGAGGAAGACAGACGGACAGAAAGGCAGACAGACGCCGCACGCACGCCACCAGATCGGGGCGGCGCTTCGAGAAGGAGAAGGCGGTGGTGGCGTTTGTTTTGCGTATCTCCCTCTCATTCTTTCTCTCTGCTTTTCTTTCTTTCCTACTCGCTTCGACTCACTCCATTCCACCACGAACGCTTCCGGTGCCGCACGCGCGGCGGGCTGGAAAAGCGGTGTAGGAACGATGCTCGATGAAGCTTTTTTAGCAGCTAGCTCACCTCATGTCCTCGACGAGCGTGGAGTGTCGGTGTAGTCAGTGGAGTGAGTGCTTTTTCAATTTTAGATCACGCTGACTTGATGTCGCCATTTACTTCTGACGCTGCGACCTGCTCAGTCAGTCAGTCAGTCAGTCAGTCAATCCGTCGCTGATTCATTTGGGCAGCTGTGTGTGTGGTTTGAGGCGAGAAGCGGAAGTCCTCGCGCCTGCTGCTTTTTCTGCCTTGTTCCGGTACTTTCTCTCCTCTCTCACCGCCCCGCATCTGCTGGCTGGCGTGAAGATGACATTAGAATAGTGCTGCTTTTTCCACCATGCATTTCTTCCTTCTCCTGGGCTCCTCCTCGTTTAGAAATGCAATCTAGATTGAAAGATAGATGCCCGCGGGATTCTCGCACCTGACACAGCGACATGACTCTTCGGCCTTCAAATGCCGAGGAGGAGACTGGGTGCCATTCCTCCTCGAGCACCTCTTGAGACGCTCGTGCTGACAATGACCATTTTGCTGGCTGATAGCAAGCGGGAAAGATATGCACCTCGCTTTCCCGTTTACATAGACAGAAGAAAGCGTAAAAAGCGAGCGAGGCCTCAGCCCTCTGGAAGGAAGCAAGTACATTAATAAGATAGGTACACAGGATATTCGCAAAAAAAAAAAAAAACTAAAAAAAAAAAAACCTTCACGTGTGAAATAACAACGACTCTATCCAGATACCCACTTTCAAATGTCTCGACAAATGTCATTTAAGCCTAAGCTCCTACCTTCCCCTTCCCCTTCATACCATACCAAAGAAGCCGAATCATTCATTCGACCGGCGCAAAAGAAAACGTATCACCAAACTAACTCCTTGATTGTAAAATTACGGTCTACACTCCGCCGAACACCTCAAGGACCAGAGAGCAGAGAGGAGCTGATTAGGTAGACCGACCGGTCATGAAGAGTCCGCGTCCACACGGAGGACGGTGGTGGAAGATGGGGTTTTCATTGATTGTGTAGGTAGGTGTGCGAGACAGGAGAGACAAACAAAAAGTTGCAGAAACCAACCGTCGGATGGACAGATAGGCTACTATGCTAGCACTGCTTCATCTAACTATCTACCTACGTGGATCTACACACAACCTCCCATAAACTTGACTAGTCACGTATCCCTGATAATTATGGACCATCATCCGTCCAAAACATCACCTGCCACCAACACACCACCATCCCATCATCGCGCGCATTTGCATCAAGACCCAAACTCTCTTTTCCCTTCCCAATCGCTGTCAGATCGCAGCCAGTCAGTCAGCCAGCCAACCCATCCAAATCAATCCCGTCCGCCCTGGTGCAGGCTCCGGTCCGGTCAGCCCAGCCCAGTCCAGCCCAGTCCATTCCAGTCCAATCGAGTCCCTCCATCGAAGCATTACCTGCACTGCGATGCGATACGATGCGATACGATGCGATACGATCCGATCGCAAGCAAGCAGGCGACCGACGACCCCTGTCCGCCCGCCCACACCCCTTGACTCCATGATACAAACCTACATACATACATCATGGACGCAAAACCAGCAGGCAGGTAGGCAGGCAGGCAGGCGAGCGGCGGCGGATAAGTGAGATGGTATGGGGAAGAGCGGAAGCTGACGCGGGACAAGCGGGGCGACGTTGACGCGCCTGAAAGCGACCGGGGGAAGAATGAAGGAGGGAAGGAGGGTCTGGGGTATGTATGTATGTATGTTTGTGCATGCAGAGGGGAGGAAGGCAAAGAAAAAGAAAAGAAGCATGCGAAAAAAACGACGTGTCAAAAGACGAAACCAAACAGCCTCGGCCGCGACCTGCGAGTTGGCAGCGCTCGAGGCCGGCAAGGGAGCAGCAGGAACTGTGGGAAGTGGGGAAGCAGCGGCGGGTGAAAAATAGAAAAGAGATGTACTATGCACCAAGCGAGATGCGCGTCAATGTTGTGCGGCGGAAAGGCGGGAGCGCTATAAGACGACGAGCAGATAAAGGGAGAGGAAAGATCCCGGGAGACGAAAGGGAGGGGCGGGTGCGGAAGCGGAAGCGGAGCGGCGGGTCAGGAAGCCGGCCGTCAGGGAGTGAGGATCTATGTGACATGAGGAGTGAGGGGTGTTTGTTGTGTGTGGCAGAGACGAAGGAGGGGCCGGGGATCGTTGGCGGTGGAGGGGAGACGGAAGATGTCGTCGACCTGGTTGACGAGCAGCATGTCAACGAGAACGGTGAGAGGTGCAGTAGCCGCGCCTGGGAGTACAACGATGGAAGAGCGCAAGCTGAAGCAGGCATACACCCATCCACCACAGCGCTGCAGGGCAGTTGAAACGGCAATGAGGGGCCAGGGTCGCTGCGGCTCGAGGAGCGGTAGTGCAAGCGGTTGGAGAAGCCGTCGCCGCCGCATGCTCCAATCCATCAGTTTGTCTGTATGCACGTCAATGAGATGGGCTTTTCGTGCTTTTTCTCGCTTCCGGATGTTGGCTAGGCTGACTGCTTCGTGCGTGCGGCGGCTCTACCGTAGCAGCATGGATGGCAGCAGCCAGCCGGTCGACGCACCAGACGGCCATGGCTTGCCGACGGGGGACCAAAATAATAATACAACAGCGTGTGAAATGTGACAGAAAATAGAAGTAGAAAGGGGCACAGGAGAAGCGGCCAGTCGCCGGGATCGAGACGGCTATGGCGTAATGATGTGGTTGTCGTCGCCCAGATCCAGGTTTGACAAAACAACCGCCATGACAGTCGCAGCCAAGCAAACTTCGCAGCGGACCGCGATGATGCGTAGGCCTGAGCGTCAGGACAAAACGGTACTTGGACGCAGTTGTCGCGTAGCACCAGTGGCCAAGCTGCCACCGGTTCAGACAACGACTCGGCAATTCTTGCCAGTCCCAAGGCCAGCCAGGGCCATGGGCTGATGTCGACGACGACGACGACGGGCTTGACGCTTGGCTCTGGCGCGAGCAGGCCAGGCGCAGGCACACCTACGATGGAGGCACGATTGGTGCAGCCGGCATCGCACTCCTGCGGCCGTCGTCGCTTTTGCAATTCCGCATCATCGAGGCCGAGTTCGCTCTAGGGGTTCGACGCGGTGCGACTCGAGTTGCTCGATGGGCCCTGATGGAAGTGGCGCTCGCGGGAGTCGGGGGATCTGGCCGTCCGCGATGTGGGTGAGATGTGGATCATTAAACTTGCAGCGTCAGCGAGCGGCAAACAAGACAGCAGGAGGAGAGCATCTGTCCAGCATCGTCCAGCGTAGTCTCAGATAGAGGCCCTGCAGGCAGACCCAGGATTGCGAGGCAAGGTCCGCCAACGGTCTGGTGAGCTGGCGGCTCGGGATGCCGACGAGAGCCTCTCAACGACGGCCTCTTAGTCAGGAAATCTGTGGCACAGAAACGGCCGTGGCAAATTGAGTGCAATTGACTCTGTGCGACCCCCGAGGCTCACAACCCGAGAACCTGGAATCAGAAATGCTAAGGAATACGGCGGAACGCCCGACAAGGATCTGAGCTCTAGCCTCGTAGAAGCGCTCTGATAGTCTGTGAGATGCAGATTTTTGATGGTTGTACGAGGCCATTGATGGGCCAACACGACCGTGGTCATGGCTTTCATGACCTTTACGATCGAACACGGCGTCGACAACGATGCCTCCACTTTCAGACCGGTCGTCCGTCATCAGGGCAGTTGGCGAGCGAGACAAACTATCGAAAGATCAGCTGGCAGCGTCACCAAGACAGGCATTGTTGCGTGTTGGCCGCTCAGCTGAGCATGCAGTTGGTGGTTTGCTGAGCCGCATGGGCCGGGCAAGGACTCGGCTCCGTGCAAAACAAGCCTTGTGAATTGCAAACTAGACTCGCAAGGGCCATGATTTGCCGGAGACGGCCGCAGAGAGGAGAAAGTGTCTACTGTATAGATTTGTGGCTTCCGGGCCTTGTGGCAGTGCGTTGATTGATTCTTGGGACCGAGGCTCTTAGGGAGTACGAGAGCGAGCAGTGGCAAAGGGAGGACGAGAGGACAAACGTTGTATCCCTCACGTGAAGAGCAATCGCCCACGGAAAATCGAGGCGGGCAGCAAACGGCCTGAGTGGACAGCGATAAGGCTTGGCTTGCTTGTGATGCAGGTTTCCTGACGACCTTGCATGGACAGCATTGCTGATGTGTTTTCGACGTGAAACGCGTCCTGCTTAGTCTAGGCAGGATCAACTGGGCCGGGAGGAGAAGACGAGTCTGTGCTAGAGGAGCCCGTGCCTGGTGTGTGGTAGGGGACGGAAGCGTAAGTCCGAGGAGGTTTTTCGAGACGTCATTCGACGATAGGGGAGTCCAGGTTTGGAGCAAAGCTTGGCCTCGGTGGCTCCCGAGACGATGACCCTGGAGGAGAGCTCGCGGCGGCTACAGAACAGATGGAGAAGATGACGGGGGCAGAAATCGAGGTGGCTGAGGTGGGCGGTGGGCATGGATGTGGCGATGAAGAGTGGAGACCGGGAAGTGGGAGAGAGAGAGATGGAAGCTGGCACCTAAGCTGACTGTGACGGGCCACGGCCTCGGGCGGGACTCCAAGCCGTCGCGTAGCCGAGGGCGCTAAACCACTTGCAGGGGCCGTATCACTGTGTCGTCGCATCGACCGACGTTGACGGCCACGACACACTCACTGCCCGCCCCCGACGACGGCGACACGGCGACACGGCGACACGGCGACACAAACCGAAACAAAACGAAACGACACGCTGGCTGCAAAAAGAAGAAAAGACGGCCAGCCAACCAGTGTAATGCAAAAACCAAGAATGACGGCCTGGACGCCGGCCGTTCTCGCAAACCTTGGGCCAGCCTGACGACTGCACTGACCCGGGCGACGGGTCCTGGGAGCGCGCCGTTGTGAGCCAGAAGTGCGCAAGAATGCTCAACCGTGACGCCGCCTGCTACTGTACTGTACACCTCTGTCATCGAGGCTGCCGAAGAAATGCCACTGTCGACGCCCCCTGCAGGCTCAAGTCATGATGGCACCTCAGATGGGTCTGGCGGAGATGAGGATGGTGCAGCAGATAGACACTGGTCAAGCAGCGGGGCGGCCAAACCGAAATTAGGCGCAGCCAGTCGCCAGTCCATGGAGCCACCGCCCCCGGCAGGCAGCGTTTCACGGCACGGTCATGGGCGAGAATCACGCCCTCCATTTTTCCACTCTCTGATAGAAAATCGTCATTGAAGCAGACTCGGAGCTACTGCGCAGCAAAATGCAGTTTGAAAATGCGACCAACAAGGCGGCAGCGGCACGATGGCGGGCGGGCAGAGGATTGCATCAACGGCACACCAAGGATGGCTGGCGCAAACAAGCAAAGCGCCTGGATACCCTGACGGACGACATGATGCCCTGGGGTTGCGCCATGCGGATGGGCCAATGGACGGCGACGCACCGACAGCGGCGCCCTGCTAGCAGCTTCTCTGGAGCCTTTTTTGGATAGGGGCGTGCGTTGAGGGCCTCGTAATTAATGGCACGACAGCGACTTGCCAGCTGCCATCATATCGACGGAGGCGGTAAGTAATGTAGGAGACTGGAGGCTGGCGAGAACTAGGTCATGGACTCCAGACGACGGCTCCAGTCTCCTCTCGACCATCATGAACGACGGGACCTGAAGATTGCAATCGTCTGACCTGAGAGCGACGAACAGGAATGCGCGACTCGGTCAAGCCACTCGACGTGGATGCGGCCGTCGCGTCGCCCGGGCCACATTGCTCGATGCCCGCCCGCCTGCGGGTTCCCCTAATTTTCCCGCCTCCTTCTTGCCCGCGCCCTTGATCAAAACACCTTCGTTCCCTCCTGCTCGTTCTGCTGCTCTCGTCGCCATCCAGCAGCTCCTGCCAAATCCACTGGCCCCCGTCCAAAGGCCTATTTCTCTCTCGTTTACCTCTCCCACTCCTCGCCGCTCGCTCATCCCACAACATCTCTTTCACACACGCATCCCCATTTATTCCCGAGGGGCCTCGTCAGCACAACAAGCTCTACCGTGCGTCGCTCCACCCGAGCGCTCCCCTGTCCCGTCTTGTCCGCTGGTAGAAAGAGACTGACTCCAGCCCGCCCGCCCGCAGATTCCTGACACCCGCTCTCCTCCAGCTCCTCGACGACCATCATGTTCGTCAAGTACGCTCTTCCCGTCCTCGCGGCCGTCGCGTGCGCCTCTGGTATGCGAATCCATTCCCCCTGACCCAATGCCGGTCGCGTTTCTAACTCTCAAACAGCTGCTTCCTGCAGCAACACGGGCACCACCACCATTGCCTCGACCGGCGACGCCACCGGCCTGTCCTCGTGCACCACCTTCTCCGGCTCCATCGCCATTGCTACCGAGGCGACTGGTGACATTCGCCTTGACGGCATCCAGGAGATCACCGGCACCCTCCACGTCAACAATGCCACGGGCCTGACTTCGCTGTCTGCCGACAGCCTGCAGTCCATCCAGAAGTTTGAGCTGTCGGATCTGACCATCCTGAGCACCCTCAACTTCCCCGAGCTCACCAAGGTCGACGAGATCAACTGGTCTGGTCTTCCTGCGCTGTCCGGCTTGAGCTTCAGCAAGGGCGTCACCGAGGCCAACACGGTCAACATCCAAAACACCTTCCTCAGCTCCCTCGACGGCATCAACCTTAAGGAGGTTGACAACTTCTTCATCGCCAACAACAACTACCTCAAGGACATTACCGTGCAGTTCAAGTCCATCACCCAGGCCCTGACCCTTTCGGCCAACGGTGACAACCTGAGCGCGTCGTTCCCCAACCTCGAGTGGGCCTACAACATGACCTTCCGCAACGTCAGCACCATTTCGACGCCGTCGCTGGCCTCCATCAACGGTTCCCTTGGCTTCTACGGCGATAAGATCAAGAGCTACGAGGCTGCCAACTTGACCGACATTGGTGGCTCGCTCTCCTTTGTCGGCAACGGCAACCTCGCCAACATCTCTCTCGACCAGGTTGAGAAGATTGGCGGTGGTTTCCAGATTGCTGACAACCCCAACCTTGGCAACGTTAGCTTCCCCAGCCTCAAGTCTGTTGGCGGTGCTCTCGACTTCTCGGGCAACCTCTCCAGGTACGTTATCCTCCCCCCGCTCTTGGCATCTACAGCCACTAACTCCGTATCAGCGTCACGCTTGCCGACCTCACCACTGTCAAGGGTGCCTTCAACATCCAGTCGTCGGAGAACCTCGACCAGACCTGCTCGCACTTCAAGTCTCTGTCTGGCTCTAGCAACGTCATTCAGGGCAAGTTCACCTGCGCTGGTAGCCAGTCCAACCCCGGTGGCGCTGGCTCCACTCCCACTGGCACCTCTGGCTCGTCTGCCTCCAAGACTGGCGCTGCTGGCCGCCTCGACGTCGGCAGCCCCACCTACCTTGGTCTTGCTGGTGTCCTTGCTGCCATGGTCGGCATGTACTAAGGGCACCAACGTCAGAGGGGCGGGCGTTTTCTCTTTTCTGCTTGCATAGACGACTTAATACTCAAAACGTTCTTGGCAGCATCATGGAACGTTGCGGTTGCACGCGGTCACCGGGCTAGCTAACTGATTTCGGGACGGGGGGCAACGAGTGGCGTGCTTGCGCGTGTACTTAGGACATATACCAATGGCAGTTGAGCAGTGAGGTGGGGGACGACGGGGGTTTTTCTCGGGGGTGCAGGGCTTAATCCGTGTTTTAGCGAATCTTACGTTCTTCAATTCTACTCAAGCACAGAGCTTCCACAGTCAGGTGCTTTCTTTTCGTATTGCTTCGCTCGATCGATCTTTGTTTACTTGTTTAAATATTAGTATGGTGAGCATTGTTACACAAGGCTTTGATCGTGTGGAGCCGAGGATCCCGTGATTTGGACCACCAATTTTTTTTTTCTTTTTTCTTTCCTTCTCCAATGTTTTTTCTTTTCTCTCTCTCTCTTTTTTTTTTTTTTTTTTTTTTTTCTTCCTTCTTCTCCTTCACCGTCTATTCATCATGTTTGTTTTTCTCCAAGATTGGCTTCCCCTGACGTTCGCCTGCTGATCTTGGATGTGTCGACAAGGATGATGGGGGCGCGCACATGCCTCCGGGATTTTCATCCCTCGCCCGCGATCCTCGAAGGGCTGCTGCCGTGGATCAGCTGTCGACGGACCAGAAGGGCTCTTGATCGCTCGTCGCACGGCAGGCGTGCAACCTGTCACTTTGAAGCGGCTGTCGTCGAGACCTGTCCCGCTCCGCATCTGGATCTCGGTATCGATCAGGAGCGGAGCGCCTCGTCGGCTCTTCTCGGCGGCGTGCGGTGCTCGAGAGGCTACCAGATCCAACCTCTTCTAGAATGACATGCAGCACGACCCGATACCCGAGGCCGCGCGCGCACCCCCATCCGGTTCAACGCTGACCAGGAGCCCGGCTGGCAAGATTCGAGATGAGATGATTCTCACGGGTCATCTCTCGTATTTGCCGCCAGCTTTTGTGACCAGATTTCGGGCTCCGCTTGCCGCTGCACGTTCAAGGTCCTCCAGAGCCATCTGCTCGACCGTTTAACGCGCATCCATGCAGTACATCGACCGCATCTGTCTGTGCCATGGTATCACGATTGAGCGGTGAGCCCACCCACCCCAGCCAAAAGTCGACGTCTCGTCTCCTCCACAAGCAATCTCCAGGCTCATCTCGCTGCCGCCCCGACAGGCCATTCGTCAAGCCGACGCCCCCCCCTCCCCGACCCATAACGGGGATGCGGGCAGATCATGTTGTGCATGAGGGCGTCCCAAAGGCAGAAAGTCACTCACAGCCTTGTTTCATGTCACAAGAGGGCGCTCTCCAAGCAAGGGGCCAGCCTCTGCCGACCAAAAGATGAGTCTGTTGGTCCAAGAGCTGCCAATCGTTTTGGCGTGACCCCCCCCCCCCCCCCCCCCCCCCCCCCCCCCACCGACGCTTGTCGTCTGCAAATTCGCAGCTACATCCCCGGTTGCCGTATACAGCGCGCCTGGCAGCATGTTGTCGCTCATTTGGCCGGCTGCCTTTCCCCACTGCAACCCTGATGCTGCGCTCATGGCGTATCTTTGGCCAGATGATGCAGCTTGGACTTCGGTTCGTCTTTCTTTGCGTCCTCTACCCATGTCAATGTAGCTATCCTCTCTTATTAAAAAGCCTCTCTCTTCTGCCGCTTTCTTGTCCCTCTGTCGTTCAAAAACCTTTCCAGTCCCTATCCTCCATCACTGTTATATCTTTGTTGTATAATCTGCTCGTTGCAACCAGACCTCTTCCTCGTACACTAGTGTCGTCTCTGTTGTCCTTCCTCACCACCACAATGGTCATACGTTCGACAGCCTATCCTACTGCCCAGCAGGCCCATCGGGTACCTGCGGCGGTGAGCCTGCCACCAATCCAGGACCTCTTGCCCATCCACGACTTTGATCTAGGCCACAATGGTGGCTTTAACACGTCTCGCCCGGTCCTCCCGGACCCAGCACGCTTCCCTTCGCAACCCCTTACTCCTCCCGCCACCGTGCTGCACCCTGTCTCTCACTCCGAGACTCAAGAGGCTTGCCACAAGTGTGGAGCTCTTCAGTGGTCAACACAAACAGAGTGCACCAACTGCGGCTCCATCAAGTTCACCCACCCTTTCCAACGCAACCTCGATTCTTCCTTTCCCTCCAATGGCTACGATGAATCAATGCGTAACAACACGCCCATGTCCCGTCGGGATAGCGGCATGGGCCGCGGCTCCGCTGGCTCCTACTCTGACAACTCGAACCCATCATCGCGCCGTTCATCCACAACGGCGGCCACCCACCCCTCGGCGCGCAGAAAGACGGCCAAGGAGACGCGGGCCAAGAAGACTGCCGAAGTAAAGATGGAAAAGTCGACTGACGCCAACAAGAGAATAAACAAGGCGGCGCGAGAGCGCGGATCACGCAGGGGCCTCAAGATCGAGACGAAGCGACTCGAGATCCGGCAAATGATGCGCGGCTGGACGGCGTCTACCAACCTCAACCAAAACAACCAGAACAAGTCGGGGCTCAACGGCAAGAAGATCGAGACGCTGCGGCGCACCAACGACGAGGGCCGCGAGAGGGACCTGGCGATGATCGAAATCTACAACGACATTCGCCGCCTCGTCACCATCGCTCGCAAGCCGCACGAGGCCCGCTCCGCCGACGACTACGCCTATCTGCGCGAGCAAGAGTACCATGCCGCCGAGCACTCCGACGTTCTGCGCGACATTATGCAGCGAGAGGACATTGAGGTCGCCGCCTTCATGGAAAATCTCAACGCCGAAGAGGACGATGAGGATGGCGTGAGCACCAGGTACCAGACGCCGCAGAGCCCCGAAGACTCGGCATACGGCGGCAGTCCACACTCGTACGCTTTATGATGACCACGCCGCCTCTTCCATCTTTCCCTTTGAGCGATACCTGCACTTGTCTTTTTTCCCGCACAGCATCGTCACCGGCTTGAGCTGCTCCAAAAAAAAAAAAAAAAAAAAAAAAAAAAAAACCGCGCTTCGTTTCCATCAATCCCCTTCTTGTCACGTTACGGCCCTGGAAATCCAAAAAGTTTTGGCTCGTTTTTTTTTTTTTTTTTTTTTTTTACCCTCCCCCTCTCACTACTGGCGTTGGTCTGTGTAGCAGTATACTTATATCCCCTTTTCCTTGGTCTTGTTTTTTTGTTTTGTTCTCTTTTCAAGCCTGCTCTCGTCTAGATTGGCTCCCTCACCGGGACATTGAGATGCATCTGTTCAGTTTGTCTGCACGGGGCGGCAGTTCCTCAGCATTGGGAGAGCGAGAGCAGTATTCGTCATCGTCGTCGTCGTTTGTCGTTGTTCTTCTTTTGCCTCGTTTAGCCTTGCGGCGGCGCTGCGGGACACAAGGGCTCACCTCTCGCTTCATTAAACCAAGCGATGTTTCGGGCATTTGTTAGTGCAGGGTCATGTTTGAATGCTCCTTTCTTCGTCGTTTGTAGCGAGTTGTTTTGGGGAACTTGTTTTGAGTGTTTGAGCGCGCGCACGGCACGGCTGTTGGAAATAGGCATCATACCGATCATGACGACGTTGACGATGGCATTGGACATGTAGCAAGCAAATGGGCGGTAATGTAATTCAGCGGATTGTCCGTTCATCAAATCGTCTGCGAAACATGTCGAGGCTGCAGTGAAAGACTTGATGCTGTCATGCAATAAAGCACTGTCGCGATTGGACTAAAACGAGAGATCGACCGCTAGAGGCCGTTTTATTTTGACCACGGTTCGTGTGGGGAGAAGAGCTTCCCCGAGTTTCTCCGTATTCCAGTGATGCGACAGCCGCATGCCATTTGGTTTCGACATATGAAAAAGTCGAAACAAGGGCATCATGGCCTGGAATTTGTCGGCCAATGAGGCGTGGCAGAGCGTGGCTCGCGCTGGGAGTCGTTGCACGTGACTTACCAAACGAGGCCGCCGGGCGCCGTTGGTCTCCTCCGCAGCAAACATCGGATGTTCTGCTCCGCCCGTCATCCATAGCGCGTACATTGCCCGCTACAATTTTCCAAACTGCTCTGGAGCTCCCCAAAAGCTTGGTCGACGTCCACTCATCCCCTCGAACCTCCGTTCCTGCGGGAGTCCTTCTCGCCAGGCCTCAGGGACTCGATCGCTTGCATCAGCTGCGCCAAGTCGCCTCTGCCAGGTCAGGTTGACATTGGCACCACCTCTCTGCCAGCCTCCGCCCTCCACCCCGAGCAGCCACCTCTGCGCCTTCCCCACGCTCGTTTCGTCTGTTCCGTCTACTCTACCGCTCTTCGCTGAACCCTCGTCCGATTGATCGTCCTCTCGTCAGCTCGACGACACCCTCTCCGCGCGGTTGTCGCCCAACATGCTTCTCCCAAAGGGCGGAGTAAACTGGAAGGCGGCCAGATCCAGATTGCCGCCCTACAGAGCCGTCATACACTTCCTCACACGCACGCGCTTTTTGCTGTTTGTTGCAATAGCTGGAATAGTCATCTTATTATGGAGGGGCTTGAGCGATACTGCTGGGGAGATGCAAAGGTAAGCCATTCCATTAGGGGCTCGCCCAATTTGCCATCTCCAGACCCAACTGACGGATTGGAACTTCAGATTTGTATGCTGGGGACCTGCAAAGTCGCCCATGGAGATGACGGCGAACGAGCGCGAAAAGTGGATGGCGCACCTCCAAACGCCCGTCCTGTTCAACCACCACAACCCTGTCCAAGTTAACTCGACGACGATACAACACGTCGACCTAAACCCGGTCAAGTCGACGCCCAAGGCCATGCAGAATGAAGAACGTGTCCTTATCGTAACTCCTCTCCGAGACGCGGCTCCTTACATCAACCAGCACTTTGACCTCTTGTCACAGCTTACCTACCCCCACCACCTGATTGACCTCGCCTTTCTCATTTCCGACACCTCGGACGACACGCTGGCAGTCTTGTCCAAGGAACTCGAGCGCGTTCAAAAGAACGAGGCCGTGGCGTTTCGCAGCACCATGATTGTCGAAAAGGACTTTGGCGTGGAGACAAGCCAAGACGTCGAATACCGGCACAGCTTTGCGGCTCAGGGTCCGCGCAGGAAAACTATGGGTCGGGCGCGAAACTACCTGCTCTCGGCCTCGCTCAAGCCGGAGCACTCGTGGGTCTACTGGCGCGACGTCGACATTGTTGACAGCCCCAAGAAGATTATCGAGGACATGGTTGCGCACGACCGCGACATCTTGGTGCCCAACATTTGGTTCCACCGCTACCGCGAAAAGGACGGCAAGATGGTCGACATTGAGGGGCGCTTCGACTACAACTCGTGGGTCGAGTCGGACACGGGCAGGAAGCTCTCCCACAGTCTCGACAGGGACGTGGTGCTCGCTGAGGGTATGTTTTGCGTCGTTTGTACAAGATTCGAAGCTAACTCAAGTTGGCAGGTTACAAGGAGTACAAGACGGATCGCACGTACATGGCACGCATGGGCGACTGGCGCGAAAACAAGGACGAGGAGATTGAACTCGACGGCATTGGCGGCGTCAACATCATGGTCAAGGCAGATGTGCATCGGTCAGGTAGGCTTGATCGATTCCAGCGTGGCATGCCAAAAAAAACTACTAAAAAAAAACTAACAATTACAAGGCATCAATTTTCCTTGCTACGCATTCGAAAACCAAGCCGAAACCGAGGGTTTCGCCAAAATGGCCAGGCGCGCTGGCTACGGTGTTTGGGGCTTGCCGAACTACGTCGTCTGGCATATCGATACAGAGGAGAAGCCTGGCAATGCTTGATTTTATTTTCAATATTAACCTCCCTGTTTTTTGGTCGTCGTTGCTCCGTGCTACCTTTGCATTTTTATTTTTCTTCCTCTTTCTCTTTTTCTCTCGAGGTCTTCCCTTTCCACCCGTCTGATCGGTGGTTGTGCCGCGGCAGAAGAATGATGATGAGAGCACATGAGCAGCTGTCTGCGACCGAGGGGGTGAGCGACTGCGTGAGCGAGCGATTGTCTGTCTTTTGAAGTTGCTCTCCTCCACGTTTCTTTTCGTCTTTTTGTATACTTCTTTTCTTGCTCTTCACTTTTTACCTTGCGGCCTCGGTCCTCGCTGCGACTCATCCAGACCGGCCGCGCGCGTGCCAATTCAACCCAATGGCAAGGCAAGGCAAGGCGTTTGACCACGAATCAAGAGATTCCACCGCATGCCCCAATCATTGAAGCCTTTCCTGGCGTGGTCATTCACATTACTTTTGTTTTGATGTCCTGGTGGTGGTGGAGCTGGGCGTGGCCTGCGCGATCTTTTTCCCCGCGGCGGGATTGCACGGCCAGACAAGGACGGCATGCGAGCAACGATGCGGCGCTTGGCGCTGAATTGCGTACAGAATGGCGTGCTGGATGCTGCTGTGCTTGCTGTTTTGGGTGCGTGAGGGGAGGCGAGGTGACGCAGACCGGGTTGTGCTTGATGGAGAAAGACGTGGTTGAGTGAGTGGACTGAACTGGGCTTTTTTGCGTGCCTGGCGGGCGTTTCTTCGATGCGGTGGTTGCGGTAATGGATGTTGTGGCATAGATACTGATGGGAAGGAAGCGACAAAGCGGATTGCGTGAATACGTGGGCATAGGCAAAGTACCGTACTCTGAGGAGCAGGACACGCGGAGGGGTAGAGAGAGAGAGAGAGAGAGAGAGAGCAAGAGGTACTGAACTCAACCGATGAACGATGGAATGACGGCCTGCTGTTATCTCTTGTCTAGCGTTGTGTCTTGTTGTCGGCGCTTTTTCTTGCTAGTAATGCTGTTGTCCCGGGAATCAGGGGATGAGATGGATGGTCGGCGATGTACATGGATGGACAAGTGTAGAGTGCTGCTGTATTAATCACTGGCTCTCTTGCTCAATTTCTCCGACAAGTTTAATTTTTTTTCTCCACAGCTACATTGTGACTGTCTTCATATCGCTACCTACTCAGAAAATGCATTGGACTGTGTGTATGTTTGCTATGTTTATGAAGGGAGGTGTAGTTGTGAACGCGCACATCCCTCGTACTCGTACCTGACTGTGTCAAAGTAGCTCCACCTCAACGTTCTGCTCGCCGCAACATCACTCCCGCTCCGCTCGCCGCAATTGTTCGCTACCACGACCGACCAACCGCCCACTTCTCATCGCGTCTTCCTCCTGCCCTGCTGACACCACCACTGACTCTTTCGCATCTCTACTGTTTGGACCGCTTTCGACTCTGATTAAAATTCGATCGTCTCGACTCGCCCTCTGCCTGCAACTCGCTCTGCTCGCCTCGTCCGCAACTCGTTCTGCTCGTCCCGACTCGCATCGCTCGCCCGCGCCATGGCATCCATGAACGACGCCCGCGACCTCATGGGCCTGCAGCCGGGGGAGAACCTGCCCAAGCCACCGCCGGCCAAGAAGCAAAAGACGTTAACCAGCAAGCGCATCACGGGAATCAATCGCGAGGTGCAGGCGCTGTACGGCGAGCGCGCGCCGCCCGTGTCGGTCGTCGAGGCGGGCAAAAGCTACCAGCCCAAGCGGCGATGGGGCGCCAACAAGGGGCCCGCGGCGAAATGGGTGATGCGGCCTTTTACGAATCCCGCGCGCGACGACGGGCTGGTCTTGAGGCACTGGCGGCGCGTGCAGCCGGACGCGACGAGAGATGCTAATGGCGATGTTGCTATGGAAAATGGAGATGCGGAGGCCGCTGCTGGCTCCGATGCTGACCCGCTCCTTGAGACTGAGTACGAATTCTCCAAGTTCAACATTCAGCCCGAGGGACCGGAATATGATGACGAGACATATGAGGCGCATCTGAGGAGTGACGAGTGGAGCAAAGAAGAGACGGACTATTTGATCGATTTGGTCAAGGAGTACTATCATCGCTGGGCCGTGATTGCGGATCGATACGAGTTCCAGCCCACGCAGCCGGACGTCAAGCCGGAGGATGGCGCAGTATCCAACGCGCAGGCCAAACCGAGGACAATGGAGGATATGAAGGCACGGTATTACCAAATCAGCGCAAAGCTGATGGAACTCAAGACGCCCATTGCGTCCATGACGAATGCCGAGTTCCATCTTCACGAGATTCTGACCAAATTCGACCCGGACCGCGAGAAGCAGCGCAAAAAGGTTGCAGCCGCGTTGCTGGAGCGCTCTGCTGATGAGATTCGCGAAGAGCAGTACCTCTTGGCTGAGCTTCAGCGTATCAACACAAACTACGAGAAGTTGCGCTCGGAACGGGAAGAAGTGCGGCTGCGTCTGTCGGCTCCTCAATCTCAAGGCAATACATCGACGGCACAATTCCAGTCCAGTGCAGCCCTCACTTCGCTATTCAACCAACTCTTGCAACAAAGCCGCTCCAGCAAGCGCAACGGCCGCATGGCTTTGGCCAACGAAATGAGCCAGGCACCAAACGGACAGCAGACGCCTCAGGCAGGCAACGCTGCTCACCGCGACTCCATCTCCAACGCGGTCAACCAGGCCGGCAACAAGCGCACCTCGCTCACGTCGACGCAGCAGACGACGCAACAACAGAGCCAGCCGCCGCGCCAGCTCACGCCGCGGGCCATGGCGCGGCTCGGCGTCACTCATCACGACCGGCTCTCGTCGGGCGTCACGTTCAAGTCCGACCGCCTGCACAAGCTGCGCATGGCCAAGAGCACGATCCAGACGCAAAAGATCCAGCAGGCGCTCATCGAGCTTGGCATCCCGGACCTGATTGGCCTGCCCACGGCAAACGTGTGCGAAGCGTTCGAGAGCCTGGTGGGCAAGATCCACAAGATGCTCGACTTGCGCAAGTTGCTCGAGAAGGAGGAGGCCGAGGTCGCCGTCGCCGAGGGCATCAGGCGCGAGCGTCTGCGCCGCGAGGCCGAGGCCAGAGGAGAGCTGCCCCAGGTCGATGGTGCCGCAGATGACAAGCCGGACCCGGACGCTCAGGGCCAGCAGCAGAGTGCTCCGAATCCCGCTGCTGCTGCTGCTGCTGCTGCTCCTGATGCGCCGGCATCGTCGTCGTCAGCAGCGCCGCAACAGCAACAACAGCAACAGCAAACACAACAAAACGCCGCCTTATCTCAGCCTCCGCACAACACCTCCACCGCCCCCTCTTCTGCGCCTGCCCCCTCTGCCGCCGACACCGCCATGCCTGACGCCTCTGACGCTGCCAACACCAATGCTCCTGACGCTGCTACAAATGAAGATGCTGACGCGGACGTGGACGCCGATGCCGATGCTGATGCAGACGCGGACGCTGATGCCGACGGCGAGCCCGACGCTGATCCGCCTGTTACGGTGGCTGCTACGGGGCAGGAGGCGCCGGATGCGTCGATGACAGATGCGCCGGCGGAAGAGCAGGGCACTGGCGTTGCTGGTGGAGATTCAGGATAGTGTCATTCTCAGTGATTGCGTGGCAGAGGGAGGTGCTGGCAGTGTTCGTGTTTGATGTTTCTCTCCTTTTTGAGAGAGGTTGGGTGGATCGGGATTCTCTGATGGTGGACGGAGTATTGGCGTTAAAAGATGATGGCGTTGATGGGGGAGAAGGAGGTCGACAGGTGCTATAGGCACTAGGCACTACCGTCATATCTTGATTTACTTTTCCTTCATTGATTCACTCTACTATTCGTCAACCACAACAACCGCAATGACATCTCCCATCACCGTCGTCGCAAACACAGTCAGAATCGTCTCAACCAATCTGTCTTTTTGTCATGCGGTGCACGACAGAGGCAGTGGATTGACTTTTAGGCATGCCACACAAGAGTGAATTGCTGCTCTTGGGAAGCCAAGAGCGAAATGAGGGGATGCGTGCGTGAATGGGTACATTGGGTGGCTCATGAGGAAAGCACAGAGACTCGATTCGAGCACGTGTCTGTCTGCCAGCAGCAGTGGTTGGCATGCAGGGCAGGCGGCACATGTGTTCTTGCGAGTGATCTAAAAACCCGCACAGCCCGCTGCTTCTATCTTTCTACAAACAACAAGGCGGCGCCGCAGCCTTTCGAAGGCAACAGAGAGTGGTAGATAGGGCAGCGAAGACAAGCCACACTGTCAGAATGTACCGACGGTATCGTCTACGCTTGGCTGGGCTGTGGGACTATTATTCACGTCATCACTGACTTATTTCTTGCCCGTTCCTTGCCTTCTCGTTTTCTTCTTCTCATGGGCTGATGGGGAAGGGGTTGTGATTGCTGGCACTTTTGACTGTGCTTCCTAATGTCATCGTCAATTGATGCTTCCCATCACCTTCGCCCATAGCTGGACTTTGTGAGTGCGCTGTGGATGGCGGGTGGAAGATGGGAGGAAGCTTGAGAAGGAGACAGACAAGCGACAAAGTTGAAGGTGCTCGTGTGTTGTCTTTCTACAAAGTAGAGAGGTTTAGGAGACTCGAGGAGCGGAATCAAGCCACGCACCAGACCCGCCACTGCTGTTTTTCAGGGAGAAAGGAGGAGAGAAAGGTGGAGGTTTAATACACCTGGAGGTCAGGGGCCGTGCGGGCACTTGCTCCACTGATGATTATCTCCTGCTTTGTGCACAGGTAGCTAAAGAATAGATAGGGCCCTCAGTCCATCTTCCTACCTCACAACAGCATCATTGAATAATACTGCCAACCACTATCACTACCTGCGGTTCTTCAGCCATCGACAAAGCCACTCAAGCCGCACGGCTATGTCGACTCGCCGCGGAAGGCCGCGGGCGCGCGGACAAAGAAACAGACAGTAAAGCGACGCAATAGAACATCTTCCACCCATAAAGTGCTCTCTTTCCTGCGTACTTCAGTGGGGACTGCACCGGCACCGCTATTAAAGGAGAGAAGTGAACAGAAACGCGAGTTTTTATATACGCCGCGGTTAGGGGCCGTGCACGCACATGTCCAGCATGATCGTAAGACTATCTGTCATGTGGATTTATAAATGTCAAATCAGATTGGAGCGGCTAGGAAATAGCTGATCAACCGTGCATCTGATGCGCGTGACCGGCCCGGCCCGGCGCCCACTACCCAGGAAAATGGTACGATAGGACAGGTTAGGGCAGGTGTTTTAACTCTTCGACTGGGAGGTTGACTTTGACCTGCAGAAGAGCATCACAACAGACACTTTGCGCCTGGATGGCTAAGGCGGTGATAGAACAAACTTCTGCTTTTTGTCCATGACGTGCCGGCCTTGAACTCAGCTCCTGGGGCATACGCAAGGAAATGGAGATGTACACATTGCGAAGTGCAGTGACGATGTGGTACCATATTTCAGAGTTGAGACACTGAGCAGCATTGTCGAAATGTAATGTCCAGTTCCGTAGTATTCCTTTTTTTCCACACCTTCTCGTCTTCCCATTCCCGGAGGCACGAAGGAAAAACAGACAGAAAATGACACAGTGCATGATGCCTTGGGCTGCGAATAGACGGCCGACCAACGACAGTTGGCCATGGTTGAAGCTGTCAGGCTAGGTCAATACGGACCGTAGGCGTTATGGAAAGAAATGGAGCGAGCTAGAAAGCGAGAGAAGGCTTTTATACGCCAGTCGCCGACGGATGGTGCGCATTCAGGGGCAAGGTGGGCGGACACGTGCTCACTCATTGCACGCTCAATGCGTCAGTTAGTCGAATCACGCGCAAAGCGCCTTGTCCTCTGTCTGTCAGCGGTCGGGTATAAAGGCATGTTGTCTTCTTTTTCTCTCCCGCGGTGCGGTCCTCCTACAGGTGAATCTTTAGAAACCCAATGACCATTTGAGCTACTTTACGGGTCTATACGGAGTGCGTGGGGTCTCCTTTTTCAGAGAAGTTTCATCCCTCCACAGCATTCAGGGATAGCGATGATGACAGGCTTTGTGCGAAAATACTTGAAAATACCGTGGTTTTGCTATGTAAATCGCCCCTGAGTAAAGAACTGGGGAAAAGCTGAAAGGATGTTTGCCGTACGAGGAAAACAACCGAATTGTGATGGTTCCGTTTTCTTGTCGTCGGATGGTCAATGAATTGCAGGAAAGCCAGCGCAGGCAGGAAAGGCCGGAGAGCGGGCAACGGGGCTGCTTTCTACCTCTCGATCGCCGCTGTCACGCGGAAAGGGGAGCGACCACATGCTCAGCGAAAAATTCATGGCGACCGTGACAGCCGGAGCCATAAGCTTGTGATTCAGCAGTCAGGACTGGATGTAAAGTACCCCTCCCTTCTCTCTCCTTTTTCATTCAACCACTGATCCCGCTGGCTGGCTAAGCAGTAGAAGGTCATACTACAGATTGACTTGTTAGTCGTTCCTCTTTGCTAGAATCTTTACTGGCAATACTTTTAACGCTAGGAGCCGCTAGGACGCAACTTGTATGCTTTAGACGTGATCTAGCCATTATACTTAGAAATGGTGGGTGCGTAGGGCTGGAAGGCAGCGTGGGGAAATGATAATGTTCGTCTTTACTCTATGCGAACTTCAATAGCATTACTAAACATCGTTAGTCTTAAAATTCTCTCCCTACATAGCAGCTGCACCGTAGGATAGGAAAGGGAAAAGAAGTATGAAAGGGCGCACCGCTCTAGAAGATAAAAGTGTCATTTCTAGCATTTTCATTCATAAGTCGACCGATCTTCCAGACCGGGTCTCTAAGACTGAAACTTTACGCGTAGTAATTCCTAGTCGTGTAGAGTGGAGTAGTTCTTATACACCTAGCTCTTATCATAAGGAAAGGAAGAAACTACATGCTTAATAGTAACGCGGCACCTTCGTTATAGTCATGTACTACATGCCTAACCTATACTTTAGTAGCTAATAGAGTATAAATATAAGCCTTAATTTCTCTACTTTTAACTATTAGTATAGGGGCATAATATATATAGTAAAAAGTATAGAACTCATCTACTACTCTTATTTTTCTAAGGTAATAGATAATATCTTTAACTTAGTTTATATCTAGGCGCGTCCTAGGATATATCTAAGTCTAGAAGTTAGTAATCTTTTCTCTAAGCATAAATAAATATAGTACTACTACTTCTTACTATAGAAGCTTACTATATCTTTTATAGGCTAAAAGATATAAGTACTTATCCTATCTACTAGAAAACCTAGAAGTAAGAAGTCTTTTATACTTACCCTACTATATAGAAAAGAAGAGAGCTATATACTTAAAAGAAAATATAGGAATTTATTATTATTATAGAAGAGTAATAATTTTTAAGTCTTATAGGGGTAGTAGTACCTAAATAATAAGAGAGATAGGAAAATATATTAAAAAAGAAGATATAGACTAGAAAATAGAAGTATACTTTTTAGATACCTTTAGTAATAGTTTATATGCGCTAAAATCTTAGAACTATAAAAAAATACCCTATTACTAGTCTATTAGGGTGTCATGCCGCTATCCTAATATATAGACCGACTAAGTAAGATAGCTGTTATCTCGCTTACTTTGCCTTTTTAGGTCGGTTAGTGTAGTGGTATCGGCCCTGCTGCCTTACAGAGTAAGCGAGATTCACACCTGCCTAGAGGTCATCGGTTCGAGTCCCGGTCGAACCGCTCTCGCAGGTGCAAGCTGAATTCGGGTTATCGCTTGGGGGTGTATATATTAGTAAGCGGATCATTCACGTGATCCGTGCGCCCTGGCACGTGCCGCGATTTTACTGCCGCACGTGCGCGCCGCGTTCCCGCAGCCATCGCAGCCTTCATTGCGCTGCCTGCCGGTCAGCCTTATCCACCGACCGGCCCGGTGCCTGCGCGTCGGCGGACTGGTTCCCCGTCAGCGCCGACTCGCGTCCGCTTCGCGGCCGAACGGGTCGAACGCGAGGACGCGTTCCTCTAAGGGGGAGATAGTGTCATGCCGCTACCCTAATATATATACTAACTAAGCGAGATAGCTACTATCTCGCTTACTATACCTTTTTAGGTTAGTTAGTATAGTAGTATTAGCCCTACTACCTTATATAGGGCTAGTAATAGAGCTCCTTTTATACTTAATAGTTAAATAGTATAAGCTAGTAGAGATAGCTATATATCTAATAGATACCTTCTTTATATATATAGTAAGTATATATACTTTACGTTATAATTCTTTACTAGTATAGGCTTCTTATTCTAGCTTCTCTATAATCCTAATTATAATATAGAACTATATTCCTATCTAAAGTTATAAACTAGCTCTTTACTACTATACTACGTATATAAAGCCTCTAGGGCTAGCTATATATAAACTATATATATATTTATATATAAGGAGGCTCTAGGACTAGCTATATATATTAACTATATACTATTACTAATATATTATGACTTCCTTATAGCCCTTATTATAAGCTATCCTCTTAAGTTACTATGCTAATTACGGCTAGCTATTTATGTCTAAGCGTCTCTCTTATAGTATAAAAGTACCTCCTCTACCTACTAGATAATTCCTCTATCTATAGCTTACCTTTAACATGTACTATAAGTGTAACGCATATAGCTAGTTTAACTATGCTACGCCGTGAATAGCAAAACCGTAAAGCTATACACTTTCTTTATTTCCTTATCGCCGCAACGCGGAAGGCTGCGTCTTCGGTACGGAGGTGCTAGGGTAGTTAGTCAGCATGGAAATCATTGATTTCTGTTAATGATGATGAGGGGCATTAAGCATGGTGAGATTACGTGCGTTTTTGATTTTTCAATGCTGTGCTTGTCTCTCCGGGCCAGCAGCTTCAGTCTTACTTAATCACATCTAAAGTAAGCCAATCTACTGGCAGCGGCGGATGCTCATCCGAGGCTGTGATGCCGCTATCGATAAAAGGCACTGCACAATTTGTTGATGAGGCAAGATGATTTAATTTTTTTGCGACTCTCTGCTCTCTTCTAAATCCTCCACTGCTCAGTAGTCGTCGCCTCTCGACACAACTTCCTTGACATTCGGCCGCAGGAGGATGGTCTGTGGGCAAACACGTTAGCAAACGGCTGGAATACCAGGTCAAGAGCAGACTTACGTGCTCAAACTGCGCCGTGTACGACCCCTTGACGTCGACAAGCGGCGGGTACGCCTCGACGATGCCATTCTGCACCAAGTGATTGAGACCAAGCAGGTACTTGTCATGGCCCAACCGATCCAAGTAGCGACGGCAAAATGGCAGAGTGCCAAAGTTCTTGTTGATGCTGTTGAGCAATGACTTTGCCGAGGAGACGCGCAGAGCAACCTTGGGCGCGTCGACGCGCTTGGCGTAGTGCGATGTCTCCATGTCATCGTGAACATAGCCCTTGCCCGTCGAGCCAAACGTCTCAATGGCGAATATCTCACCCTCTTCCATCTTGGTCTGGTCCGAGCCCTTGACGATGGGCACCGACTTGCCGCCGTGGATCTCGTACTGGTTGATGTTGTGCCCGTTGAGGTTGCGAATTGGCCGCACTTGGTGCGTGTTGCCGCCCAGCTCGACCTCGTAGCTCTCCATAACTTCTTGGATCGCGGCGCCAATGTCGGACATGCGCACGTCGATTCCAGCTTCCTAGTGGGCGTCAGATTTGCAACGGGAAAATTGGACCGCTACGTTTACCTTGATACCCGTGTTGGTGGCGTCCTTGACGGCAGCAAGCAGCGGGTCGTACTTGGGGTCAAAGGCCACGGTGAAGGCACTGTCGACTATCCTGCCGTTGAGGTGGACACCAAAATCGACCTTCATAACGTCATCATACTGCAGGATCATCTTGTTGCCAGCATTGGGAGTGTAGTGCGCAGCGCAGTGGTTCAAGCTGAGGCCCGTGGGGAAGCCCATGCCGCCCTTGAGGTTGTCGCCGTCCTCGAGGCCCTGGTGACCCGTCAAAGCGCGCACGCCGTCCTCGATGCCCTCGGCAATCTCAGTTAGCGACATGCCCGGCTTGATGTTCTTTTGCGCCCACTGCCGCACCTGGCGGTGCACCTCAGAGCCCTGGCGGTATTCGGTCAAAAAGTCCTGGTTCATGCGGTCCAGGTGCCGCTTCTCCTCGCTCGTCGTGCGGAACAGGTTCTCATCGCGGTACTCCTCAATCTGGCCCTCGGGGTACGAGTTGTAGGGGAACAGCTGCGAGACCAGGACGCGCGGAGGGTCGGATTGCTTCGAGGCGCCGCCGCCCGCGCCAGCCTTCTTTTTCTTCTTGGGCTTCTTCTTCTTCTTCTTTTTGGCGGCACCGTTCTCAGCGGGAGTGCCGTCGGCAGGCGCGTCGGCGTCGTCGTCAGAGTCGTCGTTTTCTACATTGTCGCCGCCCGCGGTGGGGTCGGGCTGCTTTTCTTTGGAGTCAACTGGGGCGTGTTAGCGGAGCGCAGAGACGAAAGCGGGCAACTCGCAGATTAAACTCACGCTTGAGGTCCTTGACGGCGTCGGCGACTTGGGCGGCCATGGTTGTGTGTGGCCGGTGGAGGGATGGAGTGTGCCGTGGCGGGGATGCAGCACCCAGATGGTGCACATCTTGATATTGTGGCCCAAGCGCGGCGGGCGTTGGGCGGGCGTGCGGACTGCTCAGCAGTGCCTCTTGGTCGACCACGAGAAATATTGGAGAACGGACATGATGGAGTCTGCAGTAGTCCCTGTCTCTGGCAGTATTCTAGACTTGTAGTTTATTTCTGCATGGATGGGCGGCGGGCATCCATCAGTCTGCTACGCTCGGGCCACGGAATTTCTTAGCCAGGGCTGATGGTCAAAGGGAGATCAGATAAACACGTTAGCCACGCACGCAACCTCTGCAATGACTACGCCGGTGGAATTTCCAGATACCGATTGACGTTCAACTACAAAAAATCATCGTCAGCTACCCGACACCGGAAGAGGCCATGGCCAGCGGTTGACTCGAAACAAGCCAGCAGTCGGGCC
The DNA here is from genome assembly GCF_038021145.1 of Phyllosticta citriasiana. Taxonomy (NCBI): domain Eukaryota; kingdom Fungi; phylum Ascomycota; class Dothideomycetes; order Botryosphaeriales; family Phyllostictaceae; genus Phyllosticta; species Phyllosticta citriasiana. Next base: position 633,722 of record NW_027117294.1, read on the forward strand.
CTTCACCAAGCCGATACCGACAACCTCCCCGATACTCGGAGACGTCATCGCTCTACCACGACACCTACATGCAATATTGCTTCCATCGCCGGCCCCCTTAAATTGTCGCCCTCCCCCCTTGCTCCTCTCTCCCGGTCGTCGACAGACATGAGGCATGCCACGTCTGGCGCTGCTCCCGCGATCCTGCCACGCTCGCCCGCTGTGCGGCCGCCGCGCCCAGCAGCAGCAGCCTCCAACACCACCACGTCTCCTCCGCGCCAGGAACTTCAGAGGCTTCCATGCCTCTGCCCGGCGGCATGAGGCTTTTACGGATCATTACAAAACCCTCGACCTGCCCATGACGGCGAGCGCGGCCGAAATCAAAAAGTGCGTTTGTTGGTTCTTTGGTTGCCACCACCCCCGCTCCCCGCAGACACCAAACCAAACCCCAGAACTAACCACCGCGACCCACGCCCCGCAGACAATTCTACACCCTCTCCAAACAGCACCACCCGGACCGCAACCGCGGCGACCCCACCGCCTCGTCGCGCTTCGTCGCCATCAGCGCCGCCTACCACGTCCTCGGGTCGCCCTCCAAGCGCAGCACCTACGACGAGCAGCTGTCCGCACGCTCCCAATCCTCCTCTTCCTCTCCCTCCTCCCCTTACGCCTCCGCCGCATACTCGGGCCCCGCGGGCTCGCGCCCGGCCTCCGGTCTGAGCCGCCGGCGCACGACGTTCAAGGGCCCGCCGCCCAGCTTCTACCGCAACGGCGCGTGGGGCGCGTACAGCGCGAAGCGAGCATCATACGCGCCGCGCAGCGACCCCAACGGCGCCAACTACGACGCCTCGTCCTCCTCCGAAGACTACACCGGCAGCCCATACTCCAACGACGCGGCAGGAGGAGCAGGAGCAGGCGCAAACGCAGCGGGGGGCGGCTTCGGTCCCGGCCAGGCCTGGCGCGGCGTCGACACGGCCATGCCGCACTGGGACCGCGCCGCCCACATGCGCACCCACAGCGAGATCGCGGCGCGCTTCCGCGCCAGGGCCCGCGAGCGCGGCTGGGAGGCCGACACGAATGAGATGAAGAATGGCGGCGGCGGCTGGAGCCTCGTTGCCAATTTTCTTGCTGTGAGTGCTGCCATTGGCCTGGCCGCCGGCGTACCGGCTGTCCTGGTCGTTTGGAGGTAGTTTTTGCTGTGCGAATGTGTTTTGTTGATGTCTTGTCTTTTTTGCAGAAGCAGATGGATGAGTTGAAATAGAGAGCGGGAAGAAGGAGATTTGGGTTTTGGAGTTTGGGCGGCCTTTGGTATATTTATTGCGGATGAATGGGAACTGGCATGTAGAGAAGAGGACTGGGTAAACGGTTGGGACATTGCCAGCAAAACATTGCAAGTAAACACAAACACGCTGTATCTCACACATCAAACTTCACGCAGAGCAAGCGGAAAAGGAGTCTGTGAAGAGCCTAAATGCATCTACATCCGCTTCCATTCAGCTTCGCGAGAGGCCAGAGACGTGAATCCTTTCCCATCGTCTTGTCTACGCGGCAAGTAGTGGTGTGGTATCAAAAGGTTTGTTTAACCCTCAAAGGTGAACGAAGCACCAATCTGGAACTTGTCAGAGAGATTCCACTTCCCAGAGGCAAATCAGCGACATACCTTGTGGCCGGCCTCGTTGAGCTTCTGGGTGTCGAGGGAGGCACCAATGCCAAAGGTGAAGCCCTGGTTTATCTTGGTGTTGTAGGCAATCGAGGCGATACCGCGGTCGTTAATCTTGGCCTGTGTGTTTCAAAGCCCGTCAGTCACGCGTCCCTTTTTGTGCGCAGTTTCCAGCAAAAATTTCTCACCTTGGCAAACGACAGAGGGTCAAGCCTGTACTTGCTAGCAAGCTCAATGCCGACAGCAGAGCCAGCCTTGGCGTCCCAGGAAGCCTTGGCGCCCGTCTCGACGGCCGAGTTGACCTTTTGGTAGTACGAGGCCGTGAAGAGGTTGAGGTTGTTGGTCGCGGTGATGGCGGCGCTGTAGAGGGGCGTCTGGTAGCCGACGGCGGCCGAGTAGCGGGTGACAGCGGCCTTTTGGACGTCGTAGCCAGCCTCACCACCGACGAGGAAGCCCTCGTGGCCGACGACACCGTCGACGACGGCCGTCAGGTTGCCGGCGGCCGAGTAGTCGAAGAAGGCGCGCGTCTGGAAGATGGGCTGCTTGAAGGTCAAGTTGAGCTTCTGGCCCTTGTTGCCCGAGGCGGGAGCAAAGACGGAAGACAGCTCGGCCTTGAGACCCTTGGAGAAGGTGTCGGCAAGCTCAACCTTGGAGTTGAGGACATTGGCGGTGCTCCAGGACTCGGTGACCGTGATGCCTGGATGTCGATATTGTATTAGTCCCTGAATTGTCAAGGGTGGACCTGGCGCGCCGTATACCGCCAGCCAGCAGCGGAAGCCTCGTTTCCTTTGAGGCGTGATGGGGACAACGAGAAAGAGATTGTGTAGATATATACCGTTAGAAAGAGCCTTCTTTCCCTCGACCTGCAACAAATGCCGTCAGCTTGGGCCCGAGTTTTCCGAAAAGCGCGAAGTCCATACCGAGCCAGTGATGGGGCCCTCGTGGGCAGAAGTGCCCTTGGTGGTGACGGCGACGCCGTTGGGGGACGCGAGCTTGACCTCGAGGGCGGCTAAGGACTGCGGTAAGCTAGGAGCACAGCTGACGGTCGACCTTTGTCTACTTGCCGGCAGAGTTGTGGTAAAAGTCCTTGTTCAGGAGCTGTGGATAATTGTCAGCCGGGCAGCCGCGACGACAGGAGATGCAATGGCGCAATTGCGCAGCGCTCCAAACCTACGTCGTTGGCCGCCTTGGGGATGTCGCTGAAGGCCGGGACGGACATGATGACGGTCGGTCGAGAGAATGAAAGCTGTGGAAACGATGACTGGGGCGAGAATTAGCTGCAGGCAGAGGAGAGCGATGGCGTCGAGGATGTACTGCACGCACAGAGCGGGATGGATGAGAAACCAACAATGGAGGATAGGGTTGAGGGACTGGAGCTACGGATAAGTTCTTGACGTCCTGTTGCGGCCGCTTCTGCGCCGGCGCCGAGGAGCTCGGGCCATCCACGTGCGCGAGCTCCAGTCACCCTGTCGTCTAAACTCAACAACTCCACTTTTGCCCGATTCATCCCTACCGGCCCTGACCTCAAAGGACACGCCCTCATCCTTTTTCTCAGCCTCTGTTGACGGCGGTAACAGCACGCGAAAACAATCCGAAAGCAAGCATGCCCCTGACAAGACACCGCCAGGATGAGCTTCGACCAGGTGTAAACAAGCCACGGGAACAACCAAGACCAAAACAAACAGACACCACTTCGCCCATGACCCTGCTTTTCGAGACAAGTCTTGTTCAGGTTTCTCGTCCCGAAAAGCCCAAAGAGCCTCGAACGAAACAGACATCCCGCAACAAATCCAGGAAAAATCCCACCAAAACATTGACCCAGCCACTAGCCAGTGCTCCGTCCACGGACACCCCTGATCTGCAGTCCACCCCATCTCACCCGTGGGCCCTCCTAGTAGCTGTACTTGAGCCCTCGTTCTGTCTATGGCGACTTTCCCTCTCATCATGCCTGCTGCTCCTACCCTCGGCGTCTTGGTGACCGCGTCCAGAAGAATTGCGGCCGCTGGGGGTCGGCGTGCTGGGAGCTGCATTATCGCTGCGCTGTTCATGGCTCCGGCTCGGCCCGCTGTTGCCGGCGCCACGGCCCATGGGTGCAGGCGCTTCTGGTGGTCTCGATTGTCTGATCGAGTTGCTGCGTGCCATCGAGGCTGTCGTGACTCGTTGCGAATGTGGCGTCGCCAGAGTTTGTCGTGCTAGAGGAGGACTTGTAGGTGATGACGCGGGTGTCGGAGCAGGTTCGTTTCTCGAAGCACGGCCAGTACCGGCTCGCGGCCTTGGTATTTCGGGACTGCTTGGCGTCCTCGAGCTCGAGTTCTTGCGTACGATGTCTGGGGTATCGGCGCGACTTTGGGTTCTCGGGGCCGGTTGTTGTAAGGACTGCACATTCCCGTTCGCACCCGCAGTCGGCGACGCCATGGAAGGCTGAGCAGACGCGGGATCAGGAGCACTGCTGAGTGTATGTTCTTGCGGCGGCTGGGGAACGGGGGCAATCGCAAATGGATCTGGCAAAGGACTTGACCCTGGAGGCCTGGTCTGTGGAATCCGCGCTTCAACCCTCCGAAGCTTGCGTTCCGGATACTTGGGGAGACTCTCAGGTTCTTCTGGGATAGTTTCCAAATCAGTGCTGAAGTGTTGGAGTGGTGATGCGAATGAAGAGATTCTCCTTCTCGAGCGTCTTCCCATGAACGGGATCCGAAAAAAAGTTCCCGAGAAGTACTGCTCTTCTTGGTACTGCCCTTGTGGATACTGGTCTTGCGGATACTGCTCTTCTGGGTACTGCTCTTTAGGATACTGCTCTTCAGGATCTATATCCAACCATTCAGATGTCTCCGAAGCCGCGGCTAGTGGTGGCTCCGCTGGCTGGATAGCACCGGGCTCAGGGGCGACTTGCGTTGATGATTCGTCAGTCAAGAACTTTCTAGACATAGTCCGGAGCAGATTGAGCTTACCGTGAGCGTTGTTTGCATGTTCTTCGCCACCTCCGAGAGCGCCAGACATGTGTGGTACTGAGCCTGCATTGTCCACATCTCCGTCATGACCGGAGCCCTCTGCGATTGGAGGCAAAAAGCACGAAGATGATTGTGGTGCCGTAGCTAAAGGTTGCCATTCGCGCTCCTTGTTACCAGACCTGACCGGAGTCGGCTGCGTAGAAGGAGGAGGGAGTACACTTCTCCAAGAGCGACGTCGTATGGATGGTAAAAGCCTGTGTCGACCATCTGCCGCAAAGCCCGAGAGACTCCCTCTGCGCCTGTCGATGCGTTGTGGGTACGGGGGCTGGATTCTTTCGTCCTGCACAGGTGCCGGCCCGCTCGTCATCGAGCCACTTGGAAACTGCTCCCTTGAGGCCTTATGCGTTCCTGAGGGGGGCCCAGAAGGCCCCAAGAGAGCTAGCCGCCAGGCTGACAGCCCACATGGTTGTCTATTGTCGGCGGCCGAAGCCTGCTTGACGCCTTGTCTCTTCTTGCGCTGCTGTTGATGTTGCTCTGGATTATTTACAGCACGGTGGTCCTTGCGTCTGGCGCTTCTTGTACGGTGCCTGCTTCTTGCATTCCTGGCCACATAATGTCGATGTTTATGTTGGTGTTTTCGGGGTGCTTCCGACCCATCGCGATGGGTTTGCAAGTGTTTCGAGTTGCAATGCCCGTGGTGTCGGTGCCGTGGTTGCTGCTCAGATTCTGCAACGTGATCTCGTCGTCTAGGTGTCTGAGATCTGGCCGGCCTTTCGACGGTATGATGCCTGGTTCGATCACGATCGTTTCGACCATGATGCTTTGAATGATTTGCCACGAAAGGCGATGACCCACTTGCTCCTCTGTGGTGTGATACTTTCCGTTTGCGCCTGTACGAGTTTTTAGAACTTCCTTTCAACTTCTCGTCCAGCTGAATGACCCATCCATTCTGCTGCCACTCCTGCTTTTTGGCTTCGAGACGGGCGCGCTTGGCCACCTCTTCAGGATCTTTCGGGCGCGTTTTGGTCGAAAGCTGTGCGTTACAACGGGCACACCGAGGTCGATCTTTTCTACTTTCCTTATTTGATTTGCCATCGTGCTTGTGCCTGCGATCCTTGGGCTTCTCTGTGAGAAATTTGGCGAAGCTACTTAGCCAAGGAGAACCAACGGCGTCTGTCAATGAAACATTAGCCATGAATCAAGATGCCTCAGACTTCCAAACGGAGAAATGACGACGGGACTTTCTGCTGTAATAACTGATTAAGACAACATGACATGGTTGACAAAGTCAAGACAGCAATTGAAGACTGCCGTCGCAGTTGGCGGTAAGACCGGGTCGAGGGTTTCGTACTGAGTAGGTTTGTTTGGCATGCATCGCAAAATGTTTCCGGACGCGGGTTCTCTTTGGGCGGGGAACGACGTTCTGATGGCCCGCTCAATTTACTCCAAATCTTTTGAATGAAGCCACCTTGACTTTTGTGGCGTTTCTCTTTTTCACGCTTCTTGGGCATCTCGATGAGCGCGACAAGACCCTGCGGACAGGTGCTTGAACCGTTTCAAGATTTGTGCCAGCAATCTTCTCGGCAACCTTGTGAGCTTTTTCGAAGCGGCGGTGATCGAGAGAGATAGAATGTGGGCGACAGCAAAGGTTTGGCAAAGGCTCCGGGAAAGCGTTGGGACAATCGTTTTCCCGAGGGGTTGTCCTTGATAGGAAAGCCAACCATGGATACTTGGAATATGCTGTAATCAACTTTGCATCATGTGGTCCCAGACTTTATGAGATCACATGGAGGGAACACAGGAGCGCATCGTGTCTCCAAATATCATGAGCACCACCCCATTGATCGCGATCGGCCAGCACTTCAACACATCAATGGGGACGAGAAGATCAAGAGAACGTGCCTCAGGGAAAAAGAAACAGACGACAAAATGAATGCTGCATACCTGATATTCTGCCAAAATGATCTTTCGACTCGGAGTACGCTTGGGGTGGAGGAGCGGCCATACCTTGGGCCACGTCCTGTAGTCAGGCAAGCATGTGAATCGTCAACAGCACGCCTCTCTCTGTTCCAGTTGAGCGGTTCGAATTGGAAAGGGCTGGGTGTTAACGAAACATTGATAAGTAATGCAACTGAATTTTCAAGGACAGGTCAGAGGCCCCGTTTTCAAGGTAAGGGATGCAGAGAACTTCTGCTAGAATGGATCCCCCGGGATCGTGTTCCAATGAGCGGCTTCAGTCAAGGCCTACGCCGTACCTTCGCAATAGAGAAGCCAACCGTAGAACCGTGGGGCTCGCCATAAACACCGTCGCTGCAATGCTCCTATTCCCGAATAAACGCCGTGTGAAATATGCAAATTCGTTTGGACAAGATTCAGAGTTTCTGCTGGCAGGGCAATCTAGTTGCTGCTGTCCTTGTCCTTGTTGTAGTTGGGCATCTTCTCGTAGGCATTGGGGCTGCGCTTCCTGGTGCGAGCCTTGCCCTTCTTGGGGCCGCAGCTACCTTCGGCATGGTCGTGAGAGTGAGGGCGGCCGCGCCCGCCGCTGTTCCGCGTTGGTCGAGCAGTGCTGTTGTCAGGTTCGCTGTCGGAGTCGCTCTCGGAAGACGAATCGTCGGAGGACTCGTCGGATGATTCTCCAAACTCGCGTTGCTTGTGGTAGATGCAACAGACTGAACAGGGTTAGCTAGTCGTTTTAGAAGCTGGAAGAAAGGGTTCCATACCTTTGGAAGACTTCTTGCCCATTCCCTCGTTGTCGATAACGTCATCAGCCCACTGAATGTGGCGGCGCTGGGTCGTGTCTGGGCGCAAACGGAGAGTGCCCGAGGGCAGATTCAACGGGGTGGAACGACCCGACTCGGTGACAACGCTGCTCCCAGCAGGGCGTGTCTCTTGTGTGCGCATGGCGGAGTTGTTGGGCGCCGAAGACATGGTCGTGTAAGGTGAGACAGGGAGAGCTGGAGAGCTGGACTGGATTGCGGCGGCGGGCACGAGGGGGAGGATATGCGAAGCGGGACGTCGCGGAGAATACCGGTGAGAGTGGGGCTGTAGGGAGCAGCGCGGATGGGGCGGGGCGGCGGCGTATGGTGGAGGATCGGGGCCCTTATGTAGCGCTTTGTTGTTGGAGAGCACGCGGTGTAGTTGGAGGTGGAAGGCTACCTTAGGGCCGAGGACTGGGAGCCCCGCCTTACCGCCTCTGGCTGGGCACCTCACGTCTTTGCTGTGGCGCGACGTCATTGCACCCTGTGGAAATTGGCTGATGGGAGCATCCATCGTGAACGTTATTTGGAGAAGCTTGTTTGTTCGGAGTCACGCACAGCATGACTTCATCTTCATTCATCCTGCGCGTACTGTACAACCAGAGGTGTTCGCCAAGATGCCATCCACGAGTCCGTCACGGCGCTGCCAAAGTGCAACATGATTGATCAACTGTTGGTCGATATCGCCGTTGAAACAAACGCATCGATAGTGGTGAATTGTGGTCTGGGCACTAGGGCGGCCGCCGCAATGCTTGACCAGACGGCTGGCGAGGGTTCGTGCGAGTAGCTACAAGGGGCTTGGATGCCGCAGCCAGTCGGCAGAAAATCTCCCGATCCTGATGCGATGGTCGACGACAATAGATGAATGTCCACCTGGCTTCGCAGCTCGTAGTGCTAAAGTATTCAACGGCTACCTAGCAGCTCCCTAGCCTCCAACGAATGCTCCCTGGGGGCAGCCTCAACGCCAGAAGTTGGCGACTTTTCTGTACGCGCTGTGCTGGCGTTTGTCCATCAAGATGAGCAGTAATCGGCTGAAGAATTGAGGAAATGAGGCAGACCAGACAGCTTCGGGATTAGTATCTGGTCGTCACTGGCTGTGCCGTGCAGCTGCACGATGTCGCTTGTCGAGGAGTGGCGGCCACGTCGATGGTGATGGAACGCGCAGGTGGTGACGAGAGGCAGTTATTGGTAGACGAAAGTCGAGAGTGGAGCTCTGGTGGTGCTTGGGCTCTTGTTGACTAAGCGTCGACCCGGCTCGTGACCGCCCGCGTCCCGGGTCCGGCAGTCTCGAGGTGTGCGGTGGTGGTCGGGTCCGGTACCCTCAACTCTGGACTGCCCGTCTGTCTCTGTCTCTGTCTCTGTCTCTGTTTCTGTCTCTGTCTCTGCCCCCGTCTCCATCTGCCCCGACCCTAAATCTTTTTCCGCGCGTCCTGGCTGCAAACCCAGTACATCGAGACGCTCCGTCAACCACCTCGTCCCCCTCGCGTCTTCTCCCCATCGCGCCTATCCTCGAGACCTGCGCGGATCCTGCACGCTGCTTGCGCCCGCCGCGAACCTTGCCCCGCCATCGCGCTTCCGCGTGCAAACGCCAACCTCCACCAGCACACACCTCTGCGCATGAACTCGACTCCCAGGCATTGAGCGCGCACACCCTGTCGAGTCTACTTGCATACATTCGCCGCCGCCTTTGAGCAGCCCCGACCAGTCCAGCTCTGAGCATGTCCATGCCTACCATCGAAGAGCTGGACGCCACTGTCCGCGCCTTTTACGAAGGCAGAGGCGACACTGCAAGTTTGCCCCCCCCTCGACTTGACCTGCTCCGCTGGCTGACTCGACCCCTCAAACAGCATAAGCAAGCTCAAGTCTCGTTGAACCAGGTATGCACCGCCTCTTACCAAATCCTTTTCGAGCCTGACCTGACTGCTCCACAGTTCAAAGAGAATCCAGATGCATGGCTCCTCGTCGATAAGATATTACAGGATGCTGCATACCCTCAGACCAAGTGCAAGTATCCCCCATACCTGTCTAGCACTTCGCCGCTGACTTGAACAGACCTGGGACTCCAGGTTTTGGACAGCGTCATCTTGACGAGGTGGAAAGTGCTGCCTCGAGACCAATGTCAAGGTTTGCGACAACTCCCAAGTCACAATTGTCCGTCTCGATTTGCTGAACCACAATCGCAGGTATTCGCAACTTCGTCGTCAATTTCATTATCCAGACATCGAGCACCGAGGAGAGCCTCAGGACCAACCGCACCCTGCTCAACAAGCTCAACCTCGTCCTGGTCTCCATCTTGAAGCAGGAATGGCCCCACAACTGGCCCACGTTCATCAACGAAATTATCTCTTCGTGCCACAGCAGTCTCCCCATTTGCGAAAACAACATGGCCATCTTGCGCCTGCTGTCTGAAGAAGTTTTTGACTTTTCTGCCGATCAAATGACATCGACCAAGACAAAAGAGCTCAAGCAGAGCATGTGCGACGAGTTCACGTCCATTTACCAGCTTTGCTCTGAGGTCCTCAGGACTGCCGAGCAAGCAAGCCTCATCAAGGCCACCTTGGAAACTCTGTTGCGCTTCCTGAACTGGATCCCCCTCGGCTACATTTTCGAGACGCCCCCTAGCGGCGTCAGCTTGATCGAGACCCTGCGAAGTAGATTCCTCGAGGTTCCAGAGTTCCGGAACATTACTCTCAAGTGTTTGACTGAGATTGCCAGTTTGCACACCGAGCCAGCCTACAACGAGAAGCTGGTCCAGATGTTTACAGACACTCTGACGGAAATCTCTAAAATCATCCCGCTTACCCTCGACCTCAAGACTACCTATGCAAACAGCAACGGCAGAGACCAGGAGTTTGTGCAAAATTTGGCGCTATTCCTTACCAATTTCTTCTCCATGCACCTCAGCCTCATCGAAAACCTTCCGAATCGCGATTTCCTCACGCACGGCCACTTTTACCTCATTCGCATCAGTCAGATAGAAGACCGCGAGATTTTCAAAATCTGCCTCGAGTACTGGACCAAGCTTGTGTCGGAGCTGTACGACGAGATGCAGCAGCTGCCCATTGGCGACATCAACCCGCTCATCAACATGGGTCTCGGCGGACTCGCCAATGGTGGTGCTCGCGACCCCAATCTCCTCGCAAACTACCCCCTGCGCAAGCACAAGTATGCCGAGGTCCTTACCAACCTGCGCACGGTCATGATTGAGAAGATGGTGAGGCCCGAAGAAGTCTTGATCGTGGAGAATGACGAGGGAGAAATTGTTCGTGAATTCGTCAAGGAGTCGGACACCATCCAGCTGTACAAGTCGACGAGAGAGTGCCTCGTCTTCTTGACACACTTGGACGTCAACGACACGGAGAATATCATGACGGAAAAGCTCGCCCGCCAAGTCGACGGCAGCGAATGGTCATGGGCAAACTGCAACACGCTTTGCTGGGCCATTGGCTCCATCTCTGGTGCCATGAATGAGGAGACGGAGAAGAGATTCCTCGTCACGGTCATCAAGGACTTGTTGGGCTTGACGGAGATGAAGCGCGGCAAGGACAACAAGGCCGTGGTTGCCTCAAACATCATGTACATTGTTGGCCAGTACCCGCGCTTCCTCAAGGCTCACTGGAAATTCCTTAAGACTGTCGTCAACAAGCTCTTCGAGTTTATGCACGAGACTCACGAAGGCAAGTTTTATCTGAATCAAGTTGTACAATCTGCTAACGACAAACAGGCGTTCAGGACATGGCTTGCGATACGTTTATCAAGATTGCCAACAAGTGCAGAAGGCATTTTGTTGCTCTGCAACCTGGTGAGACGGAGCCTTTTATCGACGAGATTGTCCGTAATCTGCGCAAAACCACGTGCGACCTGAACCCCCAACAGATTCACACCTTTTACGAGGCTTGCGGCTACATGATCAGCGCACAGGGTCAAAAATCGATCCAGGAGCGCCTGATCCAGGAGCTGATGGCTCTTCCCAACACCGCCTGGGAGCAAATCATCCAGCAGGCCAACCAGGACCCCAGCATCCTCGAGGACGCCGACACTATCAAGATTATTGGAAACATCATGAAGACCAACGTCGCCGCCTGCAGTTCGATTGGCAGCTACTTTTACCCCCAAATTGGCCGCATCTACATGGACATGCTGTTGATGTACAGGGCTTCCAGTAACCTCATCGACGCCGCGGTTCAGCGTGACGGCAACATTGCAACCAAGATGCCGAGAGTGCGCGGTCTCCGCACCATCAAAAAGGAGATTCTCAAGCTCATCAACACCTATGTGGAGCGGGCGGACGACCTTGAGATGGTCCACAACACGTTGGTTCCCGGTCTTCTCGAGGCCGTCCTCCTCGACTATAAGCGCAACGTCCCTGACGCGCGAGAGGCTGAAGTTTTGAACGTCATGACGACCATCATCAACAAGCTACATGTACGTTGGCGGCCCAATCTCAGCAAATACATGCAAATCCATGTACTTGAAGCCCCGTGGAAATCCGATATTGAAGCTGACTTTTGAGCAGGGCATGATGGAAGACCAAATCATGAACATCATGGACGCCGTCTTTGAGTGCACGCTCGACATGATCAACAAGGACTTTTCCGAGTACCCCGACCACCGTGTGGAGTTCTTCAAGCTCCTCCGCACCATCAACCTGCGCTGTTTCCCTGCTCTCCTCAAGCTCGACGCCCGGACGTTCAAGTTTGTCATTGACTCTTGCATGTGGGCAAGCAAGCACGACAACCGCGAAGTTGAAGGCGCAGGCTTGATGATGTGCATTGAGCTCATCACCAACATGTCGGAGACCGACCCGCAGACCTGCAACGCCTTTTTCCAGAGCTTTTACACGACTATCCTGCAAGACGTCTTCTTCGTGCTCACTGACAGCGACCACAAGGCGGGATTCAAGCAGCAGTCGGCGCTCCTTTCCAGGCTCTTTTGGCTCGTTGAGACGGGCAAGATTCAAGGCCCCATATACACTCCCGACATGGCACCAGCCGGCACCTCGAATCGGGATTTCTTGAAGAACTTTGTCGGCAACCTCCTGGCAAACGCTTTCCCGAATCTCCAAACGTAAGTTTCGTTAAACCACGCTTGCAGGATGAAGCTAACAAAGCACAGTATCCAAATCTCAAACTTCATCGACGGCCTCCTTGCCAACAACGGCGACCTCACGCGGTTCAAGCTCATTCTCCGCGACTTCCTCGTCTCGCTCAAGGAGTTTTCTGGCGACAATGCCGAGCTGTTTGCAGAGGAGCGCGAGCAGGCAGCCAAGGCTGCCAGGGACCAGGAGCGTGAGCGTGCCAGCAAGGTTGGCGGTCTGCTGAAGCCGTCGGAGCTCGACGACGACGAGCTCTGAATCGACCAAGAGTTGGAGACGGGAGTAGCTCTTGGATCGCGGTTGGCGACATGGAAAGGTGGGATTGCCGGCTCCAAAATCAGGCGCGGCAGTTCCAGCCTGGACGGATGGGACATTTACGGCCTGTAAAGCGGAGCGTAGCGAGAAGAGACGCCTTTTTCAGCAGCGGCGCAGGCGTCTGGCGAGGTTTTGCGTGTGTGTTCATTTCTCAGCGAAATGGAAGGATACCAGCTCTCCCCTTTTGTTCATTCCATAAAATCCACAAGTAAACATAGCGAGGCGAAGGGGGCCGGCGAGCGCGTCTGAGAGGGCAAAAGCAATGTAGGTATGACTGACTAGTTGGAATCAGACTTTGATGAAAGGAGAAAAAAATCAAGAGTCATAGGCCGAGTCTCGATTCCAGTGTAGGAAGTCTTACAGATGATATTGTGTAGCATGGCAATTAATCGGCCTTTGAAAATGGTGGTTTGCATCATTATGTTGCGAATGCATCGATACTTGGATTTCCTCATCCGGCGCCCGCCAATGACAGCTCCATATCGATAAGAAATTCCACGAGAGCGTGGAGGGCCAGCCCTACCTACCACGACCTCTTCCAAACACCCTCCACGATCCCTTGGACGCACACTAGCATCCGAAACGGCCCACACAAACAACCATGTCGACTTCACCAAGGAAAACGGCCCCCGCAGCCGTTGCCGCAGCTGCAGCCGCACCATCCCCGACCCCGCTCGCGTCTTCGATCGAGGAAGATCCCTTCCTGGCGTCGTTTGGCGAAGACCTCGTCTCACTGCCCGAATACAAGGCCGCCGGCACGTCGAAGCTGGATTTCGACGGCCTGCTTGCGCATCGACCGCTCGAGCTTCATGAAGATCTGAAGGGCGGCTGTGGCGGACAGCTTTGGCCGGCGGGCATGGTGCTGTCGAGATATTTGCTGAGGAAGTACAAGGATAGTGACGGGCTGGTTGGCAAGTCGATGTTTGTACGCCCACCCGTCTGTCTGCTGCTGCTGCTTCCCGGAGCGAGCGCGCCGTGTGTCGCGCATGCGAGGAGCATGGCATTGCTAACGCGAGCCGCTTCTGGCAAACAGAGTCGAGCTGGGCGCGGGAGGCGGACTGGTCGGACTGGCCGTCGCGCTGGGATGTAGACTGCACCAGGGCGAAGGTAGCGAAACCGTCAACGAGAAGCCCGAATACAATGCGACCAACACGCAAACGTCGCCGCTGTACATTACCGACCAGTTGCCCATGTTTGACCTCATGGTGCAAAACATGGCGCTCAATGGCCTCGAGGCGCGCGTCAAGCCCGTCATTTTCGACTGGGGCGCCGCGCCGCCCGCTGAGATCCCGTTGCCCCCGGACGTCATCCTCGCCGCCGACTGCGTGTACTTTGAACCGGCTTTCCCGCTGCTATTACAGACGCTGGAGGATTTGGTGCGAGAGAATACGGTGTGCTGGTTCTGCTTCAAGAAGAGAAGGCGCGCGGACATGCATTTTGTCAAGGACTTGAAGAAGAGGTTTTGCGTCGAGAGAGTGGAGGATGATCCGGACAAAGAGGTCTATGGGAGGGAGAACATCTTTTTGTGAGTTGGTCCTTTGATGTCATTGAGGGAATGTGCTGACATTGGAATAGGCTGAAGGTCACGAAGAAGAGGGCAGGTGCTGCATGAAGAATTGGACAATTAGATGTGGTTTCAAATCGCAAAAGAGCCATTGGTCGCATAGACCCGGAGATTAAGAGGGTCGTGGACTTGGAGGCGTTGTTCAGTTTACGAGCATTGGAACGTGTAACGAATGGTAGAATATACTTCTTTCGAACTGAAGAATTCTGCGCCGGACCCCGCGGCCATTGGAACAGCAGAGGCACTGGAATGCCTCGCCTGAGGTCTCCAGATTCCACCGCCACGGCGGTTTGACATTGCCACCAAGCTTCGGGGCGCAGTCAAGCTCGACCCTACCCATGGTCTGTTTCAGGGTCCATGCCTGGTGTTCCCAGCCTGATTCTTATCGATACGTGTTGCAGCGTGGCCACCAGCCCAAATCTCCACTTGGATTCAACTTCATCCCTCCGCAACTCGACGCCGCCGCTCCTTTCCCTCCATTCCCTGGGCCATGATGCAGACGACGACGACGACGACGACTGCCACCGTGGACCGCGCTTCGGCCCAGAAGCCCGACCACAATGACTTCTTTTGGACTTACACCGAAGAGCCACACCGCACCCGGCGCATGGCAATTATCAAGGCGCATCCAGAGGTATTTGCACTTTTTGTCCTGGATAGACCACGGACGAATACTTACCCTTGTCACGTAGGTCACCAAGCTCTGCGGGCCAGAGCCGCTGACCAAATACGTCGTCGCTGGTGTCGTCGCAACCCAAGTCGCCTGTGCATACCTTCTCCGCAACACGCCCGTTTTCTCGTTGCCTTTCTTCCTCACGGCATACATAGTTGGAGCCACGGCAAACCAAAACATTTTCCTGGCTATCCATGAAATCTCACACAATCTGGCCTTCAAGTCGCCCATGGCGAATCGGCTGTTTGCTGTCTTTGCAAACCTCCCAATTGGCATTCCTTACAGCGCGTCGTTTAGGGTACGTAGACTCGCAGTTTTCGACCAGAGCATGATGCTAATATCAAAAAGCCGTACCACCTGACGCACCACAAGTCGCTCGGCGTCGACGGCCTCGACACCGACCTCCCCACTGCCTTCGAAGCTATGTTCCTCGACTCGGTACTAGGCAAAGCCTTCTTCGCCACCTTCCAGATCCTCTTCTACGCACTGCGTCCCATGTTCATCTACCAGCTCCCCATCTCGCGGATTCATCTCTTCAATATCGTTGCGCAAGTCTTCTTCGACTACGTGCTCATCAAGACGTGCGGCGCCAACGCCGTCTGGTACCTGATTATGTCGTCCTTCCTCGCCGGCTCGCTGCACCCCTGCGCCGGCCACTTCATCGCCGAACACTACGTCTTTGAGAAGCAGCCGCAGGGCGCCAAAGATCCGGCACTCGCGGCGGCCGGCAAGCTCGCTCCCGTCCCCGAGACGTTCAGCTACTACGGTCCCCTCAACTTCGTCACGTACAATGTCGGCTTGCACAACGAGCACCACGACTTCCCCGCCGTCCCATGGACGCGCCTGTGGGAGCTGAACCGCATTGCAAAAGAGTTTTACGACCCCCTGCCCCAGCACCGCTCCTGGGTCGGCGTCATCTGGCAGTTTGTCTGGGACAAGGAGGTTGGCATGTTTTGCCGCGTCAAGAGGGAGCAGGGCGGGCGGAAGGTCGGCGCGGGCGATGCGCCGCAGGCCAAGATTGCGGCGTGGAAGGAAGAAGAGCTGGGTGCTAATGAGGGGCAAAGCATTCCTGGCGTCAAATAATGGGATGTACATTGGGTATCGGATGCATTTTACGAGTATGGAATTGGATAGGTGGGTGGGTGGGCGGATTGGCATGAGGCATGACTGTATATTCCACATCACTCACACTTGCATGTATGTATGACAGCACGACCAACCAACAAAAAAGACTTTCTCCCCTCTTTCGCTCCCCTTCCCCGCCAAACTCCACCCCATCCCATCCCCTCATCTCCCTACCTCCCTACCTACCGCCTAAACGCACTCTTAAAAGCCCAACACTGCAACCTCTCCATATCCCACACGCCCTCGCACGCATACACGTCACCACTCAACAACCTCCGCACCTCCTCCTCGCTGCTCGCCCACACGACCGCCGCGCTGCCCTGCATCGGCAGCGGCACGCCCGCCTCGTTGCGCGCGTCGTGCGGCGCTCTCTCCAGAAGCGCGCCGGCTACGAGCCAGAAGTCGGATGGGTAGGCGGTCGGGATGGCGGCGAGGTGGGAACTGTGGGGTGTAGGTTAGTGGAGGAGGAATGGGTGGGGTGAGTGGGTTCGGAGGAGAATGGAAGGAATGGAAAAGGAAAGGGAAATGAAGGAGGACTGTTTGTGGTAGGAAGGAGAGGGGGACGTAGGGAAGGGAAGATTCGGTGCAGAGTACATGTACGCCGGGGTCTCTGTCCTCTAACTCTTTTTTTTTTTTTTTTTTTTTTCTCACGCACAGCAACGCGCTGTATCCCCCGTTGCCCCATATAAATCGCTTTCAAAACGAAAAGAGCCAGCTTCCATCGCCCAGTCACAAACAACTCTTCTGACATGAACACCCAGCACACAATTCATGCACGTGTCATTCGCACCCAGGCAGAGATGGGGCGACGTGGGCAAGGAAAGCAGCAAAGACAAAATCAAAAATCCGAGAAAATCAAGGAAGCCGAAGATGAAATGGGATGCACTTACTCCCTCACACTAACGCGCTTCTCCAGCACGCCCGGCTTATCGGGCAAAATGACGACCCATTCGCACTTGGGCTGTTGTTCCTGAGCGGCAGCAGAAGCCATGGTGGTTTCGCTTTCTGCTGCTCGTTGCGTAGAAGACGAAAACCGTCGAAAGCTCGTTCCAAGAGGACGGGAAGGAGATGATGTTACTGTCGCTGTCGCTGCACGGGGAGAGAAGGAGGCCGAGGTAGTGGTGTTGAACAAGACCCCGGGTCCGGGTCCGAGTCCGAGTCCGAGTCCGAGTGCCGGTGCGTGGGAGGTGGAAGATGAGGACAGCAGGTGGCGGATCTGAAAGCTCCTCGTCGAAGTCGAGGCGCGCAGGGTGCTTGAGAAGGGCAGAGGAGGCAATGGTGGCATTGGTAGAGCGCAGACCAATTAAAGCTATTTATGCTGTTTGGCGATCTGGATGATGTGGTGGGCCGCGTTCTTCTCGGGATGCGGTGCCGGTGAGTGTTCAGGTGGGTGGCTGCGTCGATGGATGTACCTCGGCCGCCACGACTGGCTGAGAGAGGGTCCAGTGTAGAGCCATTCCCACTACTACTTGTACACTAGGTACGCGGCAGCAGACTTTACGTGAGATTGGCTTGCCTACCATATCTAGTTTGCGAGATGCTGGGCAGAAAGAGCGAAACGCCTAGGAGCGAGCGAAGATATACTTGTTTATGTAGACAGCAATACCCAAGGGTGGCAATCAGCTTCATGCCATGTCATCGACAGAGGATACCCCACTGCCGCACCGCGTCAGCTCCTAAGGCTAGCCATTTGCAATGATTGAACGAGAAGACGTTAAGTCAAGGAAATTGAAATGGGCTTGGAAAGGATTTGATGTAAGAGTTTCTTTTTGTCTACCATCCAAGCTCTACAGCTATCGCGAATCCGAATCCTCTTTCCTTGCCCCGAAATGCCAAGCATCTTGTTCCAACGTCATGCAAGAGAAGCAACTTCCGACTAGAGCGACGGCCAAAGGCACAAGTCGATCCATGATGGGTAAGCCATAGCGAATGGGAGCCCATCGGGCCAAGATGAATCGCTTGACCGGACGTGCAGATACTGCTGGAAACCCGAAGGCCGCGACCGAGAACGAAATGAACGTGGCCATGAATGGTGAAGGCCATTTTATTGCCCGCTCTCTTCCTTCTCTATCCTCACCTCGCCCTCCGGCACCACCACTTCAAGATCACCGTTGGCGAATCTGGCCGAGTCGAAATATCGAGCGCTGATCTTGTTGCCGTTGAATATGCGTCCGTCGAGCGCGTTGACCGCACGAAGGGCAGACATTTGGCTGGTGAACTTGATAAACACGGGGATGGTATCCGCTGTCGTGTCCTTGTCGATGCGGACTTGTTCGACGCGGCCGTACTGTTGCTTGTCAGCAAGGCTCCCTGTTGCTCCCTGTTCACTTCAGAAGCTTACCTTGGCACCACACTCCTCCCCAATCTCTTGCACCAGGACACCTTCCTGTAGCTCCTTTTCCACATCCATGCCGTCGACCATATGGAACAGAACAATGACCTCGCTGAGTGCGGGGTACGGGCTGTTTTCCTCCTCCACCTTGACTCTTTTTCCTCCAACGATTTTGCCCATGCCCTTTGGTGCAGCCCATCCACCGCCCTCGGCGTCCGACTTCTTCTTCCGTTTTTGAGCTTGCATTTGCAAAGGCGTAACGATGCCCGTTTCCTTCGCTCCAAGACCCTTGCCTTTCTCCCAACCGTACTTTTGCATCAAGCGTTGGGCAAATCCTTTTTGGCCTGGCGCCCTTGAACGTGGACCATCGCCGTCTTCTGGCGCTGCTTCTGATGCAGGTTCATCTTCGTCCTCATCCATCATCTGATCCATTTCTTCTTCCGTCGCAGGTAAGCCTGCCGGGGCAGGGGGGAGCTCGTAACGAACAGGGGCGCGTGATATAGTTGCTGAAGGCGTGGGTTCCGGGGGTGGAGGTGGTAGTGGAGCGTTTGTGGACTCAGGTTCGTCTTCAACTTCAGGAGGCGGAGGATTGCCAGCCATTCCGCTCAGGCGCATCCGGCGGGTGTATGCGTCCTCGCCAGTTGGTTCGTCAGGAATCTCGGCTGGAGCGGCTGGAACCGGGGGTGGAGGGGGAGGAGCATTGAGACTGGAAGGCGGAGCAAAGTTGAGGCTTTTGGGCGGGGCAAATTGTGCTGCAAGCTGTCAGTGATTGCCATGCCCGAAAAAGGAATGTAGACCAACCATTCATACGCGGCCGCCGACCGTCGTCTTCGCTCGACGAGTAGTCCATGGAGTCAGCCCGCTTGTCGAATCGATGGAGATGCTCTTTCCATTCGTTGATCTCGCGCATTTGCTCCTCGCTGCCTCTGTACTGGCTGTAGTCGTTGGGGCGAGTCGGGTCGTAAATGTCGTCCCAGTTCTGCTCAAACTCTTGCTCTTGCTGCTTCTTCTTCTTCTTTTTCTTCTTGCGACCGCCCCTCTCCCGGTGCTGGGTGGCAGTGTAGAACCCATCCATATCTCCATCATCGGCAGTCCAATCAGCGAATGTGGTCTTGGAGGGCGGGTTGGCGGCAAGCGCAACAACTTTGGGGGCAGCGGGTTTGTTGGAAGGATCAGGTGAGCTTGAGCTTTGGAGTCCAGTGGCGCCAGGCTTCTTTGGTTTCTTCTGCGACGCGAGCTGCGGCCGCTTTGTCGGCTGGAAGCGTAGAGCTGCTGCTCGACGTCAACATTACGCTGCTCACGTCACTATCGGCAGCCTTGAAGGAGTAGACGTCTGGTGCACGCAAGCATAGGTACCTGAGTTGATCTGCTGCTTTTTTGCGGCGGCCTCGTCCTTGGGCGCGTCGTCGCTGCTCGGTTGTTGGGCGTACAAGACGGGCGCGCTCGAGATGGTGCTCGCATTGGACCCGAGCAGATTCGCAAACGAGGATAAGCCTCGCGGCTGGGCGTTTTTGGTGTTGTCTTCCTGCGCCATGGCGAGGCAATGGGGAGTGAGGAGGGACGTCCGGGGTAGATTGCTCTCGCGATGTTGCTGAAGATGGCCGACATCCAAGGCCAGGCTTCCTGGTCTGTGCATCTGGGCGGGCGGAGATCGGAGATAACGCCGTCAGTTGCCTCGAAAGCGACACCTCGATGGCGCAATCGACACACTTCACGTCTCTTGGATCTTCTGGCGAGCGCAGCTTTCTTCCCGTCGTCTTTGATAAAGTCTGTTGCTTCAGGTTGTCGACTACTGCTATTTGCTGTACATACCAGCCTGTTCCTGCGCCATGGCGACGACGCTTTCTACCGCCTTTTCGGCCCAATCGCCATCCACTGCCGTCATCGTGCCCGGCAAGCCTGCTTTGACTGTATCTTACCAGCAACTCAGCCAGGAAATCGCTTCTTTCCAAAGGAAGCTCGCTGCTCTTGGAATCACGCCTCAGGCTGCTGTCTCAATTGCTCTTCCCAACAGCTACGAGTTTATAGTATCGTTTCTGGCCGCATCATGGCAGAGAGCGATTGCTGCGCCGCTCAACCCGGCCTACAAACAGGACGAATTTGAATTCTACATTGACGACCTGAGTTCTGTTGTTGCCCTGGTTCCCAAAGGCCAATTCGCCCAAAACTCACCCGCCGTTAGGGCCGCTCGTAAGTACAACGCTGCTATTGCCGAGTGTTACTGGAACGGCAAAGAGGTTGTCTTGGATGTCAAGGAGACGGGAAAGCTTTCTGGAAAGGGTGGTCAAAAAGTCGAAACTGCTCAACCAGAAGATATTGCCCTCGTCTTGCACACGAGCGGTACTACGGGCAGACCAAAGGCTGTTCCCCTGAGCCACCGCAACTTGACTAGAACCATGAGTATGTTTACGCCAACCTGTGGAGACCCCCCCTGCTCACAGTATCACAGAAAGCATTCAAAAAACCTACCAGCTCAGTGCGCAGGATCGCACCATGTTGGTGATGCCCCTCTTTCATGTTCACGGTCTTTTGGCAGGATTCCTCGCGCCGCTGCACTCTGCTGGCTCGGTCATCGTGCCCCCAAAGTTCTCAGCCTCTGAGTTTTGGCGCGACTTCAACGAGTACAAGGCCACCTGGTACACTGCAGTACCCACGATTCACCAGATTCTTCTCAAGAACCCTCCGCCGAGCCCCAAGCCTAACATTCGCTTCATTCGCTCATGCTCCTCTCCTCTCAGCCCCGAAGTATTCAAGGCTCTAGAGAAGGCGTTTGATGCTCCCGTGTTGGAAGCATATGCCATGACCGAAGCCGCGCATCAGATGACGTCAAACCCGCTGCCTCAAAATGGGCCACGCAAGCCTGGCTCCGTCGGCGTTGGCCAAGGAGTCGAGGTCAAGATTCTTGACCAGGCTGGCTCCGAAGTGCCCCAAGGCAAAGAGGGCGAAATTTGCGTGCGTGGCGAGAACGTCACCAGCGGCTACCTGAACAACCCCGAAGCCAACAAGTCGAGTTTCACCAGCACTGGCTTCTTCCGCACGGGTGACCAGGGCAAGCTGGACAAAGACGGCTACGTCATCATCACCGGCCGCATTAAGGAGCTCATCAACAAAGGCGGCGAGAAAATTTCGCCCATTGAGCTCGACAACGTCCTTGCGCAGCACCCTGCCGTCTCAGAAGCCGTCAGCTTCGCCATTGCTGACGAGATGTACGGCCAGGATGTTGGCGTGGCGGTTGTCTTGAACAGCGGCAAGCAACTGAGTGCCAGCGAGCTCAAGCAGTGGCTGACGGACAAGGTGGCCAAGTTCAAGCTGCCGAAGAAGGTTTTCTTCACTGACATCATGCCCAAGACGGCGACGGGCAAGGTGCAAAGGAGGTTGGTAGCCGAGGCGATGCTGAAGATGGAGAAGCCCAAGGCGAAGCTTTAGAGCGTTCACATATTTCATTGCAGCCATATTCTGGCATACCGACAATGAGAAAGATTCGAAAACTCAATCACATCCCTTGTGTCTTCATGATCTGATCTGAGCCCGATCTACGTACGAATCCTCGCATTGTCAGTAATTTCTTCTTGAATCCCTCGCATCGGCGTCTTCCGCTGTTCGTTTTGCCCCTTGCGTGCTACCGACCGTCCTGACTGCCCCCTGAAGAAAGAGAACGAGGGTGGAGCCCATACCACTCTGTTGGAAATGCGCGACTGGTAAGAGGCCAGATTCGCACTAAGACGCAAGGACGCGAATCGACAATCTTCGTGCTACCATCTGCCCCAGATGCCTTTGCCCTCGCCAAAGCAGCCACTGCTACGACCACTTTGCTGCCGTCTCGCTAGCTTGCCCGAATTGAGGCAGTCCTTTCGGGGCTTCATGCTCGAGAAAATAAGAGATGCGGCGATAGGGAAATCAACAGCCGTCCAGTAATCGCGGCGCAATAAACTCAAGCACACCCGTCCCATCTCGCCATCTCTTCACGACTGGTCATCTCCAAAAATCCCTTCCCGTACCAGAACATCCACAAAAAGGTAAATCAATCACTATGGCTGCAGTCACCGCAGAGCATCAGACTCGAACTCGAACGCAGCATCTCCACTTCTCTCCCCCTCCTATCTGCACCTCCTCCCTGCCTAGCCCTGCCCAGCCCTCTCTGAACAAAGCAAAAAGGAAGCAAAAATAAAGAAGCAAAAGAGGAAAGGGAGAAGGCGACATGCTGTCCAAGTACACCAGTGGCACTTCGAATAGTTTAATATGTATTCTGGGGTTTATAGCAGTAGAAGAGGGGAGTTCCGGGGGGATATGGAGATGGATGGTCGTGGATGGACTTTGCAGCACTGTTTTAGACCTGGACGGCCTGATTCTTGAATGAAGTGTTGAACAGGGTGCTCGGATAGTCGGTGGGAGGGAGAAGAGGGTTGAACTCGGCCGGACGTGGTATTGTACAGTTTTGTGAATCTTTTTAGTGAAAGTGGGGATCAAACTAAGTTTTTTACACAGTTTGCGGAAAAATGAATTCTGTTTGTTGAAAATGCACAGGCCGATCATTTATATTCAGATGAATAGTTCTAATCTCTGTGACATCGAAATGACCAGACAAACAAGTGTTAGGGGTAGGTGGTCGGTGGTGTTGAAGTTTTCTGACCGTCCCAGGTCTGCTCTGCCGCGTTGAGTTGAGCGCTCTGCGGTACATCGCTCCAGGACCTCCACAAACCAAACTTCTCCCGCAGTGTCTCAACCATCGAGTCGAGAGACAAAACCCAACCTATCTGCTGCTCCAGTCTCCAAACCACCAAGCCCCATCACCCTCGTGCGCAGTACACCACACCACGCGATCCTGCCGCCGTCTGCCTTCTCAGCCACTGCGCCAAAACAACCCACGTGCCCCGTAAGGCTGAGACGCGCCCAACTACTAGCACGGTCCCAAAACATTCTCAGCTTTCACATGCCGGAAGGGCTTTTTGGAAGGTTTTTGCAACGGTCCGAATTGCGTTTGTTTTGGGGACGTGGTGATGTAATTGACCGGCGACTGAGAGTTGTTGGCATGTGAAGGTGGGTTCCCTGCCTGCGGCTGATTTTTGCCCGATGGACTGCGGTGCGGCGAAAATACCGAGCAGATTCGCACGGAAGTTTTCGCTGCTAAAGAATTTTTGGTATTGTAGATGGTATGGAGATGAGATGAGAGATCTGTCTACGTAGTTTTAAAGTCTAGATGGTGCAGAAATCTCATGCCAGATGTCTTCGTACAGCTTGCAGATGAATGATAACGCCAGTCCAAATCCAATCGACAATGTCTAACCCGCAAATTCGTATCCAAGACTCCTTTCCCATTCGTTCTTGCGCCAATTGAGTGGCTCCGCTACAAGATATCCAAACTTACAACTTGGCCTTGAAGTCCTTGCTCTTGTCCTCCCTGAAAAGCACCGGGCTGTCCGGGTACGGGTCCACGGTGATGGCGTTGAGCGGGTTGAGCTCGCTGGCGCGGCGGAACATGTCCTCGTACACCTTGCCGTCGTAGCGGCCCAAGCTGCTGTCGAGTTGCCAGTCGGGAAAGTCCCACGAGTCGACCAGGCGCACGGCGTGCGGCCGGATCTCCTTGAGCAGCTTCATGACTGCGCTGGTGCGGCACAGTTGGATCTGTCGCACCGTAACGGCCGCCGATGTGTAGAACTCAGACGCTTCGCTCTCGAGCGTGTGGAGCGAGTAAAGGCGGAACAGCTTGTACATGATCGTGTGGATCTCTGGGTCAAACTCAGGGCGCGCTTGCGCCGAATAGATCGTCTCGTAGAAGCTCTTGACGATGAGGTACTGCGAGTGCGCCTTGCTGAGGCGGTAGAAGTCGACGAGCAGGTCGTTCCAGGGCTTCTTCTGCTCGTCGCGCTGCTTGAGCGCTTCGAAAGTGAGGAAGGCGGTCCGCCATGCAAAGGCAGCGACGATGTCCTCATCTTTTCCAAGGACATCAAAGGCTGCTCCCATATCCGACTTGGAGAGGAAGTTGGCAAGGATGGTTGTCGTGTCATTGGTGGGCTTGTCACCGCGGAGAACGCTGCGGGCGGACTTGAGTAGGTACCGCGCCACCTGCTGCGTCAACATGTAGTTGTCGCCCTCCCACGTGACGTTGGGGAGGTAGTCGGCATACCAGGTGCCGATGCCGCTGAAGCTGCTGTATCCGTGACCACCGCAGGCACGGCGACAGACCTCCAGACCCTCAGCAGCGGTAGAGCTGGCAAGGGACTTGAGACCGCAGGACGTAGCGTGCATATCGGCTAGAATATCACTGCCTGGCTCCGTCTCCTCAGGGCCAGGAGCGCGGTTTCCAGTGCCATTTTTGGGAGCATTGATCTTATCTTGACTCTCCTGGTAAAGCTTCATCATGCCCTGGCCGGTAAAGTGCAGGGCAAAAGTTGCAGCAAGGAGTGTTAGCAGGCGAATTTGCACCATGGTGTAGTTCAACACCTGGTTCTCACCGCGACGGTCCTTCGCGTCGTTGTCCTGGAATTGCCTGCGGACAGCACAATACCTGATGGCAATGGTAACACCACGAGCCAGGACACCACCCGCTTGCATGACGATGTTGCTACGGACCCAAGTCAACGTTCCGTAGACCAAAGCTGGCTTTTCCGGGCGAATGTATTTGTTGGTCTTGGGGTCCACGCAGGAAAATCTGGCAAGCATGTTCTTGTGCGGAACTTTGACCTTGTTGAAGAGGAGGAATCCGTTGTCCATGGTGCTGCAGATAATGTCAGCGGAAATCTGCCAAGCATCGCCATGCACTCACTTGTAACCAAACTTAGGACCAATATCGCCAATGTGGATGTTCGGCAGCGGCTTGTGCGTCTTCATGTCCCTGATGGGAACGATGAATGGATGAGGACCGTACGCCTTGCCTCCAATCACGAGCTGGGCCATGACTACTGCCCAGTTTGCAGTGCGTCCCAAAGATCCAATCCACCATTTTGCCGATGTCAAGTGTGGGGAGTGTAGTGTAAAGGTCTGGTCTTCGGGATTCCAGGTCGCGGTCGTCTCGAGGCCTCGTACGTTTGAACCATGGCCCAGCTCCGTTTGAGCGTAGCATCCCATGTATTCATAGTTGGCGGCCTTTTTGTAGAAGAGTTCTCGTTGCTCGGGCGTCGATTGGTCTCGGAGGGTGACCTGGTTCCGAGTCAACGTCAATCGTCTCGACCGAAGAGGCTGTACATACGAGAAACATGCTCTCGTGCAGAGCGTACGGGGTGGGCTCGCTGATGAGATCATTGGCCACGCGAGAGTCGTCGTCTGTGAAACCGTGTTTCACGGCAAGTTGACGCAGGCGCTTTGCTCTGGCGAGGGCGATCTCAAAACGGTCGACACGGCCATGGTAGTAGTTTGGCGTCTTGTCGAACACTCTTTCTTGCTCCAAAATCTTCAAGCCGCGTTTCTTGCGCTCAATCAAGTCGTTGCCAAAGAGGTACTGGGTGAGCTTGTCCACAGGGATGTTGCTCTGAGCTCGTTCCTGGGCCAAAAGCTCATGGCCTTGGGGACCAGAGGGCTTGAGGGCCTTTACCCAGTCCGGATTCGATGTCATGTCTGTGAATCAGGTCGATGAAAGGGTGACGGAGGAGAATTGCGGCGTGAATGGAGCATGCCTGGTGTCTGTCCAAAGCTAAAGTACGTTCGGCCCTACAACGCCGAATTTGGAGATGCCGAGGTACGATAATGATAAGCGAGGCAACTGATTAGGCACCCGGCCCGGCCATGACCCCCAAAGTTTGTTTTCCAACACGCGCCACGAGAGGACAAAAAAAGTCATGACCTTGTGATTCTGCTTAGCGTTGAGGGATCCGAGCTGTAGCGCATCTTCTGATCGTTGTAGGACACGGCTAAGGAATGGCAAACGCCGCGTGCCCTTGGTTGGGCTTGAAGGGTGCCGACATCGGTGGTGCGTGCGCCTCTGACCCTGCCGCGGCTTTTTGTTGTTCCAGCCAGCCGGCCGAGAGGACTGTGGCGCAGGGCAGCCAGCGACTCCAACGTCCGTCATCGTCGGCTGCAACCTTTGACTTCGTCTGCCAAGTGCTTTTCCCAGTGGACCGACGTTTGAATCTTGGGGTCAGTGTCAAGGACAACCCGCTGACTTCAACTGCAGCTTTCAGACGCGTCAAACGGCAGCCTTTATTGAAGAGCCACAGAGATTGAGCTCACCTCACGTACTTCAAGCAACGGAACGCTCCAAATCGGCGATCGTCAATCTGCAAGCTTCGTTCCAACATGCGGCTCTCGGTAATCTTCACGTCGCCGATCCAACGGTCTTTTCTTCAAACCCTTTGCCGCGGCTGTTCTCTGCATCCATAATCACCTTATCCTGATGTGATCCTTCGCGGTCCACGCGATCATGCTGCTTCGCAATCATTTCTGAGCCTTGCAGGAGGTTTAGCAGTCTGTCATTTGAGAGCGAAAAATGATCTGGTCCCACTGGCTAACTTCGCTCTCCGCAAGCAAGGAGCGTTGTTGTTGAAAGACTTGCAAATGCCCAGCACCCACGCGATCCTCATGCGACACCTCCTTGCTGTTCAGCCTCCTAGTCTGATATCGCTTTTTCGCATCGATTTCTTTGTAAAACCCGATGGCGATTTTCCAAGAAGCATTCCATCACAGCCCAAACCCATTGGGCTAGAAAGCGCAGCATACGAAAACCTGGCCATGCGACTGTTTTGATTCCAAAATTTCCAGTCCATCGAAATCGGAGACGCCTGTGGCAAAGGTCCGCTTGGGACTCGGAATCTTGCAACTGTCATAATTTTCCATCGACTGTGAACGAGGTTCATGCCATAGGGGTCCTTGGAAAACCCGTCCTCATGAATAGTCCATTGGGGGATTAGAAAGCTTGCCCGGCAGGAGCCACGTATCGCACAGGATGTGAGCTGAAGGGGGAAGAGTTCCAGTGCAAACACTCCGCTTGATTATTTCATCCTCGTCCAATCGAATGTCGTGGAAGGAGGCAAGCTTGTCGATCATCGCCCTCGAGCGTATCCTATCTCGGTACCGAGTCTCGAATTCTTGGCCTCGCCGTCCTCTGGCTGGACCACACATTCTTCTTGGTCGCTGTTTGGTCATTTGAAGTTCTCCAAATTCGCCATTGCCGAGCATTTCTATTCCCGCCGACAATGCAGCTTCAAATGTCTCAGCAAAACAGAGCAAGCAGTGTGAGGCTGCAGATTCAGACTGGACAGTCCATCATTCGACGTCGCTCTACACTGAGCGACCGCTGGGAATGATGTCGATGGAATAGTTTGCACTGCTAGAGTGCACCGAGGGTCTAAACTGTCGTGGCTTGGACAAGCCTCAAAGGGGAACTGTCCTATCTTCTCCTTCTCTCTCTTCTCCCGCCGCTGATGATGCTTTTGGAGATTTGTTTTGACGATTTTTTCTTCTGTATTTCATTCTTGTCGGCCACTTGGCATCTCGATGAAGAGCTCGAAGCTATCTTTGGTATCGCCAAGGTGTTGAAATCACTGACCACGCATTCCACCGGACGACACACAATGTTGGCTGGGTTATAACTATGGCTTCAAGTTCCGTTGCCTGGTCACCATCATCAGTTGCTAGAGTGACTTCCCATTCTCACTCAGCAACGGTGGAAACGGCCATAGCCCAGAACCTGTTCAAGGCAAAGGCAAAATGCTGTTCCACTCCCTTTTTGCGGCAGTCTGTGTCGCCGCACCTGTCGCCCAAGCTGGCCTGTTGCCCAAACAATTCGTGGCTGGACGACACGAAGCCGAATCAGCAGGCAAGACCGACTTGCCAGAGTCTCAACTTGACCAGGCTCTCAGCGTAAGTCCAGCCAATCAGTATCTCCGTACCATGCTGACCACACGAACAGCTATTCAGCACTTCCTGCGAAGCTTCTTCAGACGAATCATGCGTTCAAGATCTGTAAGAAACTCAAAGATAGCAGTTGTAGTCTCGAGGCTAACGACAATATTAGCGCATACGGATTTCAGTGCGTGAAGACCGAGGCTTGCGCCAACAGGGGCGCTGCCTTGGAAGACTGCCTGACGTCTGAGAATGCTGATTGCGACGATGCTCAGTCTGCGTATGACTTTTGCCAAACCTCCACGTAGGTGTCACAAGAAGCCAATCCCAAATGAGTCTTGCTGAAAATCGATAGATTGAACGTCTTCCGGTCCTGTATTTCCGATCTCGATGATGCCTCTGACGCCGCTGCGGCGACAAGCTGCGGCGCCGGTCTACTTGACGTCTCTAGCTGCGGCGATTTCGATACCATTGAACTCAGGAAACGTCAAGGATTGACTCTTGGGCAGTTGACAGTCCCTCTTGCCCCTGCCGCATCGTCGACCAGTTCGAGGTCCCCCATCATCCAAGCGACTGCTTCGCTCGGGGTCTCTGTTGGCATTGGTGCCAGCGTTTCCATCGCGTCATTCACGCCTGGATCGTTGTCATTCCCCTCTGCCTCTTCCTTCAACCTCTTTCCATCAAGCACACCAGCCTCAGCTTCATCGGCGGCTCAAGGAGGCTCCACTTCTCCACGCACAAGCGGCTCTGGAGCGGCCTCGACGTCTGGGTCCCCTGCAGCATCAGGACTTCCATCATTGGGAGTTCCTGCTCCGGCGCTCTCTTCCCAAGTCGGCCTCTTGCCTGGTCTTTCACTGCCTGCGCTGCCATTGCCGTCGGCGTCATCGCTGGCATTCTCTCTGCCCAGTGCATCCTCATTGGCATTCTCGTTGCCCAGCAATTCGGTGCCGTCTTTGGCTCTCTCTCTACCAAGTGCACTGTCGCTGCCATCTTCTGCCGCCAGCTTGTCGGTACCCTCAATCGCTCTCTCGTTTCCGAGCGTGTCGGCGCCGTCAATTGCGCTCTCGATCCCGAGTGTGTCGGCTCCGTCAATTGCTTTGTCGGTTCCTAGCCTCTCGTTCCCAAGCATTTCGGCTCCGTCGATCGCTCTGTCCGTCCCGAGCGTCTCGGTTCTCAGCATTTCGGCCCCGTCTATTGCTCTGTCTGTACCGAGCCTCTCAGTCCCCAGCATTTCGGCCCCGTCTGTTGCTCTGTCTATACCGAGCGTCTCGGCCCCAAGCATGTCCGCTCCGTCTTTGGATCTCTCTTTGCCGAGCCTCTCGGTCCCGTCCGTTGCTCTTTTGGCGCCGAGCGTCTCTTTGCCGTCACTTGTACTGTCAGCGCCCAGTGTCACTTTTCCAACACTTGAACTGTCAGTGCCAAGCGTCTCTCTGCCGTCGCTCGCTCTCTCAGTGCCCAGTCTTTCGGCACCCAGTGTATCGGCCCCGTCAATCGCTTTATCGATTCCCTCCATTTCGGCCCCTTCTTTGGCTTTCTCGTTGCCGAGCCTGTCAGTCCCGAGCATTGAGGTCCCAAGTCTATCAATCCCAAGTCCGTCAGCCCCAAGCTTGTCGATACCCAGCTTGTTGATTCCTAGCCTGTCAGCTCCAAGCCTGTCGATACCCAGCTTGTCCGTCCCAAGCATCTCGGCTCCGTCCATTGCTCTTTCGGCACCCAGTCTGTCAATACCAAGCTTGTCGGTTCCCAGCGTCTCAATTCCGTCTATTGCTCTTACAGTGCCAAGTTTGTTGGCCCCCAGTTTGTCGATTCCGAGCCTTTCGATCACCAGCTTGTCGGGTTCTAGCCTGTCAATCCCCAGCTGGGAAATTCCCAGCGTCTCAGTCCCATCTATCGCTCTTTCGATACCGAGTCTCTCTTTGCCGAGTCTTTCCGTGCCGAATCTCTCGGATCCTAGCCTTTCGGTTCCCTCGTTGTCTCTTCCTTCGATCGGCCTCTCGATTCCCACGGTTTCCGAAATTAGTCTTCCTTCGACAGGCGCGCCGACTCCCTCAGTTAGGCTACCTCTACCATCTGGGCTTCCCTTACCATCTGGGTTTCCTCTACCGTCTATATCATTGCCGTCAATAGGGCTTCCGACTGATCTCGCAGGCCTCTCAAGCGCACTTGCTCTTCCTTCTGGACTTCCATCCCTCTCCGTTCCCGGCGTGTCTGTCTCGGTCACAGTGCCGCTTCTTCCATCTTCGACTTCTCCAGCATACTCGTGTCCTGATGACAATAACCGGTTAGTCGACGCTGGCGGCCTCATCTTCCAAATCAAGTGCGGTGTCAGGATTGCGCTCAATCTCGCCCTTCCAAACCTGTTCAACAGTGACAACAACATTGGGCTTTGCTTGAACACATGTGTTCTCTTGGGATACCCGGGTGCAAACATCAACTTGAACCTCAGTCCTGTTGGCAACTGCCAGTGCTACACCCAGACCGACTCGACGATTGGCGACCCGGCGAGCATCGCTGCGATTTTGGCTCCCGGACAAAACCCGCTCTCGCTTGACCTTGGTCTCCCCGGCCTCGGGCTCTCCACTGGTAGCGGCGGTGCGTCTTCGGGTGCTGGTGGTCTTCCCACAGCCTTCCCTGGATTGTCTCTGTCCATACCCACCGACTTGGGCATAACCCTCCCGTCGCTGAGCGTTCCGACTGAGTTTCCCAGCCTGTCACTGCCAAGCTTCAGCATTCCCACTGATCTGGGATTGACACTTCCTTCGCTCAGTGTGCCGACCAACGCATCGTCGCTTGGACTGAGCATCCTGACTGAGATTCCCAGCCTGTCAATGCCCAGTTTCAGTGTTCCTACGGACCTGGGATTGACGCTGCCTTCTCTCAGTGTGCCTACTGATGTGCCATCGCTTGGATTGAGCATCCCGTCGCTCAGCATTCCCACTGATGTGCCTCCATTCAGTCTGAGCCTGCCGTCGCTTAGCATACCTACAGATGTGCCATCGCTGGGTTTGAGCTTGCCATCGTTGAGCATCCCCACGTCCTTGGGGTTGAGTCTGTCAACAGATTTGGGCTTGACGCTGCCGTCGCTGAGTGTACCTACCGATGTGCCATCACTTGGACTTACACTGCCATCGCTCAGTGTTCCCACGAACTTGCCGTCTCTCAGCTTGCCATCTTTGAGCATCCCGAGTTTGAGCATCCCGAGCCTCAGCGTTCCCACCGACCTGAGTCTTAGCATCCCAAGCCTCAGCATCCCGACTGATCTGGGCTTGACATTGCCATCGGTCAGTGTTCCTACAGGTGCTCCACCTCTCAGCTTGCCGTCCTTGAGCATCCCGACCAATTTCCCATCGCTCAGCTTGCAGTCGTTCAGCTTCCCAAGCTTGAGCATTCCAAGCGTTAGCCTCCCTACAGACCTTGGCATAAGCCTGCCGTCTCTCAGCATCCCAACTGACCTTGGATTGACGCCGCCCTCGGCCAGTGGTGTGCCTACCGCTCCACCTTCTCTTGGCCTGAGTCTGCCCTTGCTTAGTATCCCTACTGATCTTGGTGTATCCCTACCATCTTTCAGCCTTCCTACTGACCTAGGTTTGACGCTCCCCTCGCTCTCGCTGAGCATTCCAACAGAAGCTCCATCGCTTGGCCTGAGTCTGCCATCTTTCAGCGTTCCTACAGATCTCGGCTTGACGCTGCCATCCCTCACCCTCCCGACTGATCTCGGTTTTACTTTGCCTTCGCTTTCTCTGAGCATCCCAACACAGGCTCCGTCTCTTGACCTGAGTCTTCCCTCATTCAGCATCCTGACAGATCCCGGCTTGACGCTGCCGTCGCTTAGTGTTCTGACCGATTTTGGCCTCACACTGCCATCGCTTAGCCTTCCCACCGCGATTCCCTCGTTGAGTCTGCCTTCTTTCAGCATCCCCACGGATCTCGGATTGACCCTGCCCTCATTGAGTGTTCCCACACAGGCATCCTCCCTGGGTCTCAGCCTGCCGTCGCTCAGCATTCCAACAGATTTGGGCCTTACTTTGCCGTCGCTGAGTCTTCCAACAGACTTGGGTCTTACCCTGCCATCAGTCAATGTTCCCACAGACTTGGGCTTGTCGATTCCCTCTCTCAGCCTTCCAACTAATCTTGGCCTTGCCCTGCCCTCGCTGAGCCTTCCAACTGATCTGGGTCTTTCGCTACCCACAGACCTTGGATTGACGCTCCCTACAGACCTGGGGCTTACGCTGCCATCTATCAGCCTGCCCACAAACTCTCCCTCGCTTAGCCTCCCTGCTGACCTCGGCCTGACATTGCCCACGGATCTGGGACTGACTCTTCCCTCGCTCAGTCTCCCAACGGACTTGGGCCTGACCGTGCCCTCATTGAGCCTTCCTACGGACCTCGGTCTCACGCTTCCGACGGACCTTGGCTTGACGTTGCCGACGAACCTGCCGTCGCTCAGCCTGCCTACAGACCTAGGACTGACTCTTCCCTCGATTAGCATTCCAACGGACTTGGGCCTGACGCTGCCAACGAATCTCCCGTCTCTCAGCTTGCCAACTGATCTGGGACTCACATTGCCTTCGCTGAGCCTTCCAACTGACTTGGGTCTGACGCTGCCAACGAATCTGCCATCGCTCAGCCTGCCTACAGACCTGGTACTGACTCTCCCATCGCTCAGTCTTCCCACTGACGTGGGATTGACGCTGCCAACAAACCTGCCCTCGCTGAGCTTTCCTACAGACTTGGGATTGACTTTGCCGACAAATTTGCCCTCGCTAAGCCTGCCCACGGATCTTGGCCTGACGCTGCCGACGAATCTGCCTTCGCTGAGCTTGCCCTCGCTAAGCCTGCCCACGGATCTTGGCCTGACGCTGCCGACGAATCTGCCTTCGCTGAGCTTCCCCTCGCTGAGCTTGCCCTCGCTGAGCTTGCCCACGGATCTTGGCCTGACGCTGCCCACGAATCTGCCATCGCCGAGCTTGCCCTCGTTCAGCTTGCCCTCGTTGAGCTTGCCTTCTGACCTCGGCTTGACGCTGCCAACAAATTTGCCCTCGCTGAGCTTTCCCACGAATCTTGGCTTGACGTTGCCCACAAATCTACCCTCGTTGAGCCTTCCTACTGATTTGGGGATTACGCTGCCTTCTCTTAGTCTTCCAACAGACTTGGGATTGACACTGCCAACTGACCTTGGGCTGACAGTGCCAACTGACCTTGGGCTTACACTGCCAACAAACTTGCCCTCGCTAAGCCTTCCCACTGATCTTGGCTTGACGCTGCCGACGGACCTGGGGCTCACACTGCCTTCGCTCAGTCTCCCTACCGACCTTGGTCTCACGTTGCCATCGTTGAGCTTGCCCACTGCGCTTCCTTCGCTCAGCTTAGATCTTCCTTCCTTGAGTTTGCCGTCGCTGAGCCTGGATCTTCCCACTGGGCTCCCGTCGCTCTCGCTTCCCTCGCTTGTTCTTCCAACGGGGAACCCGACCATCACACCAGAGCCGACCCTCCCTCCTGTATTGACAACAGCAGGCTACCTCCCTGGCACCACCACATTCATTTTCTTCGCGCAGCTCCCGCTCGGCATCGCCCTCAAGAAGAGACAGATTCCTATAGTGGACCCAGTCCTCAGTCTTGTCGAAAACCTGGTCGACGACATTCTCGATGATGTTCTTCCTCTGATTCTGACACCCACGAGACTGCTTGGTCCCTTCCCTCGCTCCGTCCAGACCATCACCCAACCATTCCCGGGCACCGCAACCACGACCTTTACCGTCGTTCCTACTGACACGAACCCTCCATTTGTCGTCATTGGAACGCCGACGCTTACTGTCACTAGCATCATTTCGATCACGACCACGGCGGGTGTTAATGCCGGTGCTTCATCTTCTGGCGGCCCTGGAGGCCTTCCTCTCCCGTCCGGACTACCTTCTGGTCTTCCCCTCCCGTCTGGCACGCCGGGCATCTCTCTACCCACTGGTCTTCCAGGATTGACTTCAGGAGTGGGTTCAATTGGTCTGCCAAGTGGTCTGCTGACTGAGACCTCGCCCCTCGTTAGTGGTTTGCCTTCTTTGACTGGATTAATTCCATCGGGAGGAGCATCCGCCGGTGGCTCGTTGCCCCCAATTAGTCTCCCAAGCTCTGGATTGATATCGCCACCACTCCCAAGCTCAGGCGGCCCGCTGATTTCGCTCCCAAGCCTGTCGCAGATTCTATCAATCCCGACTACGCCAATCCTGTCTCTTCCAACGACACCCATCATCTCTTTGCCAGAATTGTCAGGCATAATCTCGATTCCGATGACTTCTATCCTGTCGATTCCAACGACGCCAATTCTGTCGATCCCGACGACTCCCATCTTGTCAATTCCAGCCACGCCTATCATTTCGCTGGACCTCCCTGGAATCGTCTCTCTCCCTACGACTCCAATAATTTCTCTTCCCACAACACCAATTATTTCGCTTCCCACAACACCAATTATTTCGCTTCCAGATCTTTCGGGTATAATTTCTCCCCCGACTACACCCATCATTTTACTACCGACAACCCCGATCATCTCCCTGCCAGATCTCTCTGGCATAATTTTGATTCCAACCACACCTATCATTTCTCTTCCGACGACACCGATAATCTCCCTGCCCGACCTTTCTAGTATCATTTTGATTCCAACAACTCCACTTATTTCGCTCCCGCTCACGTTCCCAACAATTTCTCTTCCAAGCATTTCGCTCCCGAGTATTTCTCTTCCTAACATTTCGCTTCCAAACATTTCGGCAGGCGTTTCTATAGGCTTGTCGATTGGCCCTGGCGGCGAAAACCCGACAAGCACGACTGGCACAAACACTGCATCTTTCTCCTTTTCTGGATCAGGATCCGGATCTGGGTCGACTTCGTCATTTGCCACGCAGACAGCACCGTCCTCATTCTCAACTCTTACTTCTGGAGCCTCTGTGCCTCCTGGCGCAAACACATCGATATCAGGCACTGGTGCTTCGGCGTCTTCTGGAACTATGGCGCCTTCTGGTGTAGCCACTTCCACGGGCACTGGACCC
This sequence comes from Phyllosticta citriasiana, assembly GCF_038021145.1. Lineage (NCBI taxonomy): Eukaryota > Fungi > Ascomycota > Dothideomycetes > Botryosphaeriales > Phyllostictaceae > Phyllosticta > Phyllosticta citriasiana. Next base: position 668,977 of record NW_027117294.1, read on the forward strand.
AGCGGCACTGTGCCGGGCGCATCGTCGTCTGGAGGGTTGGTGCCTTCGGGCGCAAGCCCTTCGTCCACCGGAGGTCCTGCGCCATCCGGTGGCCTCTCCTCCACAGGAAGCTCAGTGCCAACTAGCGGACTGCCCTCTGGATCTCCTAGTCTCTCTCCAACGGGTCCGTCTACCGCATCGCCCTTCCCAAGCTCCCTGTTCAGCAGACAACCAAGCACACTACTCACTCGGCCTTCGACATCTGCATCCACATGTCTTCCGACCGGAGCATCCGTGAGCGGTAGCGCATCGAGCTCTGGAGGTGTTTCCTTGCTGCCTTCCGGAACAACACCCGGCATTAGCTCTTCAAGCTTGAGCATACCAACGGGTGTCTCTACCATTCCGTCCGGCACGATTCCGTCCTTGCCTTCCATGGCTTTCACCACCATTTCATCGTCAGGTTCCTTGACGACGATGTTGGTACCTTCGTCGACGGGCCCGGCACCCTCTTCGTGCACGCCTGGCTGGAAACATATTGAGGGTATCGTCTGGGTGGAACCCGCCCGGGTTGCTCAAGCTGGACGGCGATGATGACAAACTCGATTTCAACTATGGATGTTGAATCTCCAGGGCGCGATTTGTTTGAGAATCTAGACTGCGAGATGGCGTTTGGTATGGCTGATTTGGTGATTTGATGAAGTTTTTCCTTTGTTGACACGTCGGATGCATGCCAGAATCATGACAAGCGAGCGGGCTGCCTTTTTGTTTCAAGATTTTACCACTTCTCTTCTGCCTTCTCCGTGTCTCATTGTCTTCTTACTCCAAATCTTGTGGAATTGTCTTGAGGGATTGTTGCTAATTTGTCGAAGGCATGAAAAGTCAGACCACCAGGACGTGGGCTACGGAGTTGACTCGTCTTACCAATCCGTTCACAAAAACTTAGTTCCATATTTCATAGACTGATTAATTCACTATTTTCAAAAGACGTCAATAATTCCCAGCTTGTGTTCTGGTAATCCAAGTGCTGAATTCCATCAGTGCTTGCCTGCAAAGCACTTTCTGTCGCAATTCCATTGTAACGAAAAGCCTCTTGCGCGGCCGGTCAGACACCGGTACTTGGAGAAGACGGGCAGTGTCGAGAGTGTCGAATGGAAGGCACGAGAGGTGTACCTCACGCTCTTTCCCAAGGAAGCACCAGCCCAACATTTTCTGCAACACCACTCCACTCCATCATGCTGACCTTCACGTCTTCAACATCTTACTCGCCCCATTTACACACAAGCAATCAGCATGGAGATCAGTGAGCTGTTGGCGTCAACCTTATTCCGACTGCTGGACCTTCCCGTTGAAGTGCAGATCTGGATAATTGCCAGTGTTGACAATCTGCAGACACTGTTGAATTTATCGCTCGCGAGGTACCATCTTAAAAGAGTCGCCGAACCGTATCTCTACTGCAACGTTGCCATCCAAGACAACAAGGACAATCGTACCTTCATTCGCGCTCTCGAGGCAAGGCCTCATCGAAAAGAATTCGTGCAGTCTCTTTCCATCTGTCGCGGAAAACAGTGAATATAGGAATACCTCAGCTCCTTCCAGATTTCCAGCCCTTGAGATATGCTGTCACTGTTACCAAACCTGGAGCAGCTATTTGTGAGTTCCTACGTCTTGATGCCAACCCGCCTGAGGGAAATCTTCAACCTCGCGGCCGATGGCGCAATTCTCCGATCTCTTAAAGCTTGTGCGTTGTTTGTAGATATGCTCAAAATGATTGGTGGAGTTTGCTGACCCAATTGACTCGACAGGACACTCCCCGTTTTCAACGAATTTACTGAAGACCCGGGAAACTGGCAAAGTCCGACTCGTCACTACCAACCCATTTTTCAGCATCCCGCCCTGAAACAACTCACGCTTGTCAATGTCGCTGGAACTTCTCAGCCGAACCATGCTGAACGATCACTCACTTCTTTACAAAGACTAGATTTCGTTAGCTCCTCGGTGTCTCCTGAAGATGTTGGAAACGCCCTAACCTGTCCCTCCTCGCTTAAAGAACTTCTCATCTGTGCGGACCAAGACTTTGTAATGATGAATACCCAGTCGACTCAGAATTCACGGCCCGAACATTCGATGCTGTGAAAGTTTGCCTAAAAAAAAAACTGGTTACTTGACGGGATATTGTCTTCTGCCTTCCGAATCGTTAGAGCTACATATAATGGTGGCGCTTCGTCATTTGGCTCTCGACAACGGGTGCCTGTTTAGTTCCACATTGTCAACCAATGAGGGACCGAAGGAAATGATACGCGAGCAACTTGAAGAAATTTTCCCGCCCCGGTTGAAGATTTGGAAGGTGCATTGTGACGAGGAATTAGTGATGGACACGATTGTCCATGTCCTGGATGACAAGGAGGTCGTGTTTCCAGACCTTCGACAGCTTTCACTGTCCGAAAGCTGGAGAATCCAAGTGTCATCAGATGATGAAGCAAAGTACGCGTCGGCTGGCGTCTCATTGACATTCGGCCGTCGCGCCCCCAAGCACAACACGGGCGCCACCCGTCAACTTGTGCTCCAAAGGATCATGGCCATGTCCACGAACGGGTTTTGCCTTCCAACGTCGTGCATCGACTGAGTCTGGCTTTACTACAGTTGAATTGTTGGAACCGGTTAAAATGTGGCGAGGGATTCTGTCAAAAGCGCAGGACTATGGTGACATGGAGGACGACGAAGGACAGAGCCGGGAACTACACGATAGAAAATTGTGCTGGAAACCAAGAACTGTCTATGCTCAATCACTTGGGAGTTTCGCAAGCGAGAAAGCAGTGTGAAGATTGCTATTGCAAGACAACTTACAGAACGGGGAAAGTTGAGAATTCTGCAAATCATGACAAAATAAGCGCTACAGGCATATCTTTCGAGCTACCGTGCAAGGCTATATGAATTTGTCGCTTGTGATGCGAGTGTCGAAAAGGCAGGCAACTCAGAAGCCGACGCCGAGGATGAATGAGATTCTCAACAAAAACCCAAACCACGTCGTAAATTGGTTTCCCCAATCCTCCCACCGCGTCCACATCCTAGGATCCCACAATGCGGCCGGTTGACCAGAGGCGTCGGCGACGAGCTTCAGAGACCACAAGTGACCCATATCGCACAGCAAGATTCCTGCGACGACGAGGAACCAAATGTCGCGGCGCTCGGATCCAACTGATCGCAAAACGATGAATTCGATGAAGGCGAAGTAAACGTAGAGAGAGGCCACTTCCCACATCAGGAGCTTTTCGATTGGTGTTTGCTGTAGCGTCTGTGGGTGCAGCGGCGGAGGAGTGATGATTTGCAGTGCATCCGTCGGCGTAAAGAGGTACAGGTATGCTCCGATTGCCGCAAAGATGGGCTCCAGCCATAGCATGTAGAGCTTGTAAATGAGCGGAATTGGCGCTGCTTGCTTTTCCGGCGCCATCTTCGATACCTGGGCCGTGTCAAAACAGTGGCGGAAGAGGTTTGGCATGTGTTCAAGTGTTGTCAGGCTGTAGTAGTCGGATGAGAGAGTTTTGATGTGGTTGACGAGGTAAGTTGTGCGGAACACGGCGGGAGAAGAGGTTGGCCGCATAAATACAGGCGGCTTCCCTGTCGACTCAGCTGCGAGCGGGCTGGGTCGATCCGCTTACTGCAGCGACATCTCAACTCATCGAGTGGTACAAACGGCGGAGCGACTTTGCGCCCATTTGACCTCTTCGTCTCTCCATTCCGCTAGTCGCCGGAGCCTACGTCAAGGCAACGTTGTGTTTTCCGCCCCATCAAGGCTTGGTTGAGTTCCACTCAGATCAACGGACCTATCATTGCCGGATCATTTGGTAGCCTTCCGACTGAGACCGAATGGATTGCCTCCACGAGCCTTGTTCTGACAAAAGCGTGAGATCGTTGAAGGAACGCCGATTGGTCGACGCTGCCCATGACTGCAGGTCCTCGTCTGCATCGTTGATCTTTCTGAGGACGCGATGGCGCGCTGCCAACTCGCTGGATCCCTGCTGGCGCATGACAAGCTTGCCCAAGCGCTTGCTTTCGGTGTCCGAGATATTTGACGCTGTTCGGATACCGGCAGCCTCGTTGCTACGCAAAATTGATCCAGCGTCTGTCAAGAGCGATACAGCTGCAAAATCAATCACAGCGGATTGTTTGCAATTCCACTGTATTGCGAAGAGAATCGTGCCGGAAACCAGGATAAGGAGGTGCAAGCCGATCCATAGCTGAATTCTCCCAGAATTTACGACGGCTTGCATTTTCTCGTGAGGCTGGCTGATGTTGCTCGATGAGGTTTCGATAGCCAGTCGGTCGACGAGATCGTTCCAGGATGCTTGGTATGCTGCGGAGAATGAACCTGCAACGAACCCTTCCAAATTTTCCCAAGTCGGCGCATAAGTCGCGTTGGCAGTGACAATGGCCAACATGGTCTCTGGCAACATGCCCAACACGATGTCGACAAGTGGGTCTTTTTGAAGAAGAGAATACCCTGGCTCATCTCCTTGTCTTTCGACGACGCCAGGAGCTATGACCTGGCAATTGGAGCATTCCAAGGAGCCTGCCGTGACCTCGACGTGAGCAAAGAGGTAACAATTTTGGTTTTCGCTCGAAACATCCAGATATTGATTGACCAAGGGGAGACGGCCAAAAGTCGGGCTGTAATTGCGGCAAACACCATCGGCTGCTTGGCTTGCGACCATCGCTATTGTGTAGCTGTCATTCAGCGCTGTCGCGTTAGGCCAAGTCGACAACAGCCAGTTAGACAACGGACGGTCTCGCAGTATCGCGGCATTCCCATTGAGCGGTGTTTTTAGGGGATTGGCGAATGAGCTTACATTGAAAAGTCCATTGTCCATGTCCAAGAAAGGCACAAAAGAATCTTGATAATTGATCCAGGACACGTTCTTCATGTGGAAAAAAGGAAAGACGGCTTTGCCCACTTTTGTCTTTTGTGGAAGGGCTTGGTATTCCTTGGAAGCATTCGGTTTGCCATGTTCCTTCATTGCACTTATCCACCTCCGGCTGGGAACATCGTTTCCTTCTCTCTCCGAATAGAAATCACCCGCAAAACCATGGAGAATGGCTAAGCCTGAAGCTCGATATTTGGAGAACTCGCGGGCGCTTGATGACTCCCGAAACTCGTCATACTCGGGTCCTTGGCCAGCGATATTGACTGTGACGTTGAAGTCTTCGGGGTGGAAAAGGGTCGTTGGGTCCCAAGTGATCGCACCTGAGGCTATCGGCGCGCTCAGTTGGGCGGGTATGAAGAGAAGGAGAAGAAGAGTTGCTGCAAACGAGTAGAGACCGAAACCAGCGGGCCCTTGTCCGTAGCAGACCAGTCTTTCGATTTGACGAAGTGTGATTCCGCACTTCTCCAGCAGGACGAAGAGACACCTCTGGGCTGATGTTACACTGCAGACGTTTCCCGTCATGCGAACTGCCACGAGAGCTGCAGTGATGAGCGTTGTGACGTCCGACTGGCGAAGATTTCCGTGGTACAGGTTGTGTGCTGTGGTCGAAGCCGAAGAATCCGATGGCATCGGGAAATTTTTCCCATCGAGCTGGTAAATAGCAAGCAGGCCAAAAGTGACGACAATGAGAACATGGAAAGGGAAAAAGTACCACGCGCGCACGCCGCGAAAGAAATTTCGAGTGACGGGGTGGTCGCTCGATGCTCGGGATTGGTATTGAGCATCGCTTGATTCCAGCAGCTGAAATTTCTGCATTCTTTCGGCTTTGGCAGAAAGCAACTACACCTGGCGAAGCCGCGGTCATATTTCTTTGGCATGCTGCTCACGCTCGAGTCGCTGGTAACCAGAAATGATGGTCTTGGCGCCGCAGCTCAGCGAGTGGCGGAGCCGGGCGAAGCCCTTGCAAATCGTCTTACCTGCATCAAGAAGAGAATCAAGGCCGAACAGAGTCAAGGCCATGTTGAAAGTATAACAGCTCAGCATGCTTGGATGGCGGGGCCGACGCGTGCTGACCATGATCTTATTACGAAGCCTGTCCACAGTGCACTCTTTCACCAATCAAGGCCCTAAAAGATTGTTGAACCAACAAGGACAAATGGCCACAGATGGCAAAATGAGATTTTCCACGCATGTCAGTTGCGAATTTTGCCGTTGAAATAACTTCCATGCATTCGCACTGCGCGAAAAAGTCAGCGCAGTGTGCTTCTATATTCAGTGTTCCTATAGGGCCACTTTTCTGGACACAAGGCCAAATCTGACGACTTGTAGACATGACATCGACGCATGCTTGAAGCTGTCGAGAGGCCTCTGCTGTACCAATGTCGTGCGTTTGAAGTGCACCTTGCTGCAGTCCTGGGGCAGCGCGCAAGCACCCCAAGCAGAGCGAAGCTATCAAATTCGATGAGCAAGTACGCATCAGCGCAAATCGCATCGTTAGCGATCCCGGCAGGTCGAGAAGGCAGATTTTGTTGGCAACCAGGTGCCGCCCTCGGCGAAACACAGGCACATCATCAAGTTGTCAGCAGACGGCTAGAAATTTTCCAGCCGAAACGCGCGCCATCTAGAAGCAGTCAAGACTTTGCACTGTTTGGCACAGTATTTGGGCCTGGACTTTAGCGACGCACGTGAAAGCGCCTACTGCCGCGATCTTTCTGGAAACCGTCACCGCTAAATGACTGATGGCGGGCGGTGACGCAGCTTCCGGTCTCCAACTGTCTCAAAGATGTATACGCATTGTGAATGAAGGGCGCTGGCGGGCTTTTCTCAACGCATTTTTACGAAACATCCAGGACACTCGGTGGTGCGCAATCAGTCAATTGAGGAGATTGAGTAGCAGGAAAACCAGGTGTTTGCGATGCATACATGCGCCATTGCGGAGTTGACTTTGCATATAGTGCGTGGGAGGAAAGGGAGGCTTCGGATTGTTGTTGGTGTGGAAGCCCTAGAAAACACAGAGACCCAAACAAGGCTAGCGCTGGCGGGCAATCTCACAACGTCGCTGGCAACCTTGAGCTTGTCTTTACCTACGATTCCTCATCCACGCCTCATCACCAACTCACAAGTCCGCCCCAAGGTCAACGCTGACAGGTCACCTGCTCAAGTAAGAGGAGCCCAATCGTCAATCGCACGACTTTCTCAGCTCAGATCCATCCGTCACATTGTCCCACTTGCTCCGGCCAGGCTCGGCAATCGGAATGCGGATGAGTGTACCGTTCTTGTCGACAGACTGGAAAGAATTGCTATCCAAATCAGCGCAAGCGTCAAGATGGCGCGCCGGCCGAGATGAGCGGCGGGCAAACTCAAAACCAACGCGGATCCAATTGTCCGACGTTAGCGTCTCTAGGACCAGAAAGACCGGCGGCTCGGGAGGTTGGGCTATCAGTCGAAGCGGCCCAGGAATTGGATGTACGCAGCTTTCTGAGACAAGCACGTTGACATGCGACAGATTTCAGGGCCTGGCAGAGATTACCTCGCCGGAGTCAGGTTTCATGGCCAAGTCGACAACTTTCATCGCCAGAGTTGCACATTTCAAAGCCTCGACTTTGATTGGGAGCTTCATGAAACTGCATCCACAATGATCTTGCACTCGAAAGAAGCCCAAAAGCCATGGACTGCGATTTCAAGGCAAAGAGACTCGCAGAAGCTCCTCAGGATTGAGCACGCGCTCACTCTCACCGTATTTTGGATGTCGATAACGGGCTCGACGTTCGTCGCTGTAGCTCATGCAGACCAGTCGCATCCGACGCCATAGTGCGCTCAATCGACACTTTGAATTCATGAAACACTGACTTTTCTCCGGATTGGGCGACTCCGCTCATGCGTGGACACGGTCAACGTCTGATGTCGAGGAAGCTCCTCGACATGCAGGACTTGGCACCGTTCCCAAGCGACTTTCATTGGCTCAACATGACGAAGATGGACAGATCTAGATCCATCTGTACTGGTGTATTTCCTTAGGCCAGGAAGAGCTACTGCGCGTTTAAAGTTTCATCATCATGGGAGGCAGGTTTGATTTTGCCCCACGAATATGTGTCGTTGATTGACAGGACCAATTGAGAAGATTTTTATCGCAATGTCATGGGGCTAGGAGCTCCAGCGTCCCTTTATTTAACGACACCTAGCGCCCACATGTGAAGAGCGACCATTCCTTTCATTTTGCCCCGAGCTGATCGCAGCGCAGAGTTGTCTGGCACAACTCGAGTCTTTACCAACCTTGAACGATCCAGCTGCGGGCGATGAGCATGTCCAGCAAGCAAGCGACATTTTCGGGGGCGGAGGTGGGAGGGAGTGATCGAAATAGGAGATTGACGGCGGTTGAGGAACTCCGAACTCGATTGACATCTTGGGACGGTACCGCCGACCACATGGCTGATCCCAATTTTCCGGAATCCGAAGATGAAAAAGCGACAGCAGAGGTAGTCGATGAAAAAGGATTGACAGAGGCCAGGAGTGAAGAGGAGGAAAACTCTCCGTACGCAGAGGTCCGCGCGGCTGTTCCAAACATCGACGAAGAAATGCCCGCGAATACAATCCGCGCGTGGACGCTTGGCCTGCTGCTCACCGTCTTCGGCGCCAGTGTCAATACCATCTTTTCCCTCCGCCAACCGGCCATTAGCATCGGCACGATCGTGGCTCAGCTCATCTCTTACTTTTTGGGAAATTTGTGGGCGAGGTTCCTTCCGAGCAAGCAACACACGACTTTTGGGATCAAATGGAATCTCAATCCAGGCCCGTTCAATGTCAAGGAGCATTCGATCATCGTCGTCATGGCTGGCGTCTCTTACGGTGTTGCATATGCCACAGATATTATTTTGGCCCAGGTCAGCTTCTACAAGCAGGACTTTGGTATTCTCTTCCAATTGTTATTGATCATAACAACTCAAAGTCTGGGATACGGAATCGCTGGAATGCTCCGCAAGTTTCTGGTCTATCCTGCCGCGATGATCTGGCCTGTCAACCTCGTGGGCGTCAGCTTGATGCATGCCATGCACGAGAAGGAGGTCACGGTTGATCCGAGGATCCCAAAGATTTTTGGCGGAGCCATGTCGCGGTACAGGTGGTTTGGCATCATGTTCCTGATATCTTTTGCGTACTACTTCATCCCAGGATTCCTGGCACAGTTCATGAGCATCTTCGCTTTCATGACGTGGATCTACCCCAACAATGCCGTTGTCAATGAGCTATTTGGCGGCTCGACGGGATTGTCTCTGATCCCTATCACCTTCGACTGGACACAAATCACTGGTTTCGTCGGCGACCCCCTCATCCCTCCGTGGCACGCCATTGCGAATACTCTCATAGGAGTCGTCACGTTCTACATTTTTGGCGCCATTGGCCTTCACTACGGTGGCGCTTTCTATGCCAAGTTCCTTCCAATGAGCGACTCTACCACCTATGACAATACGGGCGCCCCATACAATACATCTTTGATCGTCACTGACCGATTGACACTGAATGAAGCCGCATACAAGCAATATTCGCCTCTTTTCATCTCCACTACATTCGCCATAAGCTACGGCCTGTCGTTTGCCACGATCGCCTCTCTTGTGGTCTACGTGTTTCTACACTACCGCAAGCAGATCTGGAAGCAGTTCAGAAGTTCCACTATCGAGAAGCCCGATGTCCACGCGAAAATGATGATGAAGTACAAGGAAGCTCCGCACTGGTGGTACGGTGTACTATTCGTCTTCATGATTGGCCTCTCGCTCGTCACAATTCTGGCGTTCCCGACCGAATTCGCCTGGTGGGCGTTCTTGATCGCCATCGTCCTCTCCACGGTCTTTACTCTTCCGATTGGAATCATCCAAGCCATCACAAACCAACAGATTGGACTCAATGTCATTACCGAATTTTTGATGGGGTACATGCAGCCTGGACGGCCTCTTGCTCTCATGATGTTCAAGACGTACGGGTACATTACCATGTCCCAGGCTTTGAGCTTCGTCAGCGATTTGAAATTGTGAGTCTTAAAGCCTTCGAATTATGCGACAAGTACTTACCTCGTCTTATCAGTGGTCATTACATGAAAATCCCTCCCCGGACCATGTTCACCGCACAAGTTGTTGCGACGACTGTCGCCTGCTTCGTACAAATCGCGGTCCTCAATTTTGCGCTCAACAACATTGAAGATGTCTGCACTCCACAGCAGCCGCAAAAGTTCTCCTGCCCCGGTGGTAGAGTCTTCTTCTCGGCTTCGATCATTTGGGGACTACTCGGACCGCAGCGCATCTTCTCACCGGGCCAAGTCTACAACGCTCTGTTCTGGTTCTTCCCGCTGGGAGCCATTCTGCCCGTCATCTTCTGGTATGCCGCAAAGAAGTGGCCAAGATCCGGAGCGCGATATCTGATGGCGCCGCTCATCCTCGGGGGTGCTGGTCTCATTCCTCCCGCGACGCCGCTCAATTATTTGTCATGGGGAGCAGTCGGATTCGTTTTCCAAAAGTACATCCGAACAAGACACTGGAACTGGTGGTCGCGGCTTAACTATATGACTGCAATTGGCTTGGACACTGGCCTTGCGATTGCCACTCTAGTCATATTCTTCGCTTTTACGATGCCCGGAGTTGAAGCGCCACAGTGGTGGTAAGTTGGATACGACTGAAGCGCGGGAAGCAACTGACGCTTTCGTAGGGGCAACACCGTCTCCTTCACGACAATGGATTCTCAAGACACGGCAATACAAGCACAGGTTGCTCCTGGCCAGCACTTTGGGCCGGACACGTGGTGATTGCAAAGCGAGCTCTGTGTGGAAGCCTTTATTTTCCTTTTTCATATTTACGTCCTCGATGGCGGGTATGTGCTTTGCGCCGTGCCTTTGATGCCGGATCTCATTTCCACAAATATCCCTTTGCTTCCATACACACAGAAAGGCGTTCGATCTCGTTTTGGTGTTGGGAATTTTCAACCGTATTTAGGCCAATTCAACGACATTTCTTGTTTTGGCTGTTGCGCATTCTTGATTGCTCGATGTTCCAGCTTTGAGTACATCTGGCAAAATAACTTGCTTGAGTACTTTCTCTGCTTACCAACAAATCTACCCTTGTTCATTATAAGAAGAACATGGGAATTCGTCCCTGTTTGGCTCAGAAAGGCAAAAGGGAGGCGCGGCTCATGTCTCCGCGCACACCATCCACGTGTGCACTTCTTCAAGTACAGCTAGGGAAGTGGAAAAATTGCTTTCGCTGAACCGCCTTGGCAATATTTCGTCAAGCGCAGCCGACGGCCTAGCGGACCGCGGTTTACAGTGGCCAGATTTTCCACGTATCACCAGGGGCCAAAATCGCCTCGCCAAGAGACCGGTAGATTTCGAAACTTACGCCGCCATGCGGCGCGGCAGATACGAAAAGATGTCGTTTGGTTAGCTTGGCCTCTGCAAGCACATATGCCGACTCAATTGAGCCTGAACAAGACTTAGCGGAGTTGTCAGCCTTTGCAATCGGTACTTTGCACGAGCTTGCATCGATTTTATTCACACTCGGTACAGTACTGCACTACCAGCTTACCATGACAATCATTTCTCCAAAAAGAACATGCCGAGCTCATTCACCAGAAGGTCCGGTGAGGACCTTGCCTAGGGCCACTGCAGTGCCAAAGTCCGGCGTGCCATCTGAATTCCAATTGACAATCTGGGCCGAAGTGTACCTGTTGCCATCACAAGTACCAGCAGAGTTGGATGTCGCGTGGTAAACGTTCCAGATCTCTGTTCCATCCGGACTCGTGAAGAATCTATGGATAAGATCAGTTTCAAAGCTTCAAGGTCGAATGATACATTTGTCTTCGTGATGGAAAAGAATTGCAGCTCATACCCATTGTGACCAGTGCCGTAGTTGCCATTTGCCGAGCTGAATACTGGACCCGACTTGGCCCAACTGCTCGCAGAAGTAGGGTCACCGCTTCCATCCCACGTCAACAAGCCCAATTGGTAGCTCGCCGTCCAGCAATAGCTGGCAGAATACGCAAGATAGGTCTTGCCACCGTGGTACATGGCTGCGGGTCCCTCGTTGACAGGAGTGTCGACGATTTCCCAATCCTCGGTGGGCTCTGAGATGACGGTGGTGGTGCCGAGCTCCCCGGGAGAATTCATCGGCGCAATGCACAGGGACTGCAGGTTGTTGCTGCTGAAGCACGAGTACGCAAAGTAGTTTCCAGAGGTAAAGCGAACGACGGTGCCGTCGATTCCCCACACGTCAGTCAGCTGTGCGAGGTAGGTGAAGTCATCGTCCCATGGACTAGCACCACCTGTTTGTTTTGAAATCAGAGGTCAGTGGTTGTTCTGAAGCTGTTTGAAACGAAGGGCAATTTCTACCTTGGAGTACGTGGGCTCTCTGATTGTCCAAGTTCGCTGAGGCTCCAGCTGTGTAGTAAATATACCAGGCGTTGTCGATGTAATGGAGTTCAGGCGCCCAAACGTTACAGCAGCGGCTGGCCGTGGTGTCTGTCCAAACGGTCTTCCTCTTTCCAGTTTTCAGGCCTTCCAAGGTCGTCGCGCGAGTGATTTCGAGGTCGGTCCAAGTCGTGGTCATGAGGTAGTAGTACCCGCCACTCCAGGCAATGTGAGGGTCAGATCCATTGGTATCCCTGAGCGCATTGGAATAGGTCGCGGCACGAGCGATGGCAGCGAAAGCCAGAAGACTTTGGCAAATCAAGCGACAAATCGACCGCATGTTGCGTTGAAATAGAAAATTCTCGATTTTACAACATTTGAAAAGGTATGAAAGGAAACACAGCTTTATAAGCGCAGCGCGAAAGGCAAGAATAGTGCCGCACAACCGTTTCCAGGGGGTAGTTCCAGAGAGCTCACCTGCTGTCCGACGACTAGATGGCCACCACAGGTTCCGCACGTCCGTCGCATTGCTTCATTGTTTTTGATTATTGGTGCTTGTCCACGCGCAAGCCTCCTTGAGCAACAGTCCCGTTTCAGATAGTACGATATCTTGTTCGCTTCGGACTGGCCTTTTAACGCCTCCGGGTTAACACACTACGCATTCAAGATGGGTGGAAAAGCACTAATAAGAAATATGACCGATAAAGACAAAGAGGCGGGGGCATTCGTGGCGGCCGACTACCGATTTTCCTACTATAAGCCCTTCTGCTTCTAGTCATTAGCTAATATTTACTCCGTATCGGTAGATATGCGATTACCTTTAGGGCGGGCTATATTACATTAAGATAACTACTCTCTAACTAATACTTAAGTACTTAGCCTTAATAACTTATTTTAGTAGGTAGTTATATTTAGTAATATAGAAGTAAGTCTAATAGTTAGCTAGGACTTTAACTTCTTCTTCCTTAAGAGATAGGATAGGGAATTCTTAGGAGTATAGTAATATACTAAAAGTATTAGTAATTCCGGATTTTTACTAGTTACTTAGCTAAAATATAGTACCTATACTACTTAATAACTAGCTATCTAGAACCTTTATAGTAGTCTTAATTAGTATTTTAAGTATAAAAATAGTATATCTTTTAAGTTTTTTATTTTTTTTACTAATCTAATACTTTATATACTACCCCTTAGCCTTAATAAGTACCTCTACCTATTTTAGTATACTCTCTACTAATATATTAAGATAATACTATAGAATATTATTCTAGGTAGTCTATAGTACCTTACCTAGTTCCTCTCTTATATAATCTTTACCCCTCTTAAGAGTTAAGAGGTCTAGTCTATTATTTAGTATAATAGATTTAAGGTAAAACTAGAGGTACTTAATTAGATTTATATCTAGTAAATAGGGTAGCTAATTAATTATTAGTATAGTATAGTCTTTAAACTACTACTAAACCTTTTTAGCTTTATAGATAGAGGTATTATTCTATATAAATTCTATACCTAGTTCCTATAGAGTAGGGATTATTTTATTAAGTACCTAGATATAAGAGTTAGTAGAGTAGCTATTCTTCTTAGCCTCTAGGTTACGCTCTATAACTACTAAATTACTATAACTAAGTATACTAGAAAATATAGCCTAGACTATAATAGATATATTCTTTTCTTTATTATATATATCTACTATATTCTTATCCTATTTCTAGTCTAGTATATAGAAAACCTATACCTATATACTACTCTTACCTCTTTTAGTAGAGTACTTATTACTCTAGATAATTTATTACTATTACTTAATTATCTAATATCTATATACCTTAGCCTAAGTAAGATAAATAGCTATATAAGTTAGTATTAATATAGAATGCTTTACTACGCGCTATTTTATAATCCTATACTACTTTAAGATATAGTAGTAGGTAGTCTTTAAAATTAGGAAGCTATATTATTCTAATAGTTATAGGTAGGTATCCTAGGAGTAGAGTTATACTTTATAAATAATAATATATTCGTTATAAGATATAGTTACCTTAGGCTAACTAGTATACGCCTTAGATATACTAGTATAGTTAGGAGTTACGTTCTTTAAGATATATTAAATAGTTAAATCTAGGACGTATAGATTATATATAATTATTATAGGTTTCTTATCTAAGAAGTATACTAAAATAATAAGTACCCTTTAGGTTAAAGAGAGTTCCTTCTTAGGCTACTTATTACTAAAGATTAGCCTTAAAGAATTACGTAGTACTATAATTATAGTAAAGTAAAGGTAGTAGGTATATTATTACGGCCTAACTCTTAGGCTATAAGTATAATAGCCTACTATAGTATTAAAGCTCTTATATAATAACCGCGCGCTATAGTATTAAGCTATAAAGGCGCGCTATACTAGTAAGCTACCTTACTAAGCCGTATTACTAAGCTATAGCTATAAGCTACCTCTACCCTTATAGGTAAGCTAACCTATAATCTCTAGCCTATACGGCTCTATAGTAATAATACCTACTATAAGTTCTTATATAGCGTATATTAACTAGCTTATAGGACTCTAAGTACGTATTTAATAACTAAGTCCTATAAGCCCTAGTAACTAAATAAGTAGTTAAGTCTTAAGAGGCATCTTAGCTTAAATAATACCTACTTATATAGATAATAGACTATATCTTAACTCCTATTTCCTTATACTACCTTCCTCTCTCTTTCCTTTTACTTCTTAGAGTATATAGGCTAGAAGAACTACTAGAAAGGATATAAATAAGTAGTTATACGGAATAGTAGCTAGCTATCTTTATTTTCTTATAATTAACTTCTTAAGTAGACTATTAGCCCTTCTTAACCTCTTATCTCTTACCTCCTTACCTTATTATCTTATTATAATTATATTATATAGACTACTTATAACTTATTCTCTAAAGTATTACTATCTACCTATTAGGAAACCTAGCTCATAATAGAAAAATAAAGATTATTAAGTAGATATATTATATAATATACTTACTCTCCTACCTACCTATAAAGGTCTTAAATATTAACGCTAAAAATACTAGGTATTACTACTAAGTAATACCTATACTAGTTAGTACTCTACTTAATCTTCCTCTTCTAAGTCTTATTTTATGAGTACTAGTAGTATCTTTATAAGTCTAAGGGTCCCCCTAGATAGTATAGTAGAATAATACTATATAAGGTATTTATAATAGCGTATAAAAAGACGTAGGTAGACTCCTACTCTATATCTCTATAAGTAATAAGGTTACGTTATATAAGTACTACTTAGTAAATAGTAGTATAGGTAACCGTAACTTATCTACTAAGGAAGGAGGGTAAAGAGTACCCTCTATAACTCCCTCTACTCTCTAGTATAATACTAGAAATACTAACTAACCTAATATCTATAATAAAGTACTACTCTAAGGCTAGCTAGCTATTAGAGACTACCCTATAGGACGATTAAGAGAGCTCTATATACTCCTCTAGAACTATACTATCTTAGACGCCTTATAGGAAGTATTTCGCGTCTATATATAACCTTTAGACGCGGAAACTACTAACTATCTTAGGAGTCTAAATAAACTACCCCTTCTTAAGTATACTAAGTTCTTAGCTTAGTATATATAAGCTCTTAAAAGAACTATTAGTCTCTATATAGCTTTTACTAAGTCTAACTATTACTAAGCGGCTTATATAACCCCCTCTAAGCTCCTATTCCTCTTAGCTTCCTACTAGAAGCGCTCTCCTACCTAGACTAGTAATAATACCTAGTCTACTAAAACTAGGAACTACTAATACTATATTAAGATTCCTAACCCTCTAATCCTTATAGATAGTAAGGACTCTAAGTACCTACTCTAGCTTTATTAAATTAAGAATAAAATCTAAGCTAACTAGAACTAGTTCGTTACTAATAATTCTATAGATACTAAAGAGGTAATTACTACCTATATTATATCTTATATAGGTAGAGAAGTAGCTAATTACTTACTTCTATTTCTAGAAGCTAAGGAAAAGGAAAGTATCCTTATTATAGATAAGGATATCTACGCCTTCCTTAGTACTATCTTTAATAACCTATATAAGAAGTATAAGGCTAAGAAAGAATTTTATAATCTTTAGTATACTATCCTAGGAGATTTCTAAGCCTATATTACTAAGTTTACCCGCCTTACTCTTAATACTAAGACTCTATATACTTAGTAGAAGGAAGAACTTTATACCTCTATTAACTCTACTCTTAGGACTTATATAACTTTATATAAGGAAGATAACTCCGTATCCTTCTATATATATATAGCTAAAGCCTTATCTATTACTTATAACCTTAAAGAGTAACGCTTATACTATACCTAGTCTAATAAGTCTAAAGCTAAGTAGAGGTAGAAAGAATAATCCTATAAGAAAACCTATAAGTCCTTAGCCCTAGTAACCTCTATAGATAAATCTACCTCCTATATAACTATAGGAGCTAGCTCTAAGATATAGAAGACTTAGAAGATAATAACCTCTAGCCCTTTTAATCTCTACTTTAAGTATAGCCTACCTAGCTACTTTACTTAGGATTATATAAATAGAGAAATTAAGGACCTTAAGCCTAACTACTAGTATTACTATAACTCTAAGAAAGAACGCCCTATATATAAATCTAATAATTAAGCCTTAGAAAACTCTAAGCTCTAGGGAAAGAGCCTACTCTAGAGATAGAAGTTAGGGCCCTATATATTACTAGTACTAATATTAACATCTATAACCTTATTAGAGGAGACGCCTTTACTATATAAACTAAAATTTATAAGAATAGTTAGTCCCTAGCTACCTCTACCCTTATTAATATAGGCGCCCTAGAAACTAGCTTTATCTATTTCTAAATAGGACTATACCTTAAAGTCTTAGGTATATAACGATTTAAGATTACTAGTAGACTCCTTAAGGTAGTAGGATTTAATAACTAAATTAGCGCTTATCTATACTATATATATTTCCTAACCCTTAATTATTCTAGAAACCTCTATAAAATATAGTCCTTTATTAGTAATTTTAGCTAATATTCTATTATCCTTAGAAAATATTTCTTTATAGAAAATAACGTCCTTCTAGACTACTATATAAACTCCCTTATCTTCCTTAATAAGAACGCCTAACTCGTAGTTACTAAATAGCTACCTATTATTCGATTAGTCGTACGATAAAAAGGAAAGATTTTAGAAAAACATTAAAAAGACTTAGAAAGAAGAGAAAAAGCCTAAAGAATAGAAGAACTTTTTATCCTACTTAGTATACTCTTTACCTATAAAGATCCCCTTAAAATTTAATTTACTACTTTATATAATATTAACGCCTATATCCTAGAACTCTCTACTAAGGAAGAAGATAAAGAAACCTAGTAACTTATTACTAGTAAGCTTCCCCCCTAGTATAAAGACTATACTAATATCTTCTCTAAATACTAGTCTAATACTATTCTACCCTACTAACCTAGCGTTAACTATAAGATTATAATTAAAGGAGAAGAACCCTTTTCTCTTCCTTCTAGCCCCTTATATAGTATAACCGTAGAATAACTCTAGGCCGCTAAGAAATACATTCTAGAGAACCTAGAGAAAGGCTTTATTATTAAAAGTAACGCGCTATACGCCTCTCCTATTCTTATAGTCTATAAACTAGGAGGAGAATAGTAATTTTACGTAGATTATAGAAAGCTTAACCTTTATATAAGAAAAGACCCCTACCCTCTCCCCCTAATCTAAGAAATTCTATAGAGAGTAGCTAAAGAAAAGGTATTTATAAAACTAGATATTAGATAGGCTTTCTATTATATCTATATAGATAGCTAGTCTAAAGACCTAACTACCTTCTATATAAGGTATAGTTACTTTAAATTTATAGTCTTACCTTTTAGTCTTTATAATAGTCCTACCTCCTTCTAACGCTTTATTAATAAAGAGTTAATACTATACCTTAATGAATTTATTATTACCTTTATAGACGACCTCCTTATTATTTCTAAGAATCCTAAGGACTATAAGACGTATATATAGTAAGTTCTTTAGTAACTTTATTAAGCTAGACTTTAGGCTAATATTAAGAAATCTAAATTCTTAGTCTAGAAGACCCGTTTCTTAGGCTATATTATCTCTACTAATAGCATTTCTATAGACCCTAATAAGACTATAGCTATATAAACTTAGAAGCTACTAATAACTCTTAAAGGCCTTTAGGCCTTCCTTAGCTTCTATAACTTCTACTATAACTTTATACCTAAGTATAGACGAGTAGCTTAACTACTAGAGAAGTTATACTCTAAATAAAAGTTCTATATACTATAAATATAGGAAGTCTAGGCCTTTAAAAAATTAAAAGAAATAATAACTAGTATCCTAGTTATAGCCTACTATAATCTAAAGGTACTAACCTATATAGAAATAGATACTAGTAATAGTATAGTTACTAGTATTCTCTTCTAATAATAAGTAACTAGGGAATAGTAACTAGTAGCCTTCTACTCTAAGTCTATAGCTAATATAGAACTACGCTATAAAATCTATAATAAAGAATTTCTCGCTATTATATAAGGACTAGAGGAATAGAGAAGTATACTTCTAGGTCTATACTACCTCTTTATTATAATTACTAACTACTAGGCCCTTAAGTACTTTATAACTAAGTAATAGCTTAATACCTACTAAGCCTAGTAGTCTAAAAAGATTAAAGAATTTAATATATAACTTATATACTAGCCTAGTAAGGAGAATATTATTACTAATACTCTTACCTAGAAGTAAGAGGAACTATAGACTTAGTAGAATAAGAGTATTACTAGCTATATAATATAATTAATTTCTAAAGATTAAGTCCTAGAACTTAACTTCTTAGAATTAACCCTTAGTAACTCCTTCCTATTACTTAAGAGACTACTAAAAGCTAATTATATAGACCTAGGGTTAGAAGTATAGAGAAAGAAAGCTTAGAATCCTAAGAATAAGAACTAGAAGATTAAAGAGAACCTCCTTACTTTCTAAGGTACCCTTATTATTCCTAATTAGGGAACGCTCCGTATAGAGCTAGTTAATAAAATCTATAGCTCCCCTCTCCTTACCTATACTAGGTAGACTAAGAGTTAAGAAGTTATTTACTAGTACTACTTTTAGCCTAGTATTACTAGCTATATTAACGATATTATACGAGCTTATATTACTTACTACTATAATACTAACCCCTATAATAAGAAGCTAGGTCTTCTCTATCTACTTCCTATCCCTAGTTATATCTAGTAAGATATAGCTATAGACTTTAAGTTAATACTATCTAATAAGAGTATATATAATACTATCTTAGTTTTTATTAATAGACTTAGTAAGTAAACCTTCTATCTTATATATTATAAGTTAATTAACGCCTAAGGCGTAGCTAAACTCTTTTATAAGTAGGTATAGTCTTTATATAGGATACTAAAGTTAGTTATCTTAGATAGAGGCCTATAGTTTATCTCTACCTTCTAGAATAAACTTTATAAGATTACTAGGATCTAGTAGAAACTAGCTACTACCTATTACTCCTAGACTAATAGGGGAACTAAAATTATTAATTAAATTATTAACCTCTACCTTTAACTATACGTCTAACTAATAGGTTCTAAACTAGATAGGGCTATCTAGGTTTTTTTTAGTAGAGAGGTAGTTTAAGCTTTTTTTAACCTAGATAGTCTATCTAGGTTAGGGCTAGTCTAACCTATTTTAGTAATTAATCTAACCTATATATAGTATAAGGAGCTAAGAGAATACTACCTATACCTACCTTTTATAAAGTATATAGCGTATAATTTACTAAGACCTAGTCTATAGTAAAGTAGATTAAGAATTATAACTATAATATTCTTTAAGGTTACTTTATATTTTAATTTTAGTAAGCTTATTCTATAAACTTATTACTATAGTATAGTAGAATACTTAACTAGTTATAAGATACTATATTAAGAGTCCCTTTAGAGAGATAGGGTTAGTAGACTTTAGCCTTAATACCCTAGTATTTATACTTACTAATAGTAGGTAAGTACTTACTATACTCTAGTTCTAGGCCTTAGGCTTAGCTATACTACCTAGAACGTCTTTTTTAGTTAAAGGTTTAGAGTTTAAACCTAGCCTAAGGTAAAAATTTTTTTTACTTACTAATTTTTTTTTATAAAGTATACGGCGTATACTATATAAAGACTTAGTCTATTATATAAAGTCCTATTTAGCTACTAGGCCGGCTATATAGTCTTAGTAGTATATACTATCTATTAACTTAGCTAGCTTATATAGCTTAGCTAGTTTATATAGTAGTTTATAACTTAGCCTTCTAATAGTATAGTTCCTTTCCCCTATAGAAAAAGACTATACTATACGAAGTTAAGATTAGCTACCTCTAAAAGGAATAAGAAGCCTAAGTATATATTAGACGTATAGGATATATAACTTAAGTAGTTATTCTATACTCTAACGCTTTATCTATTCTAAAAGGAAATAAAGTAGGTATAGGAATTATAGTATACGATACCTAATAAGATAGTATAAGAGTAGTAGTAAGCTATAGAGTAAATACTAGACTATACTAGCTTATATATAATAGAGAACTAGAAGTACTTATAAGGGCTATAGAGCTAGCTACCTAGAAATAGCTAGGATAATAGATTATAGTATATATAGATAACTAAGCTATACTACCTCTAGACCCTATCTAACCTACTAGGTTAAGGACTATAACTTTAAGCTATAGATATAGGCTACTTAATTATAGCTAGATAAGGTAGTCTTACCTTCTTATAGGCCCTAGGCTATATAGGAATTAGAGGAAACCTATAAGTAGATACCCTTATAAAGGAGGCTACTAGGTTTACCCTAGAGAATAATAACTTAAGTACTACTCTACTTAGGATATATATACGACGAAGAACTATAGTAGAATAGATAGTATATACTATATAATACTAGAAAGTATAGATAATACTATTCTAGAAGTTATATATATATAACTTCCTATCTATACTAAGAACGTCTATCTAACTTTCTAAGTATAGATAACTAGAAGTATTAGCCTACTTCTAACTAAAACTAAACTATAACTACTTTAGAGTCTACCTATTATAGTTTAGTAAGATAGACTAGGATAATTATAGCTATAATAATACTACCTAATAAATACTATAATATCTTATTAGTAACTACCTACTCTATAGCTCTACTAGAAGAGAAGCTATATAGGAAGTACTTACGGTATATAATAATAATAGAGGGAAAGTAGCCTCTATACCCTATAGAGAGCTATTCTAAGAAGAAATTAGTTAATAATTTATACTTAAATTCATATATTAGACGAAGGTATCTACTAGGATATAGTATATATAAACGTATTAGCTAACTATACTAGCCGGCTAGAAGATATATACTACTAGTTAAAAACCTTACCTACTTTTTTACCTTTTTAGGTACTAAGAAAGGTACTATATAACGCTAACTAAAAATAGTACTATTAGAGATAGTACTAGAACGCTATAGTAGAGCGTATATATAATCTACCTTACCTACTACCCTATACTATATTTACTTTTCTATATATACCTTCTTCCTATTCCTCTTCCTTTTATTACTCTTACTTTATACTACCTATCTACTTAGATAATAGTAGAAAGGCTAGTTCTTAGCCTCCTTACTTAAAAAGAGCCTAGATAAACTATCTATATATAATAACCCTATACTAATATTATACTAAGAATTATACTTTATTATATAAGATTCTTTAGCTAGGCATCCCTACTTACCTTATAAACGTATATAGTATTCTCTATAGTTAGCTCTATCTTAGATAGCCTATAGCTCTAGTAAGACGTAAAATAATTAATTAATTAATTAATTAATTAATTAATTAAATAGAATTACTAAACTAAGGTCTATTAAGGTTACTTTATATCTTAATTTTACGAGCTTATTCTATAAACTCGTTACTATAGTATAGTAGAATACTTAACTAGTTATAAGATACTATATTAAGGGTTTCTTTAGAAAGATAGAGTTATTAGGCTTTAGCCTTAATGCCCTAGTATTTATACTTACTAATAGTAGATAAGTACTTACTATATACTAGTCCTAGGCCTTAGGCCTAGCTATACTACCTAGAACGTCTTTTTTAGTTAAAGGTTAGAAGTTTAAACCTAGTCTAAGGTAAAATTCTTTTTTACTTACTAATTTTTTATATAAAAAATATAGTATATACTATATAAAGATATAGTCTATTTATTACGGTTTCTAACTATTTATATCCTTAGATAGATCCTATAGTTAAAGTATTAGGCTTAAAGTGCCGATTCTCTATATATACTTACTTAGATTAGTACTTAAATCCTACCGTTATAAGACTAGCTTACTACGACTAATTATTACTATAAGAAAGGAGTTAACTCGCGTATCTACGTCTTAATCTCTAAATATTTAATTAGTCGTCTATAGATAATAGAGTAGTAGTAGCTAGACGATTAGGCCGCCTAGTAGGTAGCCTTATAGTAATAGTAGTAAGATAATTAGGCCGCCTAGTAGGCAGCCTTATAGTAGTAGTAGTAGTAGTTACCCCTAGATAAGTAGGCCTACCTCGTAGAATAGGCGTACTAATAGTAGTAGGAAGTACTCTATACGTAATAGTAGAACTAGTAGCTATACTACTAACTAACTGCCGGTCTATTAGATCCTAACATTATTTAGTTACTATAGTAGTAGATAGCCTACTAGGCTAATAAGAAGAAGTATAAGCGCTAAGTAGGTAAACTAACTAAGATCTTACTAGAGATATCTATTTATAAGGGTAATAGGGACGGACTAGACGCATAGATAGATATAGTTTATAATAAGATAAGCCTAGACTATACTAACTATATACTAAAGACTTAGTTATTTACTATCTAGGCTAAACTTAGTAGTAAAGCCGCCTACTAAATAACGCCCTAGTTTAAATAATATAGGGATAATCCTAGCATAATCTTTAAGTAACTACTTATATACTTAGAGCTAATCTATAGTAATCCTTACTAAGTAGTAAACGCGTAATACTAGATATACGCGTTATACTAGTAGGGAGCACCGTTCTAGGAGTTTTTTACTAAGTTTAATTAGGTCTTATAGCTAGCTAGGGGCGATAAGTAGCCGGATTTAGCTAAGATTAGCCTCCTAGAGAACGCGCTAAGCCGTAAACTATTAGCCTAGATAGTAGAGTTAGCCTTAGGAGGAGAGTCTTAGGACTAGTATATAGCCCTTCTTACCTAAGTTAGTAATTCTATAGAGAGACTTAGAAATAATAATAGTAGCACGCGTAATAGTAGTTACTAGGCTAACGGCCTATTTTATAAGAGTAGGTTAATAGGTTAGTCCTCTAGTAGTATAGTAATAACGCTATAAGGATAGTTAAACTAATTAAGTACTACCTCTAAAGCTATAGAATAGAAGCCTACTAGCCTAGCCTACTTAGCCGTCTAGTATACTAAGTAGGTATTAGATATAGAGGTAAGCTAATAACGTATATCTAAGCTCTATCTACGTTATAGTAGTAATACTTACTTTATTAGTAAGTACCTATATAAACCTACTCGTCCTCCCTAGGCTATAGTAGTCTAGCCGTTACTAGAGGACGAGATTAAAGATATTAAGGAGCCTAAATTAGGAAATAAGGAACTCTAGCTATAGTTACGGTCTAGAGTAAAGTTATAAACTAGAGGAGGTTAAATAGTAGGATTATAGTCTATTAGTATAAGGCTAAACGGTATATAAGGGGTAAATTCCTACTAGTATTAGTACTAATTAATTAAGTATCCTATACTAGAACTCTTATTAATTTAGGGAGTAAACTATACGTAATAGTAACCTCCTAGTTCGTAATATATATAAACCTTCTAGTCTATAAAATTACGCCTATACTAATACTTAGACTAAAGAGCTTAGAATAGTTAGTAAAGATAGTAATAGAGTTTATACTTAATTTAGGAGAATACTTAAGGATAATTCTTATCTATATAGTACCCTAACTCCCTAATAGTATTAAGTTACTAATAGGAGTACTATAGCTCTACTAAGAGAGGGTCCTACTAGACCTATTAGCTAGAAGCCTTACGTTTAAGGATACTAGCCTAATAGTATAGGAGGAGGGAAGATTAGAGGTTAAGGATAGAGTCTACTTTACTTAGGCTATCTCTACTCTAGTATACTAACTACTTACCTAATTAGTAGCTAAATAGTAGAAAGAATACGTATTTATAGTAAGTCTTACTAATATTAATAAGGCTTTAGTAATAAAGCTAGTTATTAGTAGTAATAAGATCTATTTCTATCTACCTAAGTAGATTAGTAATAAGTATCTACTATTATTTAATAAGGCTCTTATAGATTTACTCCCTCCTAACTAACTAGAAATTAATTATAAGATTAAACTAAATAAGCTACTAAATAGGAAGGACCTAGACCCCTCCTAGGAACTACTATATAGGATAAGCTATAAGGAGTTACTCGTCTTATATAAGACGTTATATAAGCTCCTAGAGAAGAGGTTTATATACGTAAGTAGCTCTCTAGCCGTAGCTCTAGTACTATTTATAAAGAAACCTAGTAGAGGATTAAGGTTTTATTATAATTACTAAGCTCTTAACGCCCTAATAAGGAAGGACCGTTATCTACTCCTACTAATTATAGAAATATTAGCCTAGATTAGATAAGCGCGCTAGTTTACTAAGCTAGATATAGTCTTAGTATTCTACTACGTTTATATTACTAAAGGAGATAAATAGCTAATAGCCTTCTATACCTAATTTAGACTATTTAAGTAGTTAGTAACGCTATTTAGCCTTACTAACGCCCCTAGTACCTTTTAATAGTATATTAACTAGGTACTAAGAGAGTTTCTAGACGATTACGCTTTAGCCTACGTTAATAACATTCTAATCTTTATAGAGGGATCCTAGAAGGAGTATCGTTACTAGGTTAGGATAGTAATAGACTACTTACTTATAGTAGATCTCTACGTCGATATTAGGAAGTATAAGTTTAAGGTCTAATTAATAAAATACCTTAGCTATATTATTAAGGCCGGATAAGAAGTATATATATACCCGTCTAAGGTTAAGGTAGTAAAGAACTAGGCTAGACTAACTACTATTAAGGCTATATAAGGCTTCTTAGACTTTACTAACTTTTATTATCGTTTTATTAGTAGTTTCTTAGAGATTATAGAACCTCTTATTAGGCTTACGCGGAAAAATAAGGAGTTTAGATAGGATAATAAGACTAAGAGCGCGTTTAAGAGGTTAAAGCTAGCGTTTATTAAGGCGCCTATACTAATATAGTTTAACCTAGAAAGAGAGACGGTATTAGTAATAGACTTATTAGGTTATGCTACTAGGGGAGTCCTTTACTAACGCGATAATTAGGAAGTCCTCTAACTAACTACCTTCTACTTAAGGAAGAGTAACGTATATAAAGCGAACTATAAGATCTATAATAAGAAGCTCCTAGTAATTATTAAGGCGCTAGACGAATAGGATTACCTATTAAGGAGTATTAGTAGCTTTACTATCTAGACGGACTATAAAAACTTAGAGTACTTTATAACTAGTAAGTAACTAAATAAGCGTTAAGTCTACTAGGTAGAGAAGCTTAGTTAGTATAACTTATAATAGTATATATCCTAGGGAAGGATAACGCCTAACTAGACGCGCTATTACGAAGAGAGTAAGACCTACCTACTAACGCGGACGATAGCTACTTAAAGTACTACTTTACCTAAATACTTAAGTTATTACTCGTTAGCCTTATAATAATAAAGGCTAGTTAAGAGAAAGAACTAGTAGAGGAGGACGCTATATAGATATACCCTATTATATTAGGCGGTAACGATACTAAGGCTAAATAGATAACTAATATATAGAGAGAGTTAGTAGGAGAGGACGGAGCTTACTAGGCCCTAAAGATAGTAGTACTTAGTAGGAGTAGAATAGTACTAGTAGAGCTCTCCCTTAGTAAGATATTAATATCTAACCTAATAGTAGATAATAGGGGTAACCTTCGTTAGCGTAGTTACTTATAGGTACTAGATTCTAAACCTCTACGAACTAGTATCCTCTAGACGATATACGACTCTCTAGAGGTAATCTACTCTAGTAATAATAAGATAGTATCCTAGCTCTACTATCTTAAGTTATTTTAGCCGAACTATAACGCGTAGGTAAAGCGATTTAGACGTAATTATAACGTCTATAGAGCGACTAAATTCTAGAGAGACTATAAGTAAGGACTACTCTAACTACTCCTAGTTCTAAATTAATAGTAGTAAGAGGTATCTATAGATTTTATAGGCCCTCTTATAGCTAGTAAGGGGAATACCTATATACTAGTTATCGTAGATAGGCTATTAAAAGGCGTAATCCTAGAACCCTATTATGATCTAATAGCTAAGGCTATAGTATTATTATTTCTATAAATATACTACTAGCGCTATAGGTTACCTAACGCTATTACGTTAGACTAGGGTCCGTAGTTTATAAGTTTTTTATAGGAACGCGTCTATAAACTATTAAAGATTTAGTAGTATCTCTTAATAGGTTACTACCTAGAGATAGATAGTTAGACTAAGAGAGTAAATATAGAGGTTAAGTAGATATTAGCCGCGTTAGTTAACTAAGTATAGGACGACTAGGCTAACTACTTACTAGTTATTAAGTTCGCGTTAAATAATAGGATGTTAGCTACTATAGGCCTTAGCCTATTCTTCTTATTATACGGTTATTACGCCGACTCCTTATAAATAAGACTCTTAGAAGGCCTCTAGCGCGTTACTAACCCGTAAATACTAGTAGTATAAGGTAATACTATCGTAATAAAGATCTAAGAGGCTACTACTTAGGTAGAAAACGCGATAACTACGTTCTAGGTAGACTAGAAGTAGTAGGTAAACCGCTATTATAACGTCTTACCTATGTATAAAGTAGGTAATAAAGTTTAGCTAAGCCTTTATAATATCTCTATAGACTATCCTATTCGGAAGCTAGATTACTAGTTAGTAAAGTATACCGTAACGTAAGTTATTTTAAATAAGGCCTACTAGTTAGATATACTAGGTACTATCTATAACGTCTTTAATATAGACCTACTATAACTAGTATCTAATAACGCCTTACTAAGCTAGGTACGTATAGATTATTAGCTACCTATAGTCGTCGTTAATAATAAGAACGAGTAGGAGGTAGAACGTATACTAGATAAGCGTTAGCGTTAAAACTATTAAGAGTTCTTAGTAAAGTAGACCGGGTACGTAAGACTAATATAGAAACTAGTATCTACGTTTAAGGACGTAGTAGCCGTTAATAAGTTTAAAGCTAGTTAACGAGTTTAGGTTAAAAGTAAGGGAGCGCTACTAAATAATAAGTAAATAATAGCGGACCCTAGTAGTAGAACGTCTAATAAGTAATAGTACTATCTAAATAAGCTACTAGTAGCGCTACCTATACCTAGGCGCTATAGTACTAGGCTTAAGTAAGCGAACTAGCTAGATTAGAACTCTAACTAATAGGGGGCTACTAGTAATATATACTAACTATATAAGCCTACTTATAATAATCCTCTTCGTAAGGTCTAGAACTACTAAACCCTACTTATACTCTACTTACCGTTCTACTAACTCTATAATCTTTATAACCGTACTACCTTATAACCTTATCGTCCTACCGTACTATAGATACTAATAATAACTACTTACGTAACTTACGTAACCGCGTTACTAAGCTCGAGAATCTCCCTTCTCTAGTTAATACTATAGACCCTATAGCTTCTTCTATTATCCCTATAGACCTAGCCCCCTCTCCTAATAAGGCTAACCCTACTACCTACCCTAACGCTTACCCTAGCCGCGTTACTAACTACTATATCTACTTATAGTAGATCCGCGGCGATAAGCTAGAGTACGACGCGTTTATTATTTACTACCCTAACGCCTACCTCTTTCTATCCCTCTCCCTTAGTAATATAATTAAGGCTATAGGCGGCCTTATCCTTAACCGCCCTAGTAGTCTACCTAACTATAAGACCTAGTTCCTTACCTACTCTACTAGTACTAATATCCTACTATTTAGCTAGCTACCTAATAAGTATAAGTCTAGCTAGAGTCTTATCCTCCCTATTAAGTAGTTCTACTACCTAATCTTCGTCCGTATTAGAAACCTCCCTAACCCGGGCTATATCCTCTATAAGTACCCTAGTAATAAGGAGTTCTAGGCCCGCCTTATCTCTTACGGCTTCGCTAATAAGTAAGCTACTATAGCGACCCTAGTAGCTACCTTAGCTCCTACCCTTTCCTTACTATTCCTCTTTTTTATATAGTAGATTAGCGTTACATTTAACGGCGTAAAGGGGGAGGTATTATTACGGTTTCTAACTATTTACATTCTTAGATAGATCCTATGGTTAAAGCGTTAGGCTTAAAGTGCCGATTCTCTATATATACTTACTTAGATTAGTACTTTAATCCTACCGTTATAAGACTAGCTTACTACGACTAATTATTACTATAAGAAAGGAGTTAACTCGTATATCTACGTCTTAATCTCCTAACACTATTATATAAAGTTCTATTTAGCTACTAGGCTAGCTATATAGACTTAGTAGTATATATTATCTATTAGCCTAGCTAGCTTATATAGCTTAGCTAGTTTATATTACTACGCCTTAGGCTTAGATATACTACCTAGAATATCTTTTTTAGAAGGTAGGGAGTTTAAACCTAGCCTAAGGTAAAATTCTTTTTAATCTTTAAGACTAAACTAAGGTCCGTAAAATCTATTACTTAGATAGTTATTTTATAGTAGAATAAGAAGCCTTTTAAACCCTTATCTTAAAGGAAAAAAAAGAAAAACTAGAGATTAGATACTAGTAGATACTACTTAATTAAGAAAATTATACGTAGTATACTTTAGTTAAGAAGTAGTATAATAAGATAAAATAGTAGGTTTAGTTATATAATTACCTAATATCCTATTATTAATAAGCTCTATACCTTAGTACTATATTTACCTATATAGTTAGGCCTACCCTTCTACCTTATCTATCTTTCTTTTTTTCTTTTTTTTAAATATCTTCTAATAAATAACGAATAACTAAAGTAAACTTATATAATAGTCTAATATATCTTCTTATAAGTTCTATCTCTCTTCTCCTTTCTCCCCTTCTTCTTTCCTCCTTTTACTTCTCTTCTCTTCTCTCTACCTTTTACCCTTCCTTATTCTCTTCTCTTACCCCCTATTCTAACTATACTATATATTTCTACTTCTTTCTTCCTCTTCCTTCTCTCTTATATTCTTTCTACCTCTATATACTCTTACCTCTACTTCTATTCTATCTTCTTACTTCTTACCCCTTATTCTAGGATTCTATCTCTATATAACTTATTATATGTCCTTATTACTAAGTATTATATATAGGCTCTAGTAAGCCTTAGACTACCTAAGGTATATTACCCCCCCTATACTCTAGGATTCTACTAATTTAATAATAAATAATAAGGCTCTTCTATAAGTCCTAATCCTCCTTTTAAGGATCTATCTAAAACTATCTAAACTCGGTCTACTATATTATATAGCCTCTTACCTACTAAGAAAGGGGAAAAACCTAGGGCTAATAGCCCTAGAAAAGGTAAGATAGGTCCTACTACTAAGAAAGGTTAAGGATCTATAAAAGAAAAAGAGTAGGGTACTCTATAGAAAGAGGGCTATAGCTAGAGTAATCCTCCCTCTCCTCTACTACTAGGCCCTTAAGAGGTAGCTACTTAAGGAACTAAGGAGGGCTCTACTAAAGACCTAGTAGGTTCTAGCTTTTTTTTCTATTCTAGGTAAGACTTAACTCTACTTTTATTTTATAAAGTATATAATATATACTTTACTAAGACCTATACCTCCCTCTATACCTCTCTATATTAACTAACTAGAGATAGCTTCTCTTTAAAGTAGGAGTTATACTTCTACTCTTTCCTACCTAATATTCTTAAGTAATTAATTAAGAAAAGCCTAAGTTTATTAAAAGATAGATCTTCTTCTAGCTTTATTATCCTTAGCCCTAAAGAAAGAGAGAGAGAGAAAAAACCTAATAAGAATAGACCTTATCTTATTATAGTAACCTCTAGGTAAGGTCTTAAAAATACGCTAGATACCCTCTTACCTAGAATTTAGGATAGTCTATACCTAGCTAACCTAGAGAATCTTACCTACTAGAATAAGGCTTAGCTAGTAGACTATATAGATTCTATAGGTCTTAAGAGGACCTAGAGAGAAGCCTACCTTTAATTCTAGTATAAAAAAGAGATTAAAAGGTTAGCTACTATAGCTAAGGCTAGAAATTAAAAGTTACCCTATTATAAGAAGAAGAAGTAGGAGAAGGTAAGAAAAGATAAGGGGAACTAGAAAGGGTAAGTAAAAGAGTAAGAATCTAGGTTAACTAGTAAGGTTAATACTACTAAGAAGGATAGAGTAGCTAAAAGTCTAACCTAGGAAGGCCCTCTAAGAAAGAAATAGATAGGTAAGAATAGTATACTAATTATAGTATCTTTAGCCTCTTCTAATAAGAATACCTTATCTTTAGCTTCTCTAGTAAGAAAGGTAGTAGAAAAAGAAAAAGGTAAAGTACCTATAGTAAAGGCTATGCCTAGGAATCCTAAGGACTAGGCTATAGATAATAAAAGAAAGAGATTTCTACGCATAGTAATAGAACTTATAGAAAAGGCCTTTAGGGATAAGGTAGTTATTACTACTAGCTCTAGTAAAAGAACCCCCCCCTCCTCTTATTAAGCTAAAAATACCTCTAATAGGAAGGATAGTATTTATCTTACTAGATCTAGCTAGGTAACTATAAGGGTTAAAGAAACCCTCTCCTAAGAAAAGGCCTTAGTCTTCTATAAGTACCTAGAGGGACTTAGCTCTCTATCTACCTACTAAGAGATTCTATCTAGCTCTACTCCTAGCTCTTCTCTCTTTCTATTCTTAGGTCCTATAGCCCTAATACTAGAAGTAGAGTTTAGCCTAGTTAAGGCCTTAGCCTTACTTAGGGTTAGTAGCTTAATATAGAGTAGCTAGCTCTAGGCTATCTTAACTATAAGCTTATATAAGGGCTAGGTTACCTTCTCTACTCTCTAGCTTAGACTTAGTCTCTTAATTCTATTAAAATAATATTCCTAGCTAGAAAAGGCTATCTAAGAGTAGAGGAGAGTATCTAGTAGCCTAGGTACTATTACTAGGTTAGGAGGTATAAGTAAAGCTATATATACTATTAGGTAGGAGTATATAATATAGTAGGAAATATCGTTTTAGGTATAGTAATTACTATATAGAGGATAGTAGTTACTAGAAATAGTTTAGTACCCTTAGTACTCTCTTAGATATCTAGTAGTCGCCTATAACTCTCGCTCCTAAGCTTAATTAACTTACTCTTATTATACCTTTAATAGGTTATAAGTCTAGGCTTACTTTATCTTTACTTATTACTTTATTACTATACGCCTTAGTATTTCTAACGCTATTTATATCGCTTTACGCGCCTCCTAACGCTTCTACTTTACTACTATATAGTCGCGCCTTAACCCGCGCTTTACTTATAGTTACGCCTTAACCTATACCTTTACCTTACTTATACCTACTTATATTACTAATAACTAAATTACGTAAGACTATTAGTATTAAGCTAAGCTTACTACTAAAGCTAAGAAGTAATAGTAGTAACTATATAAGCTAGAAGATAGTCTAGTTAGTCGCCTTTAAGGTTATAAAGCTATTTAATGTCGTTAAGGAAGAGCCTACTACTATAACTATATCTACTAGTAATAACTCTAAGGATAAGGCCCTCTACTTCCTCTTCTAAGCTATTAATAACGAGTTAATAACATTTATTACTACCTTTAAAACGCCTATATTACTCTAGTAGGCCTTAAGTAATCGCTTTAACTAAGATACTAGCCTTAATAATATCTATATACTATAAATACTTTTTAACCTACGTATAGACCCTAATAAACTAATTATTAAGTATATTAATCGCTTCTATAAATTATAGGGCCGGATCTCTAAACGCTATACTAACTTATTAAATATCCTTACTATTAGAATATAGACTACATTTACCTTATAAGATATAAAGGGATAATTTTTCCTTACGTCGCTTCTAGATAACGATGTATACTATAATAAGGTCGATAATATCCTATCTAAAGGAATAACTAAGTATTTAGTAATAAAGGCTAAGTTTCTAGATAAGTTAGCTAACTATACTAAAGAGAATAGGAGTATCGCCCTATATATATAAAGTAATAAAAAGAAGTATAAAGGTTAGTATAAATATTAAGCCTCTAATCGTCCTAGTAGGGTAGATAACTATAAATAAGCTTAAGACTACGATGAATCGTACTCTTAGTACCGTAAATATAGCTTTAACTATAAAGAATATAGCTACTACTTATACTAACGCTTAAGAAAGTAGTAGAATTAGAATACTACGCCTATAAACTAATACGCGCGCGCTATTAATAATAATAGTAATAAGTCTAACGCGGACCTTAATAGCTATAACTCTAATATTAATAGTAACGTTAAATTAGAAATTATCGCCTTTATAGTTAGTTACTCTATAGGCTATATCCTATACTAAGACCCTAATAATATTAATAGTAATAACGTTACTAGCGCTTCTTCTAACTTCTAAATTACCGCGCTTAATATTATAGCGGATAACGATATAGATATATATATAATATATACCTAATTCTACTACTTAGAGATACTATAGATATTTAACTCTAGATATACTATATATATTTTAAGCTATAAAAAGGACTTTAAAAAGTTAGTTCTAAGAAAAGGTATAGTTATAGCTACTAGTAGTTAAATATATACTTTTATTAGTATTAGTAATATCCCTCTAATAGCTATTATACTAGATAATTCTTCCTATTTAATTATCCTAAAGAAAGTAGTCTACGTTCTAGCTATAAAGAATACTTAACTCTTTAGTTAGTTATAGGTATACTAGAAAGGTTTTAAAATAACCGCCTCTAGTAACGATATTCTAGTAGATAGGGTTATAACTAGATATTCTAGAAAAGTCGTAAGGAGAAATACGCTTTAGGCTAAAGGTTAGCGTATTAGCTTTATTATCTAAGTTTAGTTACCTTAATACCTATACTTTTAGAAGGATTCTACTATATATACTATAATATATACTAAATTTTATACTACGGTCGTATATAACGAGCTTTACTACTAGCTTAGCTACTTATCTACTATTAATAAGACGACTTTCTCTAAACTTTCTATCCCTACTAAACCCGTAAACTACTTCTATAATATATACTAGAAGGGAAAGTTAATATATTCTATACCTAAGGTTAACCCTAGCCGGCTATCTTCTAAACCCCTAGAGATAATATATACTAACTTAAGCTCTAGGAATTTAGTATTACTTAGAGGAAAAGAATACTATATTACTTTTATAGACGACTATTCGCGCTATTACTAGATTTACTTTCTTTACTAAAAGTCTAACGCGTATAACGCGTATATTAACTTTATAAGAATAGCTAAACGGTAATTTAACGTAAGGATTAAGAAAGTTATTTTAGACTAGAAAGGAGAATATCTAGATAAACGCCTCCTCTAATACTTCTAGAAGAATAGTATAGTATATAATCCGCGTCCTACCTATATATATAAATTAAATAGTATAGCTAAATAAATAAACCGTACTATTACTTAGATAGCCCGATATATTATAATATATAGAGATATCCCTTAATTCCTTTAGGTAGAAGCTTATACTACCTTAGTCTATATTAAGAATTAAATAGCGTACGCCGCTCTAGTAAATAGAAAGTCGCTATATAAATGCCTATATAAGTAGAAACTAAAGATTATATATTTAAGAGTCTTTAGATAGTAGTACTTCGTATATATTCCTAAGGAAATCTACGTACCTAAATTAAAGTTTATGCCTAGAGCCTATAATATACTCTTAGTAGGGTATAGTAATTCGATAAAAGTCTACTAGGTCTATATTCCTAGTATATAAAAAGTTATAGAAGTCTATAATATCTCTTTTACTCCGTTTCCCTCTACGTAAATTAGTAGGGAAGATAGTAATAACGACGATAACGCGTTATTAGATAAGGGATAAGCCTATATAGATAATAAGTTACTAGATATAGACGACGACTAATTACTAGAAGACGGTAAGAAATAGGGCGAAAAAGAGAATAGATAACTATAAACTCTACCGCGCTCTAAATAGATAAGGAAGTCCGACTAATTAATAAAAGGAAAGCTACCTAAACGGTATAACGACGAAACTAAATCGTTAGCTAAGAAGAAGAAGTCTACTACTCCTTATAGGTCTATAAGAGAATACCCTAACTATACTACGGCTCGGGTTATAGATATATAGTATAGAGATAACGTTCCTTAAACTTTCTAGCGTATACTTAATAATATTAAGAGTAATATATAGATAAAGGCTATAAAAAAGAAAATTAACGCCCTATAGGCTAATAATATACTATAGTATATCTATAAGAATAAAATCCTAAATCTCTATAAGGTTAGTTCTTAATAGGTATCCGCGAAAAAGAGACTACTAAATAGCGACCTATATCTATATAAGGTACAACTTATAGCTTAAGGATTTTCCTAAATACTAGGCTAAGATTTCGATAAGACGTATACTCTAGTTACTAAATACGATACCCTAAGACTTCTAATTTACTTAGCTATAAGAAATAAATAGCCTCTAGAGTAGTACGACGTTACTACTATATACCTTTATAGTAAAATTAATAAGGTAATTTATATACGTATTCTAGAAGGCTATACTTACTTTATCCTACCTCTAGAACTACTAAATAATTATACTTTCTTAGTTAAGAGGTACTTATATAGCCTATAGTAATCTAGGTATAGGTAGTATATTAAGTTTATCGATATTATAAAAGGTATAGGTTTTTTAATCTCTAATTTCGACCCTTACTTCTTTATTAGCTAGCTAGGCCCCTTCTATATACTTCTCTAGGTCGACGACATAATTCTTACTAGCTAGTAATACTATATAGTATTAGTTAAGTACTAATTAGCCTAGTAGCTTACTATAAAATTCCTTAGTCCTATAAGGAACATCCTAGGTATAGAGCTACTTCTAAAGGGTAAAGGCTACGTATTATTATAGTAAGAATATATAAAGTAGGTATTAGCGCGGTTTAACATGCTTAACTATAATCTAATTTTAACTCTACTAGAAATAGTCGATATCTCTAGAGCTACTAAAAAGGAAGAACTATAGTAGTAAAATCTATACTAGTAGTTAACTAGCTCTATTTAATACTTAGTTATTAGTACGCGTCTAGACCTAGCCTACGCTACTAGTATATTAGGTAGGTATAATACTAACCCGTAAGAAAGGCACTATAAGTTAGTAAAAAGGGTATTATAATACCTATAAGGTTCTTATAAGTTAGGTATTAAATTTAAATTCCTAGATAGTAATAGTAATAGCGATATTCTTAAGGTCTATATAGACGCTTCCTATAGCTTAGATATTAATACGCGTAGGTTAATATTAGGGGCTATCTATATCTAGAGCGGTAGTACGATTTCCTAGATATTAAAACTTTAAAAGACGGTCTTAAATTCATCCTATAAAGCTAAATATATCGCGATAGTAGTAATAGTATAAAGTATCTAATAGCTATATATTATAATACGCGATCTACGTATTTCTACTTAACTTAATCTCTATATTAATAGTTAAAGTACCTAACGACTATTATAAAATAGAAGGATAATAGACTAAACGAAATATATTAATATTAAATACTACTATATTTAAGAGTACTACTATATAAAGGACTTTAAGCTTATCTACGTTACTTTAAAAGATAATAAGGTAGACTAGTTAACTAAGTAGGTCCTAAGGCCTATCTTTAAGAAATAGGTTAGCTTACTTATAATTATTATAGTTTCTAACTATTTACATCCTTAGATAGATTCTATAGTTAAAGTATTAGGCTTAAAGTACCGATTCTCTATATATACTTACTTAGATTAGTACTTTAATCCTACTATTATAAGACTAGCTTACTATAACTAATTATTACTATAAAAAAGGAGTTAACTTATATGTCTACGTCTTAATCTCCTAACATTTAATTAGTTATTAATAGATAATAGAGTAGTAGTAGCTAGATAATTAGGCCGCCTAGTAGGTAGCCTTATAGTAATAGTAGTAAGACGATTAGGCCGCCTAGTAGGCAGCCTTATAGTAGTAGTAGTAGGGGTTACCCCTAGATAAGTAGGCCTACCTTATAGAATAGGCGTACTAATAGTAGTAGGAAGCGCTCTACGCGTAATAGTAGAACTAGTAGCTATACTACTAACTAACCGCCGGTCTATTAGATCCTAATATTATTTAGTTACTATAGTAATAGATAGCCTACTAGGCTAATAAGAAGGAGCGTAAACGCTAAGTAGGTAAACTAACTAAGATCTTACTAGAGATACCTATTTATAAGGGTAATAGGGACGGGCTAGACGCGTAGATAGATATAGTTTATAATAAGATAAGCCTAGACTATACTAACTATATACTAAAGACTTAGTTATTTACTATCTAGGCTAAACTTAGTAGTAAAGCCGCCTACTAAATAACGCCCTAGTTTAAATAATATAGGGATAATCCTAGTATAACCTTTAAGTAACTACTTACGTACCTAGAGCTAATCTATAGTAATCCTTACTAAGTAGTAAACGTATAATACTAGATATACGCGTTATACTAGTAGGGAGCACCGTTCTAGAAGTTTTTTACTAAGTTTAATCGGGTCTTATAGTTAGCTAGAGGTAATAAGTAGCCGGATTTAGCTAAGATTAGCCTCCTAGAGAACGCGCTAAGCTATAAACTATTAGCCTAGATAGTAGGGTTAGCCTTAGGAGGAGAGTCTTAGGACTAGTATATAGCCCTTCTTACCTAAGTTAGTAATTCTATAGAGAGACTTAGAAATAATAATAGTAGTACGCGTAACGGCGGTTACTAGGCTAATAGCTAATTCTATAAAGGTAGGTTAATAGGTTAGGCCCCTAGTAGTACTATAATAATACTATAAGGACGGTTAAATTAAATAAGTACTACCCCTAAGGCTATAGAATAGGAGCCTACTAGTCTAGCCTACTTAGCCGTCTAGTATACTAAGTAGGTATTAGACGCGGAAGTAAGCTAATAATATATATCTAAGCTCTATCTACGTTATAGTAGTAATACTTACTTTATTAGTAAGTACCTATATAAGCCTACTTATCCTTCCTAGGCTATAGTAGTTTAGCTATTACTAGAGGATAAGACTAAAGATATTAAGGAGCCTAAATTAGGAAATAAGGAACTCTAGCTATAGTTATAGTCTAGAGTAAAGTTACGAACTAGAGGAGGTTAAATAGTAGGATTATAGTCTATTAGCGTAAGGCTAAGTAGTATATAAGGGGTAAATCCCTACTAGTATTAGCGCTAGTTAATTAAGTATTCTATACTAGAACTCTTATTAATTTAGGGAGTAAACTATATATAATAGTAACCTCCTAGTTTATAATATATATAAACCTCCTTATCTATAAAATTACGCCTATACTAATACTTAGACTAAAGAGCTTAGGATAGTTAGTAAAGATAGTAATAGAGTTTACGCTTAATTTAGGAGGATACTTAAGGATAATTCTTACCTATATAGTACCCTAACTCCCTAATAGTATTAAGTTACTAATAGGAGTACTATAGCTCTACTAAGAGAGGGTCCTACTAGACCTATTAGCTAGGAGCCTTACGTTTAAAGATACTAGCCTAATAGTATAGAAGGAGGGAAGATTAGAGGTTAAGGATAGAGTCTACTTTACTTAGGCTATCTCTACCCTAGTATACTAACTACTTACCTAATTAGTAGCTAAATAGTAGAAAGAATATATATTTATAGTAAGTCTTACTAATATTAATAAGGCCTTAGTAATA
Source organism: Phyllosticta citriasiana (assembly GCF_038021145.1). Classification (NCBI taxonomy): domain Eukaryota; kingdom Fungi; phylum Ascomycota; class Dothideomycetes; order Botryosphaeriales; family Phyllostictaceae; genus Phyllosticta; species Phyllosticta citriasiana. Next base: position 707,334 of record NW_027117294.1, read on the forward strand.
AAGCTAGTTATTAGTAGTAATAAGATCTATTACTATCTACCTAAGTAGATTAGTAATAAGTACTTACTATTATTTAATAAGGCTCTTACGGATTTACTCCCTCCTAACTAACTAGGAATTAACTATAAGATTAAGCTAAATAAGCTACCTAATAGAAAGGACCTAGACCCCCCCTAGGAACTACTATATAGAATAAGCTATAAGGAGTTACTTATCCTATATAAGACGTTATATAAGCTCCTAGAGAAGGGGTTTATATATATAAGTAGCTCTCTAGCCGTAGCTCTAGTACTATTTATAAAAAAACCTAGTAGAGGATTAAGGTTTTATTATAATTACTAAGCTCTTAACACCCTAATAAGGAAGGACTATTATCTACTCCTACTAATTACGGAAATATTAGCCTAGATTAGATAAGCGCGCTAGTTTACTAAGCTAGATATAGTCTTAGTATTCTACCGCGTTTATATTACTAAAGGAGATAAATAGCTAATAGCCTTCTATACCTAATTTAGACTATTTAAGTAGTTAGTAACGCTATTTAGTCTTACTAACGCTCCTAGTACCTTTTAATAGTATATTAACTAGGTACTAAGAGAGTTCCTAGATAATTACGCTTTAGTCTACGTTAATAACGTTCTAATCTTTATAGAGGGATCCTAGAAGGAGTATTACTACTAGGTTAAGATAGTAATAGATTACTTACTCGTAGTAGGCCTCTATATTAATATTAGAAAGTACGAGTTTAAGGTCTAATTAATAAAATACCTTAGCTATATTATTAAGGCCGGATAAGGAGTATATATAGACCTATCTAAGGTTAAGGTAGTAAAGAACTAGGCTAGACTAACTACTATTAAGGCTATATAAGGCTTCTTAGACTTTACTAACTTTTATTATTATTTTATTAGCGGTTTCTTAGAGATTATAGAACCTCTTATTAGGCTTATATAAAAAAATAAGGGGTTTAGATAGGATAATAAGACTAAGAGCGCGTTTAAGAGGTTAAAGCTAGCATTTATTAAGGCGCCTATACTAATATAGTTTAATCTAGAAAGAGAGATAGTATTAGTAATAGACTTATTAGGTTACGCTACTAGGGGAGTCCTTTACTAATATAATAATTAGGGAGTCCTCTAGCTAACCGCCTTCTACTTAAGAAAGAGTAATATATATAAAGTAAACTATAAGATCTATAATAAGGAGCTCCTAGTAATTATAAAGGTACTAGATAAATAGGATTACCTATTAAGGAGTATTAGTAACTTTACTATCTAGATAGACTATAAAAACTTAGAGTACTTTATAACTAGTAAGTAACTAAATAAGTATTAAGTCTACTAGATAGAGAAGCTTAGCTAGTATAACTTTACGATAGTATACATCCTAGGGAAGGATAATACTTAACTAGATATACTATTATAAAGAGAGTAAGACCTATCTACTAATACGGACGATAGCCGCTTAAAGTACTACTTTACCTAAATACTTAAGTTATTACCTACTAGCCTTATAATAATAAAGGCTAGTTAAGAGGAAGAACTAGTAGAGGAGGACGCTATATAGGCGTACCCTATTATATTAGGCGGTAATAATACTAGGGGTAAATAGATAACTAATATATAGAGAGAGTTAGTAGGAGAGGATAGAGCTTACTAGGCCCTAAAAATAGTAGTACTTAGTAGGAGTAGAATAATACTAGTAGAGCTCTCCCTTAGTAAGATATTAATATCTAACTTAATAGTAGATAATAAGGGTAACCTTTATTAGCGTAGTTACTTATAGGTACTAGATTCTAAACCCCTATAAACTAGTATCCTCTAGATAATATACGACTCTCTAGAGGTAATCTACCCTAGTAATAATAAGATAGTATCCTAGCTCTACTATCTTAAGCTATTTTAGCTAAACTATAACGCGTAGGTAAAGTAATTTAGGCGTAATTACGACGTCTATAGAGTAACTAAATTCTAGAGAGACTATAAGTAAGGACTACTCTAACTACTCCTAGTCCTAAATTAATAGTAGTAAGAGGTATCTATAGATTTTATAGGCCCTCTTATAGCTAGTAAGGGGAATACCTATATACTAGTTATTATAGATAGGCTATTAAAAGGCGTAATCCTAGAACCCTATTACGACCTAATAGCTAAAGCCGTAGTAGTATTATTCCTATGAACGTACTACTAGTACTATAGATTATCTAATACTATTACGTTAGACTAGGGTCCGTAGTTCGTAAGTCTTTTATAGGAATACGTCTATAAACTATTAAATATTTAGTAGCGTCTCTTAATAGGTTACTACCTAGAGATAGATAGTTAGACTAAGAGAGTAAATATAGAGGTAGAGTAGATATTAGCCGCGTTAGTTAACTAAGTATAGGATGACTAGGCTAACTACTTACTAGTTATTAAGTTCGCGTTAAATAATAGGATATTAGCTACTATAGGCCTTAGTCTATTCTTCTTATTATATGGTTATTACGCTAACCCCTTATAAATAAGACTCTTAGAAGTCCCCTAGCATGTTACTAACCCGTAAATACTAGTAGTATAAGGTAACGCTATTATAATAAAGATCTAAGAGGCTACTACTTAGGTAGAAAATACGATAACTATATTCTAGGTAGCCTAGGAGTAGTAGGTAAACCGCTATTATAATATCTTACCTACGTATAAAGTAGGTAATAAAGTTTAGTTAAGCCTCTATAATATATCTATAGACCGTCCTATTTAGAAGCTAGATTACTAGTTAGTAAAGTATACTATAACGTAAGTTATTTTAAATAAGGCCTACTAGTTAGATATACTAGGTACTATCTATAATATCTTTAATATAGACCTACTATAACTAGCGTCTAATAACGCCTTACTAAGCTAGGTACGTATAGACTATTAGCTACCTATAGTTATTATTAATAATAAGAATAAGTAGGAGGTAGAATATATACTAGATAAGCGTTAGTATTAAAACCGCTAAGAGTTCCTAGTAAAGTAGACTAGGTACGTAAGACTAATATAGAAACTAGTATCTATATTTAAAGATATAGCGGCTATTAATAAGTTTAAAGCTAGTTAATAAGTTTAGGTTAGAAGTAAGGGAGCGCTACTAAATAATAAGTAAATAATAGTAGACCCTAGTAGTAGAACGTCTAATAAGTAATAGCACTATCTAAATAAGCTACTAGTAGTACTACCTATACCTAGGTACTATAGTACTAGGCTTAAGTAAGTAAACTAGCTAGATTATAACTCTAACTAATAGGGGGCTACTAGTAATATATACTAACTACGTAAGCCTACCTATAATAATTCTCTTTATAAGGTCTAGAACTACTAAACCCTACTTATACTCTACTTACTATTTAATTAACTCTATAATCTTTACGACTATACTACCTTATAACCTCGTTATCTTACTATACTATAGACGCTAATAATAACTACTTACGTAACTTACGTAACTATATTACTAAGCTTAAGAATCCCCCTCCTCCTAATAAGGCTAACCCTACTACCTACCCTAATACTTACCCTAGTAACTCTTACTTTAGTACTACTCTCTATATCTCTCTAATCTTTAGTAATATTAAAGACCTCCTTAGCATTAAGCTCTATAGTTACTACTTTTATATTATGTTAGGCTCTAGTTAGGACGACCTTAATAACTCTATCTATAACGTTATTACTACTACTAGTAGTATAATCCTCCCCTTCCCTAACTTTAGTAATACTAAGGATAAAGAGGAGGACTACTTAGGTCTATTTCCTCCTAGCTCTATCTAGTATTAGATTATTATAGATAAGGTTATTATTAGTCTTACCCCTTATAACGCCCTACCCATACCTAGTTATAACGCGTACTAGATCTTACCCGCTAAGCTACGTATACTTATTACTATTAGTATTACTAAGCTACCCTAAGGCTAGCGCTATTTAATCTATACCCTACCCCTATTCCCTTACCTTAGTATTAATAAGCGCTTTACGGTCTAGTAGGGCTACCTATTACCTAGCTAGATTACTAACTACTACGTCTACTTATAGTAGATCCGCGGTAATAAGCTAGAGTATAATATATTCGTTATTTACTACCCTAACGCCTATCTCTTTCTATCCCTCTCCCTTAGTAATATAATTAAGGCTATAGGTAGTCTTATTCTTAACCGCCCTAGTAGCCTACCTAACTATAAGACCTAGTTCCTTACCTACTCTACTAGTACTAATATCCTACTATTTAGCTAGCTACCTAATAAGTATAAGTCTAGCTAGGGTCTTATCCTCTCTATTAAGTAGTTCTACTACCTAGTCTTTATCTATATTAGAAACCTCCCTAACCTAGGCTATATCCTCTATAAGTACTCTAGTAATAAAGAATTCTAGGCCCGCCTTATCTCTTACGGCTTTACTAATAAGTAAGCCGCTATAGTAACTCTAGTAGCTACCTTAGCCTATACCCTTTCCTTACCATTCCTTTTTTTTATATAGTAGATTAGCGCTACATTTAACGGCGTAAAGGGGGGGGTATTATTATAGTTTCTAACTATTTACATCCTTAGATAGATCCTATAGTTAAAGTATTAGGCTTAAAGTACTAATTCTCTATATATACTTACTTAGATTAGTACTTTAATCCTACCGTCGTAAGACTAGCTTACTATAACTAATTATTACTATAAAAAAGGAGTTAACTTATATATCTACGTCTTAATCTCCTAATAATAATAAGTACTCTAGAGAACTATTAGGTAGGAGTATATAATATAGTAGGAAACATCGTTTTAGGTATAGTAATTACTATATAGAGGATAGTAGTTACTAGAAATAGTTTAGTACCCTTAGTACTCTCTTAGATATCTAGTAGTCGCCTATAACTCTTACTCCTAAGCTTAATTAACTTACTCTTATTATACCTTTAATATATACTACCTAGTAGGCTATAAGAAAGGCCTTTACTAAGGTATTAGGTATTTAGGAAGAGGTAGCTAAGACTAAGTTAAATAACTAGCTAAGAAAAGCTAGGTACTAGAAAATAATTACTAATACTCTTAGCTAGCTATCTATCTTTACTACCCTAGATTCCTACCCCTCTTCTACTATATTAGAGAGGGGTATTAGTAATACCTAGGAGCTAGACTACTTCCTTAGAATAGAGTAAAAATTTAAAAAATTTAACTTAAAAAAGATTAGGGAAGAGTACTAGGTAAGAATAAATAGTTCTACTATTCTAGAGGCCTCTAACTCTTATCTTCTATAGGATCTTTAGGCGCCCCCTCTTATATCTAGCCTTAAGGCTAGCTAGTCTAGAGAATTACGTAGAGAGATTCTAAGAAGAAGTAAGAGTATCTAAATTTTAGAAGCTAGTAAGCTAGGCCCTAGTTCTAGTCCCTCTAAGAAGGTTTAGGAAGAGGGAGAAGAGACTAGAAAGAAGATAGAGAAGAAGATAGAGGAAAGTAAGGAGCTTTAGGAGGTTTTTTTTCTTATATTAATTTAATATTTTTTTATAGTTAGAGTCTTTTAATATTTAGAGTATCTAATCCTAGAGAATAGATTAATTAATTCTAATAAGGGAAATATTTCGTAAAGTATATAGTATATACTTTACTAAGACTTACTTTTACCCTAAATTTCTTATAAAGTATATAGTATATACTATACTAAGACCTACCTTTATACTAAATTTCTTTATAAAGTATATAGTATATACTCTACTTAGACCTAGTATATACCTTAGTATCCTAATACTAGGAAATAAAATAAAGAATTATTTAAGTAAGGTTCTTTAAGGTTACTTTATAATTTAGTTTTATAAGCTTATTCTATAAACTTATTACTATAGTATAGTAGAATACTTAACTAGTTATAAGATACTATATTAAGGGTCCCTTTAGAAAGATAGAATTATTAGGCTTTAGCCTAAATGCCCTAGTATTTATACTTACTAATAGTAGATTAGTACTTACTATACTCTAGTCCTAAGCCTTAGGCTTAGCTATATAACCTAGAACGTCTTTTTTAGTTAATAGTTAGGGGTTTAATTCTAGTTAGAGATAAGATTCTTTTTTACTTTTTAGTATAAGCTAGGTATAAAAATTCTATTACTTAGATATTTATTTTATAGTATTTTCTTTTCCTAGAAAATATCTATAGATAGTTATCTTAAGTAGCTAATATTACTAGGTTACCCCTTCTATTATAGTAGCTAATAAGCCTAATAAGCCTAGTTATATAGCTAGGCTATATAGTAGTAATATAAGTATACTATATCTATTATAGCCTATACCTAGAACGATAGATATAGCCTAATATACTTTCTAATAAACTAACTTAGTAGAACTAATAGATAAACTAACTTAGTCTACCTAAGTAGTAAACTATCTAACTATCTAGGTATACGCTATAACGACTAAACTCGTTATATAAGAGTTATATAAAATAGTTACTACTCTAGATAAATCCTTTAACTATATATACTACTTTAGATATATATATAGAGTAGTAGACTATAGTATAAGGCTAGATAGTAGTTAGCTTATAGATAAAGGTAATCCTATTATCGTCTAATAAAGATATATAAAAGGTAGTATAGCCTAGGGTAGATTAAGAAGTATTCTTAGAATTATATATAATTAAGCGCTTCTTAGCGGATCTACTTCGGCTATACCCCCTACTTATAAGTTATTTTACTACTATATAATATAATTCTAAGAATTCTTTTCTTTATTAGAGGAATTATACGACCTAGGAAGGTCTCCTAATATCTAACCTACTATTAAGTAATAATAGAGTAACGCTTACTATATATATAACTATCTCTAGCTAATTTTTCTAGTTCTAAGTCCTTATTTTTTAGGGTAATAGTAGTATCCCTAAATTAGGAGGGATCCCTATATATATAGTAGATTATTAACTACGCGAGGTTATAAGATAACGTATAAAGAATTTAGGTTAAGTAAGAAGTTCTTTCTAACTATATCCTACTAAGAACTATTTTTTCTTAAGTAGAAGGTCGTACCTAAGCGTATAATAATATAGCCTTTTAGGCTACTAAACCTAGAGTAGAGGCTCTACTATTACCTAAACCGTTTTTAAGACTAGACTTTTATACTAGTATAAACCCGTCTAAAGCTAAGGGAACTACGCTAACCTTACCTAAAATAGACGTAGAGTATTTTAACGCTCTTATCTAGGAATAGCTCTACTTAGATAACGTTACTATTACCCTTAGTTAAGTACTTATAGAGTACTTAAGGGATCCTAATACTACGCTTAATGCTAGTATATAATAGGTATAGAATTATACCCCTTAGCTTACTTAAGTAGAGAAAGAGCGCCTTATTTAGGTAAGAAATATAACTAAGGACACCTTAATTAAGAACTACTAGTACGTACGATAATATATAGAGGTATTAGTAAAAACCCTTAGCCTATATAAGAATACTCCTTTTCTACTTCCCCCTAATACGGTCTCTCTACCCCTAATAATTAATCTAGGAGGTAAGAACTAATAACTAATACTACTTATATAGTTACCTTAAGTAGTATTAGAAAAACTAAGTAATTAGCCTACTTTCTAGACCTACCTCTCCTAATAGATAGAAAGAACCCTAAGTACTACTTCTAGTTAATATAGATAAAGGCTAAGATTTTCTATAATAACGACTACTTTAAAGGCTAAACCGTAATAGAAAAGGAGACTACTATTATATAGTATATCTTTAGTCGTACGAGTAGTAATACTACGGACTATTTATATTCTTTTCTTAATTCTTAGGAGAAGAATAGGGAAGTAATATACGATAATAACGTCTATAAACTATTAGATTCTATTTTTAAGAATCTATATAAGAGAAAGGAAGCTTAGGACGCGCTCTAGAAGCTCTTCTTTAAAATTAGTAACGATTTTAAGGTATACTAGGCCTACTTTTCTCGCCTTATATTAGATATAGACATTCCCTAGGCCTAGTAGAAAGAGGATTTCTATATATCCCTTAATCTCTCTTTCTAGACGTAGATAATTATATATAAAGAAGACCTAAAAATTACTTTCTATAACTATATTAATAAGGGTCTATTAGTCGCTTATATAATAAAAACGTATTAATAAAACCTAGACCTATAAAAGGAACTATAAGTAAAGAAACGCGATATAGAATAGTAAAAGTAATTATCTACTATAATAATAGTAGATTAGACGATATCTATACTTAAGAACTAGATAATAAGCCGTAATAAAACCTTAGAGGGAAGTTTAGACCTCTTCTATATTTACTACTATAAGTATAGTTAGTATAGGCATTTAGTAAAGGACTATCTAAGTAAAGTTAAGGTTAAAGAGGTTAACTTAATTAAGCTTAAAGACCCGCTATACGATAGTAGTAAGTTAGACGATAATCTTATATCTAGTACGTAGCTTAGTATAGTATATATTACTAGCTAATCCGGCTTAGACCTATAGAAAATTATTAGAGGACCTAGGTTTACTATATATATTAAGATATATATTAATAGAGTAGTAATAAACGTAACTATACTAGCTAATTTAGGTATAAGTATAATATATCTTATCTACCCTTAAGTAGTTACCTTTCTTTAATAGAGAGGTATCTAAAGATAGAGGATTACTAGTAGAATCCTATAAGCCTTAGGATTTAATAATAAGACTAGGGCGAATATTTATTTTATATACTACCTATACCTAGAAATTAATAAGAGAATTATCTATATATAGGCTTTTATCTATAATATAGGTAGCTATTCTCTTATCCTTAGACGATAGTTCTTTAAATAGAACGAAGTTCTTTTAGACTACTAGATAAATACGCTTATTTAGTATAATAAGAAAACTACTCCTTCCTTTTAGAAATTACTTATAGTTCTATATATCTTTATAAAAAAGAAAAACCTTTATCTAATAGACTAAGTAGACCTAGAAGGAGGGGATAAGCTCCGTACTTTAATTTATACTTTTAGAAAAGAAGTCGATTTTAAATTACTTATAGATACTACTAGAGAATATTAGGTAGATATATACGTCCTTACTATTAATAATATTAAAAGAGCCTAAAAAGAAGTATTAGATAAAGATAAGAATACTAAAATACTTATCTAAGAGAAGCTTCCCCTAGTATATAAGGACTTTACTAATATATTTTTAAAACGAGATTTAGATACCCTACTACTATACTATCTAGGTATAGACTACTAGATTAAATTTAACCTAGGCTAGGATTTTTATTTACTCCTAAGCCTATTATATAGTATAATATATAAGTAACTCTAGGCTATAAAGGAATATATTTACGAAAATTTATAGAAGGGATTTATTATATCTAGCTATTCTCTATACAGATCTCTAGTACTTATAGTAAAGAAACTAGGAGGAGGATAGAGATTTTACGTAGACTACTACTAGCTTAATAAGCTAATAAAAAAGGACGTATACCCTCTCTCCCTTATCTTAAAATTACTATAGCGTACGGAAAAGGGTAAGGTATTTATAAAGCTTAATATTTAATAAGTATTTTATTAAATCTAAATAGATAAAGCGTCTAAAGAGTTTACTACTTTTTATATAAGATATAGAATATATAAGTATTAAGTCTTACCTTTTAGATTAAGTAATAGACTAGCTACCTTCTAGTAATTTATTAACTTAATCCTACTTCTCTATTTAGACGACTTCGTTATTACCTTTATTAATAATTTATTAATTATTTTAGAGAACCTAGAAGAATACGAAAAATACGTCTAGATAGTACTTATAATTCTATATAACGTAGACCTTTTATTAGTAGTATTCTATAAAGATAAGTAATATCTTTATTATATACTATATAGTAGATAGTTTATAGTAGAGAATATAGTAGATTCTTTACTATAAGAGAACTTCCTTAAAGGACTAACTAGTAGGCTACCTAAGGGTATTTATATAGAAGAACCTATAGATTCTAGAGAGTTCTATCTCTAGGTAATTAGTAATAGGTTCTTCTATTAATAGAAGACGATTTCTAATTAATCTAGACTAGAAGATTCTAGGCCTTAGTAATAAGATAATCTAGAATAAGGGCTAGAATCTAAAAGAACCCGTAGGAATAAGTTCTTAGTAATAGAAGAGGTCTAGAAGAGTCTAGAATAGTCTAGACTTATTCTTAGGCCTCTAATACTCCCCCTAACTTATTATATAGGGTAATAGAGAGGAATTTAGTAAAGAAAGCCTTTATAAGTACCTTAGTTAAGGCGTCTATAGGCATCTTCTTTAGTAGTAGTAGGTTCCCTATTACTATAGAGTAAGTAATAAGAGATATCTTTCTCTATATTACTTAGGCCTTCTATAGTAATATAGCTACTACTACTAGGGATTCTAACCTCTTTAAAGGTCTCTCTAAGAGGATAAGGTACTTCTTCTATAGGGCTATTAATAGTAGCCTCTATAGTAGTAGATTCCTTAGAGGATTTTTCTCTAAGGCGCTTACTTCTCCTAGGCTCCTTCCTACTAGTATCTATAGTAGTTATAGACCTAGATCTTAGTCTATTAGGAGGGCTAGTTATAGAAGAAGGAAATATAGGCTTAGTATAGTCTATATCTTCCTTATCTTCTATACTTTTAGTATAGGGAGAAGGAAATTTATCCTCTTTAAAGGTAACATCCCTAGTACGTATAATAGCTTATTTTTCTATATCCTAGCATCTATAAATATACTCCCCCTTAAAGCCTAATAATATACTAGGCCTAGAGCGTAGAGAATACTTAGAGGATATAGTACGCTTTTCTCTAGGGATATTTATAAAGACTTTACTTCTAAAAGTCTTTATATAAGAGAGATTTATAGTAGGAGACCTGCCCTTAGCTATATTTAGCCGGGCTAGAGGCGAAATACCCTCTAGGGACTTCTTAGGGGTCTAGTTTAGAATATAAGTAGCGGTTTTAATAGCCTCTAGCTAGAAGGTAAGGGGGACCTTAGAATTTAAGAGAAGGTAACGGGTAATAGTATCTATTAACCTATATGTCCTCTCTATAAGCTCGTTTTACTCTAGGCTATAAGAAGAACTCTTTTCTAGAGTTATTCCTTTATTTTTAGCTAGTAAATCTAGCTAAGTTCCCCTATATTCTAGGCTATTATCTAGCCTTAAAGACTAGACTTTACTATATAGCTCTATAAGTTTAAGATAGTAAACTATCTTATTATAGGCTTCTCCTTTAGTAAATAGGGGGAATACCTATATAAACCTACTATAATAGTCTATAAAGGCTATATAGTAGGTATATCCCTCTATTCCCTTAGGAGTAATAGGTCCTATAATATCTAGACCTATCTTCTTATAAGGTTTAGAGACTACTACTAGTATAGTAGATATAGTACGCCTAGATTTAGCTAAAGGGCATATAGAATAGTCTATTTTACTACCCTTAATAGGTAGTAGTACTCTAAGAGCTTCTAAGTTTATATACCCTAACCTATTATACTATAGGTTTAAATCTACTATATATAAGTAATTTATAGTAGATTCTACCTTAGGTAGTATAAATAGGTTATTCTAAAGTAAAACTTTAGTATATATCTACTCTCTTTTATATATAAGTCTTAAGTTCTTTATATCTAGATATATACTATATATATATAGCCTAGATATAGAGATAAGATTTATAGATAAATCGGGGATATAGAGAGCGTCTAGAAGGGTTAGATTTATCCTTCTATTAGCGTACTTAAAGGTAATAGGTATAGTATCTATTCCTTTAGTATAGATCTCTCCTTTACCTAGTTTTATAGGTAAATTTACTTCTTTTAAAGAAGTAAAGAGATCTTTATATCTAGATATATAGGCTATAGTACTAGTATCTAGAATCTAGTTATTTAGGCCGGGACCCGCGGTAAAATAAGAGGTATAACCCGTAATATATAGGGTATCCTCTAAATCCGTAGGACTACTATTATTTTCTTTACCCTTTAAATTCCTAGCTCTTTTATAGTAGTCCTTTTCTAGATAGCTATTCTTTTTATAATAAGAGCACTTCTTAGTACTCTTATTATTATAAGTAGAGGCGTTCTTTTTAGAAGAAGATTTCCCTTTATTACTAGTTATAGTAATAAGGGTAGTATTACTTTCTTCTTCTAGTTCTTAGCGCCGAGACTCTTCTACTAGACGCTCTATATAGTAGTCTAGAGTAGTCTCTTCTTTTAGCCCTAGCTAGGCTACGACGCTCTATAAAGAATAGCTACTAGGTATATTACTAAAGAATATACCTAGTTTCTACCTCTCTATTAAGGCCATCTTAGTCTAAGATAATAGGGTTATCTTATCTAATAGATTAGCTACCTAGGTATTAATATCTCCTATATCTTTAAGGCTTAGTAGCCTTATAAAGTATAAGACTTCCTATAAAAGTCTCTTAGATTTATATCTTTTTCTAAGGGCTTCTCCTATAGAACTTATAGTTCTATAATAGGTAATACTAGAATAAAGTTTAGGATCTATAGAGGTCCTAATAAAAGTCCTTATTCTAGTATTATTAACCTCCTAGGTAGGATCTTCTACTTTAGGTTAAGATTTAGAGTCTAGATAGGCTTTTAGCCCTTCTATAATTACTATATTATTTATAGTAGATCGCTAAGACTTCTAGTTCTTAGGGCCTTTAAGTTTAGGAATACTAGGGAATTCTTTTCCTATATTTCCTAGTAGAAGATGTTCCTTTCTTAAGGTATATTAAAGATTTTATACCTTATAGAGGTCTTTAGAGTATAAAACTCTATGTACTTATAGTTTTAAGCGGAAACTATAAGTGTATGAAGTCTCGAAGTTTATTAGGTGCTAATAGGCCTAATACACCTAATAGAAAGTAGGGAGTTTATTAGAGTTTTAATGTTTTCTCTAATAACTTAGCCGGGAGTAGAGATATAAGAAATCTAATTTTAGATCCTTATCCGCCGAGTTTTTCTCTTTAAAACGGTATACTACTTTGCTTACTAAGTAAAGTATTCAGGTCGATGTAGGTCGAAAACGTTTCGAAGTATCGTAAAGTTTTAGTATTCCTCGTACTAAGATACTAGCAGGAACTAGTATAAACGGGTAACGCTTAGGCCTAATATAGTATAGAGACCGCGTAGCTACACCTTATATTAACGTAGTTAATAGAAATGTAAGGAAATCTAGAGAAAGGTAGAGAAAGGTAAAGAATAGGTAGTAAATAAGGCTATTCTAGACTACTAGAAGGTTCTAGAATAAAATCCTAGGTAGATATAGGCCTAACAGTCCTAGGAAAAATTCGATAGGCTAAGAGCCTAAGGATAGGGCTTAGGATACTAGTCCTTACCCTAAAAAATACCTTACTTATATAAATAAGTAGGCTTTCCCTAGACTTCTTTATAAGTTTAGCTTAATAGCTATCTACTAAGATAGTCTTACTAAGCCTTACTTATAAGAGCGGTCTAGTATAGAAAGAATAGTATATTCTTTCTTATAAGTAGGGAAGGAAGTAAAATCCTACTTATAAATTATAAGGTAAGCTATATAGTAATCTATAGATTACTATTAGCTAGGCTTATAACCTATTAGTAGTATTCTATAAAGATAAGTAATATCTTTATTATATACCGTATAGTAGATAGTTTATAGTAGAGAATATAGTAGATTCTTTACTATAAGAGAACTTCCTTAAAGAACTAACTAGTAGGCTACCTAAGAGTATTTATATAGAAGAACCTATAGATTCTAGAGAGTTCTATCTCTAGGTAATTAGTAATAGGTTCTTCTATTAATAGAAGATAATTTCTAATTAATCTAGACTAGAAGATTCTAGGGCTTAGTAATAAGATAATCTAGAATAAGGGCTAGAATCTAAAAGAACCTATAGAAATAAGTTCTTAGTAATAGAAGAGGTCTAGAAGAGTCTAGAATAGTCTAGACTTATTCTTAGGCCTCTAATACCTTTAAGTAGATATTAGAAGTCT